>NC_037335.1:76453680-77078680 GCF_002263795.3 Bos taurus | reverse complement strand
TGTGGAAAATTTCGTGTGAATTCTATTCTCACAAGAAAATATTTTAAAGATTTGGCTGTCTATTTTTATAGGCCTAAGAAGTAGTTCTTATGGGCTCCCCTGGTAGCTCAGACAGTAAAGAATCCACCTGCAATGTGGGAGACCTGGGTTCAATCCCTGAATTGAGAAGATCCCCTGGAGGAGGGCGTGGCAACCCACTCCAGTATTCTTGACTAGAGAATCCCCATGGACAGAGGATCCTGACAGGCTACAGTTCATGGGGTCGCAAAGAATCGGACACAACTGAGCGACTAAGCACAGCACAAGAAGTAGTTCATGACTATTTCTTTGATTTATGACCAAAAAATATGTTTTTTTTTTCTGGGTTTTTAGCCACCAGTTTTGGGCTATTTGTTACTTATTTCTTTAGTAACAATTACATTTTTGAGTTATTGATGATCTCTCTGGCTAGAAAATAACTTCCTTAAGCTGAAAAGTCTGCCTTCCATTTGGTAAATATTTTAAGCTCAATTTTTCACTCTGGGAAACTGAAGAAGTTAATTTTTTGGTACGTGAATAAGTATGTGATCAAATTAACAGCAAAGTCAGGCTTTTGAGGGACTGATACTCTTAACTACTATATACAAGAAGTATATTAAAATTAAATCTGACATTACCAATGGTGAACTTCTCTGTTAATATCCTGAGGAAAGTTCATTTCCCTTCGTTTGCAAGTATCTGTGCCAATGTTAAGGAATATTTTGTCTCTAATTTGATCAAAGCACCCATAACCTGTGCAGCCAAGTAGTCAAAGAGAAGGCCAAGACTTTAAGAGTAATGGAACCTACAATCAGAAGTATTCCAGTGGATTGTGAACAAATAAATCAGAGGGGAAGAATACTAACATATGCTTTTCCTGAAAGAGTTACCTTCAGTGGGTACTGAGGTCCTCTTAGTAAGGTTTATTACAAAAAAATCTATTACAAAGATTATTACTACATCTCACTAGTCACTGAGAAGGGAAACAAGATGTAAGGACCTGAATATGTGACTTTAATTGGCCAGGCTTGTGCTTAGTCGCTCAGCTGTGTCCTACTCTCTTGCACCAGGCTATAGCAAACCAAAACACCCTTCAGAACCAGGACAGTACCCCAGGGTTTAGTTCTCATGTTAGGGAAGAATCTATGCCTTTCTCAAAGGGTGGGTGAGCTGATAAAGTGACTCATATTCTGAAAACATCACAAAAGCATCTACAGACAACAGAGGGAAATTTTCTGTAGATATTTAATTTATAAGCATTTTCCCTGCTGTATGTTTTCTATTAACCTTTTATTATTGAGGATAGAACTGGGAACTAAAAGTTCTATCACTCAAGGTAGTTACATTCTGGTGACAACATTCTGTGGAGGAAACAAAGCAGAGTAAGGGAACAGAATCAAGGACGATTTTTTTTTTTTTAATATGGAAATTGTTTCTGAGTTAGGCAAACACACAAAGTTGTGAAAACTAGATGTAAGCTCACTGATTTAAAGGTTGCTTTTCAATTGACCTAATTCATGCATGCTCAAAAGGGGCAAGTATCATAAACTGCATCTGAACAAAAATCACATCTAGCCAGTTTTTGTGGGAGGGGCAGCACACTGACTGATTTTGCTGAGCCATTTTGTCCTTTCATAAACAGGAACTGTTCTAGATCTAGTCTTTGATCTCTACAGTTGCTTAGGACTTATTTCAAATTCAGGATCACATTTCACTTAAAAATTTTAAAATAGATATGTAATTTGTGTAACATAAAATTTACTATTTTAAAGTACATAATTAAGTAATTTTTAGCATATTCACTATGTTGTGCATCCTTACTAATTCCAGAACATTTTCATCATGCCCAGAAGAAAGTGTATCTATTAGCAATCAGCTCTAATTTCTGTTTTTCCCCACCCTGATTCTGGGAAAGATTGAGGGCAGGAGAAGGGGGTGACAGAGGATGAGATGGTTGGATGGCATCACTGACTCAATGCACATGAGTTTGAGCAAACTCAGGGAGACAGTGAAGAATACGGAAGCCTGATGTGCTGCAGTTCATGGGTCACGAAGAGTCAGAGACGAATGAGCGACTGAATAACCACCATCCCCTGGCAACCACTAACCTCTTTCTCTCTGTGGAATTGCCTATTTTTGACATTTCATGTATCCTTTAGCATATGACTTCTTTCCTTAGGGTGTTTTCAAGATTCATTCATGTAGCCTAAAACAGTGTTTCATTCTTTTTTGTGACTGAATAGTAATCCATTGTGTGGATATACCACAACTATGTTTAGCCATTCACGCGTCGATGGACATTTGTATTGTTTCTTTTTGCTATTATGAATAACATGCTATGGAATGCTATAAACATCTGTATACAAGTTTTTATGTGAGTATGTTTTCAGTTCTCTTGGTTATATGCTTAAGAGTGGAATTTCTGATTCATGTGGTAATTCTATGTTTACCTTTTGAAGAGACTGAAAAACTGTTTTCCACAGCAACTGCACCATTTTACATTCCCACCAGCAGTTACAGTGGGTTCCAGTTTTTCCATTTTCAGCAACACTTGTTATTGTCTGTCTTCTTATTTTAGCCATCCTAGTGAATGTGAAGTGGTATCTCACTGTGGTTTTGAGTTACATTTTTCTAATGAATAATGATTTTTTTTTCATGTGTTGATTGGACATTTGTTTATGTTCTTTGGAGAAATGTCTATTCAAACCCTTTGCCCATTTAAAATTGAGCTGTGTTTTCAGTGTTGTAAGAGCTCTTTATATATTCTAGATGTAAGTCCCTTATCACATATATGACTTGAAAATATTTTCTCCAATTCTATGTTGCCTTTTTACTTCCTTGATGGTCTCCTTTGCATTGCTGAAGTTTTTTCTTTTGATGAAATTCTATTTATTTTCTTCTTTTGGTGGTTTGTGCTTTAGTTATCATATCTAAGAAACCACTGCCTAATTCAATATCACACAGATTTATACTCATCTTTCCTTCTAAGAGTTTTATTGTTTTAGTTATTACCTTTATGCCTTGGGTCCATTTTGA
Organism: Bos taurus; assembly: GCF_002263795.3. Classification (NCBI taxonomy): domain Eukaryota; kingdom Metazoa; phylum Chordata; class Mammalia; order Artiodactyla; family Bovidae; genus Bos; species Bos taurus. Next base: position 77,075,626 of record NC_037335.1, on the reverse strand, counting down.
ATTAATTTTTATATACGGTGTGAGGTCCAGGTCCAACTTCATTCTTTTGCATGTGGATATCAAGTTGTCTCAGCACCATTTATTGAAAAAAACTGTCTTTAATTTATTGAGTTATCTTAGCACCCTTGTTAAAAACCAGTTGACCATACATGTTTGAGTTTGTTGATGGACTCTTGATTCTATTCCATTGGTTTGTGTCCTTATGCCAAGGCCACACTTGTTTACTGTAGCTTTGCAGTAAATTTTGAACTTGGGAAGTGTCAGTCTACCAGCTTTGTTCTTTTTCAATACTGTTTTGGCTATTGGGGGGTCCCTTGAGTTTGAACATAAATTTAGGGACAGCTTATCCATTTCTGCAAAAAAGTCCTATTGTAATTTTGATAGGAAGTACATTGAATCAGTTGCCATATGTGGAGAGATCTTAACAATATTAAGTTTTCCAATCCCTAAACATGGTCTATCTTTCATTTATTTAGATCTTCTTCAGTGTCTTTCAACCATGTTTTGTAGTTTTCAGTGTGCAAGTCTTACCCTTCTTTGGCTAAATTTATTCCTAAATATTTTATTCTTTTTGATGCTATTTTAAGTGGGCTTGTTTTCTTTATTTCAATTTCAGATTTTTCATTGATAGTGTGTAGAAATATGACTAATTTTTCTATATTGATCACAATTTGTGGCAAATAGTAAATTTGGGTTAGAAACACATGAATCAAGGAACTTAGGTAATGTTCACCCATAAACTGACTTAATGAGCAGAAATCCAACTTATTGTTGTTGATGATAACTTTTTAACTGATTATTTTAAGATTATTCCTTCAAGTACTACTTCTGTTTTTCTTATTGCTAGGTGAGGAGTGAGTGGTAAGAGCATAGAGCACAGGCAGGTAATTTGGCTTTTGCTGTCTATAGTCTCAGGTCGTTCACATGTATTTTTCCTATTTAAGTAAAACACCAAAGGAACAATCCTCAGCACCTTGTCTCTCTGTATCATGAGGATACGTTCTATTTATTCCTCAGTGCTATATATTGTAAAGATTAATGGTGATACAGAGAAAGCTAATTTATTCAACTGATTTCTATGTTCTAGGTCTTATGCTAAGTGCTAAGTGCTAAAGAAAACTCAAGGATCAAACCTGAGTCTCCTGTGTCTCCTGCATTGCAAGCAGATTCTTTAACCACTGAGCCATTGGGGAAGCCCAAAGAAAACATAGTTTGATAAATCACAAATCCATCCACCAAGGGGCACATAGTCTGCTGAGTAAAGACAGTAACATTTTGACCATTTGAATGCATAAAGGAGCATGACACTGTGTAGTGACATACAAGAGAGTTAAAGGCCAGGTTTCTATTTTAATGGGGTTCACAATCTAAAGGAGAATATAATGGCTCTGGTAAAAAAAATATAGAGAGAGGGCACAATGGGAATATGGACAAAGGGCTTTTAACTTTCAAGGGTAAGGGAAGGCGTCCCTAAGAAGCTGCCTGTTGTATGTGGACAAGTTGGCTTTTAGAAGGTATAAGAACAGGAGGAATAGCATTTTAGACCAAGAAACCTCACTGCAAAGGCTAAGACATGATCATATACTCAGGGAACTGTAAGCAGAGAAGTAATTGTCCTAGTATATTGGAGACTCCAAATAAGGGTCTGCTGAGTGACTGAATTTAGCACTGGATGTAAGAGATGGCTGGAGCTGAGGATAGGAAGGTGGCTGAAATCACTGAAGGACCATACCAAAGAACTGAAAGGCTATGGAAAGCCTGTTGCATTTATTCTGTGCAATTTACACAGCAATTGGACTGGTTTAATTTGCTGCCCAAAATCTTTTTTCTTTAGACAATACAGATGATGTACAAAATACCAGAAGAGAGTTTAAAACCCATTTAGTTCAGTTCAGTTGCTCAGTCATGTCCGACTCTTTGCAACCCCATGAACCACAGCACGCCAGGCCTCACTGTCCCATCACTAACTCCCGGAGTCCACCCAAACCCATGTCCATTGTGTCGGTGATGCCATCCAACCATCTCATCCTCTGTCGTCCCTTTCTCCTCCTGCCCTCAATCTTTCTCAGCATTAGAGTCTTTTCCAATTAGTCAGCTCTCCGCATGAGGTGGCCAAAGTATTGGAGATTCAGCTTCAACGTCAGTCTCTCCAATGAACACCCAGGACTGATCTCCTTTAGGATGGACTGGTTGGATCTCCTTGCAGTCCAAGGGACTCTCAAGAGTCTTATCCAACACCAAAGTTCAAAAGCATCAATTCCTTGGCACTCAGCTTTCTTTATAGTCCAACTTTCACATCCATCCATGACTACTGGAAAAACCATAGCCTTGACTAGATGGACCTTTGTTGGCAAAGTAATATCTCTGCTTTTTAATATCCTGTCTAGGTTGGTCATAACTTTCCCTCCAAGGAGCAAGCATCTTTTAATTTCATGACTGCAATCACCATCTGCAGTGAGTGTAGAACTAATTATTTGCAAATAACTAATAGGTGATATCTATGTCTATATTTATATATTACATTGATTCCAAGCAAAGCTCCTGAGGAAAATACATTTTTGGGGGGTCTAGTGTGAGAGAGGGTATTTTAAAAATTATATTTGAAGTATAAAATAGCCTTTCATGACACAATTCCATATTCATGTAGGTCATTTTTCAAGTTAGTGACATTTGACTTCATATAAATAGTACACTATAAATAACACCACAGTAAGGGCAAGGGAAAAAGGTAGCTGAGTCAAAATACTATCAAAGCCGTATTAACATTTCAGTTTTGTAGCGGGCAGTGTGAAGGTGGAATGAGAAAGTTTAGCCTTTAGTGCTTTGATTTATTTAATTCTCCTGGAAAAGGTATTTTTTAAAAGTATTAATCAGGAGTAGTTCTACTCACAATCTTAATATTACTGTGGGATGATTCATGATCAGACAATTAAACTAACTGAATTAAAAACAATAAAACTACAACCTTTCCCTCTTCTTGCTTGGCATTAATTTTTTCTTAAAGAAATGTAATTTTAATTTTTTCAATGTGACAGTGATACGGTTTGAGTCATATAATTACAAGGTTCATACAAGAAACAGAAGGCCCTGTTTCATTGGCCATCACTCTGATGCCCGCTTCCCAAAGGAGACTGCTGTCCTGCTATTTAACTCCATGTTTCTAAAGAGCATCCTTCCACTGCCATGTCTTAGTTGTTCCATTTTAGCCATTTTATGCCATTTTCCTAATTTCCCAGTATACATATATCATATTGTTCAGTGTTTACTGTATAGGTTTAACCCCTATTTTATACATTGTCCACCGCATCCCATGTTCTGTCAGTCAAGACAGGTTAGTAATGCTGCATTAACAAACTACCACAAAAACCTCGGTGGCCTACAACAATAAAGGGTAACTTCTCATGTACACTGCACGTCAGCAGCAGGCCAGTTGCAGTTCACGCTAGAGTGTCAGCACCTGGGACTCTGACGGCCAGAGACAGCCTCTAACACGTGTCTACCTTGTGGCAGGCTAAGAGACAGGGCTCTAATGCTTCTGCCCCAAAGTGACATATTCACCTGTGATCCTATTTCCTTAGTTACCATAATTCACACTGCCAGGTCTGACATCAGTGGGTAGGGAAGTATAATTCTCCTCCAGGGAAGTAACATCAGGTATTCTCAAACAGTCATACGGTCCACCACACTTGTTTTTTTTTCCTCTGGAATTTATAGTCCCTTCTTTCCTGGGTTGCTTAGTTTTCTCTAGATGTATCACCATTTCATCTATGTTCCACCAGAGCTGTGAAACATAAGGTTCAAACACGTTAGGAAACTGATCATGGTGTGTGGGGGGCTTCGGTTGCCACTGCTTTGTTTTTTTCTCTTGGAGACATCCCTCCTGGAGCCCTCCATTCTCTGTGTCAGAGCAGATGGTTTGGCTCCAGGTTGGCTCCACAGTTGTCATCCTCGAACTTCCCTTCACCTTTATCTCAGGAATTCTCCCTGCTTTCTCCTTTGCTGGTGCTCCTGGTTAAGAGGAAAACCAGGTAGGTTTTCTTGGTTTATGCCCTTATTTTGATGAGGTACCTCTCCGTGGGGCTTCCCAGGTGGTGCTAGTGGTAAAGAACCCTACCGCCAATGCAGGGGACATAAGAGATGCGGGTTTGATCCTTGTGCTGGGAAGGTCCCCTAGAGGAGGGCAAGGCAACCCATTCCAATATTCTTGGCTGGAGAATTCCACGGACAGAGGAGTACAGTCCATAGGGTCACAAAGAGTGGGACATGACTGAAGCAACTTGGCACACACCTCTCTCTAGTAGATTCCTGAGCACACGCAAGGAAAATTTTTGCTTTGACATCTTTTTCTGCTCCCTGCATTGGTTCTATTTCCTTTCTTTTCTTTTTTCTTCTTTCCTTTGTTCTCTGCCTCTCTCTCTGCCTTTTTCTATTTTTCTTTCTTTCTCCTGTTTGTTCATTTCAGGCTCTTTCATGTAAAGAGGTGTCTTCAAATAGCTGGAGACCCTTGACTCCACCCATGTTTAAGAATGAGATGATTAAAAGTTGATGAAAGTCTCTGCGGGTGGGACTAAGACTTGTCTACTGTCGGGCTTCACTGTAAAGAGGTGAAGAGCCACATTCTCCATTCTCAATTATCAGTATTTGTGTGCCTTTTCTTGTGACCTGTTGGTTCTCCACCCAGAGGAAGCTTCTAATTCCCTGACAGTATCACAGCATGAATCTGAATTTGGAAAAGAAACTGGTGGGGGTGGGGTGATGGGAATATGTCTCCTAATTCAATATGCACAACTTCATTTAATTCTGCTTTTCTAAGGCGTGAGTCACTCCTGCCCTCAGCTCTGCCTGGTATCCAGAGGAGTTCTGAGTCAAACCCTCCAGAAAGCAAACTTCCTGAATGCAGAGTTAAGGCAGCAGGGAGTGGATATAGGGACTGGGGGTAAGAAGGATCCCACTGTTCTTCACAATAATACATAATACAAAACTCATAATATATTCTCATTTTCAGGTCCAGTCTACTGCTTTCAGAGGTGGGGGCAGCTCTAGTTTCAGAGCCTTTCCAGGGTCTGGGATGTGAAAAGGTTCACCTTGGCTGGCTCAAACCCCTCCCAAAAGCTTAGGTACTAAATTTCTCAGTTTGGGTAAACTAGTTATCACTCATCCATCTGTTTCCATGTTCCTAAGTTTGTTGACATCCTTCTTCAGCAGGGATCTCTTTTCCTGTTTGCTTTGTCTTTATGGGTTTATACCTTTTTAAAAATCCCTTCTCTTAAAAAAAATAAAATCCCTTCTCTTTCATTATAATGAGGTATCTGTAGTGAGAAAAGAAAAATGTGTGATAATGAACCACGTTTAACCAGAAGTCTCCTTACCATTAACATCATAGATGTAATGAACATCTTTTCTAAGTAAGAAAAGTCCAAGTATGACTATAGGCAGTTCTATAAGACTTAGATATAAGTATAATAAAACACCTAAATTTTATTGAATGCTTAATATGTGCTAAATGGTCCTTTAAAAAAATTTTTTTTGGCTGTGTGTACAGCATGCAGGATCCTAGTTCCCTAATCAGGGGTCACATCTGTGCCCCCTGCATTGGAAGCATGAAGTCTTAACCACTAGACCACCAGGGAAATCCCTAAACCGTCTTTTAAATGCTTATTTGTATTATATATATATATATATATATATTAATATTTTATCTTCACAATAACCCTGAGATGGATTCTGTGATTCAACGCCTAGCAGTCTGACTCCAGAGCACCTATGCTATATAATGTGGTACATCATTTCTAAACTACAGGAAATCTTATTTTCAACTTGTCAGGTCTCTGGTCAATCCATACTTATTAGTAACTTAAGCTATAGCTGAGGTTTTTCTCATAGACAGCACATTATTTGTTGTGGCAAGGCTAGCATCACTTTTGAAGTGTCTATTTGAAGATACATGTTGGAGGTAGAAGAGAGTAATTTATGACAAATTCTAAAGCAGAGTCATTTAAACTGGGAATCCTGGCATGTGTTTATTTTATAATACAGACAGATGGGCCTTTCCTCTTAAAGAAAGCAGTTACCGTCTGTAATCTGAGGGGTCAAAGAGAAGCAATTACAAATCCCACATTAGTAACACAACACTAAAACGCTTGGGTAAACGAAACATAACTGCCAGAGTTTAATATCTTAAAGCACTGATGGCCTTGAACACCCTAACTCAGAGAATTCAGCTCTTCATTCCTTGTAGATTTTTGAACAAGGTTCACTAGCACTCTCTCCAAGGCTACTCATACTCCAACTCCATTGTCACTTCTGCAGATAATTGTTTGCAATATATAGATATATCTTTGAAATCCTTACTGCCTCTCAATTCCTTGACCTCTCTTGGAATGATCTTTGCCCTCTGCTATCTCAGGTACCCACTTTTACGGTCATTCCCTATACCTTGTCATTACTTCTAATTTTAATTTCAAGCTAACTACTCTCCAACCCATCTCTTCTTTTTTCAGGTCATTCTCTATGGTACCTAAACTCCAGCAATTCTTCAACCTGATGAGAAATACATTCCACTCACTCTCCCACCTTTTCACAGTTCCCCATCGCTCTCAGTTCTCCACCTTTCCCTCCCAAATCCTTCCTTCTTACCATGTCTGAAATTGGAATGCCTCTTTTGCATCTACCTTCAACTACCCTTTGCCCATTTCTCCCCATCATACTTGTCTGACCAAATCTCAGGCCTGGGCAATCGGACTGCCTAGTCAGTGCCTACACATGAGCAACCAAATCTGGCTGGAGAAAAATGTGCAATCATACTGCTTATTTCATGACTGTAGCCTACCAGGCTCCTTTGTCCATGGAATTCTCCAAGCAAGAATACTGGATTGGTAGCCATTCCCTTCTCCAGGGTATCTTCCTGACCCAGGGATCAACCCTGGGTCTCCTGCACTATAGGCAGATTCTTTACTGTCTAAGTCACCAGGGAAGCCCTCACTATACTGACTGATCTCATTACAGATTCATGTGGGCCCTTAGTAGTGCCTGGAAACCTTACCGTGCTTCTCTCAATTCCCTCTCCCACACTTACAGACTAGTATTTCACCTCTCTTCCTCTCCCTCTCCCCACTAACCCCTCTCCCTACTTTCAGTTAATAACTATACGAACCAGAATATGCTAAACTGCTGTAACAAACAAAAATGTTATAGCTCCCACTCAATAGAAATTTGTATCTTGCTCAAATAATAATCCAGAGTGGGTATTCCAGGTCAATGGGCAACTCTTCTTCATCTCTACACCTTCTTTCTTACTGCCAATCCCAGGGTCTTGTAGTCATCTGCATAATCTAGCTGGCAGGAAGGAAAAAACGAATGAAGGAGGCATAGTGGCCTGGAAGTAGCCCACATCATCTTTGCTCACATTCCAGTAGCAATAACTTCACATTTGACCATACCCAACTGAAAGAAAGCCTGAGAAAAAAAGTCTCTGTGCCCAGGAAGAATGAGAGCATACACTGTGATGGACAAATAGCAGTCTCCTAAAATGATGTTGTTTCTTATTTCACTGAGAAAATAGAAGCAACTAGAAAAGAATGTCTGCTTTGTCTCGCTATCAAATCCACAAGCCTACTTCAGGATGTCCCATACATATGGAGACTGGAGGGATTATATTTCCAGGCTGTTCCCAAAGGGGCGGTGTCCAAGCTTTCAGAACAACATGGTCATAATGACTACATCACCTAATCACAAATTCAAACATACCTTCTTTCCTGGTGCTTCTTTTCACCTCTGTGGTTTTGGATGTTGTGATCAACACTTCTTCCTGCCCCTGTCTTTGTGAAACTCCAATGTATCTTGCTTTGGTGATTCTGTTACTCTGGTTCTCCTCCCACTTCCTCCTCTCTTTCTTTGTTGACTTCTCTATCTAGATGAAATCCCTTCTTTATTTGTTGGCTTTTCTCGTCCAGGTTTGAGCTTCTTAAACTTCAAGGTGATATAATCACTCGGGGTTCTTGTTAAATCAAAGACCCGATTCAGCAGGTCTGAGATTCCACCTTTCCAACAAACCTCCTGGTGATGCCAGTGCTGCTGGGCCATTGACCACAAGGTTCTAAAGATGATGTTCTCCAAGATTCTGTCCTTTGTTCTCTTCTCTCACAGTGTTATCACTGCTAGGCTGAACTTCCCAAACTATCTTCTAGTTCAACCCTCTTTCCCTTACTTCAAAAAATTACATCTAACTTCTTAGTTGTCTACCTCTATTTGACTGACTCAACTTTTCAGACCTTTAAATGTCCAAGTCTAAACTGATCTCTCAAAAAGTAGTTCCTGTTCCTACTGATAATTGTCTTTTTTCTTTTTTTCTATCTTCTATAATTATCTCCAAACTCAAACCCTCCAATACCTTTTATTTTTCTCTTTCTCGTTCATGCATGTTATGCTATCCCCTCTTACTGGAAAACCAATGAATCAATTACCAAATTCTGTAGATTCTGCTTCCACATTACCTTTTAGCCAAGCTCTTTTAAAAATTTCTCCTGCCTTTACCTTTTAGTCCAGATTTATCAATACCTTTTACCTGGCCTATTCCAAGTTTATCTGACCATTGTCCCACCTCTAATTTCTGTATCCAGTTACAGAGAGGTGAAAGCAAAGCAAATCAAAGCTTTTAAACCTCCAATCTTTTATTTATTTTTAACTTCTTTTGTATTGGGGTATAGCCAATTAACAATGTTGTGATACTTTCAGGTGAACGAGGAAGGGATTCAGCCATATATATACGTGTATCCACTTTTTCCCAAACCCCGCTCCCCTCCAGGCTGTCACATAACATTAAGTAGAGTTTCATGTGCTACACACTAGGTCCCTGTTGTAAACCTCCAATCTTTTAAACCACGAAAACTAAGTTATGTTTAAATACAAATTCTTCCACTTAGCATTCCAGGCCCCATTCTCCTCGCTGTCTGCCACTTCTCAACATGCCCTAGAATGTTACCATTTGCTTTTCCCTAACACGACTTTCACTGATTCACCTTCACATATGTTCTCATGTTATCTCTTCTTGTTGTAAAACCATCCCTATCTCCTTCAAGGTCAATCCCAAATGCCTTTTCCTCCTTACTGCCTTTCTTTCCTCGTTCCCAGACAGGTCTGAGCAGTTCCCTGATATTCTGCAGTACTCTGTATTTTTCTCGTGGCACCTATCATGATTTATCTTTTATTATAACGATTTTATCCCTTATTCTAAAGGCAAGGATAACATCTTCAACTTCCCTCTGTAACCCCGCAGCGTCTTACCTAAGGGGGCGTCTGCTATTAGTTGAAATCAAAGTGATTTAGGAAGATAACGTGTGCAACGGTAAGCAGCAGAGAATACGAAGTCAGGACAGTTGGGTTCCTGCTCTGCCATTTATTAGACGTGAGGCTTTGGCTAAGTCGCTTAACTTGGCTTGGACAACGGGAATCCTACTACTTGATGGAACACAAAGGGAGATAACTCTACAGAGAACGAACTAATCCATGTTCGTTATTTTCCTTGCAGAGAGCTGATGCAGCCTTTCATTCAAATCCTGTTTGCAGGACCATTCCTACTTAACCGACCGGAGGTCGGGCCCCAGAACGGCTGGGAATTCGGGCCCCCATGTTCCCCAGGCCTCCTTCCACGGCAGGGCTCTCTGTTCTCCGCGATGCAGGTGAAGCCGCCGACCTGCGGGGGTATGGCCTGGAGTCCTATTCTCTCGGGAGACCTCCCCCCTCCCACTCACTCCGGGAAAGCTCTCCCCTTCCCGGTAACCCAGAAGACCGCTGCGCCGCCGCCTACGTGAGACGTTTGGACCCTGCCCGGCCCCCGTAGCTCCCCTTCTCCAGCAGGTGGTTCTGGTCCTTTCCCCCAACTCTGGGCGCTCACGTCACCGGCGAACCTCTACCCACGCGCTAGCGCCGCAACCAACCGAGAAAATAAACAAACCCCAGCGCGCGGCGGCGGGCGCGCCAGGCCCCTCCCCCGCTCCGCCCCGCGGCTCTCACGCCGCCCCCTCAGCCGGGACTTCCCTCCCGCCCTCGGCTCGCGGCCGCGCTCTCTCCGCCCCTCTCCGCGGCCCGCAGCCGCGCTCCCCGCTGCCGTCCGCCCGGCGCGACTCCCCGGGGCCCGTTAGTGCTCGGCGCCCGCTCGCGGGGCCGCCGCGCGACCCCTGCCCCGTGCGAGCCCGCCCCTGCCCCCGACACTTGACCCAGCGCAGTCCCAACGCCCAGTGCGGCCGCCCCGGGAGCCGCGGAGCGGCGGCGGCGGGGGGAGGAGGGAGAGGAGGACCGAGCCGGCGGCCGGAGAGGCCCGGTGAGTACGCGGAGGGCGGGCCGCCTCGTGGGGGGTCAGCTTCGGCGCCCCTGAGGCAGTGGTGGCGGCCCGGCCGCGCCGCTCCGGGCGCCCCGGCTCGGCCGTTGGGGACTCGGCCTGAGGCGACGGGCCCCGCTGGCCGGAGCCACTGGGCAGAGTGCGCGGGAGGGCCGCTCCTCAGGAAGGCCCTCGGCGCCCAGCTCGGGGGCGGCGGAGAGAGACCCGCGCCGACCCCAGGCCCGGGCGCACCGGCGGTGCCTGCGCCTCCCGAGACCCCGCGGGGGCCCGGCCAGGGGGCGACCGCGGTCGCGGGGCCGCCGAGTGACAGGTGCCGCCGCCCCCTCCCCGCCGCGGGCATCGCTCTCCCTCCCGGGAAGCCAGGCGCTCGGAAATTTCTGGAGCAACGACCCGACTCGCTGTTTTTCTCCGTTGCAGGTTTTGAAACCGCTTCTTTGCCAGAGTTCGGTCTCTCCCAGCCCTGTTTCTTTCTCGTTTGTACTTTGCGCGAGTAACTTTGGGAGCATCGGTTAACAGCCTATGGGTGAAATTTGGCTTTCGTTCATGCATGAGGTATAGTAAATTACTTATTGAATAAAGTGCTCCTCCTTCTCCCGCTAGCTATTGAAAAAAGAGAAGGGTTTTGAATTTTTTTTTTTTTTGCAGTTATTGTTTGTAATAAGCAGTCTTCCAGAAATTTTGTCATTTCTAACACTTAGGGATCTTGGTCGATATTGAACAGTAAATGGCTTATTAAATTGTGTTTTCTCTCCAACTTCTTTTAGATTTTTCATTTTTAACTTTACCTGGAGTCTCCAATTGAGTAAGTGCTATGGCTTTCATTAGAAGCACTAATGAGAAAAATAGTCTTTCCTCTACTGGACAGCCACTGAAATGTTCTCTACACTTTTCATTATTGTCTGCTTCTTTACATAGTAAACGTGCTTGTAAGTGTAACCTGAATCGTCGGTTTAATAAATTTGACTTGCCAGCTATAAGAATATTAAACTTCGTGGCAATTAAAAATAATACAGATTTTTTTTTTCTCAACAAGTTTATAACACATAAGCTCACATTAGTCAGATCCTGATTAACGGAAGATGATGTCATAATTGGTAACAACAAACTTAGCTATAAGACATCAATCAGGTGGCTTCACTCTATAAAGAGTGAAGAATTCAGAAGTTGAGCAGGAAGAGATCATTGGGACTAATGAAAATACGTGTGCTTTATTCATGGGAGAATTCTTTAGTTCCTCAGTCGGTACCTGCTTGTACTTTTTGCTTAGCTTTTTCAATCCACAGAAATTAGATGCTGCAGGTTAGAGACGGGAGACAGTATTGAACTATGAAGGAAAAAAAATGTTTGTATTAAGTTCGTTGAGAACAAAGTTTGGGTATGTTCCTGGCACTTACTGGTTGTGAACCTTAGTTTATAAGACGCCAAAGTGAAAGATATTGTGTAGTTGGCGTTATTTGAGGAACAGAACATGGAAAAAATACAATACAAAATTTTCACCAGATATTAAGTCACTCATACTCAGTGCCATTTCATTTTATGGCTTTTGTTTTTTAAAATCTAAGCTACTTTTCAGTGAGACCACACTGTATGCATTTCGTTTTTCACCAGGCTTACTGGTTGGTTATGTTAGTGGAAGATCACTATCGTTTTTGTAAAAAGGGATATCTTTCTTGATAGAGGAGCTTAAACATATATGTTTTGAAGTGCCCTAATTATGGTTCCCTGGACTGAAGGATGGCTACTGCTACCATCTTTCTTGACCCTAGAATGATCATAGTCGAGAATGATACCATAGTGGCACTTTTTCTCAGAACTTTGGTAGGGGAACCCAAGAGGCTCAGCCATTTATAAAACCATTTATAAAACCTGCTTCTTGCAGTTTAGGCTATTCATTTAAAAAACGTATTTACTTAAGCTCCTGGTGTATTCTAGTTCTTTTAAATTAACGCTTTAAAACCAGTTCTGTTTCCTAAATAAATATACCTTTTAAACGAAATTAGTTGTGGTGATGATGAGTTAGTAGAATGCCACTTAACAATGAAGCAACTTTGAACTGCTAATAACCACTATTAACTCACATTTGCATTTTGGGAATTGAGGATTATCTCTAGTGCACTTTGCATTTTGCTGCATTCTATTTTAGAGCAGGTCTTTGAATGTGTAGATAGCTGTGTACATGGGGAATGTAAATATTTTTTAAAAAAACAAATTCAATAAACGTATCTTTTGTGTGCCAGGTCCTGTGATTTTTGTTGGGGATGGAAAAAAGAGGCCCTTGCCTTTCAGGATATTGAAATCAGGATTATAAAGAGCTGGGCACAATAAACATAATTTTAATTAAATCTGTCCAGTAATAAAAGTAAATATAGAGTACAGAAATATTGCAGAGGAGGAAACGATTAAACAGGCAGGTTAGAAGAAGCATTTTAGAGATGCTAGCACCTGAGCAAGATTTTGGGGAACAAATACTGGGTGGACCAAATCCTTTAGGTTTTTCTGTAAGATCTTATGGAAAAACCACACACAAAAAAAAACTTTGTGGCCAACCCAATACAGGTTGTAAGTGAAAGAGATATAGGGCATTTTAGGCAAAAGGCATAGCAAAAGCTATAAACAAGTAAAATTAAATGTGTGGTCAGGAAGTTTTAAGTAGTTTTTTTGTTGTTGTTTGTTTATTTTTGGCTCTGCTGGGTCTTCACTGTTGTGCATAGGCTTTCTCTGGTTGTGGTGAGCCAGGGCTACTCCCTAGTTGCAATGCACAGGCTTCTCATTGTGGTGGCTTCTTGTGTCAGGGAGCACGGGCTCCAGGTGCTCCAGCTCAGCAGCTGTGGTGCGCAGGCTTAGCTGCTGTGTGGCACGCGGAATCTTCCCAGACCAGGGATTGAACCCGTGTGTCCTGCGTTGGCAGACAGATTCTTATCTACTCTGACACCAAAGAAGTCCTAAATAATTGTTTTGGTGGGGTACAATGTCTGAGGAAGGACAGTTGCTTTTGAAAATCTAACATATGTTCTAATATTAATAATAAGTAATTTTTTTTTTAGTACTGAGTATAAAGTGGAGACTTTCCTGTAATTTGATATTACTGCAATTTCAAGTATAGAGGAATAAATAGTTTTTACTAATGGTGTTCATTAAGAAAGTATAAAATATTGCACTTCATGTGATGAGTTGCCTGCATATTTATATTTGTAAATTTATTGTGCATTTGTTTTTAAGTTATCTTGTGAACTTTTGTCTTCCTTCAACTACTTAAATTAGCCTTTACATTATTTTTAAAAGAAAACTCAACAGGAAGAGGGATAAACAGAAAATGATATTACATTTCTGGACCAAAAAAACTGATTTGTGTAGTATTTTAGTAATGTGTAACTGTTTAACATAGAACACTAGCCATTACATTCATAGACTGACCAATGTAGGTAACTTAGTGGATGTCTACTATATTTTTGTTTTGTGTATCTTAATTATCTCCATGTTATTTAAGTGTATGTATATAAATGAGCATTTGAATACCTGGATTTTAAAGACTGTGTAATAGAGAAAGAACGGGAAAATGGGGGAGGGCGAAGAGCTCCGTTTGCATCTGTTTACCTAAGTATCTCTTTGATATGACTATAGATGGAGATGCAGACGTGTGGGACACAAGACCTCTAACCCTATGCTCACAAGAAGCCCTTTCCCTGAAATAGTATCTTTAAAAGTCTGATGTTTTTGTGGTCTGCTTATTTGTCTCTTTTTCTCTTTAAGATTTTTAAAAAGTAGTTTCAAATGAATTCCTGAATTATATGACATGATTTTTTTTTTTTTGTAAATTCGGAAAAATTTGTTAATGAAGGCAGTGTTCTCTTAAAGACATGCAACACAGTCTTTAACAATTGCTTTCTGTCATTTGTCTTCTCAGTCACTAACATAAGGGACCTGAGGCATGTCATTGTTAATTCTGACCTGTAGTTGCCCTTTCTAAGTTTTGACACAGGGCAGAAAAATCAATATTGCATTGATTATATTATGTTTTCCTTTTTGAATTTGGGTATAGATAGCCATTTTTCCTTTTCAAGATGAGATTTTTTTTTTCTTATAGAAAATTATTATAGACTATTTGGGAAAATAATGAAAACTATAGAAAGGAAGATAGGCATCATGGGTAGCCCCATGCATCTCATTCTTTTTGGTATGTAAACAACTAACATGTTTACAAACTGGGGATTATTTTTATTCCCTTCGTTCATTTAAAGTTTACATTTCACCCCTCTTCCCACTTGTGAAGTATTGGTTAGCGTATGGTATATGCATTTTTGATACATAGATTCCTCTCATGACTAATGAGGGAGTTGATGTGTTGTCTGTTTATCACTTTTTTTTAAAGTAGAACTTATGATACAGTTGATCAGCCTTCCAGTTGTCCCATCTCTTTACTCCCTCAGCTGCTAAGTAGAGCTATTTTTTGCCTTTAGTTTTACTAAAGTGATACAGGTGGCCACCACTCTTCTCTTCTCCCATCTGTAGCCCCTGACCAAACAAGGGATCATTGCAGGTGAACATTTCCCCCTTTCCATCTACCTTTCATTAGTTAAGCACTTGGGTTGCTAAGGTGTAGCATAGGTAGCTGCCGCATCAGAAAAAGTTATTTTGAGTGTTTATCACTGATTCTTTTTTCAGTTAACACAATGTATTCTAATGCTTTCTTTTCACTTTTATTATTTCTTCTCATTCATTCAGGAAACATTTGTTGCTTGTCACATATGTCCACTATTTAAGACATGGTCACTACTGTGATTCTTGGGTTTCAGGTAGATTGGTGTTCTCCTCATGTAGTATGTTAGATAAAATCTTTAGGTCTTTGACTCTTTTCAGTGGCTCAACTGCAAATTCTGAAGGCCAAAAATTGTTTTCTTTTCATTTCAAGGAAAAACAATTTCTGTGAGCTTGTAAGAGATGTTTAGAATGTCTGTGAACATTTCACTCATGCAGGACAGTCCAGATAATGAAATTCAGTTTTGGTATCAGTCTTAAATTGGAGAGGAAGTGTATTTGTGTAAGCTATTAGTGATGATAAAGTTAGATAATATTGCAGTGACAACCTGAAAACCTCACCAGCTTAAAGAAGCAAAGTTGCTTTCCTACTCAAGCTACATATCCATTACAGGTTAGTAAGGAGATTTTTTTCATTGTAGTTTCAGACTCCATCAGACTTGACTGATGGAGACTTCATCTAAGCATATGCTTCTGCAGTAACAGAAGCAGAGAAAAAATATGGCTCACCACGCTCGGCTTTTAAAGCTTACATTTCACTGGTAAGTCACATTGGCCATGTCTGCATTCAACATGAGAGTGATACATAATTCTTTTTCAGGGAGGGGCAGTGAATATTTTTGAACAGCTATCATATGCAGTTTATAGTTGCAAGAGTTAAAATTAAATACAGTAGTTATAGAACAACTGTGTAGGATTAGTGTACCTAAAGTGGTCAGAACTACTAAAACTTAGCAGGATTTTAACATGGCATGTTGAAGTGGAAGCAGAATTAATGTTTTCTATAATATTTTTGAGTCTGAAAATTTCTTTGCATTTTTTAGTATTTTCTCCCTTTTAATAACTTACAAAGCCTTAATTCTCAAGTTTGTGGGAAAGAGTTAAGCCTAAAAATATGTCTTAATTTTATTGGTGTAATGTCATCTCTGTATGCTGTGGTATTTTATCTTAATTCATTTATTTCTGGGCATAGGAACAATAGGTATTAACATGATCTTATAATACAAATACTTTGATTTCGTAACTATTAGATGGCATCTTCAAATATCAGCTCTTCTTTTGATTTTCCCTCATTGTTTAACAAAAAACTGAAAAATTTCTAAATAATTTTCTGGATTGTTAGGTTAAGATAGAACATTGAATATATGCTTCTCATTTTTGTTTCCTCCTGGGGGGTGAAAACATGATAACCATAGTGTGTGGTTAGCTTTCAAAATGTACCTTAATGATCCTTACCTCCTGGTATTCACACTTTTAAACAGTCTCCTTCTGCAATGAATAAGTAGGGTGTCCCGGGTAAGCAGTAGGATATTGTGGAAATAACAGTAGCTCGTTTAGGTGTGAGCACTGTGGCTCAAGGCAGACGTGATAAAACTATAAAGAAAAAGGAATAAGTAACACACAAATCAGGATAATAACTTATCTTTGAACAGGTTGGGTGTTAGGGGGATGCTATTGGGGAGACCCATAGGGTGGGTTAACATTTCATTAATCTCTGTGCTGGTTACTTAGAGTGTTCCTTTAGTTTTTTAAACTTAATATTTTATTCAGTTATATATTCAATACATTTCAAAGTAAAACATTTATGAATTTCACAATTAAGAAAATTTGTCTCTGTTGAACTGAGAGTACTTAAGTCTTCTAGTAGTTACAAGGCTTCTTAGAAACTTCAGAGTGTAAGCAAATCTAATTTCTGGTCCTGACTTCGACAGTAACTTGCAGGGTGGCTTAACCAGTCTAAGTACCAGTTGTCTCATCTGTAAAGCCAAAGGATTTGGGTTAGATATTACTAGAGGACCTTTTTAAAAAAATTTTTATTGTATAGTTGATTTACAGTGTTGTGTTAGTTTCTAGTGTAAATAAAATGATTCAATTTTATATATATATTCTTTTATTAGAGGACCTTTGATATCATAAGTTTAAAAATTTCTTTAAAAGCTGAAAGATACCAATAAGGGATTAATTTCTAAAATATATAAAGAGCTCATACAGCTTGATATCAAAAAGGCAACCCAATCAGAAAATAGGCAGAAGACCTAAATGGACATTTCTTCAAAGACAACATACAGATGGCCTACAGGCACATGAAAAGATGTTCAATATGCCTAGTTATTAGGGCGGAGAAGGCAATGGCACCCCACTCCAGTACTCTTGCCTGGAAAATCCCATGGGCAGAGGAGCCTGGTAGGCTGCAGTCCATGGGGTCGTTCAGGGTCGGACACGACTGAGCGACTTCACTTTCACTTTTCACTTTCATGCATTGGAGAAGGAAATGGCAACCCACTCCAGTGAAGAACATAGGCTGCCGTCTATGGGGTCACACAGAGTCGGACACGACTGAAGTGACTTAGCAGCAGCAGCAGCAGTTATTAGGGAAATGCAGATCAAAACTGCAATGAGGTATCATCTCACACCAGTCAGAATGACTCATCTAAAAAAAAATCTACAAATAATAAATACTGGAATAGGTGTGGAGAAAAGAACACTTTTATGCTGTTGGTGGGAATATGAATTGGTGCAGCCACTGTGGAGAATAGTATGGAGGCTCCTTAAAAAACTAAAAACAGAGTTACTACTATATGATCCAGCAATCCCACTCCTGGGCATTTATCCAGAGAAAACTTTAATTCAAAAAGCTATGTGTACCCCAGTGTTAATTTGTTGTTGTGTTCAGTTGCTGAGTCATGTCTGATTGTTTGCAACCCCATGGACTGCAGCAAGCCAGGCTCCTTTGTCTTCCACTGTCTCGCAGAGTTTGCTCAAACTCGTGTCCATTGGGTCAGTCCATTGATGCTAACTCATGTCCATTGGTGCTATCTAACCATATCATCCTCTGCTACCCCCTTCCCCTTTTGCCTTCAGTCTTTCCCAGCATCAGGGTCTATCCAGTGAGTCAGCTCTTCACATCAGGTGGCCAAAGTATTGGAGTTTCAGCTTCAGCAGGAGTCCTTCAAAGGAATATTCAGGGTTGGCATCCTTTAGGATTGACTGGTTTGATCTCCTTGCTGTCCAAGTGACTCTCAAGAGTCTTCTCCAGCACCACAATTCAAACGTATCAGTTCTTTGGTGCTCAACCTTCTTTATGGTCCAACTCTCACATCCATACGTGACTACTGGAAAAACCATATCTTTGACTAGATAGTCCTTTGTTAGCAAAGTGTTGTCTGTTTTTTTAATACATTGTGTAGATTTGTCATAGCTTTCCTTCCAAGGAGCAAGCGTCTTTTAATTTCATGGCCTCAGTCACTGTCCACAGTGATTGGGAGCCCAAGAAAATAAAATCTGTCACTACTTCCAGTTTTTCTGCTTCTGTTTGCTATGAAGTGATGGAACTGGATTCCATGATCTTAGTTTTTTGAATGTAGAGCTTCAAGTCACCTTTTTCACTCTCCTCTTTCACCCTCATAAGGAGGCTCTTTAATTCCTCTTCGTTTTCTTCCATTAGAGTGGTATCATCTGCCATTAGAGTGGTATCATCTGCGTATCTGAGTTTGTTGATATTTCTCCCCGCAGTCTTGATTCCAGCTTCTGATTCATCCAGTCTGTCATATTGGATGATGTACTTCACATATAAATTAAATAAGCAGAATGACAACATACAGCCTTGTCGTACTCCTTTCCCAATTTGGACCAGTCACTTTTTCCATGACTGGTTCTAACTATTTCTTCTTGATGTGTATATAGGTTTCTCAGGAGTCAGGTAAGGTAGTCTTGTATTCTCATCTCTTAAAGAATTTTCCACAGTTTGTTGTGATCCACACAGTTAAAGGTTTTAGTGTAGTCAGTGAAGCAAAAGCAGATGTTTTCCTGGAATTCTCTTGTATTTTCTATGATCTGTAGGATGTTGGCAATTTGATATCTGGTTCCTCTGCCTTCTCTAAAACCAGCTTGAACATCTGGAAGTTCTCAGTTCATGTACCGTTGAAGTCTGGCTTGGAGAATTTTGAGCATTACTTTGCTAGCATGTGAAATGAGTGCAATTGTGTGGTAGTTTGAACATTCTTTGGCATTGCCTTTCTTTGGGATTGGAATGAAAACTGACCTTTTCCAGTCCTGTGGCCACTGCTGAATTTTCCAAATTTGCTGGCATATTGAGTACAGCACTTTGACAGCATCATCTTTTAGGATTTGAAAAAGCTCAGGTGAAATTCCATCACCTCCGCTAGCTTTGTTCGTAGTGATGCTTTCTAGGGCCTACTTGACTTCACACTCCAAAATGTCTGGCTCTGGGTGAGTGGGTCACACCGTTGTGGTTATCTGGCTCGTGACGATCTTTTTTGTATAGTTCTTCTGTGTATTCTTGCCACTTCTTCGTAATATCTTCTGCTTCTGTTAAGTCCATACCATTTCTGTCCTTTATTGTGGCCATCTTGGCATGAAATATTCCCTTGATATATTCAGCTTTCTTGAAGAGAAAGAAGGAATTTTCTTGATATCTCTAGTCTTTCCCTTGTATTGTTTTCCTCTGTTTCTTTGCATTGTTCACTTAGGAAGGCCTTCTTACCTTTCCTTGCTGTTCTCTGTAACTCTGCCTTCATTTGGATATCTTCCCCTTCCTCCCTTGCTTTTTGCTTCTCTTCTTTCCTCAGTGATTTGTAAGGCCTCCTGAGACAACCACCCTGCCTTCTTGCATTTCTTTTTGTTTGGGATTATTTTGATCACTGCCTACTGAACCTCTGTCCATTGTTCTTCAGTCACTGTCTCTACCAGATCTAATCCCTTAAATCTATTCATCACCTCCATTATATTGTTATAAGGGATTTGATTTAGGTCATACCTGAATGGCCTGGTGGTTTTCCCTCCTTGCTTCATTTTAAGCCTGAAATTTGATCTGAGCCACAGCCAGCTCCAAGTCTTGTTTTCACCGACTGTATAGAGCTTCTCCATCTTTGGCTGCAAAGAAAACGTAATCAGTCTGTTTTCATTATTAACTATCTGATGGTGTCCATGTGAAGAGAGATCCTTTGGGTTGGAAAAGGGGGGTTGCTGTGACCAGCGTCTTCTCTTAACAAAACCCTGTTAGCCTTTGCCCTGCTTCATTTTGTACTCTAAGACCAAAGTTGACTGTTATTCCTGGTATCTGTTGACTTCCTACTTTTGCCTTCTGATCCCAATGATGAAAAGGACATATTTTATCTTTCTTGGTGTTAATTCTAGAAGATCTTATAGGTGTTCATAGAACTGGTCAGCTTCAACTTCTTTGGCATCAGTGGTTGGGGCATAGACTTGGATTACTGTGATGTTGATAGAACGGGTGAGGGGAAGATTAAATTAGTTTGGGATGAACATATTCACACTATGATATATACAACAGGTAAACAACAAGCACCTGCTGTATAGCAGAGGGAACTATAGTCAATCTGTAAACAATGCTGCTGTGAAGACTGGGTGCCTTCATGGATTACAGCTTTGTCATGGCGTAGTGGCTTGCATAACTCAATGAAGCTATCCTGCTAAATCACTTCAGTCGTGTCTGACTCTCTGTGACCCCAGAGATGGCAGCCCACCAGGCTCCCCCGTCCCTGGGATTCTCCAGGCAAGAACACTGGAGTGGGTTGCCATTTGCTGTTTTCATAGCAGCATTGTTTACAGGTTGAATATAGTTCCCTCTGCTATACAGTAGGTGCTTGTTGTTTACCTGTTTTATATATCAGAGTGTGAATATGTGTGGTTTGCCTTGGAAATGATTTGAGATCACTCTGTCGTTTATAAGGTTACACCCAAGTACTGCATTTCAGATTCTTTTGTTGACGATCCCTTCTTCCAAGGGATTCTTGCCCACAGTAGTAGATGTAGTGGTTATCTGAATTAAATTTGCCCATTCCTGTCCATTTTAGTTCACTGATTTCCTAAGATGTCGATGTTCACTCTTGCCATCTCCTGCTTGACCATGTCCAATTTACCTTGATTCATGGACCTAACATTCCAGGTTCCTATGCAGTGTTGTTCTTTACCATGTCAGACTTTACTTTCATCACCAGATACATCCACAACTGAGCATTGTTTCCTTTTTGACCCAGCCGCTTCATTCTTTCTGGAGCTGTTAGTAGTTGCCCTCCACTCTTCCCCAGTAATGTATTGGACACCTTCTGGCCTGGGGGGCTCATCTTCTGGTGTCATGTATTTTTGCCTTTTCATACTGTTCATGGGCTTCTTGAATCAGTAATGATTTGCCATATCCTCCTCTAGTGGACCACATGTTGTCAGAACTTTTCACTATGACCCTTCCATCTTGGGTACCCTGCACAGCATGGCTCATAGCTTCATTGAGTTATGCAAGCCACTACGCTGTGACAAAGCTGTAATCCATGAAGGCACCCAGTCTTCATAGCAGCATTGTTTACAGATTGAATATAGTTCCCTCTGCTATACAGTAGGTGCTTGGTATTTACCTGTTTTATATATCATAGTGTGAATATGTTAATCCCAAACTAATTTAATCTTCCTCTCACCCCTTCTATCACCTGTGTTAAGTATGGGTTCATTTTCTATGTCTATGAGTCTATTTCTGTTTTGTAAATAAATTCATTTGTATTTTATATTTTTAGTTTCACATATAAGTGATATTATATGATACTTGTCTTTGTCATATTTATTTCACTTAATGTGTTCATATGTAGGTCCATGTTGTTACAAATGGCATTATTTCATTCTCTTTTATGGACGACTATTATTCCATTGTGTTTGTATATCACAAACAGATGACTTGGATTACATAAGTCTATACACACACATACATCTTCTTTATCCATTCATCTGTTGATGGACATTTAGGTTGTTTCCATGTCTTGGCTATTGTTAATAGTGCTTCTGTGAACATTGAGCACTGTTTACAATATTTCTCAGGCAAGAAAACTGGAGTGGGTTGCCATTTCCTTCTCCAGGGGATCTTCCTGACATGGGGATTGGACCAGCATCTCCTGCGTTGGCAGGTGGATTCTTTAACACTGAGCCACCAGGAAGCCCCATAAATAATATATATATATATCAGTTCAGTTCAGTCTCTCAGTCGTGTCCAACTCTTTGCGACCCCATGAATCACAGCATGCCAGGCCTCCCTGTCCATCACCAGATCCCGGAGTTCACTCAGATTCACGTCCATTGAGTCAGTGATGCCACCCAGCCATCTCATCCTCTGTCATCCCCTTCTCCTCCTGCCCCCCAATCCCTCCCAGCATCAGAGTCTTTTCCAATGAGTCAACCCTTCGCATGAGGTGGCCAAAGTACTGGAGTTTCAGCTTTAGCATCATTCCTTCCAAAGAAATCCCAGGGCTGATCGCCTTCAGAATGGACTGGTTGGATCTCCTTGCAGTCCAAGGGACTCTCAAGAGTCTTCTCCAACACCACAGTTCAGAAGCATAAATAATTGAGTAAAAATATATACATGTATATAAATAACTGAATCATTTCCCTGTACACTTGAAACTAGCACAGCATTGTGAATTAGCTGCTGCTGCTGCTAAGTCACTTTAATCATGTCCAACTCTGTGTGACCCCATAGACGGCAGCCCACCAGGCTCCCTGTTCCTGGGATTCTCCAGGCAATAACACTGGAGTGGGTTGCCATTTCCTTCTCCAGTGCATGAAAGTGAGAAGTGAAAGTGAAGTCACTCATTCGTATCCGACTCCTAGCGACCCCATGGACTGCATCCCACCAGGCCCCTCCATCCATGGGATTTTCCAGGCAAGAGTACTGGAGTAGATTGCCATTGCCTTCTCCGTGAATTAGCTACAATCAAAGGAAAAAAAAACTGAAAGAGGGTGCACTGAGATTAGTTAACTAAAAAGATGGTAGAAGGTGATTTTGAACAGTTTCCTTTGGTTGAGAGAATTTAAGTTCTCTTTTTTATACTATTGAGATAACACATTTTATTTTTACATGTATAATTATAAAAACACAATATATGGTATTTTTGTTATAATATGTTTTTATATTATATATAATTTATATATTACATAGTATAAATTTTACATATATAATTTATATATATATAATAATTTTTGTTATAATAGTCATACTTTGCTGCTGCTGCTGCTGCTGCTGCTAAGTTGCTTCAGTCGTGTCCAACTCTGTGCAACCCCATAGACGGCAGCCCATCAGGCTCCGACGTCCCTGGGATTCTCCAGGCAAGAACACTGGAGTGGGTTGCCATTTCCTTCTCCAATGCATGAAAGTGAAAAGTGAAAGTGAAGTTGCTCAGTCGTGTCCAACTCTTCTCGACCCCATGGACTGCAGCCTACCAGGTTCCTCCATCTATGGGATTTTCCAGGCAAGAGTACTGGAGTGGGGTGCCATCACCTTCTCTGTAGTCATGCTTTAGGGACATTTATATAGAAGAAAATTTTATGAACTTAACCAATGTAGTTACTATTTCCAGTATTATTCTGTCTATTGCGAAGAGCCACATTTCTGTCTGGGATGATTTTCCCTGTAACTTAAAGAACCTCCTTCAGTAATTCTTGATGTGTGGTTCTGTTGGTTATGAATATTTTCAGGTTTTGCGTGTGTGGTGGTGGTGTTGGTTTAATTGCTTAGTTGTGTCTGACCGACTCTTGTGACCCCGTGGACTATAGCCTGCCAGGCTCCTCTGTCCATGGGATTTCCCATGCAAGATACTGGAGTGGGTTGCCATTTCCTTCTCGAAGGTAAGTTCTCTATTTTGCTGTCACTCTAGAATCAAACTTAAGGCAGAATTTGTATATGATAAGAATGTTCTTCCTTTCCTACTCCTTTTTCCCTGTCTTCAAAGTTGAGGGTAAGCATGTAGTAGGACCAGTGGTGGGAGAAGGCAGTGGCAGCCCACTCCAGTACTCTTGCCTGGAGAATCCCATGGACGGAGGAGCCTGGTGGGCTGCAGTCCATGGGGTCGCTCAGGGTTGGACACGACTGAGCAACTTCACTTTCACTTCTCACCTTCATGTATTGGAGAAGGAAATGGCAACCCACTCCAGTGTTCTTGCCTGGAGAATCCCAGGGATGGAGGAGCCTGGTGGGCTGCCGTCTATGGGGTCGCACAGAGTCGGACACGACTGAAGCGACTCAGCAGCAGCAGCAGCAGCAGCAGGACCAGTGGTCTCTAGCGCAGTGAAAAATGATATATGTACTTTTTCATTGTATTAATAAACTGTATTGATTTAGGATGTTCTCCATAAATATATGTACGAATTATGGCAGACTTAGGATGTACTTCATAGATATATGGTGGTGTATTTAAAAGAAGGAGGAAAGTCACTAATTTTGGAAACTCTATGGATAGTCGGACACGACTGAAGTGACTTAGCAGCAGCAACAGCAGCCTTGTAATAATTGTGAAATCTCAGTATATGATTTTTTGTTTTATATTATACATTTTATGTTGTTTACTTAAGTTTAAAAAGTATGTTATTGCCCGTAGGACTGTGGGTATGAATGCAAATGTTACTAAATCCAGTGTCAGGAGAAGTGTGTGTGTATTTCTGTTTGTTCTGATATCTAAAACAGATTTTACTGTGTTTACTCATCTGCCTCCTTTCTCCCTTCCCACAGGAATTATTCTTGACAGAAATATTTTGAAAGAAAAATCTTTACAATGGCCTCAGCTGTACTTAGTTCCGTCCCCACTACTGCCTCTCGTTTTGCCTTGTTGCAAGTGGATAGTGGCAGTGGTTCTGATTCTGAGCCTGGAAAAGGCAAAGGTCGAAATACTGGAAAGTCTCAAACAAATAAATCAACTACAAATGAGAAAAAAAGAGAGAAAAGAAGAAAAAAGAAGGAACAGCAGCAGAGTGAAGCAAATGAGGTAGCAATTATAATTATTTCACATCTGCTTTCCCAGTAGATTGTAAGCATGAGGACAGTTACTATCTTGTTGATCCATGTATCCACAGTTCCTGGTCCATATGTACTTGGTAATGATGACTATAATATATATATAAATATATGAATTTGTGTGTATTTGAAGTCTAATGTAATGAACATATTGAATGCCTTTCTTTTCCTGGTCTATGGAAGCTTATGTGCTCATTCCAAAAAGTTCCTGAAAAACACAGGAAGTCTTAAAACGAAACAAAGATCATTTCTGAATATAAAATAAAAAATATTTTAAAAAAACATCAACTGTGAATATAAAATAAAAATATTTATTCTCTAGTGACTTTAACTAGAGATATAACAAATTAATATTTTGGTATGTGTTTTCTGTACACATACATATGTTTTTTGAATATATAGACATGCACACATATATATCTACATTCATATTTAACTTAAATGAAATTAGATTATATAATAGACTTTTATAACTGGCTATTTAAAAATTAGCATGAGCAGTTTTCCATGTGAGTAAATCTCACATGGAAAATAAAAATCAACATTATTTTAAATGTGTCCACATTATTTAAAAGTATGTGGCTTTGTCATAGTTTACTTAATCAGACTATTGTGATAAACATTTAGGTTTCCCATTTTTTTTTATTATTATAGATAATAATCCTATGACTAGCCTTGAAATGCATACATTTTTATGCATTTGTCATCTGTTTCTTAAGGGTAGTAAGTACAAGACAGATCCTTCTCCCCTAAATACTCCTAGCATGAGTTATATGACCAACATGTAATATGCCCATTTATTTTTAAAAGAAATACTGGGAGGGAGGAGGGTTCAGGATGGGGAATACATGTGTACCTGTGGCAGATTCATGTTGATGTATGGCAAAACCAGTACAATATTGTAAAGTAATTAACCTCCAATTAAAATAAATATATATTAAAAAGAAAAAGAAAAAAAAGAAATACTGAAAAACAACTCTAGCCTGTGTTTGTCTTTTAATAGAGCCGAAGGTATATAAGGACCTTTCTCTATCACTGAATAAGAGAAGTAGTAAAAGTGTTTTTTTCCTCTCTATATTCATTTTATAATATCCCAAGACTGTGAAAAAGCCTTTTCAATTTGTTAATTTCCATCACCATTGCTTTCTGAGTACCTCTTTAAAATTTTGCCACACAGGGTCACTTTTTTAAAAGACATTTTTCTCACTATAAAACCTTTCAGAAGTCCAGTTAGAGAACTTTTGATTGCCTACCATTTTCTTTTTGGAATTAAAGATGATTTGGGCCAACAGAAAATAAGATAATAGTGGGGTTTACATTGCATTACTGAGAATGAGCCTGAGGATCCTCCCTTCCCACTTGCGTAGCGATAGTTCTATCAGTCGATTTTCTGTAATCAGCACTGAACCTGCCATGGCTTCATCTCTTAACAGCATCTCCTCTACTCTGCTTTCCCACAGCAGAAACCACCTACTTAAAGCAGTATTTGCATCTCATCATTCCCTCCTGCAGAATAGTCTGTGTTAAATTGTTGATCCTTGATTTAAAGCCTCTTTATTGGTTTCTTAGGACTTCTGTAACAAAATACCACAAGCTGGGTGACTTAAACCAACAGAAATGTATTCACTTAACAGTTGTAGAGGCTGAAAGTTCTAACCCTGGTGTTAACAGGACCAGGCTCTTTCTGAGTAGAATCCTTCCTTTGCTCTCTCCTCTTCCTAGCTTCTTATGGTAGCTGTCAGTCCTCAGTGTTCTTGGCTTCGTATATCTTTGTCTATACCTTTCATTCACTAGGGCCCAGCCTAATTCAGTTTAACCTTAACTTGATTATATTTGCAAAGATCCTTTTTCTAAATGAGGTCATATTCACAGA
The DNA here is from genome assembly GCF_002263795.3 of Bos taurus. Classification (NCBI taxonomy): domain Eukaryota; kingdom Metazoa; phylum Chordata; class Mammalia; order Artiodactyla; family Bovidae; genus Bos; species Bos taurus. Next base: position 77,048,854 of record NC_037335.1, on the reverse strand, counting down.
CAGCAAGAGTTAGGCCTACAACATATTTTTTGAGGCAATACAATTTAATCCATAATAGCCTCTCAGTACTTTTCTCCCTGTTTCAACCTCTGTGTCTCAGATTATTCTTACTGTTGGGAGTGGCTTGACCAGTACAGTTTTAATTCATTATGTTACTTTGTGGGCTAGGCCCTGTATTTTTTGAAAAACTTATCCATTGCTTTTATTGAAGAAATCTTTAAAGCTATTAGATCACTTTTTTTTTCCCCCCTTTTAGAGATACAGGGGAAACTGCTACAGTCTTTACAATATAAGAGGAACAAAATTAGCATCTGTTCTCACTCGAACTTTTTACCTTGCAAACATTGTTAGGGTAGACACTAATGTCTGCTGCATTAGAAGCTCATTATTCTACATTAAATGTAAACGGCAGACATCTATAATGAGATAATCATGGGGCATGAATGTTTGAACTGCTCTGTCTCTTGTCATCATATTTTAAAGTTCCTCAAACTTACTAATGTAGAGCAATCTGTATCACCTAAGACAGACCTCTAAGATTTGTCCTCTTTCCCCACTGTACTGTTGTAACCAATTAAAGTATTTTCCTAACCATATATTGCTAGTTGTAGGCTCTGTATTTTTCATGACTAGCAAAGTAGTTGCTAGAGTTCCTCAAGCTATCTTCTCTCACTATTTAAACTTTTAAATTTATAAGCCATTAAAGTTTAATCTTATTGAACCTTATTGTTTTGTATTTTAAAAGCATACTTGTTATCCTGTTCTCTATTCCTATAAACCCTTTAGTAAACCAGGATCATTAAATTGGTTCAAATGGTGGTATAATAGAGTATAATCCATTTTTACTTACTAATCATTTCATCTAGAAATCCACCAAAATTTTCTCAAGCTGGTGAAATTCTACAAAGATTACAAAAGTTCACATAGTGACTTTGTGAGTTAGCATAATGAGTATTTAGAAGTATAAAAATACTGATTTCTTAACTTCCAAAAAAATCATTAGTATCCCAGTATTGGTAAACTGAATTTAATATTTTTTTTTGTTTTTTTCCATAGCTCAGGAATCTTGCTTTTAAGAAAATTCCACAGAAATCCTCCCATGCTATTTGTAATGCTCAACATGAGCTTTCATTACCAAACCCAGTACAGAAGGATTCACGAGAAGAAAATTGGCAAGAGTGGAGACAAAGAGATGAGCAGGTCAGCTAAGTAAATTAAGTTGTTTTGCTTTAGATTTCAGTGAATTTTTGCATTTTTTATATAGCACTGCATCCAACCATGACACTACTGTTTTGAGGAGCATTTTATATTGGATTAACTCACACGTGTATGCTACTTTTAATAAGAGGTTCTGGTTTTTTCTAACTAGGAAAGCAGATAGACACATTTATTATTTTTGTTAGTTTGTTAGTTTCAAACAGTTATTTTCTGAGTTTTTACTTCATCTGCCTTTTTACAAATGAGGTAGAGATAGGGAAGGTAGAAAAACAGGATTAAATTATTTAAAGTAAAGAAAATCATATTTGTAAGACCAATACTAACTAGAAATAGTCAGTGACAGTTTGTTTAAAGAAGAAAGACTTTGAGGGGAAACTTTTCCTTTTCAGTCTTGTTGTAAAAGTTTGTGACATTTCTTTTTTTAAACCTATTTATGCAATGTTTTCTTCTTTTATGCCTCTATTAAAGAAATGTCATTATAACTAAATCAAAGAGATAATTTAGTAAAACCAATCAGCTTCTTTTTGTGTTTGTGGTATTCAGGAAAATGACATACTAAATTTGGAATGTACTCTAGGAGATGCTGTATGTATGAAAAATGAATAGTTATTTTCTTATCTGTTAAACTGTCATTTGATCTGTTGGAAATAAATATTATTTTAGCAGATGTTTGGCTTAATGGAGTGGCTATACCTGTTGTGCTTGAGTTTCAGTTTTAAAAGAATTATACTAAACCATGCTCTTAACATAAGCTATGTTAATTATAACATTTTCTATAGAAATTTGTAGTGCCTCAGGCTCATCATTACAAGCATTTGTTATTACACTGGAGCTGTGCAAAAATGATATTTCAGGGTACTGGTTAACTGGATAAATCATCTTATTTTAGGGGGATTATTTGATTCTTGTTTTCCTTTTGCAGCATTCATTATGACATTTTATTCTGGTTTAGAAGTATTATTAATGATACACTTGTTTAGACAGTAATAGAATTTCCCAGTGTCTTCACCGGAGAGAATTTCTCTCAGTGGCCCAAGGGGCACTGGAAAATTAATAAAGGAAAACTGCTCAGTTCTGCATCAAAATAAATTCCATGTAATATGGGAACTTAAGAACAGATATTTATTGCCTTTCTTCCTGACCCTATTGATTACTGCCAAAATGACCAGGTAATTAGGAGAAAGAAATAGTTAACTTGGCCCTAACCCTATCTAAAAATGTCATCCAAGGCTGAGGAACTTTGAGGAATTTCTACTAGATATACTATTGATGGGTCACTTAGGAAAACCTGGTACCTTATTTGGAAGTCTGACTTGTAGGAAAATAATCAAAGTCCTGGGAAGTAGTGTAGTTCCTGGGATAATTATACTGATAAGTAAAGAAGAGATAAGGCAAGCTCTGAAACTGATAGATAGTATACCACTTGCAATCTATTTTACTGTGTGGAATAATAGATTTTAAAAATAGGGACCAGACTGACTGTAGTAGGCAGAAGGCGTGCAGTTGTGGTGGGTATTCTTCCTCACACAGGGCAACAGCACTGTGAGAAACTCCATGTATGTCTTTACAACAAATGGTTTTGGAGAAACTGGATATCCACTGCCAAAAGAATGACATTCAAACTGAGCCGATTGAAAAGCTGGATATAGAAATCTTGTCTGTTATATGACCATTTATTTTAAATATAGAAGAGTAATACCAAGACAGTTTCCTACTCCTAAATCGTCAAAGTAATAACATAAATTTACATCAACTAAGCCTCAGCATAAAATCTGAGAGCTGCATTAAACAGCAACAAGATAGACAGTAAAGAAGCATCCATTACATCTACTTAGGAGCAAGCACTGAATCTTAGTTAATCTCATGTCAACAGAAGAAAAGTTTCTGCCACATAAAAGGAGAACATTGTACTTAATGTCCAAAGTGAAAGTGCACTTTGAAAAAGATTTGTTACAGGGAACAGAAATTTATTTTAGACAGCACCTATTTTTTGTTTTAATAAAAATCAAGGAGCTAGAACATTTTATGAAAGTCGAGGTGGCAGTTAACGTTATGGACTATAGTCCATAGAGCCCCGCAGTCTGACACGACTGAAGTGACTTAGCGTAGACAGTACTGATTCCAGTGTTACCCTTTTAAAATTTTACATCATGGCTCAAAAATAATAGAAAAATCTCTTCTAATGGATGTTGAATGAAAAATAGATCAGATTCTGTGTATTTCTTTCTCCTGTTGTATTGACTCAGACCCCACATATCACTGGTTTTGTCCAACTCTGAAGTGAAATGTCTGCTGGCATGTGCATAGTTAATTGTTTTCTCACATTCTATCCTCTAGTCCACCTGATAAAGGTGTTTTGCCAATAGCTTGTTCTGTTTTTTGTTTGTGAGAGTGATATTTCTCATTAACCTTGTGGCTGGTATAATAAGTCTCTTGGTGATAGTTTGACTTGCACTTGATTTCACTATAAAGAGTGCTCTTTGTGTTTGTTTGTTTGTTTGTGTTTTTTTTTTTTACTTTGGCAACAAAATTCATCACTTTTGTTCTCCAAAGCATTACTTGGTACTTGTTTTGGAAAAACTCACACAGGTTATTGCACTTTGAAAGTGAAACAAAAACTATGTCTTCAGGTCACTGGTCTGACCATATTTCATAGCAGAAAACTAGGAACAAATAGACTGATGGTTCAGTAAATTGAAATGTCAAGTATTTGGTGTCTTGTTGTTCAGTCGCTAAGTTGTGTCTGACTCTTTGCAACCCTGTGGACTTCAACATGCCAGGCTTCCTTGTCCTTCACTATCTCCCAGAGTTTGCACAAACTCATGTTCATCCAACCATCTCACCCTCTGTTGCCCTCTTCTCCTTCTGCCATCAGCCTTTCTCAGCATCAGGGTCTTTTCCAGTGAGTTGGCCTTTCACATCAGTGGCCAAAGTATTGGAGCTTCAGCTTCAGCATCTGTCCTTCCAGTGAATATTCAGGGTTGATTTCCTTTAGGATTGACTGGTTTGATCTCTGTGCTGTCCAAGGGACTCTCAAGAGTCTTCTCCAGCACCACAGTTCAAAAGCATCAATTCTTTGGTGCTCAGCCTTCTTTATGATTCAACTCTCACATCCATACGTGACTACTAGAAAAACCATAGCTTTGACTTTATGGACCTTTGTCGGCAAAGTGATGTCTCTCCTTTTTAATATGCTGTCTAGGTTTGTCATAGCATTTCTTCCAAGGAGCAAATGTCTTTTCATTTCGTGGCTGCAGTCACCATCCGCAGTGATTTTGGAGCTCAAGAAAATAAAATCTGTCACTGTTTCTGTGTTTTCCCTATCTGTTTGCCTTGAAGTGATGGGACTGGATGCCACGGTCTTAGTTTTTTGAACGTTAAGTTTAAAGCCAGCTTTTTCATTCTCCTCTTTCACCTTCATCAAGAGGCTCTTAATTTTGGTATTTTAATTTTCTGTTATTCTCCTTTTTAGCTGCTTATATGATACCACTTTTGTCCTGACACACAGATTTATATTCTGTATTCACTGTATTAGAGTCCTGTCCATTTTTAAAATTAATGCTATTTTTTTATAAGTTGTATTATTTACTACTTTCATTGCTACTTTTAATCCTTCCATGAATCAGTGAACTATTTTTACTACTTTGATATATAATTAAAGCATTCAACTTAGTAAATGTAAACAGCACTCAGAAGATATGAAAGTGTGTTAGCTGACTTGAATGGAACATGATCATTAATATGAACACATAGTTTTTGCAGAATATTGACAACTTTTTTTTAATATAAATTTATTTTAATTGGAGGTTAATTACAATATTGTATTGGTTTTGCCAACTTTAAAAATCATAATGTTCAATAAGATTATTTGAAGTTTTCTGGGAAATAATTCTGCTTTCTACACTTTGAAAATCATTGAGTTAGAGGAGCAGAGGGCACTACTGCTACTGTAGCTAAACACTTGGTTGCAAGTGTTAAATGTTCTCAGAATTATGTCCCGTGTTCTGCAATAACCCTGTTCCCATGATGCCTATGAGAATTGGAAATTAACTATTAACTCTTCATTTGGGATTTGTTTTGCTTGGATTTAAAGTGGGTAAAATATTTATGGTACTTTGATTTGCAAATTTTTTAAAATGTCCTAAAATATTTACTGTCCTCATTTTTCATCAGTTTTTCATACTCCTTAACTGATCATAAACCCTTGAGCCTATAGGTTTATTTAAATACAAAAAAAATGTTTTACTACTGGATAGGGATAGGAGGCCGGAGAAGGCAATGGCATCCCACTCCAGTACTCTTGCCTGGAAAATCCCATGCATGGAGGAGCCTGGTAGGCTGCAGTCCATGAGGTCGCTAAGAGTTGGACACGACTGAGTGACTTCACTTTCACTTTTCACTTTCCTGCATTGGAGAAGGAAATGGCAGCCCACTCCAGTGTTCTTGCCTGGAGAATCCCAGGGATGGGGGAGCCTGGTGGCTGCCGTCTATGGGGTCACACAGAGTTGGACACGACTGAAGTGACTTAGCAGCAGCAGGGATAGGAGGCATGAAGGAAGCCTAGAGGAAGGGAGTCTGAAGTACTCCATCTTGGACACATGTAAGTATCTTCTCCAATCCTGTAGGCATTTTAGGGTCATTTCCTCTTTTTCTTCCTTTCATCCTCTTCCCATGGGTACAAAGAAAATGATGAGCAGCTCTCAACTTGCAAACTTACATATAAGGTACTTTTTAAGAAACATGGTTTTATTTGCATTTTCTTATCCAGTATCTATCTTTCAGGCCCAAACTTTTTTCCCCTCTCAGTTCTACCTTTACATGTACTGATAATTAATTATATTGAAAACTACATTTATAGCAGTCTTATGATTAATTCTCTAATTTAGACAACTTTAGGGAATTTGGAATCATGTTTTGTTTTTCTTGATATTGTAGCTTTGTGCTGCCTTTCTCCCTGTTATATGGAATCAAAAATCTTATTTTTGATTCATCCTTCTTTCATTCTTCATATTTAATCAGTGTTCTAAAACTTGGTCATTCTTTGCTGAGAAATGGTGTTCTTTGTTTCCTGCATTGCTATGGTCAGGTCCAGGTTTCTGTATGCTGGGACTGCAGTAGTTTAGCCAGACCCATTGATTCTAAGTTCTCATTCTCCTAATATGCCAGTTTATTTCTTTAAAATCACTTTTATCAGTGTTCCTCTTTGATCTGTCCTGAATCCCTAGTTTTTAGGGAGTGTCTGGAACCCAATTTTACCTACCTAAACAGTCTTATTTTCTCCTGTTCTCCAGCATAGAGAAGAGGAATTCTTATTTACTGTGTGCAACTCTTGTGCAAGGTAGGCACTGTACTAGGTACTTTACATATATTATAGCTTTAAATTTTTAAAAGTACCCTGCAAGGTAGGTATTTAAGTTCTCTTTTTATGTATAAATATACTTGAGATTCTGGAGAAGACAATGGCAGCCCACTCCAGTACTCTTGCCTGGAAAATCCCATGGACGGAGGAGCCTGGTAGGCTGCAGTCCATGGGGTCGCTAGGAGTCGGACTTGACTAAATGACTTCACTTTCACTTTTCACCTTCATGTATTGGAGAAGGAAATGGCAACCCACTCCAGTGTTCTTGCCTGGAGAATCCCAGGGACGGGGGAGCCTGGTGGGCTGCCGTCTATGGGGTTGTACAGAGTTGGACACTACTGAAGCGACTTAGCAGCAGCAGCAAACTTGAAATTCACAGAAGAACGTAACTTGCCCCATTTCACAGCTAGCATGGGTAGAAGAGAAATTTAAATCATCCACCTGTGTGATCTCTCAAAGCCTGTGTTTTTTCACATTCCTCTTGTATTTCATAGAACTCATCTTTTATCATGTATCCCATGATGTGTCTGTTCTTAATATCATACTTTTGTTCATATGACTCTTTCTCCTAAAATACTTTCATTCCTTTTCTACCTATCCAAATGATATCTATCCTTTAAGGACCAACTTAATAGTTTCTTTTGTGTATGCTTCTTTGTTCTTGTTTACCTTTTTCCCCTCAACTTTTGTAGCACTTTTAATATCTCATTCTGTTCTCTGTGTGTCATGTGCATAAGTTTTCTTTTCCCAACTGGGGTAGAAATGCTTTGAGGGCAAAAGCCAAATTTATGCTTCTTCTTTAAGGCCTACAGGCAAAGCACATAGAAGGTTCTCTATGAATCCTTATAAACTGATTGATCATATAGTGACATTTTATAAGTTGTTTGTAGTTTTAATAAAGCTAAACTGAAATTTAAATCATTTTATCCTAATTGTATTTCCTTGTATACTAGTTTTTGTTAATAATTAAAAGGTAAATGTAAGCTCTAAACTGCTATGTTTAGAATCAAATGTTGGGGAGAGCCATATTTTTTACTTTTAAAAGGTCCACTTCATTCATTTTTATCATGCTCTTAGAATCAGCTACCTATATACTTAAGTTATATGAGATAATATGAAAAAGAATAATGACATCTTGCAAGACTCCCACCTTCATCACCTCTTCTCTTGCCCAGGGATTTGTTTTTGGAATATTAGTCAGAATATGTGACATATTGGAAATAATCTTAAATGCCTTTTCTGTAAATTTTAAATGTCATTAATATGGGTTAATAGCATGGTGGTAAATTGAAACAACTTTGCTCAGAATAAATTTAAGTAGTTTTGTTACTTTTTCTATGGTGTTACTTTTGCTATGCTCTAATTATATTGAAATATTTTGTACTCTGTTTGCTTTGTGTTTTGGTGGAAAGATTGATATAAATTTCCTTTTTTTGTGTGATACTAACATGAATCCATGTCATTAACATGGAAGTAAGATTGCTGGGAGAAAAATAAGCAACTTCAGATAATGCAGATGATACCGCTCTAATGGCAGAAAGTGAAGAGGAACTAAAGAGCCTCTTGATGAAGGTGAAAGAGGAGAGTGAAAAATCTGGCTTGAAACTCAACATTCAAAAAACTAAGATCATAGCATACAGTCCCATCACTTCATGACAAATAGAAGGGGGAAAAATGGAAACAGTGACAGGTTTTATTTTCTTGAGGTCCAAAATCACTGCCGATGGTGACTGCAGCCATGAAATGAAACTATACTTGCTCCTTGGAAGAAAAGCTATGACAAACCTAGACAGCGTATTAAAAAGCAGAGACATCACTTTGCCAACAAAGGTCTGCATAATCAAAGCTATGGTTTTCTAGTAGTCACGTAAGGGTGTGAGAGTTGGATCATAAAGAAGGCCGAGTGCCTAAGATTTGATGCTTTCGAACTGTAGTTCTGTAGAAGACGCTTTTAAGAATCCCTAGGACAGCACAGAGATCAAACCAGTCAATCTTAAAGGTAATCAACCCTGAATAGTCACTGAAGGACTGATACTGAAGCTGATGAAACTCCAATAATTTGGCCGCTGATGTGAAGAGCCAGCTGCATTGGAAAAGACTCTGATGCTGGGAAAGACTGAAGGCAGAAGAGGGCAACAGAATTAGATAGTTGGATGGCATCACCAACTCAATGAATATGAGTTTAAACAAACTCTGGGAGATGGTGAAGAACAAGGAAGCCTGGCATCCTGCAATTCATGGGGTCACAATGAGTTGGACATGGCTTAGTGACTGGACAACTACAACAACAACATGAATCCAATTTGTTTTTACCTTTTAACTTTAAATACACATTTATATAATAAAGTATAAAAAGTTAGCCTTTAAGAAAGATTACTTTTTCCTGATCATTATTCATTTGGATTGAAGTAATTCTTCAGTTCTTTCAGTTATTCCTTAGAAAAAGTATGTACAATTCACTTGGGAATTAACGAGAATTTCTGTATGCCCTTATTTACAATTTCAGTTCTAATTGTATTTTTCTCTGAGTTAGATTAATTTTTTTGTGATAAGCCTAGTTTTTCCCCTCTTTTTGTTATCTCAGTATAGGGTTGGATGAGATACTTTCAAAGGGATAACATTGATTAGAAATAAATGATTTACCAGGTCCTGATGTCCAGTGTTAACATTTTTCTAATTTTCAAGGTATCCCTTTGAAACAGATTACTGCTTTTAGGAACTTATTTCTGTTTTAGTTCAGTTTTTTAAAATTGTTAAGCAGCAGAAACAATTCTGAGTAACTTGGGCAAAAAATAATTTGGTAAATGATACTAATTAACAGATTTGAATTAAAAACTAAACAATGAGACCTTGGGAATGAGGAAAACTAAGAAATTCTGGGGTGCTCTTAGGCATGAACTAGTAGAGCTAGTATACTCACTTTTAGAGGCTATAATCAGCTGATTGAACCCTACTTACTTTGTGTTTGTTCTCAAAATTTAATTCCCAAGAGAACAAAAAATAGCTGGGTCCTTTGCTCCCTTCCTGTTGGTGGTTGCAATGGCAGCTGGGGTGTTTGTGGATATGCTAGCGAGTGGTGTAAAGAATCAGGTGGTGACTGTCTTGCCAGAATCCTAGGACACTGGATTGAAGTGTTGTTATTCAGAGGAATAAAGGAAGGTATTGTGGACAGATTAAAAGCAATGCCCATTGAAGGTATGTTTTTATATGGTATGAATAAGTTGACACATACATGTAAACAAATCCAGGATAGTTTACTGTTGTCCTATTGCAACTATCCTATATTTAGCTGCAGACATACCTTACCTCCAAAGGTAGACAACCCAAAGTCTCATTCAGATACGGTACCAATTCTGTTGGGCAGTTAGGAAATAGGAAAAGTAAGTCTTAAAGACTAATTTGATTGGAGGTGGCAGGAGCTGAATTGTCAGAGGTTAAGGTGAGACTGAGTGGTGAGGGAGAGGAACCAAAAGATACAGATCACAAAGAATCATTTTACTACAGTAGTATTAGATGACTTTAAAGGTAGACCAGTCATACAAAAGGAATAAAAAGAAAACAATAAAAAGATGCACTGTAATTTTACTGTAACATAAGGCATATGCCAAAACAATTGGTCACCTTATTTAAAGGTTCTGTACCTGCAAATTAGGCTATATTAAGGACATGGTATGTTTTATAATGCTTATTGAGTTTTTAGTATTCTTATTTGTTTTTAGTAACATTATATTTTGTGCCTCCAAAACTAGATACCATCTTTGACATCTGTTATAGTGTCAATTTCTTTGTAAGATTTTTTTTATTAGAGTAAAAAGATTGTGTTACACAACAGATAATTGACAATCGAGGAAGTAAAAATATCAAAATTGTAAGTTTTTGCTTTGGTATCATCTATAAAACATGGAGTTCTCTACTTTGGTATGGATAGATAACTTTGGAGAACCCAACTGTTTTTTAAAGTATTTTTTTTCTTATTCTGTATATATTATCATGGTTATTTCGCTGGTGTCATATAATGCTATATCTGTTTATTGTGAAACTTTTTACTTTTAGCTGACATCTGAAATGTTTGAAGCAGATCTTGAGAAGGCATTGTTGCTGAGTAAATTAGAATATGAAGAACACAAAAAGGTATTTACACATTTATTGATGTAGATATTTTAAGTCATCGAAAGTTTGAACCAGCCTTCCTAAATTTTGTATAAAAGTTCTCCTTTAAACTCTGTCGTAAAAATCCATCCTTGTATCAAAGTATTAACATAAAGTTTTTATGAGATTCTCCTCAAGTTTTGAGAGATACCACAAACATGTGGACTAAGCTTTGTCTGGTGATTTGGAATGTTTAGTTAAGAAATTTCTCCACCCACGATGAAAGGGAGAGAGGAAATGAATAGCAGATGATTTATTTTATCTTATTTTAAATGAACATAGAAAATAGTTAAGATTTAAAAATTTGAGTAACTCTGTGTACAGGGGCATCCATTAAAACACCCTCTACTGAAGATACACTGTAGTTAAAGTAAATGAGAGGACGTTTCTGATAATTTGACCTTGTGAATTTAGCATTTATCACTAAGCTTTGATATAGGGCTATGTGTTGAAATGCATTATATAGCTTATAACTATAAAAAAGTAGCATTTGTTTCTATTTTATATATTTAAATTGAGCATTTATATTATCTCCATATTGTTTAACATTTTAGTCTTTTGCATACATTGGTAATTTTTTTTTGGTCTGTAAAATTTACTCAACTTGTGGTTACTTAGTGGTTGATCACAAATGGCCTTTGGGCTTACGGGCCTTTAGACTATATCACTGTACACTAACTCCTTCACTCAACATGAAGGGTGTAGAGAAGTGAACATTTACAGTAGATGATTTTGCCATTTATTTGTAGCTCAAGGGAAGAGGATGAAAGTTGCTATTAGACTGGACTTGGTACACTGTATGTGTTAGTTTCATTTTTCATGTCCCTATTTGTATTATCTGGAATAATCAAGGATAACTGTAATCCTTACTGTTATTTGTTCATTTAGACACAAAGCTGGCAATTACAAAAGTGGATTCAGCTAGCTTTACTATGATTTAATCATTTAAATGACCTTTCAGATTACACTGGAAAAATCCTCCTGACTTGCTCGGTTCGAAGATAAAATTTATCAAATAGAGTATTACCATACAGTGACGATTTGTTGTTAAATATATATCTACATTCTAAAGCTAAAAGCAATAGCCATACCTATAGAGGAGGAGTAGAGTCGATGATATTGGTAAAATATGCTCCCAGCCAGGTTTTTGATGCAGTCATAGGCCTGGTCGGAGAAGCAATGGCACCTCACTCCAGTACTCTTGCCTGGAAAATCCCATTGACGGAGGAGCCTGGAAGTCTGCAGTCCATGGGGTCGCTGAGGTTCAGACATGACTGAGCGACTTCACTTTCACCTTTCACTTTCATGCATTGGAGAAGCAAATGGCAACCCACTCCAGTGTTCTTGCCTGGAGAATCCCAGGGACAGGGGAACCTGGTGGGCTGCCGTCTATGGGGTCACACAGAGTTGGACACGACTGAAGCGACTTAGCAATAGGCCTGGTACCTAAAAGCGCAGGTTTTATCAGACTATAATGATTCTCAGAGATGGTCAAACTCCTTTTCTAGGTGATGACTGCTGCTGCTGCTGCTTAGTTACTTCAGTTGTGTCCAACTCTGTGCTGCCCTATGGACTACAGCCTGTGGACAGGCTTCTCTGTCCATGAGATTCTCTAGGAAAGAATACTGGAGTGGGTTGCCATACCTTCCTCCAGGGGATCTTCCTGACCCAGGGATCAAACCCGGGTCTCCTGCATTGCTGGCACATTCTTTACTGCTGAGCCACGAGGGAAGCCCCATGCAATAGCTAGTTTGATGTAATTACACTGATGTAGATATTCAGTCAATATTCCGAAAAAATAAATATGATTGTTTTAGCCTAAAGGTTTTCATAATAGCTAAAGTGTGGGATGGCATTTTCTATCCTGTCACTCACTCACCAAATATTTTTTTGAATAGTCAAAAATTGCTAAGGCATGCAGTACAAAGATAGAGACATGGTCCAAGCTATTGAATTTAGTAGAAGGAGTGAAGTGAGAGACACACATATAATTGTAGTGTATAGTATTGAGAGATTTTATGTTTTCATTGCAGTGGGCATTCAGTAAGATAGAAGTTTCTGTGCTTTTGATGGGGGTGGATTTCAGGAAGGGATTCTTTTTTTGTTTGATAAATCTGAAGTGTTAACAGTATGTAAATATAAGATGTATAGTGTGTTAGTTTGATATATTTGTATATTGTAGTATGATTGCCAGTGAAGTGATATTTATCATATGATAGTGTTATAGTATTTAGTATTATTGATTTTTATTCATTATACTGTGCATTGGATCTCTGTGGTTTATTTATTACTCATTATAAGTTTGTATACTTAAACAGCATTGGTCTCATCTTACCATCCCCTGGTAACTACTTTTACTCTTTTTTAATAGGTTTGACTTTTTTCTTTTAAAAAAGATTCCTTATATAAGTGATATCATTCAGTACTTCTCTTTCTCTAACTTATTTCACTGAGCATAATGTTATCAAGGTATATCCATGTTGTGACAGGATATCTTAGGATGGCAGGATATCTTAGGAAAAGGTTCTTAAAGAGGAGTCTTACTTGATGTATTAAAAGTTCATCCGTAGGCAAGAGAAAGGCATTCTCAAGAAAGGAGAGGTGAGTTTATGTCTTGTATGTATACATGTGAAAGAGTAGCATTTTGAAAAACTGTAATTTAGTACCTAGAGTTGCTGGAGATACTGCCTCCAGAATAGACTGTAAATATTGTGTGCAGACTTAGGAGATTGACTTTCATACACTTGTTGGGAGAGAGCTGTTGAATATTTGTAACTTTTAGATTTCAGGTTTTCATTTTAGAAACTCATGCTATAACAGTGTAGAAGATGAGTGGTGGGGCTAAAACTAGAGAGTATTGTAATGTCAAGTTAAAGAAGGCAAGGGAAATGACAAAGTATGAAGTCCATGGAGTTGTATGAGTCAGACATGACTGAGCAACTGAACTGAACTGAACTTCCCTGCTGGGGATGAATAAATGAGAATAGATTTAAGAGCTCTTTAGGAGATAAACTCAACAAGACCTAGTAACTAATTTGCATATAAAATATAAAGGAAGAATAGGCAAAGATCACTGAGGTTTCTAGCCTAGACAGTGTAATGATGGTGATACTAAATAAGGTACTCACTAGGAGTTCAACACGCTTAGTTTGCAGATGTTTATTGAACATTCCATGTGAGTTGTCTGTACGTACACAAGTCATCAGGTAGAACTTTAAATTTTGAGGAACAACAGGTATAAAGGATATGAAGATAGGTTAAGGATGGAATAGTGGTGAACAGCACCTGCATTTTATTTTATTTTTCAAAATTTTATTTTATTTTTAAACTTTACAATATTGTATTGGTTTTGCCAAATATCAAAATGAATCCACCACAGGTATACATGTGTTCCCCATCCTGAACCCTCCTCCCTCCTCCCTCCTCATACCATCCCTCTGGGTCGTCCCAGTGCACCAGCCCCAAGCATCCAGTATTGTGCATCGAACCTGGACTGGCGACTCGTTTCATACATGATATTTTACATGTTTCAATGCCATTCTCCCAAATGTTCCCACCCTCTCCGTCTCCCACAAAGTCCATAAGACTGTTCTATACATCAGTGTCTCTTTTGCTGTCTCACATACAGGGTTATCATTACCATCTTTCTAAATTCCATATATATGCGTTAGTATAGTGTATTGGTGTTTTTCTTTCTGGCTTACTTCACTCTGTATAATAGGCTCCAGTTTCATCCACCTCATTAGAACTGATTCAAATGTTTTCTTTTTAATGGCTGAGTAATACTCCATTGTGTATATGTACCACAGCTTTCTTATCCATTCATCTGCTGATGGACATCTAGGTTGCTTCCATGTCCTGGCTATTATAAACAGTGCTGCGATGAACACTGGGGGACACGTGTCTCTTTCCCTTCTGGTTTCCTCAGTGTGTATGCCCAGCAGTGGGATTGCTGGATCATAAGGCAGTTCCATTTCCAGTTTTTTAAGGAATCTCCACACTGTTCTCCATAGTGGCTGTACTAGTTTGCATTCCCACCAACAGTGTAAGAGGGTTCCCTTTTCTCCACACCCTCTCCAGCATTTATTGCTTATAGACTTTTGGATCGCAGCCATTCTGACTGGCGTGAAATGGTACCTCATAGTGGTTTTGATTTGCATTTCTCTGATAATGAGTGATGTTGAGCATCTTTTCATGTATTTGTTAGCCATCTGTATGTCTTCTTTGGAGAAATGTCTATTTAGTTCTTTGGCCCATTTTTTGATTGGGTCATTTATTTTTCTGGAATTGAGCTGTAGGAGTTGCTTGTATATTTTTGAGATTAGTTGTCAGTTGCTTCATTTGCTATTATTTTCTCCCATTCTGAAGGCTGTCTTTTCACCTTGCTAATAGTTTCCTTTGTTGCAGCACCTGCATTTTAAAGAACATAGTTGGGAAAAGAGAAACCAGTGAAGGAGAAATAAGCATAGTCAGAAGTGTATTGAAAAAACCAAGAGATGCTTAAAAAAAAAAAGTTTTTGGCTTTGAAAAAGAAAACTGAAAGTGTGAGTTGGTCAGTTGTGTCTGACTCTGCCACCCGGTGGACTGTAGCCTCTGTCCATAGAATTCTCCAGGCAAGAATACTGGAGTGGATTGCCATTCCCTTCTCCAGGGAATCTTCCCAATCCAGAGATCAAACCTGAGTCTCCCGCATTGCAGGCAGATTCTTTACCATCTGAGCCACCAGGAGGCTGACTTTAATTTTAGTGTCAGAGACTAGCAGAAGCCAGATTTCAGTTTGCTTGCAAAAGGAAATTGACCCTAGATTATTGTGTTAACTTTGGTCCTGAAATGAAGAGGATGAGCAACTCAATAGATCAAGGTATAGCTTTTAATTTTTATTTTAGTGTTTAATAGTCAAAAGATTAAGTATATCTGTAAACAGGTAACTTTTTATACAGTTTGGCTAGCCTCTGTTTTGATTTTTTTATTTGCCTCTTATCTTTAAAAATATAACTTTAAGAAACATATTCCACATTGGTGAATTGATTTTACTAGTGTAAACCAAGCTTAATTATTGTTGGTAATTTTTTTTAGGAATATGAAAATGCTGAAAATGCATCGACTCAGTCAAAGGTTATGAATAAAAAAGACAAAAGAAAGACTCATCAGGGAAAAGACAAACCTCTCACAATATCACTAAAAGAGTTTCAATCTGAAGGTAATATATGTACAAAATCTATTAAGCCAGAGAAACTATTCTGAGTCTTTGTATACTTAAGTTTAAGTACCTTTCTAATTTTTAAAATAAGATTGTTTCATTAATATGTTACTTAGAATGTAAAACATGTAAACCTGCTTGGAAATAAACTATTTGGGGGTTAAAGTGATTTAAACACAGTCATTAAAATCTCATAAAATTTCAGTAAGAATTTATCTTTCTGTATTTCTGAATTTGCCCCTTTTCTAAAATTCACTGAAAATAAAAATTGATATTTGTAGTTTTGAGTCATCTTGAAACATGTTATTGTCCTTACACATAAAGTAATTTGACTTACACTAGACCAGAAATAGGGGGCTTCCCAGGTGGCGCAGTGGAAGAGAATCTGCCTGCCAGTGCAGGAGACATAGGAAACATGGGTTTGATCCCTGGGTTGGAAAGATCCCCTGGAGAAGGAAATGGTAACCCACTCCTGTAATCTTGCCTAGAGAATCCCATGGACAGAAGAGCCTGGTAAGCTACAGTCCATGGGGTTGCAAAAGAGTTAGACACGACTTAACAACTAAATAACAACAAGCCATGCTTATACCAGTCAAAACAGTTGCTGAACAGATAAACAGCAAGGTCCAACTGTACTGCAGGGAATTATATTCAAAGGAAAATAAGAGTAGTTGCTGACCAAATGAACAGCTGTTTGTTCATTGATCTTGAAGTCAGTTTGACTCGTATGAATTTAAACTTAATGCATTGGTCACCCCGTGGACTGTAGCCCACCAGGCTCCTCTGTCCATGGAATTCTGCAGGCAGAGAATACTGGAGTGGGTTGCTATTCCCTTCTCCAAGGGATCTTCCCAACCTGGGGATCGAACCCAGATCTCCTGCATTAGAGGCAGATTCTTTACCATCTAAGCCACCAGGGAAACCGTCAATGAGGATTAGTAAGACCATAACAGTAATATATTTAAAAAAAAACTTCACTGTTTTTAGAAACAAGCCTGTCTGTGAGTTCAGTTCAGTCACTCAGTCGTGTCCAACTCTTTGCAACCCCATGAACCGCAGCACACCAGGCCTCCCTGTGCATCACCAACTCCCGGAATACACCCAAACCCATGTCCATCGAGTCAATGATGCCATCCAACCATCTGATCCTCTTGTCATCCCCTTCTCCTTCTGCCCTCAATCTTTGCCAGCATCAGGGTCTTTCCAAATGAGTCAGCTCTTTGCATCAGGTGGCCAAAGTATTGGAGTTTCAGCTTCAACATCAGTCCCTCCAGTGAATACCCAGGACTGATCTCCTTTAGGTTGGATATCCTTCTAGTCTGTGAAGTTAGGAATAAATTTAGAGGATTGCATTGTATACATTTAAGGATGAGGAAAGTTTTTCCTATAGCTGACTTTTCTGATTAAGTCACTTTGTTTTGGGGTTAAAACAACAGATACATGTTAAATTTCCAGTTTTAGTAAGAATGATTTTATATAAGAGTTATATCATTATAAACTAGGCAAAGATATGAAAAGAATGTTTTTTAAAACTTTAATTTATTTATCATATGTTGAAATATTATGTAAATTTATTAGACGAGTTGAGAATGACATTAGTATGCTATTGTTAAAGGCAGGCTGCACAGCTATTTCAAAACATGATAAACACAATCATGGTTCTTGCCTGGGTTTCTGGCTTCACGTTGAATACCAAGTAGAACATGCAAGAAGAATGACTGAGTAGCCTATCAGGATTTGGTAGTTTGACCTCAAACACGATTTTGACATTTACTGGGTTTATGGACTCTATTCTGATCAGTGGATACTTTAGAGAATTGGACCCAGCTTTTAGGTTTGCAAATAGATTTCTCATAAGAAACTATGCTGTTAAATTATTTTTAGTCCTTGAGAATGGAAAGTTTCTACTGTGCCTGGGAAGCATTGTTAAATATTAGATACCTTGATCATCTCCAGTTTAAATAAAAACACTTGCTACCTATTAGTTTCAACCTTTTGTCTATGTGGATTCCCAGTGTCTTCCTTGTAATCATTTCCCAGAAATACTGTGTTGTTACTAAGTCAGTGGTTTAATTGTTTAATTTCGATATAGCTATGTCAACATAAATGTACATTAATTTTTAGAATTTTTTTCACAATATTATCATACCACTATAATATGTAGTTTTAAATTTTAAGAAACCCAGCTAATAGTTTTACAGGACACAAATTACTATTCTACCTTTTATCCCACAAAGGCAGTGGTCCGTACAATCTTTACACTAACAGAACCCTGTGATTTGATTTTAGACATGTTTACCTCCCTTCAAGTGCTCCTCCCTCCAAAAAAATTATGTGAAACAACAAATCTAAAATATATGACATTCAAATGTTTAGAATTTAATAATACCCCTTGGTATGGGTGGCATTTAGTGGGATATGAGTCCTTAAGCTGAGCAAATTAGTAATTATATGGTAAATTTTAACATCTTATCCCTAGAAAAATAAATCTGATGTGAGTCCCAGACAACCCCCAAATGACTTCTGTAACTCTTATTGTTGTTGTTCAGTCGCTAAGTTATAGCCAACTCTTTTGTAGCCCACCAGGCTTCTCTGTCCATGGAATTTCCTAGGCAAGAATATTGGAGTGAGTTGCCATCTCCTTCTCAAGGGGATCTTCTTGATTCAGGGATGTAGGCAGATTCTTTACTGCTGAGCCACCAGAGAAGCCTGGTGTAACTCTTAGAATTTTGAAATTCTTTTCAATAACTTAGTTTAAATATTTTGTACATATTGAAATATTTTACATGTTAATGTCCTTCAACGAAGTCTCACCATTTTTTTTTGTTTGTTTACAGATCACATTAGTAAAAAGACTGAGGTAAGTGTTGTTGTAACCATCTTTATTCTAGAAGACATTTGTTGGTTTTAAGAGTAGTACTTTAGTGTTTTGAGATATAGCCATTTAAAGGATAGCTCACGTTTGTCATGAATAACTAAACTCAATCCTTTGCTTGCAATTTAAATGATATAAAGTACAGTACAGTAGAATAAAAATACTATTTGCATGAAATACAGTATCATTTGACTTTAGCAACCTAATTACTGTGTGTTTGAATGTTACCACATGTAAGCTTAAAATTTTAGGGAAAAGTAGTATAATACTTCAACCTTTATTAAAAAAAAATGGTGAAACCATGACTCAGGATATTTTGGAATTGTAGAGATTGTGAGGTAAGCTGTGATTTTACTGTTTATACCTGTGGATAAGATTAACCTGGTCATATATTTCTCTTATCATTTGCCATTAGAGGGTAGTGCAACCTACACATACTTTTCTAGTGTTATTGGTTACTTTTTTCTGTTAAGACTAATACAGTCTCTATAAACCTTTTAGCATTGGCAGATACTTTTATAAAATACTTGTAATATTGAGGAAGGTACTAATAAAATGTTAAGAGTTCTTTGGCTTCTTTAGGTAATAATCTAAGGTTTCATTATTTTGTGTCATGTATATTTTCTTGTTAGTAATTCCATTAATTGATTTTTTTAATAGTCAGGTGTTCCTTGATTTCACTGTAGAATACATGCATAGTTTTGACTATTTTTGTTGTTGCAGATGTTTTCTTGACAGGTCAGGGAAATGAAATCCTTTCTAAGAAAACGACATCTATATAACTCTGTAACTATATTAGTAATATAGTCCTCAGCTGTGCACACAAACACAAAACTCATTTATTGTTAAAACAGATGATTGAAATTCTTTTAAAGTTATTTACAAGCCACTATCGGACAAAGCAATGGCACCCCACTCCAGTACTCTTCCTGGAGAATCCCATGGACAGAGGAGCCTGGTAGGCTGCAGTCCATGGGGTCTCGAAGAGTTGGACATGACTGCGCGACTTCACTTTCACTTTTCACTTTCATGCATTGGAGAAGGAAATGGCAACCCACTCCAGTGTTCTTGCCTGGAGAATCCCAGGGACGGGGGAGCCTGGTAGGCTGCCATCTATGGGGTCACACAGAGTCGGACACGACTGAAGCGACTTAGCAGCAGCAGTAGCAGCACAAGCCACTATCACAGTTTTTAGATTAAAATTTAAATGCCTGCAAATATAGACTGAATATTATATATTAGAAGATCCCCTGAAGAACGGAATGGCTACCTGCTCCAGAATTCCTGCTTGGAGAATTCCATGAACAGTGGGCTACAGTCCATGGGATCAGAAAGGGTCAACATGACTGAGTGACTAACACACACATTAATTATGTGTTTGAAAGTGGAAGATGTGTACTTTTGGACTGATTTCATTTTTTTTTTTAATCCATTGATTTATTGGGAGGGTAGTTTTATGCAAATGATAAAGCAGATACACATATTCTTCAGATAGTACTGGCAACTGTTAGTGGAGGGAAAGATAATTTTTAAGAGCTATTTATGCTTACTTTTTTTTTCTTCACTGACATGAAAGGAAAAAAAAAAAGACTGACATGATTTATTTAATATATTTAACCCAAGTTGTATTTAAACAAACATGTGACATAACATATGTTTTGTGTTTCATTATAGTTTTAGGGCTGTATTTATCTATTTTAAAATAATTTGATATGTAATAAAATTCTCTGTGAGTAATCTTGATTAAAATGTTGTAAACATTTGTAAATGCAGTCTAATTATAATTTATTTCCTACATAAATATTTTAAGAAATTGGTCACAAAAATATGTATCACATTATTCTATGATATGTATTAAAAATATACCAAAGTTACATTCTGCTACTATTGAATGTATTACTAATTTTATGGGGACTTGGATACTTAAACGGAAGAAATTGAAGAAAATAGGGAAATTGAAGAAATTAGGGAAATTCTTAAATTGAAGAAAAAGTAGAGAAAACCACTAGACCATTCAGGTATGACCCAAATCAAATCCATTATGAATATAAAGTGAAAGTGACAAATAGATTAAAGGGATTATATTTCATAGAGTGCCTGAAGAACTATGGATGGAAGTTCGTGACATTGAACAGAAGGCAGTGATCAAGACCAACCCTGAGAAAAAGAAATGCAAAAAGGCAAAATCGTTGTCTGAGGAGGCCTTTCAAATAGCTGAGGAAAGAAGAGAAGCTAAACGCAAGGAGAAAAGGAAAGATATTCCCATTTGAATGTACAGTTCCAAAGAAGAGCAAGGAGAGATAAGAAAGCCTTCCTCAGTGATCAGTGCAAAGAAATAAGAGGACAGCAGTAGAATGGGAAAGACTAAGAGATCTATTCAAAAAAATTGGAGATACCAAGGGAACATTTCGTGCAACGATGGGCACAATAAAGGACAGAAATGGCATGGATCTAACAGAAACAGAAGATATTAAGAAGAGGTAGCAAGAATACACAGAAGAACGATACAAAAAAGATCTTCATGACCCAGATAACCACGATGGTGTGATCACTCAGCTAGAGCCAGACATTCTGGAATGTAAAGTCAAGTGGGCCTTAGGAAGCATCACAACGAACAAAGCTAATGGAGGTGATGGAATTCCAGCTGAACTATCTCAAATCCTAAAAGATGATGCTGTCAAAGTGCTGCATTCAATATGCCAGCAAATTCGGAAAACCCAGCAGTGGCCACAGGACCACAGGAAAAGGTCAGTGTTCATTCCAGTCCCAAAGAAAGGCAATGTCAAAGAATGTTCAAACTACTGCACAATTGCACTCATCTCACACACTAGCAAAGTAATGCTCAAAATTCTCCAAGCCAGGCTTCAACAGTACGTGAACCGAGAACTTCCAGATCTTCAAGTTGGTTTTAGAAAATGCAGAGGAACCAGAGACCAAATTGCCAACATCCATTGGATCATAGAAAATGCAAGAGTATTGCAGGAAAACATCTGCTTTTGCTTAACTCTCTCCACTTCCCTTGAGTGTGGGATGTATTTAATAACTTGCTTCCAAAGGTAGACTATAGAAAGGGAGGGAAAGTAACTACACTGGAGAAACCTGGCAAACACAGCCTTGCCAGGTGATAAATGTTAATATTAGTGTTAAATCATGTTGGTAGTATGTATCCTTGATGTGATGAGAATGGCCTAATCCTCTGTGGTTTTTTCCCCTAAAACACATGTCTAGTTTTGAGAAAAATCAAACAAATGAATATCCAGGACCATGCAACATAATAACTGACCATTGTACCTATATGACTTGAAAACATAAAGGTCATCAAAAACAAAGTGTGAGAAAATGTCATGCTCAGAGAAGGCTAAGGAGACAGGATAACTAAATGTAATATATCCTGGATGGGATCTTGAAACAGAAAAAGAACATTAGAGAAAACTAGTTCTAGGGAAATCCAGATAAAGTGTGAAGTCTAATTATAGTAATATGCCAATAATGGTTCCGTAGTTGTAACAAGTGTACCACAATAATGTAAGAAGTTATCAACAAGGGACACTGGGTGAGAGATATGTATGGAAATTCTCTATTATCTGAAACTTTACTGTAAATCTAAGACTTCTCCACATTTAAAAGATAATTTTAAAAATTGATGAGTGAGTTCAAGTGTTGTGAGCCAATATAAAGTTAGGGTTAAGGCTGCAGCTGCTGCTGCTGCCGCTGCTAAGTCGCTTCAGTCGTGTCCGACTCTGTGTGACCCCATAGACGGCAGCCCACCAGGCTCCCCCATCCCTGGGATTCTCCAGGCAAGAACACTGGAGCGGGTTGCCATTTCCTTCTCCAATGCATGAGAGTGGAAAGTGAAAGTGAAGTCGCTCAGTCGTGTCTGACTCTTAGCGACCCCGTGGACTGCAGCCTACCAGGCTCCTCTGTCCATGGGATTTTCCAGGCAAGAGTACTGGAGTGGGGTGCCATTGCCTTCTCTGAGGGTTAAGGCTAGTAGCTATTAATAATTATTTCCTTGATTCATTATTTATTTAGAGCTGTTATTTAACTTTTTACTAAAGGAATACATGCATATAATAATAATTAAATGGTAGAATTTATAAAATCAGTGGTATCTCAACTATTGTCACTCCCTTACTACATATTAAAATCCTCCTCATGTTTCAAGATTGACTGTGTCAAGCTGTGCAAGTGTATTTAGAGTTTTTTGGAACGTGCTATACTTTCTCATACTACCTTGCCTCCCATGTATTCTTTTCTTCCATCTTTCTCAGTGGTGTCTTGTCTATGAATAGTTGTTAGTTCTTATAAGAGTGTGAAATCAGGAACAACATATGTCACCATCTTGGTGATGTCACACGCCTCCATCTTTATTTGGCTAACTATGCTTTAGAAACTTGGCCAAAGAGTCACTTTTTTCCCTGGAAAAGTTACCTCATCGTGGTCTTATTTAGATGCCCAAACATCCTGTGTATACTTGATAGCACTCAACATCCTGTTTTATCACTGTTTTGCTTCTTGACTAAAATTTGATTTTTTGGAAATCTGGGACCATATCTTACTGCTTTAATTTCTCTGGTAGTCCTAACTCCTTTCATAGTGTGTGTGTGTGTGTGTGTGTGCACATGTGCGTGCACTAACTCCTTTCATACTGTGTGTATGTGTGTGTGCTTGCCTGCACATGCATATGCTCAGTCTTGTCTTGACTCTTTGTGACCCCATGGACACATGAATGTTGATTGATGAATGAATGTTCTGCCTTCTTACTAAAACTTTCTCTAGCCTTTTTGGACTGCTTCTTCTGTGTATTTTTATCACACTGTAGCAGAGAAACCTGTTGTAATTGCTCTGCCAGTTCAAGCACATTGTTAGGGTCTTCATGGAGCTCAATATTAAGAAGAATTCTGAGACTGCATCCTTGCTCAGCAAGAAAAGTACCACTATCAGTTAATTATGTTCGCCATTAATAAAAGAGGAAAAAGTGGCGTCATGCTTTACAGGTATTTTTCATCTCTGACATGTTCAGAACAGTGCTTAATTATTTCATTTATTATTATATCGTGTGATAGTTTTTATCTTTCTCAGTAAATTGTGAGTTCCAAAAGAGTAGCTAATATGTAGCATAGTGCTAATTGCATAGTAAAGGTTTAACAAATAATTATTTCAAGTCAGATTCAAAACTTGAGTCTGTCAGGGTCTATTCTAGGAGAGAAAAGATAGGCTTATCCCATATATAATGTAATTTTTAATATTATGCTTACAGAAAGAACACCATTATTTAGATTTCTTCTTGGAATAAATTCAGAGCACTCAAATGTGGAAAAGAGAAATAACATACAGATGGAGCATTTTGAGGTTTCCATATTACTGTATAGTAAGGTATCTTAAAACTTGACAGCCAGGAGGCTGTTCTTCTAAAATGTGGCTTGGAGCCCTTAGAAATATGAAACGAATTGTCAACAAGTGCATTTGTATTTGTCAGTTTATAAATGATACGTTCTTCAGATAGAAAACAGGTACTCAGTGGGAAACTAGATTTGTTTTTAATTGAAGTATAATTTTCACACAGTAGAATGCACCAGTCTTAAGTATGCAGCTTTGACACATATGTAAAGTTATATGACCTACATTTCTATCAAGATAAAGAACATTTTCATTACATCAAAAAATTCCTTTCTGTACCATCCCTGTCATTCCTCGTGCCCTACCCTGCTTCCTACAGGCAACCAATTTTGTGGTTTCTACTGTCATAGATGAGTCTTGCCTCTTTATTTACAATAAAGCATGCAGTATGTTTTTCTGTGGTCTCAACATGTTTGAGGATTCATCCATGTTGTTGTGTATCACTGGTTCTTTTCCTTTCCATTGTTGAATTATGTTCTGTGGTGTAAACATGTCACAATGAGTTTATTCATTCCCCTGTTGGTGAACATTTGGTTTGTTTCCATTTTTTGACAGTTATGAATGAGGCTGCTATGATATTTTAAAGAATAGCTTTATCAAGGTATTATTTACAGGCACTATAAACATTCAGTTCAGTTCAGTCACTCAGTCGTGTCCGACTCTTTGCGACCCCATGAATAGCAGCACGCCAGGCTTCCCTGTCCATCACCAACTCCCGGAGTTCACTCAGACTCAGGTCCATCGAGTCAGTGATACTATCCAGCCATCTCATCCTCTGTCATCCCCTTCTCCTCCTGCCCCGAATCCCTCCCAGCATCAGAATCTTTCCCAGTGAGTCAACTCTTTGCATGAGGTGGCCAAAGTACTGGAGTTTCAGCTTTAGCATCATTCCCTCCAAAGAAATCCCAGGGCTGATCTCCTTCTGAATGGACTGGTTGGATCTCCTTGCAGTCCAAGGGACTCTCAAGAGTCTTCTCCAACACCACAGTTCAAAAGCATCAATTCTTCGGCGCTCAGCCTTCTTCACAGTCCAACTCTCACATCCATACATGACCACAGGAAAAACCATAGCCTTAACTAGACGGGCCTTGTTGGCAAAGTAATGTCTCTGCTTTTTAATATACTGTCTAGGTTGGTCATAGCCTTTCTTCCAAGGAGCAGGCATCTTTTAATTTCCTGGCTGCATCACCATTTGCAGTGATTTTGGAGTCCAAAAAAATAAAGTCTGTCACTGTTTCCATTGTTTCCCCATCTGTTTGCTGTGAAGTGATGGGACTGGATGCCATGATCTTAATTTTCTGAATGTGGAGTTTTAAGCCAACTTTTTCACTCTCCTCTTTGACTTTCATCAAGAGGCTCTTTAGTTCTTCTTTGCTTTCTGCCATAAGGGTGGTGTCATCTGCATATCTGAGGTTATTGATATTCCTCCCGGCAGTCTTGATTCCAGCTTGTGCTTCATCCAGCCTGGCATTTCACATGATGTACTCTGCATATAAGTTAAATAAAGAGGGTGACAATATACAGCCTTGACATACTCCTTTCCTATTTGGAACCAGTCTGTTGTTCCATGTGCAGTTCTAACTGTTGCTTCTTGACCTGCATACAGATTTCTCAGGTGGAAGGTCAGGTGGTCTCGTGTTCCCATCTCTTTCAGAATTTTCCACAGTTTATTATGATCCACACAGTCAAAGGCTTTGGTGTAATCAATAAAGCAGAAGTAGATGTTTTTATGGAACTGTCTTGCTTTTTTGATGATCCATCAGATGTTGGCAATTTGATCTCTGGTTCCTCTGCCTTTTCTAAATCCAGCTTGAACATCTGGAAGTTCTTGGTTCACATACTGTTGAAGCCTGGCTTGGAGAATTTTGAGCATTACTTTGCTAGTGTGTGAGATGAGTGCAATTGTGCAGTAGTTTGAACATTGTTTGGCATTGCCTTTCTTTGGGATTGGAATGAACACTGACCTTTTCCTGTGGTCCTGTGGCCACTGCTGAGTTTTCCAAATTTGCTGGCATATTGAATGCAGCACTTTGACAGCATCATCTTCTAGGATTTGAAAAAACTCAGGTGAAATGCCATCACCTCCACTAGCTTTGTTCGTTGTAATGCTTCTTCCTAAGGCTCACTTGACTTTGCATTCCAGAATGTCTGGCTCTAGGTGAGTGATTACACCATCGTGGTTATCTGGGTCATGAAGATCTTTTTTATATAGTTCTTCTGTGTATTCTTGCTACCTCTTCTTAATATCTTCTGTTTCTGTTAGATCCATGCCATTTCTGTCCTTTATTGTACACATTGTTGCATGAAATGTTCCCTTGGTATCTCTAATTTTCTTGAAGAGATCTGTAGTCTTTCCCATTCTATTGTTGTCCTCTATTTCTTTGCATTGATCACTGAGGAAGGCTTTCTTATCTCTCCTTGCTCTTCTTTGAACTGTACTTTCAAATGGGAATATCTTTCCTTTTCTCCTTGCGTTTAGCTTCTCTTCTTTTCTCAGCTATTTGAAAGGCCGCCTCAGACAACATTTTGCCTTTTGCATTTCATTTTCTTAGGGATGGTCTTGCTCAGTGCCTCTTGTATTACTGCCTCTTGATCACTGCCTTTAGTACAATGCACTTTTGAACTAAACTTTAAATGAAGAAGCATTTTCAATTTTTATTTTATTCCTCTATGCCAACAACATCAGGAAGTGTAATTAAAAGCAAAATGTTTTTTTAAAATAATAAGTTGTAATAGTTCTTATAAATCTAATAAATTATGTATAAAACCTATATTGGGAAAATTATATAACTTTATTGAAAGATAGTAAAGACTTAAATGGAGACACCCGTGTTCATGGATTGGCTGACTTACTATAAAGGGGTCACTTTTCCTCAAATTTGTAAAATCAATGTAATCTTAATCAAAATCACAGGTTAGTTGTTAAACTAAAAATGAAATCACTTTAAAATTAATGTGCAAGTGCAAAGAACCAAAAACAGCCAAAATGCTCTTGAGGAAGACAAAGATAGGCAGATTTTAAAAATCAGATATCCAAGATTTTTTTTTTAACTAATACAGTAAGGATTTGGCATAGTAAAGTAAGTAAGTAAAGTCGCTCAGTCATGTCCAACTCTTTGCGACCCCATGGACTGTGGCCTACCAGACTCTGAGGAGCTTCTCAGTCCATGGAATTTTCCAGGCAAGAGTACTGGAGTGGGTTGCCATTTCCTTCTCTAGGGGATCTTCGAACCCAGGGATCGAACCTAGGTCTCCCGCACTGCAGGCAGATGCTTTACCATCTGATCACCAGGGAAGCCTGGATTTGGCATGCTGCTGTTGCTAAGTCGCTTCAGTCATGTCCGACTCTGTGCGACCCCACAGACGGTAGCCCACCAGGCTCCCCCATCCCTGGGATTTTCCAGGCAAGAACACTGGAATGGGTTGCCATTTCCTAGTGATAGACACGGAGAAGGCAATGGCAGTCCACTCAAGTACTCTTGCCTGGAAAATCCCATGGACGGAGGAGCCTGGAAGGCTGCAGTCCATGGGGTCACTGAGTGTCGGACACTACTGAGCGACTTCACTTTCACTTTTCACTTTCATGCATTGGAGAAGGAAATGGTAACCCACTCCAGTGTTCTTGCCTGGAGAATCCCAGGGATGGGGGAGCCTGGTGGCTGCAGTCTATGGGATCGCACAGAGTCAGACACGACTGAAGCGACTTAGTGGTAGTGATGGACAAATAGACCTTTAGAACAAAATGGCCCATAAACAGAACAGCCATGTATGTCCCTTGATTGTAGCAAAGTGATGTGAATATTACTGGAAAAAGGATTTACTTTTTAGAATAAGTGGGGATTTGGAGACCAACTAAATATATGGGTAAAAAAGATGGAATTATTACTTCACATCAGTTCAGTTAAGTCGCTCAGTCCTGTTGGACTTTTTGCAACCCCGTGGTCTGCAGAATGCCAGGCTTCCCTGTCCATCACCAATGCCCAGAGTATACTCAAACTCATGTCCACTGAGTTGGTGATGCCATCCAACTATCTCATCCTCTGTCGTCCCCTTCTCCTCCTGCCTTCAGTCTTTCCCAGCATCAGGCTCTTTTCAAATCAGTCAGTTCTTTGCATCAGGTGGCCAAGGTATTGGAGTTTCAGCTTCAGAGTCAGTCCTTCCAATGAATATTCAGGACTGATTTCCTTTAGGATGGACTGGTTGGATCTCCTTACAGTCCAAGGGACTCTCAAGAGTCTTCTCCAACACCACAATTCAAAAGCAACTATTCTTTGGCACCCACCTTTCTTTACAGTCCAATCCTCACATACATACATGACTAATGGAAAAACCATAGTTCTTTTGGCTTGAAACGCAACATTACTTCACATCATACACAAAAATTCATCCACAGTGGATCAGAGGCCTAAAAGTCAAAGGCAATGTTCCAAATAATTCAGGTGCAAATGCAGGAATAATATGTTCATTATTTTAGGGTAAGAAAAACACACAATGCACTAACTTTATTTTATTTTATTTTTAAACTATACAATATTGTATTGGTTCTGCCATATATCGAAATGAATCCGCCACAGGCATACACGTGTTCCCCATCCTGAACCCTCCTCCCTCCTCCCTCCCCCTCCCCCCTCCCCCCCATACCATCCCTCTGGGTTGTCCCAGTGCACCAGCCCCAAGCATCCAGTATCGTGCATCGAACCTGGACTGGCGATTCATTTCATATATGATATTATACATATTTCAGTGCCATTCTCCCAAATCATCTCACCCTCTCCCTCTCCCACAGAGTCCAAAAGACTGTTCTATACATCAGTGTCTCTTTTGCTGTCTCATATACAGGGTTATTGTTACCATCTTTCTAAATTCCATATATATGCATTAGCATACTGTATTGGTGTTTTTCTTTCTGGCTTACTTCACTCTGTATAATAGGCTCCAGTTTCATCCACCTCATTAGAACTGATTCAAATGTATTCTTTTTAATGGCTGAGTAATACTCCATTGTGTATATGTACCACAGCTTTCTTATCCATTCATCTGCTAATGGACATCTAGGTTGCTTCCGTGTCCTGGCTGTTATAAACAGTGCTGCGATGAACATTGGGGTACATGTGTCTCTTTCAATTCTGGTTTCTTCGGTGTGTATGCCCAGCAGTGGGATTGCTGGATCATAAGGCAGTTCCATTTCCAGTTTTTTAAGGAATCTCCACACTGTTCTCCATAGTGGCTGTACTAGTTTGCATTCCCACCAACAGTGTAAGAGGGTTCCCTTTTCTCCACACCCTCTCCAGCATCTATTGCTTGTAGACTTTTGGATCGCAGCCATTCTGACTGGCGTGAAATGGTACCTCATAGTGGTTTTGATTTGCATTTCTCTGATAATGAGTGATGTTGAGCATCTTTTCATGTGTTTGTTAGCCATCTGTATGTCTTCTTTGGAGAAATGTCTATTTAGTTCTTTGGCCCATTTTTTGATTGGGTCATTTATTTTTCTGGAATTGAGCTGTAGGAGTTGCTTGTATATTTTTGAGATTAGTTGTTTGTCAGTTGCTGCATTTGCTATTATTTTCTCCCATTCTGAAGGCTGTCTTTTCACCTTGCTTATAGTTTCCTTTGTTGTGCAGAAGCTTTTAAGTTTAATTAGGTCCCATTTGTTTATTTTTGCTTTTATTTCCAATATTCTGGGAGGTGGGTCGTAGAGGATCCTGCTGTGATGTATGTCGGAGAGTGTTTTGCCTATGTTCTCCTCTAGGAGTTTTATAGTTTCTGGTCTTACGTTTAGATCTTTAATCCATTTTGAGTTTATTTTTGTGTATGGTGTTAGAAAGTGGTCTAGTTTCATTCTTTTACAATTGGTTGACCGGTTTTCCCAGCACCACTTGTTAAAGAGATTGTCTTTAATCCATTGTATATTCTTGCCTCCTTTGTCAAAGATAAGGTGTCCATATGTGCGTGGATTTATCTCTGGGCTTTCTATTTTGTTCCATTGATCTATATTTCTTTCTTTGACACAATGCACTAACTTTAAACGTATACATTGAATCAAGGACTTTTTCCCATTGAAGTATATTAGAAGAATGAAATAATGGGTCTTCACAGTAGGAGAAGATTTTTTCCAAAGAACTCAATTGAAGAATGGATGGAAAAGCAAGTACTCATGAAAGAGCATATTTACATGTGCTTAAAACATACAAAAAGATGTCCAGCTTCTTTCCTAATCAGGGACATGCAAATGAAAACCACAGTGAGAATAGTATTTACCTTCTGTGTTGGCAGAAATCAGAATCTGATGATTTGAAGTGTTCCTGAGGATGTAGAATATGAATGTGTGTGCTAATTCACTTCAATCATGTCTGACTCTGCGACCATATGGACTGTAACCCCCTAGGCTCTTCTCTCCATGGGATTCTCTAAGCAAGAATACTGGAGTGGGTTGCCATGCCCTCCTCCAGGGGATCTTCCTGACCTAGGAATCGAACCTGTGTCTCTTGGCAGGCAGGTTCTTTACCACTGGTGCCACCTAGGAAGCCCCCAAGAATAAGGAATAGTACACTCCTTATGAAGAGGTAATCTGTTACAAACAGTTTGTCAACATAGTATTGGAAATCCTGATCAGGGCATTTAATTAGTCAAGAAGAAATACAAGGCATCCAAATCGGAAAGGAATTAGTAAAACTGTCACTGTTTACAGATGACTCTATTTGCAGTTGACTCTTGACTAGTGCAGGGGTCAGGGGTGCCAACCTTCCATGTAGTCAAAAATCCATGTGTAATTTATAGTTGGCTATCTGTATAGCCACTTCCTCTGTATTAGAGGTTCCTCTGTGTTTGAAGTTTTGCATTCACGGATTCAGCCAACCATAGCTAGTGCAGTACTATAGTATCTACTATTGAAAAAATCTGTATATACGTGGACCCATGTGGTTCAGATTCTTTATTGTTCAAAGGTCAGTTCTAACATAGAAAACTATAAAGACTTACCAAAAAACTATTATTATAACTAATAAGTGAACTTTGCAGGGTACAAAACCAGTATACAGAAATCTCTCTCATTTCTGTGTACTAACAGTGAACTATCAGAACAATTAGGAAAACAATCCCATTTGCAATTGTATCAGAAAAATAAAATACCTAGAAATAAATTTAACCAAGGAGGTGAACACTGAAAACTGGTGCACAGTGAAAACTACAGGAATATCCTAGGAGATATTTCAGATACCCTAAATTCAGTTCTAGACCACCGCAATAAAGCAAATACAGCAGTAGAGTGCGTCACACAAATTTTTAGTTTCCCAGTGCATATGTTATGTTTACAATATACTGTAGTCTGTTAATTGTACAATAGCTTTATGTCCTTTAAAATGTTCATATAGTAGTTAAAATACTTTATTGATAGAAAATGCTAATCATATGACAACATAGGATTGCTGTAAACCCTCAGTTTGTAAAAAACTCAGTAACTGTGAAGCACAGTAAAGCAGAGCATAATAAAACAGGGTATACCTGTATTCTCATCCACTGGTCCATTTATTCCTGTGCTAATACTGCAATGTGGTCATCACATCATAATATCTTGTATATGAAAGAGTGAGGGGCAGTTAGTCATATTAAGAAAATCAAATTGGATCTCTACCTTCCATCATACATTAAAATCTGTTCCACATAGATTAAATAGTTATATATGAAAGAAATTATACCACCCTTAGGACTATAAAATACAGGAGAATATATTTCTCACCGGGGGATAGGGAAAAACTTATCAAAAACACTATAAAATGAAAGGTTGATAAATTGGATGCTGTTCAAAACAAGTAACCTGTTTTCCACAGAAATACTAAACAGAATTTTAAAAGACAAGGTACAAATTGAGAGAAGCTATTTTCAATACATAGAACTGATAGTCAATTAGTGTCCACATATGTAAAGAACTATCACATGGTTGAAAAGAGATTGTTGTCTTATTTTTTTACTGGCTCATAGGATAAAAAATTTTTAAAATAGATGAAACATCAAACATTTTACAAAACGGGAATATTAATAGCAAAAAACATGAAAAAATGTCCAACTTTGCTACTATTGGGAGAAATGCAAATGATGACCACACTGAGAACTTTTTTTCCCCACTCAATACATAGGCAAAAATTATGAAGTTTGGAAATTCAGAGGTTATAAGTCAAAGGAGTTATGGATTGGTTTACATTGGTGGAAATGTAAATTAGTACAAATATTTTGCATAAGTTTGGTGTTCTTGGAAATACATTATAACCCAGGAGTCAGTAAGCTTCTGTAAAGGAATAGGCAGCAAATATTTTAGGCTTTGGGACATATCAAAATCTCTTTCACAAGTACTGAACTGTGCCACGGTAATATAAAAGCAGCCATAGGCAATACATTAAATGAGCATGGATGTGTTCCAATAAAATTTTATTTACAGAAAACTGTAATAGGCCCCTTTTGGGGCCTATCTATATGAGACCTGTCAGTTCTCATGTAGATGTATGTGCCTAGAGAAACTTCCCCATGTATCCTGTAAACTGTGTGCTTGAATGTTTATAAATGTGTAACAGCCGAGCTAAAAAAGAAAAATCTAAATGTAAATCTTCAGTGGAATGGATAAATTTTAATTATAATCACACAATGGTTTATGCAGTAGTGAAAATTAGTGTATAAATCCAGGCAACAGAATAGATGAATCCAAAAGGGAATGTTAGGCAACAAAATGGATGACTACAAAAGAGAATGTTAAGTGAAAAAATCTTAGAAGCATATCAAAGTGATACCAATTTTTTAAAACAAAATCAAGCAAAACTGAATACTCTTGCCAAAAATGTTTAAGCTACATGTAGATCAAGTCTTAAGGTCTTTTGGGCTTCCCTGATAGCTCAGTTGGTAAAGAATCCGCCTGCAATGCTGGAGACCCTGATTCTATTCCTGCGTTGGGAAGATCCGCTGGAGAAGGACTTTCATGGAAGGACAATCCATGGACTGTATAGTTTATGGGGTCGCAAAGAGTCGGACACAACTGAGCAACTTTCACTAAGGTCTGACTTCCATTTTACAGGATAAATAGGGATTAGAAGCACAAGTTAAATCATACCTAATGGAATCAATGAGGCAAATCTAGAAGATGGACACTTTGTAGGACAGTTGGCCTGGTCTCTTCAGCAAAGTGTTATGGAGAAGGAAAGGTGGAGTGTGGGGAGGGGATGTTCTGGATTAAAGGAGATGTGAGAAATGATCAGTAAAAGACAGTTTTGTACAATTGAGGAAATTTAAATATGAGTAGGTATTATAGTGTTTTTGTTAGGTGTGATGATGTTATAGTTAAATTATAAAATTTATTTTTTTGTAGCTAACTCCATGTGAAGTTTGAGATGAAATGTCATGTTAATACTATAAAATAGCTAAGTGAAAAAGGGGATGGGATAAATTGTTACGAAATTATAATGATTGTTAAAGTAGTTGTAGAGTATACAGGTGAAATTTTTCATAATAAAAAGTAAAACAAGCAAAATGAAAATATATTGTTTTCTGATGCATCTATAAAATAATAGTAAAAGATGAAAATGATCAACACTAAATTTGTTTCTCTTGTAGAGGGCACCATAGTATAGGTAGTAGTCTAGTTTTTAAGTAAAATAGTGGAATCATGGATGTCCTTTTTTAAAAAAAGCTTTTTTATTCAGTTATAATTTACATAGTGTAACATTCACCTATTGTAAGGATATAATCCAATAATTTATAATAAATTTAAAGAACTGTGCAAGCACAACCATAGTTTAAGACATTTCTGTCATCCCCCAAAGTTCCCTTATATCCATTTGTAGTCAGTCTCAAGTCCATCTTCAGCCCCTGGCAAGTTCTGATCTGCTTTGTGTTCCTATAGATTTGCATTTTCTGGTAATCTAATGTAAATGGCTTCCTAGGTGGCACTAGTGGTAAATAATCTGCCAGCTAGTGCAGGAGACACAAGAGATGTGGGTTCGATGCCTGAGTTGGAAAGATCCCCTGGAGAAGGAAATGGCAGCCTGCTTCAGTATTCTTGCCTGGGAAATCCCATGGACAGAGGAGCCTGCTACAGTCCATGGGGTTGCAAAAAGAGTCAGACACACCTGAGTGTGTGCATGCGTTTGCATGCTACACACACACACACACACACATTGTGAATGGACTCATGTATTCTTTTATATCTGACTTTTTTCACTTAGCATGTTTATTTTGTTTGTTTGCTTGGCTGTGCCACATGGCATGTGGGATCTTAATTCCCCAATTAGGGATTCATCTCACATCCTCTGTATTGGAAACCTAAAGTCTTAAAACATTGAACTGCCAGGGAAGTCCCTAGCATAATGTTTTTGAGGTTTTTCTATGTTACAGCATGTGTCAATAATTCATCTTACTTTATTGTTGAGTAGCATTCCATTGCATCAATTCAGTTCAGTCGCTCAGTCGTGTCCGACTCTTTGCGACCCCATGAATCGCAGCACGCCAGGCCTCCCTGTCCATCACCAACTCCCAGAGTTCACTCAGACTCACGTCCATCGAGTCAGTGATGCCATCCAGCTATCTCAATTTCTGTCATCCCCTTCTCCTCCTGCCCCCAATCCCTCCCAGCATCAGAGTCTTTTCCAGTGAGTCAACTCTTCGCATGAGGTGGCCAAAGTACTGGAGTTTCAGCTTTAGCATCATTCCCTCCAAAGAAATCCCAAGGCTGATCTCCTTCAGAATGGACTGGTTGGATCTCCTTGCAGTCCAAGGGACTCTCAAGACTCTTCTCCAACACCACAGTTCAAAAACACCAATTCTTCAGTGCTCAGCTTTCTTCACAGTCCAACTCTCACATCCATACATGACCACAGGAAAAACCATAGCCCTGACTAGACAAACCTTTGTTGGCAAAGTAATGTCTCTGCTTTTGAATGTGCTATCTATGTTGGACATAACTTTGCTTCCAAGGAGTAAGTGTCTTAATTTCATGGCTGCAGTCACCATCTGCAGTGATTTTGGAGCCCCCAAAAATAAAGTCTGACACTGTTTCCACTGTTTCCCCATCTATTTCCCATGAAGTGATGGGACCGGATGCCATGATCTTCATTTTCTGAATGTTGAGCTTTAAGCCAACTTTTTCACTCTCCACTTGCACTTTCATCACTTTCCATTGCATACATGTTGTTTATTCCCTAGTTGATGGACATTTGCTGTGAACATCTGATGCATGTCTTTGTGTGGAGGTGTTTTCATTTCTCTTAGGTGTATACTTAGGAGTGAAATTTCTGGGTTGTATGGAAATTTATGTTTGACTTTTATATAAGTGTCTTGTCAAGCTGTTTTCCAAAGTAACTGTACTGTTTATCATTCCCACCAGCAATGTATGAGGGTCCCAGTTTCTCCACATCCCTGCCAACACTTGATATTGTCTCTTGTTTTGATTATAGCCAGTGGCTATATGAGTGGCTGTCTCATTTTAACTTGCATTTCCCTAATGACTAGTGATTTTGAACATCTTTTTATTTACTTATCGGCTATTCTTGCATCTTATTTGAGGAAATATTTATTCATATCTTCTGCCCATTTTAAAGTGTGTTGTCTTATTATTGTTTTCTAAAGTTCCTTTAGATATTCTTGTTACAGAACCTTTATTAAATATATGACTTGCAAATGTTCTCTCCTAGACCATGACTTGCCTTCTTAGGTTCTTAACGCTCTTTTGAAAAACAAAGAATATTGCAGTCTAGTTTATTGATTTTTCTTTTATAAGTCATGCTTTTGGTGTTCATTTAATAACTCTTTACCTAACCCAAGGCCACAATGAATTATTTTATGGTTTTAATTCTCATTGAAAGTCTATGATCCATTTTTTCCATTATAGTAAAATACACATAAAATTTACTGTTTTAGCCATTTTAAAGTATACAGTTTAGTGGTATTATGTTCATGTTGTTGTGTGCCCGTCACCACCATTCGTCCCCATAGCTCTATTCATCTTATAAAACTTAAAATCTGTACCTATTAAACAATAACTCCTCATTTTCCCTCGCTAGCACTGGCAGCTACCATTCTACTTTCTGACTTTGACTACTGTATGTAGCCAATAGAAGTGGAATCATACATAAATATTTGTCTTATTGTGACTGACTTATTTTACTTATTGTAATATCCTCAAGTTTTCATCTGCGTTATAGCATATTGCAGAATTTCCTTTGTTTTTAAGGTTAATAGTCCAGTTGATGAATATACCACATTTTGTTTATTCATTTGGTGCTGGTCACTTGGGTTGCTTCCATGTTTTAGCTGTTGGGAATAATGCTGCTGTGAACATGGGTGTACAAATAACTCTTTGATACTCTGCCTTCGGTTCCTTTGGGAATATGCCCTGAAGTAGAATTTCTGGATCATATGGTAATTATCTTTTTAATTTTTTGAGATACTTACTGCTTTTATACAGCAGCGATACCACCAACAGTGTGCAAGGGTTCCAGTTTCTCCACTTCATTGCAAACCCTTGTTTTATTTTTTCTGGCAGTACCCATCCTAATGGGTCTGAGGTAGTATCTCATTGTAATTTTGATTTGCACTTCCCTAATGAAGTGATGTTGAGGATCTTTTCATGTGCTTATTGGCCATTCATTTATCTTCTTTGGGGAACTGTCTGTTGTAGTTGTTTATCCATTTTTATTTTATTTTTTAATTAAATTTATTTATTTTAATTAGAGGCTAATTACTTTAAAATATTGTATTGGTTTTGCCATACATCAACATGAATCCACCATGGGTGTACATGTGTTCCCAATCCTGAACCCCCCACCCATCTCCCTCCCCATACCTTCCCTCTGGGTCATCCCAGTGCACCAGCCCCAAGCTTCCTGTATCCTGCATCGAACCTGGACTGGCGATTTGTTTCTTATATAATATTATATGTGTTTCAATGCCATTCTCCCAAATCATCCCTGCTCCCTTTCCCACAGAGTCTAAAAGACTTCTATACATCTGTGTCTCTTTTGCTGTCTCGCACACAGGGTTATCATTACCATCTTTCTAAATTCCATATATATGCGTTAGTATACTGTATTGGTATTTTTCTTTCTGGCTTCACTCTGTATAATCGGCTCCAGTTTCATCCACCTCATTAGGACTGATTCAAATGTATTCTTTTTAATGGCTGAGTAATATTCCATTGTGTATATGTACCACAGCTTTCTTATCCATTCATCTGCTGATGGACATCTAGGTTGTTTCCATGTCCTGGCTATTATAAACAGTGCTGTGATGAACATTGGGGTACACATGTCTCTTTCAGTTCTGGTTTCCTTGGTGTGTATACCCAGCAGTGGGATTGCTGGGTCGTATGGCAGTTCTATTTCCAGTTTTTTAAGGAATCGCCACACTGTTCTCCATAGTGGCTGTACTTGTTTGTATTCCCACCAACAGTGTCCATTTTTAAAATTTAGTTGTTTGGTTGTTGTTACTGAGTTTAGGAAGTTCTCTGTATATTCTGGATATTAATCACTTATCAGATACATGATTTGAAGACATTTTCCTGCATTCTGTGGGTTGACTTGTATTCTTGTATTCAAGCAGTATACAGGATAGTGCTGAATCCTGTTTCTTGGTATTTTGTTGAGGATTTTTGTTTGATGTTTCATAAGGGATATTAGTCTGTAATTTTCTTTTCATGTAGTGTCTTTATCTAATTTCAATATCAAGGTTATGCTGGCCTCATGAAATGATTTAGGAAGTGTTGTCTTCTCTTCAGAGTTTTGGAAAAGTTTTGAGAAGGATTGATTTAGTTCTTGTTTTTATTTTTCTTTTTTAATTGGTAGAAAATTGCCTTACAATGTTGTGTTGGTTTCTGCTATACAACAGTGTGAATCAGTCATCATTTTATATATGTATATATATCCCCTTTCTCTTGATCCTCCCTCCTCTCCCCCCATCCCACCCGTGATTTAGTTCTTTAAATGGTGGAATTCACCAGTGACACCATCTTGTCCAGGGCTTTTCTTTGCTGGAAGATTTTTGATTACTGATTCAGGCTCTTTACTGTAATAGTTATAGGTCTGTTACAGTTTTCTATTATTGGTGATTTAGTCTTTAAAGGTTTTGTGTGTCTAGGAATTTTTCCACTTCATCTAGGTTATCCAGTCTATTTCACATATATGTGTTCATAATGCTCTCTCATAATCATTTCTGTGTAATGAGTAGTAATGTCCCCATTTTTATTTCTGATTTTAATAATTTGAGTCTTCTCTCTCTTCTTTCTAAACCCATCTAACTGAAGATACGTCAATTTAAAAAATTTTTTGAAGAACCAACTCTTGCTTTCATTTATTTTTTTCCCTCTATTTTTCTTTTCTCTACTTTGTGCTAATCTTCGTTTCCTTCTGTTGACGAAAAAAGATGCACAATATGAGAGTTGTGAGTTAAGTTTTCTTCCAGGGAAAATGAGGACTGTAGTCTGGGAGACAGCACCTCAGATAGCTCTGAGAAATTGCTTCAAAGAGGAAGTGGAGGAAGGTCAACATATAAGATTGTGGTGAAGAGGGAGTTCAGTGCAATCAGGTACTTATTTTACAAAAGATTTTCTGCTAGTCACAAGGAGCAGATGTCATCTTGAAGGAATTTAGTGCTTTTCTAGATATGAGGAGATGCAAGGATTAGGATCATGAAATCAGTTCCTGAAAATATCTGTCTAAAACCCTGCTCCACCAGTTTCCCTGGAGCACAGAGTTCCACCCTGAATTCTTCTCAGGGCATGTCAGAGGTCAACAGCTACAGCAGCACAGGGTTCAAACTCTGCAGAGGCAGATGGCAAATGCCTTTGACAAGTGCCAATTTGTAGTTGACAGGGCCCCATCATAGTTATAAATTTGACCATATTGGGAGCTGTGAGGGAAGCCTCAAGAAACTTAGTGTCCTTAAAATTCAGTTAAATTTTACATTAACATAACATAACAGCGGAGAAGGCAATGGCACCCCACTCCAGTACTCTTGCCTGGAAAATCCCATGGATGGATGAGCCTGGAAGGCTGCAGTCCATGGGGTCACTGAGGGTCGGACACGACTGAGCGACTTCACTTTCACTTTTCACTTTCACGCATTGGAGAAGGAAATGGCAACCCACTCCAGTGTTCTTGCCTGGAGAATCCCAGGGACGGGGGAGCGTGGTGGGCTGCCGTCTATGGGGTCGCACAGAGTCGGACACGACTGAAGTGACTTAGCAGTAGCAACATAACAGCAAAGAACTATTCAGGAAATGAGTTTTGTAGATATAGACCTCCATTAACAAGGTCTTCCCTGATAGCTCATTTGGTAAAGAATCATCTGCCTGCAATGCAGGAGACTCCGGTTCGATTCCTGGGTCAGGAAGATGCACTGAAGAAGGGATAGGCTACACACTCCAGTACTCTTGGGCTTCCCTTATGGCTCAGCTGGTAAAGAATCTGTCTGCAGTGTGGGAGACCTGGGATCAATCCCTGGGTTGGGAAGATCCCCTGGAGGAGGGAAAGGCTACCCACTCCAGTGTTTTGGCCTGGAGAATTCCATGGGCTGTATAGTCCATGGGCTGCAAAGAGTTGGACACGACTGAGCGACTTTCACTTTTCTATTAACAAACCAGCATTTAATATTCATTGAAACATCTTTTCTTCCCAAAATTACCCTCATTTTTACCAAATATAACCAAATTAAGACTAGTTTCTTTGCAGAATAACTCTGGTTACAATAAACTTGGCCTGACAATCTATATAACCATTATTGATCTTAGACTTTTTAGCTTTGCTGAAACTTTTATGAAGAGTTTTGGACTGAACTTTTAAAAAAACCTCTCAGGGCTAGGAGAGTCATGCCAAAAGCTTATCACAGATTTCACCTAACAGATCTACATGAATTCCTCCCTTGTTAAGGTCTCCAAAATTTCTTGAGATTTCTGTTATCTGTTAGTGAGATAGCCTTCCTAAATTGTCTGATAAAGCTACTGGAAACCTGAGAGTTTCCAGTCTTTGGAGGGATCAGATAGAAAAAGTAAATGTTTCAGCTTTGCTTACAAAAGTATAATTTATCAAATTACTGTAAATAATTAGTCATTAGTCTGAGGGGAAAGGTTTTCCTTACACCTGGAAATCACAGGCTCAAACCAGTAGTTTTTCAGATAGAAACCATGTAAGTTATAAGCATATTCACCAGTTCTTTCAGTCCTTTTGTTAATCTTGGTAAAGCCATCAGGCTTCTCATTAGAATCCTTTCATTTCTTACCTAGTTCAGCATTATGGTCTGAAAATAAGAAACTTGTATTTATCCAAAAGTCCTTTCTATAAATCTTCTTGAAGAGGAAGCATTTTTGCAAAAGCATCAGAATAAAACCATAACTGTCTATAATGGTAAAAGACTTAAAAAGGCACTTTTAAAATCTGATTACAGTGCAGTTAACAGAGGAACTTGGTTATGGCTGTGACAACACTTTAAGAGAACTGATAACATTTATCAGAATTTTAGGCACTCCATTTAATTTCTGGGATATCTATATTAGTAACATTTATCATACTGTATAACCTAAGGAGGTTTATTACTTATTCAACAATACCTCCCACGCAATTCAGCATACCAAATGAACCTTATTAGTTCAGTATCTCTCTCTAGGATGTTTGAGAAGCCTCCTAAAGCATCCCAAAGTTAGCTAGTGGTCAAAAGTGCTTCATTAGAATTTGATTTAAGAAGTTTTGTCAATAAATATCAAAGGGATTTAGGATACTCAGATAGGACCATAAGTCACTGTGAAACAGTAGTTACTTAGCCAAAGTAACAATTAAATACTTCAAGGACAAATGTAGAACAGATCATTTAAGAGGTAAAGAAACTTGAAAATCAGTTATCAAAGGCAATTTAACATCTTCAGAAAACTTGTCTCTTTTTTATTTTTTTTGAATACTTAAGACATTTATTCATTCATTCATTCAACAAATATTTAAGATGTAATTGCTATGCACTAGGCACTGTTCCAGGAGCTGTGTAAACAACCTTGACTATAATAAAAAAAAATCTGCTTTTATGAAACTTGCAGACTAGTTTCTGCAAATACAGAAATAGGCAATAATAATAATAATGGGGTATGTTAGCTGGAAATGAATTAGATGTAAGAAAGCAGGTGGATACACAAGTTTGGAGCTCAAAGGAGAAAACTTGTCTCTTTTTTAACAGAAAAGCCAAATTTAAGTTTTATACCAGCTTACTTTTAAAGTTCATTTACTCAACTAAATTTACCACCTAATTTATTTTAGCACAGTTTTAACTTTCAAGTTGTTGAATATCTGGAGAGATCCTAAAATATAATCATTTCTGAAAGTTCACCTAAAGCTCTTTATCTCATTTGTATTTTGTTTCCTTAAAACTTTTTCCACATTGAGTTAGTTTTCTTATCAGCAAATTTGTAACAGAACAAGATCTTATTTGACCTCTAGTAAACCTAGGTACAGGGCTTTCCTGGTGGCTCAGATGGTAAAGAACCTGCCTGCAATGCAGGAGACCCGGGTTTGACCCCTGGGTTGGGAAGATCCCCTGGAGAAGGGAACAGCAAGCCACTCCATTATTCTTGCCTGGAGAATTCCATGCACAGAGGAGCCTGGTGGGCTACAGTCCATGGAGTCACAGAGAGTCTGACGTGACTGAACAGCTATCACACACACAAACCTAGGTACAACAGGAATATTAACATTGATAAGCCTAGACATATCTATATTAATCAAACCAACAAGCTTAAGCCACCTTCAGTAACAGATATCAATTCAGTACTGAATATTTCCCAGATCATGGATCCTAAAATTTATCTTGGCCGGTTTTTTGTATATTTAGATTTAATTTGTAAGCTCTTACTTTCAAGTCAACTAAAATAATTTATTTACAAGTTAACTTTTACACAAAGATGGCACCAAAAATCTAAGTTTTTTTCCACTTGAGTTCAAAAGGCTTTTTCCCCACTCCCCACTTTCTTTTTTTTTTTCCTGAGGGCCTGGGCACAGGAGACTGTGTCCCCACTCAGTTGTTTGGCATGAAGCTTCGCAGCACTGTAGCCTACAGGCCAGGTCTTGGAGCTAGTGAGCACAGATGTCAGCTACCACATCAGCAATATTCACATCACTGAATTTTTCCCAGTATGTCTGTCACCAGTGTGTGTTCCCAGGGTGAACCGCAACCACCCCTCACCTTTGCAGGAAACTCTGAGATGAGCAGATAGATACAGTTCAGGTTTCTATCAAATTACTGCTTTTTCCCTTGGCCTTGGTGTGTGTAGGGTTTTGTGTTCATTCTTTAAGAGTGAGATCTCTATTTCCCTCAGTCCTGTGGGGCTCCTTCAATTAGGTAAGCGCCACTAACCTTCAAAGCCAAATGCTCTGGGGGCTCATCTGCACCTGTGGGTTAAGGGGTCTGACTTGGGGCTCAGAACTTTCATTCCTTTGGGAGAACCTCTGAAATATAATTACTCTCCAATTTGTGGGTCACGCACCTGGGGAGTTTGGGATTTGACTATATCATAAGTCCACCCCTTCCACTCATCTCATTGTTTTTTTCTTTTTTGTCTTTAGTTGTAGAAAATCTTTTCTGATAGGTTCTAGTTTTCTTCATAGTTTTTTTTGTTTGTTTGGTTGGTTTTGTTTTTTTAAACATGTTAGTCTCTTAAATCATGTAGAAAACAAAAAGTATAGTCACATACCATTGTTACAGTAATACTGGCTTTTATAATTACCCATTTATTGTAATGTTTGTTTCCCCATGTGGCTTTGAGTTACTGTCTAATGTTCTTTATACCTTCCCAGCACTATCTTGAGCACTAATGGCAGTTCTGGTGGTCACTAACTCCTTTGGATTTTGTTTTTCTGGGAATGTCTTGATTTTTCACTCACTTTTAAAGGAGAGTTTTGCCACTTAAAAGATTCTTGGTTGAAAGTTTTTTTTAT
This sequence comes from Bos taurus, assembly GCF_002263795.3. Classification (NCBI taxonomy): domain Eukaryota; kingdom Metazoa; phylum Chordata; class Mammalia; order Artiodactyla; family Bovidae; genus Bos; species Bos taurus. The sequence continues at coordinate 77,005,706 of NC_037335.1, read as the reverse complement.
TCTTTAGTATTTTTAATATTTCAGCCCACCATCTTCTGGCCTTCAAGTTTCTGCTCATGATTTTATTGAGGATCCTTGTATATGATGACTTGCTTCCTCTTGCTGCTTTTATGATTTTCTCTTTGTCATTGTCTTTTGAAAATTTGTTATAATGTGGCTTGCTGTAAGTCTTTCTTGAATCCATCTTACCTGGAATTCTTTAAGCCTCTTGGACGTTTATAGTCATATCTTTCATCAGATTTGGGAAGTTTTTAGTTACTATTTCCTCATATAGTCTGTCACTTCCTCTTTCTTTTCTCCTCCTAAGACTCCTGCAATGTGTCTGTTGTCCTGCTTGATGGTGTCCCACAGGTTCCTTAGGCTCTGTTTGCATTTCTTTAATGTTTTTCCTTCTGTTTCTCAGCCTAGATAATTTCTGTTTTCCTATCTTTAAGTTTATTGATTCTTTCTTCTGCATGCACATCTCTGCCTTTCAGTCTTAAAGAATTTGTTGTTTCAGTTATTGTACTTTCTTAGCTCCAGAATTTCTTTTTGGTATCTTTTAGGTTTTTTAATCTCTATTTATATTTCCATTTTGTTCACACATTGTTTTAAAGTCTTTGTCAAACATAACTGCCATAAATAAGTCTTTTCCAGGAACAGTTTCTATTGATTTTTTTTCCCTTTCAGTGGTTTATACATTCCTGTTTCTTTTATGCCTTGTGATTTTTTTGTGGAATATGAATCTAGTACTGAGTCTAACATTTGAGTGTAGTAATGTGGTAACTCTGGAAATCAGATTTTCCCCCTTCCGGGGATTGGTGTTTTCTTATTACTATTTTGGTGTTTTTTTGATTGTTATCAGCTGTCTGTTTCACAGAACAACATAACATGTAAACTTAGTGTCTTAGGTATTTAGTGAGCCTTTCCTTAGGCATTTGTAGTCACTTTCTAATTTTCCCCTTATAGGCAGTTGTTTTTTAGTGGCCTGTTTTTTAATGTCTGGTTCTCAAAAATGGAAAAGCAAAAAATGAAGTGGGTGTGGGGAGAGGACTAGCCTTTTAAATCCACTGGAAGTCACTTCAGCTGGAGGGGGAGGGTCTTACAACAATGAGGGGGAAGTACAGCAGCAGTGGCTGCCTGTCTGTCTGTCTCTTGGTCTGCATCTCTGTGATGAGAAACAATAACCAGTGACCAGAGCATAGATCCCCATTATTTGGAGAAGTTCCTTTCTGCCCACGCTGGCTCCCATAAGTTGTGTCCAAGCTACTCCAGGAATATGCACACAGCTCTCCCACATCACTTAAGGGTGGTGGATGGGTAGTTGCTACTGTCCTGAGATATAAAATTGACTAAACTTTACTGCAGTATACCACCCAAGTGTTCCCCTGAAATTTGCAAGCCTTCAGCAGACTTCAGAGTTCCAAAATAGTTGTTTCAAAATCAGACAGATTCTGCCAGTGCAATTATTGTCTATGTGAGGACTCAGGTTTCTGGTGCTTCCTACTCTGCCATCTTCACAGAATCTTCTCCATTATCTAATTTTGAGTTAATTTTTATGTGTAATGTGAACAGTTCACATTCAGTTTTTGCAAGTCTGTATCCAGTTTTCCCAGAACCATTTGTTTAAGAAAATTTTATTTCTTTAATGAAGTGCCTTAACGTTTTCATAAAAAATTAATTAACCATAAATGTGAAGGTTTCTGTCCTGTCTCTCAATTTTGTTCCAATGATCTATATAGCTATACTTGCACAAATAACATACTGTCTTTTTAATTATATTCTTGACACATAATAGGTGCTCAAAATTTTAGTTAAATTGATATTGACTCTGCCAAGAAAATGTTGCGGGGAAGAGAACACTTACTCTGCTGCAGTGGGTGAATCACTGGAGTTATCTGGTAGCACTGAGGGCAGCTGCCTGAGGTTCCTTGTGGGCTGTACGGCAATCGTAAGTGTGGATGACAGAAGACATATGTATATATACATAGGCATATAGATACAGGGATGTGTTATATGTGTATATATATATTAAAGGTTCTGATGTCCCCTTGTATTTTTGATTCCATCTAAAACTTTTAACCAAAAGAATTAAGTTTTAGCTGATTCCTCAAGAGAAAGAGAAGGACCCCAAAGGGAGGAAATTACTTTACCTTATATATATCACAAACAAACCAAAATATAACACTCTCATTTTCTTCTAAATCCTTGTATTATATCACTCTGAAACTATTCTAAACATTTAGTGGAAATTACCAGTGTTTATGCTTTTAACCTTCATTTCTGGATTCCAGCCTGTATATAAGTCTTTGTTGGGGAGGAGTAACTTTGACAATACGACTTTTAAATTTGCATATTCTGAGGTAAATCATGCAGTTTCTAATCAAAAATAACTTTTCCAGAGGTTTTGAACTTAAAGCCGGTTATTCTCTTATTTTTTATGTTTCTCATACAAACATAACTCAGTTATCTTTAGTGGCTTGAATAGATGTTTTCATATTTTGTGTTTGCCAGTCTTTTTCTCTTCTGACTTACTGTTAGTGTTTAATAATTGGGGGCTTATAAAATTAAATGAAAACTTCTAATTTTGATTATTTGGACAGAAAATTGACATTGAATTGGCTAGACTTATTAAAGAATGTGTGTTCTTACACTTGCTGCATTTTTGTCTTTTTTCTTTTGAGGTGTGCATGTTGTGGGAGGTGGGGTGGTATGTGGTTTATTTATTTTTGTTTCATTTCTATAGTTTCCTATCAAGGTGTCTTTTGAGAACTTCTGTCCTTAGGCTGAAAAGAAAGTTTATGCCTCACTAAAGAAAAAACATCGAGGACAAAATTTGGGATAGGCATGCTGGTAATGGTTCAGTTCAGTTCAGTCACTCAGTCGTGTCCGACTCCTTGCGACCCCATGAATCGCAGCACACCAGGCCTCACTGTCCATCCCCAGCTCCCGGAGTTCACCCACGTGAATCAAGTGTAATCATGTGCATCGAGTCGGTGATGCCATCCAGCCATCTCATCCTCTGTCGTCCCCTTCTCCTCCTGCCCCCAAACCCTTCCAGCATCAGGGTCTTTTCAAATGAGTCAACTGTTTACATGAGGTGGCCAAAGTATTGGAGTTTCAGCTTTAGCATCAGTCCTTCCAAAGAACACCCAGGACTGATCTCCTTTACAATGGACTGGTTGGATCTCCTTGCAGTCCAAGGGATTCTCAAGAGTCTTCTCCAACACCACAGTTCAAAAGCATCAATTCTTCGGCACTCAGCCTTCTTCACAGTCCAACTTTCACATCCATACATGACCACTGGAAAAACCATAGCCTTGACTAGATGGACCTTTGTTGGCAAAGTAATATCTCTGCTTTTTAATATGCTATCTAGGTTGGTCATAACTTTCCTTCCAAGGAGTAAGCGTCTTTTAATTTCACGGCTGCAGTCACCATCTGCAGTGATTTTGGAGCCCAGAAAAATAAAGTCTGACACTGTTTCCACTGTTTCTCCATCTATTTGCCATGAAGTGATGGGACTAGATGCCATGATCTTCGTTTTCTCAATGTTGAGCTTTAAGCCAACTCTTTCACTCTCCTCTTTCACTTTCATCAAGAGGCTTTTTAGTTCCTCTTCACTTTCTGCCATAAGGGTGGTGTCATCTGCATATCTGAGCTTATTGATATTTCTCCCAGCAATCTTGATTCCAGCTTGTGCTTCATCCAGCCCAGTGTTTCTCATATGTACTCTGCATCTAAGTTAAATAAGCAGGGTGACAGTATACAGCCTTGACATACTCCTTTTCCTATTTGGAACCAGTCTGTTGTTCCATGTCCAGTTCTAACTGTTGCTTCCTGACCTGCATATAGGTTTCTCAAGAGGCAGGTCAGGTGGTCTGGTATTCCTATCTCTTTCAGATTTTTCCACAGTTTATTGTGATCCACACAGTCAAAGTCTTTGGAATAGTCAATAAATACGTTTTTCTGGAACTCTCTTGCTTTTTTGATGATCCAGCGGATGTTGGCGATTTGATCTCTGGTTCCTCTGCCTTTTCTAAAACCAGCTTGAACATCTGGAAGTTCACGGTTCGCGTATTGCTGAAGCCTGGCTTGGAGAATTTTGAGCATTACTTTACTAGTGTGTGAGATGAGTGCAATTGTGTGGTAGTTTGAGCATTCTTTGGCATTGCCTTTCTTTGGGATTGGAATGAAAACTGACCTTTTCCAGTCCTGTGGCCACTGCTGAGTTTTCCAAATTTGCTGGCATATTGAGTGCAGCACTTTCACAGCATCATCTTTTAGGATTTGAAATAGCTCAACTGGAATTGCATCACCTCTGCTAGCTTTGTTCGTAGTGATCCTTTCTAAGGCCCACTTGACTTCACATTCCAGGATGTCTGGCTCTAGGTGAGTGATCACACCATTGTGATTATCTGGGTCGTGAAGATCTTTTTTGTACAGTTCTTCTGTGTATTCTTGCCACCTCTTCTTAATCAGTAGCCATCAAAAAATAGAAGACAAAAAGACTGGAGCTGCAGTCTTTAAAGTAGTGAAATCCAGAAGCTGATTAGTTACCATCATTATGCTATACCTGACTTTCCCAGTGGCTCAGCAGTAAAGAAACTGCTTGCAGTGTGGGAGAGGCAGTTCGATCCCTGGGTCAGGAAGATCCTCTGGAGTAGGAAATGGCAACTCACTCCAGTATTCTTGCCTAAAAATCCCATGGTCAGAGGAGCCTGGCATGCTAAAGTCCTTGGGGTCACAAAAAAGTTAGACACCACTTAGCAACAACAACAAAGGCCAGAATACTGGAGTGGGCTGCCATTTCCTTCTCCAGGGGATCTTCCCAACCCAGGGATCAAACCCGGGTCTCCTGCATTGCAGACAGATGCTTTACCATCTGAGCCACTAGGGAAGCCTGCATAGAAGCTCAACGTGTTTTAAGCATTGTTGTATTCATTGCTTTAAAGTGAAATGTTATCAGAATATACTGGAAGTATTTTATGAAGCAGATTTAGAGTTCTATCTATACCACTTAGCAGGAGAATCACTAATGGGTAAGTTAAACTTCTTGTGACTGTGATTATTTTCTGGGGAAATGATTCTTCCTATATCAGTTTCTTAATGATGTTAATGAGATTCAAATAAAGGGATGTTTCTGTAAGTGTTTTGAAATATAAAGTGCTCTACAAGCATTTTAAATATCATTTGTATATATTAAGCACTGATACATAAGTTTTTTTTCTTTCAGACTCTTTCTAAGATATTGTGAAAGGAAGAGGATGGACAGTCATAGAACTGTTGGGTTATTTGCTCACAAATATAATTGAAATGGGTAAAATAGAGAGTATTAAAGCTCAAGAATGTGGGACATAGGGAAAACCTGTAAAAGAGAAAGGAGCATTTTCTGTAGTCTGTCTTATGACAGGAAAGGAAATGATACTTTTCTTGGAGAATATACAAAATCTGTAATTTTACATAGTTGAGTAGATTGTGATAAAATCATCTCTATCATTCGTGTGTAAAATATATGTAAAAATTGTTTTCAAATATACTGTAAAACTTTGAGTAATACAAGGCTAGAGTAGTTAAGGCAGTGTGGTATGGCATAAGGGTAGACATGTAGGTTGACAGAATAAAGTTGAGTCTAGAAAGAAGCTTTAATATTTATGTTGAATTAATTTTGAACAAGAATGTCAGGACAAGTTCAATGGGAAAATAATCTTCTTAACAAATAATGCTAGGTAGCCACATGCAAAAGAATGAATTTGGACCCCTTCTTCATATCATACACAAAAAATAACTCAGAAACTTAAATGTAAGAGCTAAAATTATAAAGCTCTTAGAACAAAGTGTAGAAGTAAATCTTGGTGAGTTAGGCAGTGATTTCTTGGATAAATTAGACTTTGTCAAAAGTAAAACTTTTGTGATACCAAGGATACTTTTCGCATCAAGAATGTGAAAAGACAAGCCACAGAATGGGAGAAAATATGCTCAAGTCATGTTGTTTTTAGAATATATAAAGAACTCCTGCAACTCAGAAATAAAAAGTAACCCAATTAAAACTTGGGCAAAATATCTGAATAAACATTTTTCCAAAAAGATATACAAATGTCCAGTAAGCACATGAAAAGATACTTAGCACGATTAGCCATCAGAGAAATATAATTCAGAACCACAATGAATCTCATTCACACATACTTCACACTCACTGGAGTATTTATAATTTAAAGAGATGCATAATAACAAGTGTTGGTGAGAATGTGGTGAAATTAGAACCCTCATACACTAGTACACTGATAGGCTGTAAAATAGTACAGTCACTTTGGAAAACTATTTGGCAGTTTTTCAAATGGTTACACAGAGTTACCATATGTCCCAGAAAATCTACTTCGAGATACATACCTGGATATGTAAGAGATCTGAAAACATGTCCACACAAAAACTTGTTGCATGAATGTTTATAGCAGCAATATTCACAGTAGCCAAAAGAAGGAACAATTCAAATGTCCATCAACTGATGAATAGAGAAATAAAATATGGTGTATCCATTAATGGGATATTATTTGGCAGTAAGGAATGAAGTGCTGATAGATGCTATAATATGGATGAACCTTGAAAACATTTTGCTAAGTGAAAGAAGTCAGTCACAAAAGACCTTATACTGTATGATTCCATTTATATCAGATATCCAGAATAGCCAAATCTATACAGACAGAAAGTAGACCAGTGTTGCCTAGAGAACAATTGAGGGAGGCAGGGATTAGGAGAGAATGGGAGATGATGCTAGTAAATTGTGGGTTTCTTTTTGGGCTGATGAAACTTTTTTGAATGGGTTATGGCTGTACAACTCTATGAATATATTAAAAAATAATTGTGCAAGTACAACTTTCCAAAACTCGACCAGGAAGAAATAGAAAATCTTAACAGACCCATCACAAGCATGGAAATTGAAACTGTAATCAAAAATCTTCCAGCAAACAAAAGCCCAGGTCCAGACAGCTTCACAGCTGAATTCTACCAAAAATTTAGAGAAGTGCTAACACCTATCCTGCTCAAACTCTTCCAGAAAATTGCAGAGGAAGGTAAACTTCCAAACTCATTCTATGAAGCCACCATCACCCTAATACCAAAACCTGACAAAGATCCCACAAAAAAAGAAAACTATAGGCCAATATCACTGATGAACATAGATGCAAAAATCCTTAACAAAATTCTAGCAATCAGAATCCAACAACACATTAAAAAGATCATACACCATGACCAAGTGGGCTTTATCCCAGGGATGCAAGGATTCTTCAATATCCGCAAATCAATCAATGTAATACACCACATTAACAAACTGAAAAATAAAAACCATATGATTATCTCAATAGATGCAGAGAAAGCCTTTGACAAAATTCAACATCCATTTATGATAAAAACTCTCCAGAAAGCAGGAATAGAAGGAACATACCTCAACATAATAAATGCTATATATGACAAACCCACGGCAAACATTATCCTCAATGGTGAAAAATTGAAAGCATTTCCTCTAAAGTCAGGAACAAGACAAGGGTGCCCACTTTCACCATTACTATTCAACATAGTTTTGGAAGTTTTGGCCACAGCAATCAGAGCAGAAAAAGAAATAAAAGGAATCAAAATTGAAAAAGAAGAAGTAAAACTCTCACTATTTGCAGATGACATGATCCTCTACATAGAAAACCCTAAAGACTCCACCAGAAAATTACTAGAACTAATCAATGACTATAGTAAAGTTGCAGGATATAAAATCAACACACAGAAATCCCTTGCATTCCTATACACTAATAATGAGAAAACAGAGAAATTAAGGAAACAATTCCATTCACCATTGCAACAGAAAGAATAAAATACTTAGGACTATATCTACCTAAAGAAACTAAAGACCTATATATAGAAAACTATAAAACACTGGTGAAAGAAATCAAAGAGGACACTAATAGATGGAGAAATATACCATGTTCATGGATTGGAAGAATCAATACAGTGAAAATGAGTATACTACCCAAAGCAATTTATAGATTCAATGCAATCCCTATCAAGCTACCAACAGTATCCTTCACAGAACTAGAACAAATAATTTCACAATTTGTATGGAAATACAAAAAAACCTCAAATAGCCAAAGCGATCTTGAGAAAGAAGAATGGAACTGAAGGAATCAACCTACCTGACTTCAGGCTCTACTACAAAGCCACAGTCATCAAGACAGTATGGTACTGGCACAAAGACAGAAATATAGATCAATGGAACAAAATAGAAAGCCCAGAGATAAATCCACGCACATATGGACACCTTATCTTTGACAAAGGAGGCAAGAATATACAATGGTTTAAAGACAATCTCTTTAACAAGTGGTGCTGGGAAATCTGGTCAACCACTTGTAAAAGAATGAAACTAGACCACTTTCTAACACCATACACAAAAATAAACTCAAAATGGATTAAAGATCTAAACGTAAGACCAGAAACTATAAAACTCCTAGAGGAGAACATAGGCAAAACACTCTCTGACATAAATCACAGCAGGATCCTCTTATGACCCACCTCCCAGAATATTGGAAATAAAAGCAAAAATAAACAAATGGGACCTAACTAACCTTAAAAGCTTCTGCACATCAAAGGAAACTATTAGCAAGGTGAAAAGACAGCCTTCAGAATGGGAGAAAATAATAGCAAATGAAGCAACCGACAAACAACTAATCTCAAAAATATACAAGCAACTTCTACAGCTCAACTCCAGAAAAATAAATGACCCAATCAAAAAATGGGCCAAAGAACTAAATAGACATTTCTCCAAAGAAGACATACAGATGGCTAACAAACACATGAAAAGATGCTCAACATCACTCGTTATCAGAGAAATGCAAATCAAAACCACAATGAGGTACCATTTCACGCCAGTCAGAATGGCTGCGATCCAAAAGTTTACAAGCAATAAATGCTGGAGAGGGTGTGGCGAAAAGGGAACCCTCTTACACTGTTGGTGGGAATGCAAACTAGTACAGCCACTATGGAGAACAGTGTGGAGATTCCTTAAAAAACTGGAAATAGAACTGCCTTATGATCCAGCAATCCCACTGCTGGGCATACACACTGAGGAAACCAGAAGGGAAAGAGACACATGTACCCCAATGTTCATCGCAGCACTGTTTATAACAGTCAGGACATGGAAGCAACCTAGATGTCCATCAGCAGATGAATGGATAAGAAAGCTGTGGTACATATACACAATGGAGTATTACTCAGCCATTAAAAAGAAAACATTTGAATCAGTTCTAATGAGGTGGATGAAACTGGAGCCTATTATACAGAGTGAAGTAAGCCAGAAAGAAAAACAACAATACACTATACTAACGCATATATATGGAATTTAGAAAGATGGTAACAATAACCCTGTGTACGAGACAGCAAAAGAGACACTGATATATAGAACAGTCTTATGGACTCTGTGGGAGAGGGAGAGGGTGGGAAGATTTGGGAGAATGGCATTGAAACATGTAAAATATCATGTATGAAACGAGTCGCCAGTCCAGGTTCGATGCACGATACTGGATGCTTGGGGCTAGTGCACTGGGACGACCCAGAGGGATGGTATGGGGAGGGAGGAGGGAGGAGGGTTCAGGATGGGGAACACGTGTATGCCTGTGGCGGATTCATTTTGATATTTGGCAAAACTAATACAATTATGTAAAGTGTAAAAATAAAATAAAATTAAAAAAAAAATAAAATGTGAAAAACAAAACAAAACAAAAAAAATAATTGTGCAAATTAATTAAATGGATAAATTGTATGGTACATGTATAAAAATAATTTAAAAATAAAGAAATACCCAACTCAAAAAATAAAAAGAAAAGGACATTTGCATATGTGTTTCTGCTGATTATCACCTGAAGATAGAGAAGAATCAGATGGTTGATTGTCTCTTTATTATAATTTTTCTTTCATCTTCCATGCTTCTAGTGGCCAACTAGGTTTATTAAATGTGTGCACTTTTGTATTAATTGATAATGAATCTTAATTCATTTTTGACAGGAATTGAGTTCTCAGATTTTGTCACACGATGGAGGATTCTTCAATAGACTGGAGGATGATGTTCATAAAATTCTTACTAGAGAAAAAAGAAGAGAACAGCTTACAGAATATAATGGAACAGATAATTACACAGTTCATGAACACAACCAGGCATGTAAAATAGAAAATTCTGTTATAATCAAAGTGAAATTATTTTTCATTTTTTAAAAATGTAAACAGTGGAATTCAATTATGATTGTATAAAACTATAGTTTTAGTGTATTAGTCATTATTACACATAGATATTTATATTAAAAAGTGTGAGGTACTTCATTAATGGTTAATATTTATTGAGCATGTGCTATAGTGCTCAGTATTGTTAGGCATCTGTATCGGGGTGTGGGAATATCAAGATGTTTAAGACCATCCTTGACTTGGACACTCAGGGGAGTTGGGGATATTAAGTAGACTGTAAAGAGAATATCACTCAGCATGATGAAGAATTTAAGAGAGAGAGGAACAATTTAAAAAAAAAAAGTTTTTAAATAGAAAAGGTAATAGACCACTCCTTGGGTAATTGGGAAAGGTATATAAAGAAGTGACATTTGCAATGGATTTTGAATGCAAATAACTGTATAAACTGAGAAACAGAGAAAAACCTAAGGGAACTGCAAGAGCAATGGCCCAGAGCAATGAAAAGCATTTAGACTGAATATTCAGGAAACTGAAAAACTATGCATCTAAGAAGTAAAGACTTAAGTGAGTGTGGGATAACATGATTAGAGAAATAGATTGGAATTAGGTTATAAATGTCTTTTAATGTGAAAATAAGAAGTTAGAATTTTGTCCTGCAGACCAGGGGCTACAAACTATAGTTGGTCTGCAGTCTATTTTTGTAAGGCTCACAAGCTAAGAATGGTACTCAAATTTTAAAATACTGTTTGGAAAAATACAGAAAAAAACCCAAAAGATACTATCATATAGAGACCTCTGAGTTTGCATTTATTTTTCCCACCATAAACCACCAGTCTTCTGTTTTACTTCCTCTTAAACTATGAATCTGTTTTTTACCTTCTGTTGACCTCTAGTCTATCAATAACTGTCTTCTCAGCCTGGAGCTTGTAATAAATAATTTGAGTCATGTCCCCATGAACGCTTTCCCTTACTTCCTTGATTTTCTGGCATTCCCTTCATGTCAGTATGCAGCATTTGCTTTCACAGTACTGTCTGCCTTCTCTATTACAATTTAATTTCTGTCTAACCAGGTATTGCTGGACAATACTCTTTCCCGTTTATATTCTCTTCTGAAAATCAGTGTTGTGTAACTTGCCATATCCTCATTTCTACTTAATGGTGGTTTGATTCATTTTTTTCTGACTTTAATAGATTCCTTCCAGTGGCTATTTCAAATTGAAAAGCCCATTTTCCATCCTTTTACTGTCTTCAGTGGATGTTAGTTTTTTGTTTCTTCTGATAGATTCAGTCATTGAACAAATTAAACACCTACACTGTGTTGTTATATAGGACACACAAATGGAACCAGACTGTTAAGAATTTTTTATTCCAATGCAACAATAATATGACTTCATAAAAATAATATCACTTTATAAAAACACTGTATCACATGAAAATTTATTTTCAGCTTAGTATGGGACATCCTTGCCTGCCCTCAGGTACTTGTGAGCTTCTTCCTTTCTAGCACTGAATTAAATTTGGTGTTTTCCTGAGTTGTCTTGACTGTCAAATTTTGTGTACAATGCAAGCAACCATGTTAACATTTACAGGTAGTGCGTTTGTTTCCTCTTTTTATGTTGATTTTGATTTTCCCCTTTGTGGTTTATATCTTATTCTTTAAGCCATCTCAGATCATTGTAAGAATGATATTAATATACTCGAGCAAGTAATTAGGTGTTTCAGATCTTTATAGAGCAAAATTGGGTACACATAAGTTAAATTATTAATGTTAATGATATTTTAAAGTCAAAGTGACAGTGTAGTAGAAAGAGAATAGTCTCTGAAATCAAACAAGTCTAATAACACAAAATGTAGCACTGCAGCTTGTCAGCTCTGTTACGTTGGAATGAAATTACCTGCCTTTCGTGCACTGTTATTATGAAAGTTGGCAATCATGGTGTAAAATATTAGAGCATTTGTACACAACATGTGTTTAATAGATCATTGTTTTTGTACAAGGTAGGAAAAGTGGAAAGTCCAAAAAAAGGTAATTCATAGGAACAGAGATGAGAGATGGCTTTCTTAGGAGAAAATAATTTTTGAATTGGAATTTAAAGGACAGTAGAATTTGAACATGTGGAGGTGAGGGAGGAGAAGCTGGAATGCCATGAGTAAAAGGATGGAGGCAGTCAAGTATAAACCAGTTTAAGACAAGATTCATTGAGGAGTGTAGTATAAGTTTGACACAGTGGGTTTGGAAGGATTGTGGAGGACTTAAAAGCCTGATTTAAGATTAAGTCAGGAGATAGAAAAGAATTTTTTAAAGTTTTTGATCAGAAGACAAAGTTCTACATGGTAATATTAATTTCACTGCAGTGCCTAGGAATAACTGAAGGAAGGTGAAGACTAGTGATGGAAATCAGACAATAGGCAGTGTGGTGAGGATGTAGAAGAACAAGAAGAGATTACTAGTAGTAATGTCACTTGGTGTAGCAATTTTGGAGAACAATGTGGCATTAACTTTTACAGTTGAAGATGATGGGTGGACTGTGTGTTCTAGAAATTCTGCCTTAGATTAAACCCTGGAGACATCTTCAAGAAGAATGATTCAAGCTCAGTTGTTTGTGACAACAAAGTCAGTAGAAGAAATGAATGAATTGTAGCAATACATAACAACATGGATGAATACTAAAAACATAATCTTTAATGAAATAAGTCACCAAATAGTAATAGTTTGATGCAGTTTATATAAATTTCAAAAAATAGAAAGTTTAACTGATTGCTCAGGGATACATCTGTATGTTGTAAAAGACTATTAATAATGAAGAGAGTGACAAACACAAATTCATAATAGTGGATATTCTCAGCAGTGGGGGAAAAGGATACGACTGGGGAGAGAAATGTGGGGGATGCCAAAATATTGGTAATGTTCACATAATCTGCATATTGGTTTATTTTTCTTTTTACTTGCCATGTCAATTTATATATTCTTTTGCACATGTAAATTTTTTCATAAGTAAAAAAGTTGAGTATTTTGTCATCTCATTCAGTGTAGTGGGGGGAAAAGGAATATTGAGGCCATTAAAAAATACTCTCTTTTTATCTACCTCCATCCTCTCCTCCTCACACTCCTTTTTCAGGGAAAACCTTTTTGCAAATGTTAAAATCATTTTAAACTGTGTATTAGTGTACCAGAAATTTTTAAAGGTGAAAAATACATCCATGATAATTCAATCAGTCTTTAACATTTGGTTTCATTTTTGTATAGTACTTTTCCAGGGAAACACTACATGCTTAGGTATTTTAAAAATCACTAACAATAAGGAATATAGTTTTTGTAGCCCCTTTTCTAAACTGTAGTTATATTCTGTCAAGTCAACATTCTGTAATTGTTCATTACTCAGTATTTTTTTAAACTATTTTCTGTAAGTTTTTTTTAAGGTTTATTGTTTTATTTATTTTGGCTCTGCTGGGTCTTTGTTACTGCGCACATGGGCTTTCTCTAGTTGGAATGAGCAGGGGTTACTCATTGTAACCCCTATGGTGTGCAGGCTTCTCATTGTGGTGGCTTTTCTTCTGCAGGGCACAGGCTCTAGGTACTTGGGCTTGGTAGTTGTACCAAGGACCTAGGGCACAGGCTCAATAGTTATGGTACACTGGTTTAGTTGTTCCAAGGCATATGAGATCTTCCCAGACCAGGGATCAAACGCATGTGCCCTGCATTGGCAGGCAGATTCTTAATCACTGGACCACCAGGGAAGCCCTGTTACTGTATTATTGAACATCTAGGTTGTTTAGAACTGGTCACCTGGTATTCATCTATTTACTTTTTTGATGAATTTGTCCTCGGAGTAAATACATTCTTAAAAATAGTTGCATCAAAGCGTGTAAACACCTGTATTGCTCTTGATATGTATCAACATTGTCTTCTGGCAGCAGGATGTGAAGTTACTAACTTCTCCACAGCTTCACTGTGTGTGTTTGTGTGCGCGCGTGTATGTGTGCACACATGGCATGCGTGCTGAGTGACTTCAGTCATGTCCAACTTTGCGACGCCATGGACTGTAGCCCATCAGGCTCCTCTGTCCATGGGATTCTCCAGGCAAGAATACTCAAGTGGGTAGCCAATCCCTTCTCCAGGGGATCTCCCCGACCCAGGGATCGAACCCAGGTCTCCTGCATTGCAGGTGGGCTCTTTACCATCTGAGCCACCGGGGAAGCCCACAGCTTCACTGGCCTTCCCTGTCAATGGTCTTTAGGGCTCTGTTTTATTAACTGCCTTTGTAGCGTATTTCACTCTGTTGTTCTATGAATACCTTAGCCTCACTATGCTGAAACTTGAGGTCATCATTTACTTTCCAAACCAAGCATTCAACTTGACCTCATCATTTCTGTTTGGGGTTTTGTCATTTTATCCAGATATTCTGACTGTGAATCTCCCTTTTCACTTTTCTGTTTCTCAAAGTTTGGGAATTTTTAATCTCTGAAATAGTTCTCAGATATATCTTCTCTTCCACTTTAACATTTCTCTAATTTAGAATCTCATTATCTCTTACTGGTATTATTTCAGTAACCTAATAAGACTTCCTGCCTCCTGCCTTCTAATTCTAGGTAATTTATCTTATACACTGTTAATAGATGACTTTTTAAAGAGTAAGACTTCCATCCTGCCACACCATGTCCTTTAGCTTCAGTGTCTGTTGAATCATTTACTAAAGCCCTCAAGCTTTTCAAATGAAGAGTCCCAATCCATTTAACCAGTCCTAAAATAAATTTAGTAGGTTGCTACCAGCACTCTCAAAAAAAAGTCATCAGCATATATGACATCTTTTCATATTTTATGAAATTTGTTCCAGTGTACATATGTTTATATACATAAATACAAATATGTATACATACACTGACATGTTTATGTATTGAGTCATGATGTAAAACATTCCTTAACGTGGATCACTGTCAAACAAGTTTGAAAGCATTGTTCTACAGTGTAGCTTCAGCCTAAATAACTTTAGTCATACTCTTTCCAGTTTTTTCTTCTAGCCAGACCAGAGCACTCCTGTCACAATGTTAAATCTTTCCCAGCTTTGCTCAAAGTTCATTTCACATGTCATCTACCCTGATGCTTTCTCACATTTCCCTGTTCCAGCCCCAAACACAGAAAACCTGGATATGATCTTTCCTTTTTTCTCTATACCCTATAGCATTTTGGTTTTCTTATGGCACATTTCACACAGCACATTTTTATTTGTTGTTTGTAGACTACAGATCCCTTGTGGACATAGATTTATACACCTTTTTATTTTCATTTTAGTATAATCTACTTAGAAGATAATTTTAAATTTTAATGAAATATAACATTTCATAAAAAATGAGTGTACCTTATAACAGTAAGATTTTCTGTTTTAAAAACTGCCAATTATTGTAAAAATTCTAGAAATAACTGCTAAGAACTTATAATGCAAAAATAAATATTTGAGGGCTTAATATATGTTTGCTAGATATTATATTAAGTACTTAAATTTATTATTTCATCTAATTCTCACAATTAACTGTGAAGATAACAGGTATCTTTATGATCGCCAGTTTGCAGATACAGTAGGAGAAAAACTGACCCTAATCTCATTCAATTTAAGTCTGAATTTGGCAATAAGGAGTTCATGATCTGAGCCACAGTTAGCTCCCGGTCTTGTTTTTGCTGACTGTATAGAGCTTCTCCATCTTTGGCTGCAAAGAATATAATCAATCTGATTTTGGTGTTGACCATCTGGTGATGTCCATGTGTAGAGTCTTCTCTTGTGTTATTGAAAGAGGGTGTTTGCTATGACCAGTGCATTCTTTCGGCAAAACTCTATTAGACTTTGCCCTGCTTCATTCTGTATTCCAAGGCCAAATTTGCCTGTTACCCCAGGTATTTCTTGACTTCCTACTTTTGCATTCCAGTCCCCTATAATGAAAAGGACATCTTTTTTGGGTGTTAGTTCTAAAAGGTCTTGTAGGTCTTCATAGAACCATTCAACTTCAGCTTCTTCAGCATTACTGGTTGGGGAATAGACTTGGATTACTGTGATATTGAATGGTTTGCCTTGGAAACAGAGATTATTCTGTCGTTTTTGAGATTGCATCCAAGGACTGCATTTCGGACTCTTTTGTTGACCATGATGGCTACTCCGTTTCTTCTAAGGGATTCCTGCCCACAGTAGTAGATATAATGGTCATCTGAGTTAAATTCACCCATTCCAGTCCATTTTAGTATGCTGATTCCTAGAATGTCAACATTCACTCTCCATCTCCTGTTTGACCACTTCCAATTTGCCTTGATTCATGGACCTAACATTCAAGGTTCCTATGCAATATTGTTCTTTACAGCATCAGACCTTGCTTCTATCACCAGTCACATCCACAACTGGGTATTGTTTTTGCTTTGGCTCCATCCCTTCATTCTTTCTGGAGTTATTTCTCCACTGATCTCCAGTAGCATATTGGGCACCTGCTAACCTGGGAATTCCTCTTTCAGTATCTTGTCATTTTGCCTTTTCATACTGTTCATGGGGTTCTCAAGGCAAGAACACTGAAGTGGTTTGCCATTCCCTTCTTCAGTGGACCACATTCTGTTAGACCTCTCCACCATGACCTGTCTGCCGGAGCCAGCCGGCAAAGTCGATCAGGTCCCGAGAACGTGCACGGCGGGGCTAAGAAAGAAACTAAAGCAAGAGACTACAAAGATGGGGTCGAGAGGTTCAGACACGTCACCACGAAGGGACGCAGTCTGACACCAACTTTATTCAACATCTCATATTTATACAGAAAAGCGTAAGAAAGACAAGACAGTTGACATTTTTTCTTCGTTGGCCTATACATCTTACAAACAGTCACAAGAAATCTTGAGAGCATGGGAATGGCTCCCTGTTATTACTTCTTACACCAGATAACATTTCTCTGTGCGTGAGAAGTTTGCACAGAACTCCAGGTGCCTGCAGTAAATAAGCGCCTAATCTCTGGGGTGGCGGGACAGAGAGCTATGTTTGCAAGCAAACCCTCAAGGACTGAGGCAGCTCCCAGAGCTGTGTCCTTCGGACAAAGGACCCCGTTCTCACGGGCAGCTCCCCGCACCTGTCCATCTTGGGTGGCCCCACAGGGCATGGCTTAGTTTTACTGAGTTAGACCAGGCATGGTCCGTGTGATTAGATTGACTAGTTTTCTGTGATTATGGTTTCAGTGTGTCTGCCTTGCATCAGATGTCCTCTTGCATTCAGGTATGACCTAAATCAAATCCCTTATGATTATACAGTGGAAGTGAGAAATAGATTTAAGGGACTAGATCTGATAGATAGAGTGCCTGATAAACTATGGACCGAGGCTTGTGACATTGTACAGGAGACAGGGATCAAGACCATCCCCATGGAAAAGAAATGCAAAAAAGCAAAATGGCTGTCTGGGGAGAAAGAGAAGCAAAAAGCAAAGGAAAAAAGGAAAGATATAAGCATCTGAATGCAGAGTTCCAAAGAATAACAAGAAAAGAAAGCCTTCCTCAGCGATCAGTGCAAAGAAATAGAGGAAAACAACAGAATGGGAAAGATTAGAGATCTCTTCAAGAAAATTAGAGATACCAAGGGAACATTTCATGCAAAGATGGGCTCAATAAAGGACAGAAATGGTATGGACCTAACAGAAGCAGAAGATATTAAGAAGAGGTAGCAAGAATACACAGAAGAACTGTACAAAAAAGATCTTCACGACCCAGATAATCACGATGGTGTGATCACTGACCTAGAGCCAGACATCCTGGAATGTGAAGTCAAGTGGGCCTTAGAAAACATCACTACGAACAAAGCTAGTGGAGGTGACGGAATTCCAGTTGAGCTATTTCCAATCCTAAAAGATGATGCTGTGAAAGTGCTGCACTCGATATGCCAGCAAATTTGGAAAACTCAGCAGAGGCCACAGGACTGGAAAAGGTCAGTTTTCATTCCAATCCCAAAGAAAGGCAATGCCAAAGAATGCTCAAACTACTGCACAATTGCACTCACCTCACACACTAGCAAAGTAATGCTCAAAATTCTCCAAGCCAGGCTTCAGCAGTATGTGAACTGTTGAACTTCCAGATGTTCAAGCTGGTTTTAGAAAAGGCAGAGGAACCAGAGATCAAATTGGCAACATCCGCTGGTGGATCATCGAAAAAGCAAGAGAGTTCCAGAAAAACATGTATTTCTGCTTTGTTGACTATGCCAAAGCCTTTGATTGTGTGGATCACAATAAACTTTGGAAAATTCTGAAAGAGATGGGAATACCAGACCACCTGACCTGCCTCTTGAGAAATCTGTATGCAGGTCAGGAAGCAACAGTTAGAACTGGACATGGAACAACAGACTGATTCTAAATAACAAAAGGAGTACGTCAAGGCACCATACTCTGCTTATTTAACTTAGATGCGGAGTACATATGAGAAACACTGGGCTGGATGAAGCACAAGCTGGAATCAAGATTGCTGGGAGAAATATCAATAACCTCAGATATGCAGATGGTACCACCCTTATGGCAGAAAGTGAAGAACTAAAAAGCCTCTTGATGAAAGTGAAAGAGGAGAATGAAAGAGTTGGCTTAAAGCTCAACATTCAGAAAACGAAGATCATGGCATCCGGTCCCATCGCTTCATGTCAAACAGATAGGGAAACAGCGGCTGACTTTATTTTTTGGGGGCTCCAAAATCACTGCAGATGGTGATTGCAGCCATGAAATTAAAAGACACTTACTTCTTGGAAGGAAAGTTATGACCAACCTAGGCAGCATATTGAAAAGCAGAGACATTACTTTGTCAACGAAGGTCTATCTAGTCAAGGCTATGGTTTTTCCAGTGGTCATGTATGGATGTGAGAGTTGGACTATAAAGAAAGCTGAGCGCCGAAGAATTGATGCTTCTGAACTGTGGTGTTGGAGAAGACTCTTGAGAGTCCCTTGGACTGCAAGGAGATCCATCCTGTCCATCCTAAAGGAGATCAGTCCATCCTAAAGGAGATCAGTCCTGGATGTTCATTGGAAGGACTGATGTTGAAGCTGAAACTCCCATACTTTGGCCACCTGATGTGAAGAGCTGACTCGTTTAAGAAGACCCTGATGCTGGGAAAGATTGAGGGCAGAAGGAGAAGGGGACAACAAAGAAGAAGGTGGTTGGATGGCATCACCGACTCAATGGACATGGGTTTGGGTGAACTCTGGGAGTTGGTGATGGACAGGGAGGCCTAGCGTGCTGTGGTTCATGGGATCTCTAAGAGTCAGACACGACTGAGTGACTGGACTAAACTGGTGGCTCAGTGGTAAAGAATCCACCTGCAATGCAGAAAACATGGGTTTGATCCCTGAGTCAGGAAGATTCCTTGGAGAGGAAAGTGACAAGGCACACCAGTATTCTTACCTGGGAAATCCCATGGACAGAGGTGCCTGGTGTGTACAGTTCATGGGTGCACAGAAGAGTAGGACACTACTTCACAACTAAATAACAAAACATAATTTTTGGTGATTTCCACCCTTATTGTTGGGCATTTAAATTTATTTCCATTTTTTTGTTGTAATCTTCCGTGAACACTTTCATAGATACTCCCCCCTCACTTACCTATTTAGATGAATTCCTAGAAGTAAGATTCCTGGGCCTCGCTTATCTATTTAGATAAATTCCTAGAAATGAGTTTCCTGGGCCATTATAATAGTATGTATATTGCTAATTTTGATCCAAATTTTTTTTCTAAAATCATATACTGTCATCTTTATCTCTAGGCTTCAGCTATGCTTGCCTCTCTACTAGCCTTCAAACGCTCTAGCTCTTTTCTGCCTCAGGGCCTTTGTATTAATACATGCTCTTCTTTCTACCCGGAAGGCTCTTACCTCCCTCCACTTTTTACTTAGGCAGTTCCAACCCAGTCACTCTAGGTTCATCTTACAAGTGTCAGGACCTCAGAGAAAGCTTCTCTGATCCACTAGGGAATAACCCACATTATTTCCTACTGTTTCTTTTCTTCATTGCTTAAACCCCATTTCTAATTGCAGCGTTTCAAAATGTAATATCTGCCTTCTCCACCAGACAAATCCCATGAGGGCAAGAATCTTTTCAGTTCTGTTCACTGTTGTATACCCAGCACCTAGCAGCTAGGTGCTCAATGAGCATTTTGTTTTAATTTATTTATTTTTTACAGAATCAGTGAGTATTTTTGGAATAAAATTATGTTGCCATGTTACTCATTAGATAAAGAGAACCAATATATATTCTTATGAAGTATGACTTTTGGTTTGTTTTTTTTTTTTTGCATTTAAGATGGCAGGGATTTAATTTGATTTTTCCTAGTTAGCCATTTGTCCCATATCCTACCATTATTCTGTAATTCAGTCTTTTCTCACTTTAAAATATAGTTAGTTATAATAAATTCTTAAACCTCTTTCTGGACTTGCTTTTCGGGTACATTGCTTTGTCAACCTAGGTACCATGACATGCTATTTTAATCATTTTTGCTATATAATATATAATTACTTGATAGGCAGATTCTACTGCATTAACTTTTGTTTCTATCCTGTGTTCTCTCAGATAAAATTTTGACTATCTTGCTAAGTTCCAAAGAAGAAAACTCTATTGAAATTGTGTTGAATGTACAAACTAATATTTAGTATTGCCATCTACAAACATGCTTTGTTCTATCCTTTTCAATATTTTATCATTCATTGATCCTGAAAATTACTAAATTTTATTCTTTGGGATTTTTTTTTATTGCTGTCAGGATAAAATGTTTTTTTCTTATATGTGTTAATTGATGATATAGTAAAAAAACTAATTTGGGGTTTTGTATTGTTATTTGTTTTTTACTTTTCTCATAAGTTTTCAGTTCTTTTAGGTTTTTAAGATAAACTAATAACAACTTGTCACAAACCACTTTTAGTATGTTTATTCCAGGATGGAAATATCTCAAAGCTCTCATATTGTTCTAGGTTACATTTGTAGTTTGAGATTAGGCATAAATATCTTATTTGCTTGTACTGTCCACAGTTACAGTTGTAAAATTGAGTACAAGTTGAAATGTAGTTAACAGTTTAGGTTGCTTTAGAAAATGAATTAAAATTGGGATTTTTTCCTCTTAAACCTTTAGTAAAGGATATTGTAAATCAGACATGACAAAACTGTCTTATTTCTAAAATGGTGTTTTCCCTGTTTAGGAAGTAGTTCTAAAAGATGGAAGAATTGAAAGATTAAAGTTGGAACTTGAACGAAAAGATGCTGAAATCCAGAAGCTGAAAAATGTGATTGCTCAGTGGGAGGTTTGTATATATTTAGCATTGTAAACTAAAAAATTCTATAAATTTGTACATTTTCTGTTTTTATTATATGCAAATATATTTAATGTTTGATAGAAACAATATCTGCTATTTAGGTTTCTAGCTCATTGATTATATATAATCTGAATGATAATGTATTTTTATCATAGTAAAATAGGTATAACATTAAGTTTGCCATTTTGACCATTTTTAAGCATATAATTCAGTGGCATTAAGTGTTGTATAACCATCACCACTATCTGTTTCCAGAACGTTTTCATCATCCCAAACAGAAACTCTGTACCCATTGAACTCCCTATTTTTCCTTGTACTGCAGTCCTTGACCTCTAATCTCTGTGACTTTGCCTGTTCTAGGTACTTCATATAAGTGGAGTCATATGATATTTGTCCTTTTGTGGTCTGACTTACTTCACTTGCCATGTTTTCAACATGTATATCCATGTTATAGCATATATCAGAACTTCATTCCTTTTTATGGCTGAGTAATACTTCACTGTGTGTTTATACCACTCTTTTTCATTCATCTGTTGATGGACACTCATATTGTTTCTACCTTTTGGCTATTGTGAATAATGTAGCCATGAACATTGATGTCAAGTATCTGAGTCCTTGCTTTCCTTTCTTTTGGTATATACATAAGAGTGGAATTGTTGGATCATATGGTAATTCTGTGTTTAACTTTTAAAAAAAATTTTAATGTTTTTAATTGGATTATAATTGCTTTACAATGTTGCGTTAGTTTCTACTGTACAACAACGTGAATCAGCTATATGTGTACATACATACCCTCCCTCTTGAGCATGCCCCCATTCCACCCTTCTTGGTCATCACAGAGCACCAAGCTGTGCTCCCTATGCTAAGTAACAGCTTCCCACTAGCTATCTGTTTTACACAAGATAGTGTATATAATGTCAGTGCTACTGTCTCAACTCATGTGGTAATTCTGTTTAACTTTTTAAGGAACCATCAGACTTTGCATAGCAGTTGCACCATGTTGCTTTTCCCCCAGCAATGCATAAGGTTACCAGTTTCTTCATATCCTCACCAACACATGTTATTTATACAGTTTATTTTAACCACAGAACTATTACTCTTCTCCTTTCTCAGGCTTTAAAAAAAATTTATTCATCTCAAGTAGCATTCTTTTTTTGAACTAATATTGATTCACTCAACGATTATTTGTTGAATGCCTGTAATATGCCAACTGCTTTTCTGGGTCCTGTATGAAGAAAAATATGTCAGGTTCCAGCTCTGAAGGTTCTTACATTTCCCTTCCTCTTGTACTTGTGCCTTTAAGAATCATCCCTGTTAAAAACCCTCCTGAACTTCAACCACTTCTCCCTTTTCTTGTCATTTATATTTTATTTTGCTTTTGTTGAACACTTACCATGAGTTAGACACAGTGAATGCAAAGGTGAATTAGTAAGAAGGTCATACTCTAATGGAGAAGATAAATCATGTAAATAATTGCGGTACAATGTAGAATTTGTGACAGATTTGACAGAGGGTTCTAGAAACAGGAATAAATCTGTTGCTATTGAAAATTGCTAAGGATTTTCATCCAAAAAAAAGAGATAGTTTTCCCACATTGAACAGTGCATACAAAGGGAAGAGAATGGGAGGAAATGCATTGTTGCTGACATTTAGAGAAATGGGAAGCTGTAGGAGAGATTAGAGATGTTAGTTGAGGTGAGAATATGAAGGTATTTGCATTTTAGACAAGGAGAGGGCAGTAAAGGTTTTAGAAAGAAAGTGACCTGAGAGTTGTTTAGTGGAAGGTAATGCACATAGCTGAGGCCTAGAATGAAGACAAATCTGGTAACATAATTAACAGGTATTGAATGTTAAGAGGAAGAACACGTTTTTAACTGGTTTGGGAAATGGGAACTAACAGATGGTATTTAGACATGTTGAATTTGAAATGGCTGTGGATGTGGGTGTAGATGTTCAGGATGTTGAACATCTGTGTTGGACACTGTGGAGTCACAACATATATGTATTTGTGTTCTCTTTTTCATTAAGTTAAAAGTACTAATGAGGACACTATATTCCATGTGTTCTTTGTTATAAATTGCATAGTACCAGGATTTTATACTTTAAGGTTTTCATGGACATTAATACATTTCCTGTTCAGGATTATATATGCAAAACTATGTTATTTTTATGAGCAGTATAAAGAATTTTCACGGGTAATTTTGATCATTTACAATCTTTCCTTTATGAACTGGCTTTAGACCTTGACGAGTAACTAAAGATATGCCTCCCTATATACACTGATCTGAACCTTGGACAAAGGCTTGAGCTCAAGAAACAGTTTGATAAGATATTAATGTTGATTGAAGCCCTGAGAGTGAGAATTTCATAATGGATACAGTTCTATATTCCCAGTAGATATATTTCTATATTCATAATGAGTATAGTTGTAATTGATTGTATATGTTTTCCCCTTCATATTTTGGTGTTTCCAGTGGACTTACCTCCCTCCTTCATTTCCTAGCTTCTCAAAAGTCCAAAAGTCCTACTACCTTTTATGTTCACTATGCTTGCTTCTTCCATTCAGTGTATTGTCTGCAGTATCACTGAATAACATTATTGCTTTATCCTCACCAATTTACTGGACATAGTATTTAGTAAAAGTCATCTGCTGGACTTAATTTAAAATACATCAAGTTTGTTTTATAAGGAAGATTTTTGAATCTGGTAACTTCTGTATATATCTGTGTACCTGTTGAGAGAAGAAATGACAAGTTTCTTATATTAATCTATTTTCTTTTACCTCCTCTATTTCTATAATTATTAAATATATTATTTTCTCTAATGTATTAATTTGTTAAATATAAATAGTTCAGTGTGTGCTTTATGTTGAATAAAGGTACTATAGGGTTAAAATTCTCTGGAATCTGATGTTAATGTGGGAATACAATTCCTAAATTGTTTATAATGTATAATTGTGTCATTTGTGTAGTTTGAAAAGAAATTAAGCCATTTTTTAAAAGTTGAAAATAACTGAAAAATATTTCAGTAGATTACTCATTTCAGCCAAAAATTATTTTAACAGTATTTAATGAAATAACAAAAGATTAGTAAAGCCTTAACTGATCAAATACAGAACTGTACTGTACAGTAACCACTGCACATGGTATAAAATTAATATGCTACATGAATTTTAAACAAAATAAAAATTTTAATTTGTATAAGTAAAGGTTAAATAAATTGAAATTTTAATTTAATAAAACTAAAAACAAGTAAAAGTCATTTTCTCAGTAACACTGGCTACGTTTCTAGTAGTTAGTAGTCACATATTGAACAGTAGCAGTTATAGAAAAGATACAGAGAGTTCTAGTATAGTACTGTATAGAACTGTGCATCGTTTTTATTTTTGTTTTCATGTAATTATTTGAATTGTATAAGGATTTTATTCAAGGAGGAAAAGTGACTCTTCAGAAAAATTTAGTTTTATTCTCTTTTCTCCACTTTTATCCTACTCTATTTATTCAGTCACCTATAATGTTGATATATATATTATTATACCAGGGATTTAAATAATATTTCTGAGTACATTTTCCTTCATCTTGTTTCTTTCAGAAGTAATTTATGTCTTTGAGCAAGTCTAGGATTCATAGCTCCATGAATTGGTAGTAAGGCATTTATCACATCATATACTTTTTAAAAAATTAAATCTTTTTATTTGATTATTAGGCAAAGTATAAAGAAGTAAAGGCAAGAAATGCACAGTTATTGAAAATGCTTCAGGAAGGTGAAAGTAAGTGATTTCTGTTTTTAGAATTAATCTTAAAAATATTTGAAGATAACTTTCCAAGATGTATGATTTATTAACTCAACAAAATAAAAAGGTTTCCCAAAATGGTATAAACTGGATTGTTTTTGATAATTTTATGATTACAAGTCTCTCTTACAGCACCTTAGTATTACACAAGTTTACAACTATTGAGGTAAGAAACTCTTGAAATTTCAATTCTTATAAATTATTGGACTACATTTAGAGGGAAAACAGGAATAACATTTTCTTAAGATTCTATTTATTAATAGAGAAGGCCTATCATCATTTCAGCTTTTCCTTCTCCCCTGTCTCTCTGCCCCCACTCTTCATCCTTTTGTGGCCACTCTAAACTTTTGGCTATAGATCACCAGTAGGAAGCCAAGGAACTCAATCAAAAATGACTAGAGATAATAACATTAGTAAAGTTGATGTTATATGAAACTCCCCACATCAGCTGCATTTCTGAATATGTATACCAGATGGCATTGATCTTGAAAGCTCTGTGAAAAATTTACATTAAGAACAAGTGTGTATTAAATTTGTAAAAGAAAATGATGAACCATATAAGACATAAAGACATGAATAGATGAGAAAATCTTTTATATAGATGAAATTAAGTATAACAGTTTCCCTTGTTTACAAATGTTAATGAAATCCCAAATGTAGCTCCTGTGAGTACTGTATAGCACTTAAGAAATTAAGAATTTATGAAGCACACCTTAAAAGATAGGTAAACAAGGTACCTAAAATTGTTTCAGATATGAAGATACTGGGAGTGGAATTGTCCAACCAAAATTTAAACTATATTAAATAGCAGTTATTAAAACAATATGAGTAAAAACCAGAAATCCTGTCCAATTGAATAGAATCAGTGCAGTTCAGTTCAGTCACTCAGTCATGTCCAACTCTTTGCGACCCCATGAATCGCAGCACACCAGGCCTCCCTGTCCATCACCAACTCCTGGAGTTCACTCAAACTCACGTCCATCGCGTCGGTGATGCCATCCAGCCATCTCATCCTCTGTCGTCCCCTTCTCCTCCTGCCCCCAATCCCTCCCAGTATCAGAGTCTTTTCCATTGAGTCAGCCCTTCACATGAGGTGGCCAAAGTATTGGAGTTTCAGCTTTAGCATCATTCCTTCCAAAGAACACCCAGGACTGATCTCCTTTAGGATGGACTGGTTGGATCTCCTTGCAGTCCAAGGGACTCTCAAGAGTCTTCCCCAACACCACAGTTCAAAAGCATCAATTCTTCGGCGCTCAGCCTTCTTCACAGTCCAACTCTCACATCCATACATGACCACTGGAAAAACCATAGCCTTTACTAGACAGACCTTTGTTGGCAAAGTAATATCTCTGCTTTTCAATATGCTATCTAGGTTGGTCATAACTTTTCTTCCAAGGAGTAAGCGTCTTTTAATTTCATTGCTGCGGTCACCATCTGCAGTGATTTTGGAGCCCCAAAAAATAAAGTCTGACACTGTTTCCCCATCTATTTCCCATGAATTGAATAGAATAGTCTTAAAGTAGAGTCAAACATTTTTTATAATTTTACTATTTTTATAATGTAACTTAACTGTTACACAGCTTAACTGTGATAAAATAGAAGTTAAATAATAATGGGAAATGACATTATTTGAACAGTTATCAACATCCTGAGATGAATTTAAATTTATGCATGTCACTGAGCTCCATGTGGATCATTTAATGAATAACGTTATGAATATAAAATAATGTTTACAAGATACATTTCTAATTGAAGAAATTAAGGATATCATTGAATACTGGATGTATGATTTTTAAATATGTAAAAATAAAGTAATATTCCTTAGGGAAAAAGTTGTGAAAAATGAGGTTAACTGATAAAAACTTATTCTCAAAAATAGACTAAAATGGCTACCATAGTAATACTGGTGTCCATACTCCATACTGTAAGTCATCCAAGTAGAATAATTTTATATAGAACTACTACACGAAAAATACAGTATATTAGAGTATACAGACATTAGCATTTATAATATAAATATAAATGTAAATATAGTCAGTTCTATTATAATACAATATGTGTTCCTAAAAATCAGTAACCTTTACGAAATCATAGTTAAAGACCACAAAATTTATAGAGAAAATGGAATTAGCATACAACATTTAAAGGTTTCGTTGGTGACACATGAAAAAAATTGCGAACTTAATTAAAAAGGTAACAGTTTTATTCATGTTAAAATGGTTAAACACATAAATACTATAATAAATATGGCACTTTACTTTGAAGACACCCTAAAGTTTGCTGTAGAAGTTGGTTTCAGAAGGGTTGCAGCTTGTGTTTGTTACTATTAAGTGATGGAATGATGGAAAGTAGGTGTGGTTCTTGACATAGTGAACTGAAATAGCTGGTAGTTAATTTCAGGTGTGTGCATGGCTGCAGTTTTCTGTGTTCATGGAATTGTGCTTAAAACAAGTATACAGTTCATGTTGTTCTCTGATGTATCAGTCTCTTTGAAACACAAAACAGCATTACAGAAAAACGGTAGTTAATATATGACATGATTGTTAAAAATCACTTATTTCTCAATGAGTATGCTTAATTCTGAGGATGAAGGAGTAGAAAGTGTAATTTGTAAAAGTTCCCAGTTTGAGTTTTGAGAGACTGTGATTTGTTTCTTAACACAGCATCTCACCTTAGTGCATATCAAACTGGGAAAAATTTGAATGACAGTGTTACATTGGAAGAGCTGTGGTGATAGAGATTTCTTGCTTTCCTAAAGAGGGAAAAACCTTTAGACAAGTGAATAGTTCTGAAACTATAGATATTACATGATTGACTGTGCTCATATGAGCTACATTTATTTGATAGTGCTTTAATGGTATGAATTGGGTGGTGGCTCAGAGGTTAAAGTGCCTGCAATGCGGGAGGCCCGGGTTCAGTCTTTGGGTTAGGAAGATCCCCCTGGAGAAGGAAATGGCAATCCACTCCAGTATTCTTGCCTGGAGAATCCCATGGACGGAGGAGCCTGGTAGCCTACAGTCCACGGGGTCACAAAGAGTTGGACACGACTGAGCAACTTTACTCACTTCACTTTAATGGTATGAAAAGTCAGATGGAAATAATTTTTGTGGGCCTTAGAGTATGCACAATTGACAATTTTAACAACAACAACAAAAAACACAGTATGTTGTTTTTAAGTTTGACTAGTCTAGGTATTTAAAAGTTTTTTTCTCTACGTGAAATGTTTTATTTACTCCGTCCTTATCCTTTTAGTATAGATGGAAAAAATCAATCTTTTATCATATCTGCACAATTAATATTTTACCACCACAGAAAATGTAAATTTTCCAATGAAAACTGCTGTGGTGATAATAATGATCAGAATTTACCAGTGGAAATAAAGAGGTATATATAGGTTCAGGAATACAGTCATTAAGTATGAGGACAATTTAATCTTTGCCTGACTGCGCTGCTATCTTGGTTCACCGAAAGTATTATTAAAGTATCTGAGTGATTGGAAAGATTATACTGCTGTTTTTCCTTTTTTGTCAGTGAAAGATAAAGCAGAAATACTTCTGCAAGTTGATGAATCACAAAGTATCAAGAATGAGCTAACAATACAGGTAAGGAAAACTATTTATTCTTTTGTCCTGAATTAGGAAACTTGACTAAACAAAAATACAGCCCTTCAGCACTGCAAAAAAATGTTTTAAACCATACTTCATTATCACTGTGCCATGCTGTAACAAATGAATGAAGATTCTGTTTACTGTGCTAAGAGAGGTGTATGTGTCCTAAAGAATAGGGGAAGATAAGGTTGTATTTTAGTTGATGTGGACTATGAATATAGACATAGAAAGGGCAGGTACAATTTACCGTGTTCATATACTTGATTTTCTCCCCTTCCCATCCTTATCCTGTGGTCTTGTCTTAGAACAGTGAACTGGTCCTGCCTGTCTTTATAATATACAGCTGAGCAAAATGCCTAATTGAAGTTGTATGTGGGGAGAGAGGTTCTCTTCTGATACTCATTAATCTAGTAATCAAAAATCATCATTGCGAGTAAGTGTTAAGAAATAAAGAGTATTGATCAAAAAAGTCTCTTTTAATTGAATATTTGGTTATAGGTAACTTCACTTCATGCTGCATTAGAACAAGAAAGATCTAAAGTGAAAGTGTTACAAGCAGAATTAGCCAAATATCAGGTATGCTTTTATAAGTGTTTTCATCACAAATAATACATTTAGAATAGGTATATACATATGAGGATAAATGTACTATTTTATTCTTAGGCCATAATTTATTCACCAAATTTGTTATTACTGGTTATCTAGTTTACATATTAGAAAATGTTAATTCTAGATATTGGTATATACAGTAATATCTAAAGTAGTTCAACATGGTCTTTGGTGCTACATAGATGATGTGGTGTATGTGCCAGTGCATCCTATTGAGGGAAGGTACATAATGATGTTTATCCCGTTACATTGTAAGTTTGACCACTTGGGTACAGCAATATCTTTTAGATATCTTATGATAAAGATATCTTCCCCCTTTGTAATCAATAAAATGTGATATTATAGTTTGAGATTGTGTGAATATTCTTTTCTTTTTACTCAATGGTTTTAGCATCCATTGATGATATTTATAACAGTTATTATTTTGGTAGTTGCAAAAGAGTGATTTTTCTAATTCTATCGTTTCTTCTGCATTTACAAGCTGGCATTGAGTATTTTTTTCTGGATGAAGCCATAAATAATGTCATGGCTTTCTTTCAGTATATGTGTACATGTGTGAATATATACAAACATATATATATTTGTGTATACATATGTATGTGTGTCTATGTCATGATATAAAATGAGTTAATTAGTGTGGAGTCATAGTCAAAAAAGTTTGAAAGCCACTACTGGTGGACTAGAGAACATAAAAGTTGTTTAGCTCCAGCTTTTGACATCTCATCAGTCCAGGAAGGAAGATTCCCTTTGTCTGGGAAGCTCTGAAAAGGATTGTTGAATTATTATTATTTTTAAAAAACTCTTGTTTAGAAGTGAAGTTAGAGTTTTAAGCTGTATAACATTGGTAAATATATATAGTGAATATCTACCTTGTAGAAAGTTTTTTAGTAACTTTATTTTTTATTTCCCTGCTGTCAGGAAATAAATCTTGTTCTTAATACCTGTCATTATACATCTCAAGTTTTACATAATCTCTTCAGATTTTTTCCTGTGGATAAATCTTTTCAAAACTTTTATTTGTTTAGGAGTGAATAATAGAATTGTTTATTTGATTTTTTTTTTTAAAAGAAGGTTGGTATAGATATGTTTTTGAACTCTGGGAGGGAAGTTATAGGCAGAAAAAGGATGGAACAAGAGAAGCTGCCAACATTATTAAATGGGTCTGGGTTCCTTGTGCCCCTCATATAACCACCACTCTGAGAAATGTACTTTCACAGGCAAATCATTCCCAAATTTGGCTGATCATCAGAATCTCTTGGGAACTTTTTGAATTACAGATTGTTCAGCCCACTCCTAATTATCATAAATAAATAGGTTGGGACAAAGTCTGGGCATCAGAATTTTTAAAATATTACTACTTAGGTGATTCTAGTGATTAAGTTTAGGTATCTTTGCCATAGTTTATAAAAATGAAAAATTATTAAATTATTATAAATACCTTTACTATTAGTGTTAGTCACTCAGTCATGTCTGATTCTTTGTGAGACCATGGACTGTAGCCTGCCAGGCTCCTCTGTCCATGGAATTCTCCAGGCAAGAATACTAGAGTGGGTAGCCATTCCCTTCTCCAGGGGTTCTTCCCAACACAGGGATCAAACCCAGATCTCCCACTTCAGGCAGATTCTTTACCAACTGAGCCACCAGGGAAGCCCCCATCAAAGCATTATTTATGGTTAAAATGGAGGGTAGAATAGTTATGGATGATTAAATTCTCTTTTTTGTACCTTTGTGCTTTTCATATTTTTAAAATAAATATTTGCTTTTTGAATCAGAGTAAGGCAGAAAATGTTACATTAAAAGTAATTAATGAAAAATTACTTTCTGTCTTTTAAGCTACCTTTCTCTTTCTTTGGCTCAAGTTAAGTACCATTGATAGAGTTTCATTTGGGGCAAATTAAATAGATTTTTATATGTCACTGAACAATATGAAAAGTGTAATATCTTTTCAAGCCATTGATGAACAAAATCAGATTTCTAATGCTGTCTTACATGAACAGAACTATACAACACTTGGATTGGAAATTGGATTACCAGAAGCAATTCCCCAAATTTGCTGACCATGTGGAGCAAGTTGTTTATTTTAGCATTGATCAAAATTTTTATTTTTTAAAAAGATCTTGGACAGTGCAGATGAACTCTAAAAGACAAGATACTGGTAATCATAGTAAATCCAGACTAATTCAAATAGATAGCTGTTTTCTACCACCTACTTTAACCATTGATATCTGATAATTCAAATTTGCAACAAACTCAAAAAGAAGTTCCTTTCTTTTCATAGTCAAAAATGCCTTTGATCTCATTTATTCTTAAAAGGAAAATTCCCTCCAAAATGTTACTTTCTAAATAATTTACCCTATTTCTCTTTGCAGGGTGGCAGAAAAGGGAAAAGAAACTCTGAATCCGACCAGTGTAGGTGATTCCATTAGCCTTTGAGGTCAACACAAAAGGAAAACTTTCAGGGTTTTGCAAAAATGTATATATTTAATGCTGTGCAACTGCTGAACTATGCAGTTTTTGTTGAAATTTAAAATGATTAGCTCACTAACAGTCTATAATTTTATGTCCTTTTGGCTTAAAGTGAAAATAATAAAAATAGAATTCCAGCAAAAACTGATTATTGTATACTATTCATACTTCTTATCACTTTAGTTTTTCATCAGTCAATAAAATTTACTCTTCCATTAATATGTTTGGTTTTTTAAATTTCAGAAACAATGTGAAAGTGTGGTTTTTGTTCATAGCACAATCAGTTACTTGGATTTCACTGAATATTTGCTTGGCACTTTGTCCATCCTGAACCTTATAAGCTAAGCTAAGCTAAGTCACTTCAGTCGTGTCCGACTCTGTGCGACCCCATAGACAGCAGCCCACCAGGCTCTCCCGTCCCTGGGATTCTCCAGGCAAGAACACTGGAGTGGGTTGCCATTTCCTTCTCCAATGCATGAAAGTGAAAAGTGAAAGTGAAGTCGCTCAGTTATGTCCAACTCGTAGCGACCCCATGGACTGCAGCCTACCAGGCTCCTCTGTCCATGGGATTTTCCAGGCAAGAGTACTGGAGTGGGGTGCCATTGCCTTCTCCAATAGGACATACAATATATTGCCAAATGGCCTATGTTCAGGCAAAACAGAAGATGGGGGTAGGAATGATTACCAAAAATAATTACCATACATATTAGAGTGTGATTTCACATTGTTTGGAAATTGAGAAAACTTGCATGAGATGGTTTTTGGAGGGTGGATACCTTTTCTGTAAATTTTTTGAGAAGCATCCCAGGCAGAAGAAGCAAAATCTGGGCAGAAATATTTATGTAAAGAATAGTCTGACTTGAGGACCAAAATGTGACACACTGAGAATAGGAAGGGTGTTGATTGGGGGGGAGTGAAGATAGACTTTTCATTAGTATAATCAATTAGTAGTTTATGGGATTGAACTTTTTTTTAGTGTAGTCAGTGAAATACAAATATGATTCATTAAAATATAGAGAGTTTTTTTGTTTTATAACAAAGATAAACATGTAAATATTGGTACTGGCCTCCAAAACCAGCATTATAAGAAAGACTCCACTTCATGACAGTCTTCAGGAAAAATACTTTATGTCATCATTACTTACATGTCTGGCTTCTTCCATCAGGTTACATGAACCTTGCAAAGAACTGTGACTTACTGTTCTCAATGTGGCACAGAGTAGATGTTAAATAATTATTTATTTAATTAATTGGTAAAGTAGTAAAGATTTCGAAGATAATTTCCCTCTAATTTACCTTTGATTAAGAATAGGTACCATCACAACCTAATTAATTAATTATATTTGGTAATCCATGATACCATATTTTTCTACCCAGTGATGAATAAAATCAAATTTCTCATGTTGACTTATATAAACAAGCTATTCAATAGAACTTGAATAGTTTCCATTATAATTGAATTACCAGTGCCCATCATATTCTCATCTGCTTTTGATTATCTACCTGTACACTATCCATTTGGCACATTATCTAACATCTAGCACAGTGCCTGGCACATATTTCAATAAATATGCCGTTTTCTACTAGTGTGAATATCAGACTTCACTGGTGGCTCAACAGTAAAGAATCTGCCTGCAACGCGAGATGTGGGTTCAGTCTCTGGGTTGGGAAGATGCCCTGGAGAAAGAAATGGCAACCCACTCCAGTATTCTTACCTGGATTCCATGGTCAGAGGAGCCTGGCTACCATCCATGGATTTGCAAAGAGTCGGACATGACTTGGCGACTAAAAGACGACAACTAGTGTGTATATAGTTTAAAATCACCTGGGCACGTAGAAAATTTCATTTATTCTCAGGAGAACTGCATTCATGACTTTGTTTTCCCCCCTGAATTTTTTTTCCTTGATTTATGTATCCACTCCTATGGATAATCTATTACTTCCAGGCCAGTGTATCAACAGAAAAAGCTTTATCTAGTAAGAGATAGAAAAGACAGTCAGTGATCGGTTAATGAATTATTCTGTTTGATTTATCAGGCATTCTGTGTAATTAAATACCATTCCTCAGATTCTTTTCTATTTTCTGAATGTTCAGTGAAATTATTGATAGCTTATTATGTGCTAGGCACTGTGCTAAGTACTAGAGATATAAATATGTCCACAATGAATTGGAAGAAAATAGAAATATGAAGAAATATTCATAAAATATTCCAGTAAATAATGATATATTCAAATTGTTATTGGGGTACAGAAGAAAATACATGTTATTATTTTAAATATTTTAGATACCTTCTATGGGATCTTTTACATTTTCTATAGTGTGTTAGTAATAGCCAACACTCATGAACTACAGCTGTGTTCAAGTCCCTGTATAGCTGTATGGCCTTGGCTCATACTAAATATGCATGAAATTGCAGCATGAAATTTGGTATCAATTGAGAACAGCTAGTGAAAGTATTGGGTAAAAACTGTGTAAGATGTCATTTTTACCTTCAAATTATTTTCTGTCTAATATGAATAAAAGCATAGCACATAAATAACTAAAATTCAAGATAGAATACAGTAGATTGCATAACAATTATATGGAAGTAAGAGAGTATCTTTGTTCAGTGTATTTTATATTCTTATTAAAACAATAATGTTTTAACTGGTTAATAGGTAGCTTTCCCAAAGAGTTTTAAAGGGCAGAGGTTGTTTGATGAGAAAGGAAAAATTTAAAAGTGGGGTAAAGGAAAAGCAATGTATGTGTTCAGGGAATAGAAAGATAGCAAGGCATGGGTTGAGAAAATTGAGTGTCTTCATTTTCCCTGGAGCATAGGAAAGTAATGAGATAGCCAGAAAGGTTGTTTGGGGATAGCTACCCTTCATCTGAAATTTTAGATTAAGAAATCTATGCATAATTTGGTAGGCATGTGGAAACCATTAAAAGTTTATATACAGCGAAGTGATGTAATCAAAGTTGTCCTTTAAGAAGATTGAAAAGGCAATGATGTAATAGGAATTATTGAAGAATAAATTTGGAAATATCAAGGAAGCTTTTATAATAGTAGAAACAGGAGGTAAAGAGGATCTGATCTAGGGAGGTGGCGGTGGGATTCAGAAAATGAGATAAAAAACATTCTCAGGGTGGAATCTAACAAACTGGGGTAGAGGAAAAGAACAAGGGCATCAGAGGTGAAAACAAGACCTCAAGCCTAAATGAGAGTAAGAGTGCGAGTGCCATTAGTAGGGTACACTGATAGCTGGCTTTGCCTACAGAGTATCTGAAAGTAGAGAGTCCAAGAAGTTGGAAATACAGATCTGGTCCTTTGAAGGAAGGCTGGAGTTACAGATTTGGGATCCATCTACAATTAAGTTGTATAAATAGTTGATACGCCCAAAGGAAGAAGGTTTTGAAGAGAAATACTGCTGAGAGCAGACTGGAAGGAAACAGGTGAGAAGGGTGGGACATGTGGTAATGAATGTTGCATAGAGGTCTCAAGTTATGACTGAGGATAACTATTCAATTTAACAACTAAAGAATATGACCTTCAGAATAGCTTTTTCAGTGGCACAGAGCAAGGCATTGAGGGAAAAAACTGTAACACTTTTTGGCAGTTACAAGACAGGGGCTCCAAGGTGCTTTGAAGGGACTACAGAATTGAGTGAGGGTTGGTCAGTTTAAATTTAAGACTGAGTAGACTTTTATGACAATATGTTCATGAAACAAAAGGAGCCAGTTAAGAAAAGAATGAGACTAGGGGAATGGTCAGAGAAGGCAATGGCAACCCAGTCCAGTACTCTTGCCTGGAAAATCCCATGGGCGGAGGAGCCTGGTGAGCTGCAGTCCATGGGGTCGCTACAAGTTGGACACGACTAAGCGACTTCACTTTCACTTTTCACTTTCATGCATTGGAGAAGGAAATGGCAACCCACTCCAGTGTTCTTGCCTGGAGAATCCCAGGGACGGGGGAGCCTGGTGGGCTGCCGTCTGTGGGGTCGCACAGAGTCAGACACGACTTAGCAGCAGCAGCAGCAGGGGAATAGTGGGCTTGCTTCAGAGCTCATCAATTAAGTATTTACTTTGTTGTTGTTGTTGTTTAGTCGCTAAGTTGTGTCTGACTCTTTTGCATCCCCATACCCTGTAGCCTGCCAGGCTCCTCCGTCCATGAGCTTTCCCAGGAAAGAATTCTGGAGTGGGTTGCCATCTCCTTCTCCAGGGGATCTTCCCAACCCAAGGATACAACCCACATCTCCTGCATTGCAGGTGGATTCTTTACCACTGAGCCACCAGAGAAGCCCTAAAATCACCTGGGAGATTTATAAAAGAAAAAGTACCAACACCTGTGCCTCATCCAATACTAATTCATCAGAATCGGTGAAAAGTGGGGTCCAGAAATAAATATTTCTTAAACTCCCAAGGTGATGCTAATTGTGTAGCATCCAACTTGGATACCAACTACCACTTGAGCAGA
This sequence comes from Bos taurus, assembly GCF_002263795.3. NCBI lineage: Eukaryota > Metazoa > Chordata > Mammalia > Artiodactyla > Bovidae > Bos > Bos taurus. The sequence goes on along the minus strand of NC_037335.1, from coordinate 76,969,296 downwards.
GAAACTCAATACATACGTCAAACAAATGCATTTTGGTTGTTTTGAGTGGGACATTTTATAAAGTACACGGCAATTTGTCTTTAAGACAACATTCTGGCAAAATTTTTGCAGGATTGCTATCAGTTATGGAGTGTTTCCATCATTAAATTTATCACAAGTGATAGTGTATACTTCTGTACTATTTTACAATAAACATTATTTTTGTAACTTTTAATAAAAGATAAAAACATTCAATAATTACATTTTATAAGATAAATTTGCATTGCAGGCAGATTCTTTACCACTAAGCCACTTGGGAAGCTCTAGGTATTTATTTGCCATTGTGTAATTTGGTTTCCTTATCAACACTGTTTGATTCATAGTTTAATTCTAAATTAAGCTGGTTTCTATTAATGGAGTTATTGCCTTTTCCATATAACAGTTTAAGAATGGTTAAGCAGAACTCAAGGGCTTAAAAAAGAAATATAAAATGATTTTGTGATCAGACATTAGTAAACTTCAATGAAGAAATAATTCCTGAAGCAACAGACAGAAAGTGAACGATCCTCCAAAGTCTGTAAATTACTGAGGGATTGTCCTGGGGTAAATTTTTAATTGAATTTAAAATGTTATTTACTTAAAGTTAACACTTCGAGTATGGTTTTTATGAAGTAGATGCCCATATGTACTACTAGCAACCTTGTACTTAGATTTCTGCCTTTTGGAAAAGCACTATAGTAATATGTTTCAGGAGCCAGAAAAATGTTTATACCCACTGCTTCCCAATATTGGATAATTGATCCTAAGAAAACAGTTTGAGAGAAGAATAAACTTTAAAAGATCTATACAGGTAGAACAGTAAGTATAACAGGGAACCATGGAGTAACCCAGATGCATAGTTTCAGTGCCTAATATAAATTAATGATAACACATCAATGGGATTACTATGTAGCCTTTTAAAAAGGTATAATTTGAATAACTGTAAAAACATTGAATATCTTGAACAAAGTTTAAGTACAAAGACAAAATAAAAATTTGTACACTCATTATAGCTAATGTGAAAATATATATATGTATATGGATAAATTAGAAAGTAGTAATTCCCAAATAAAACTGCTTGTGTTGGGATGGGGGAATATGGAGAAGTATGGATGGGTTTTCCCCCTAAATTTTATCTAACATACCATTTTTTTATAATTAAAAAGAAAAAATACTACTGCTTGGATTTGTGTTAAATAATTTCCTGTTATGGAAGTAGGTTATAATAACATTTATTTTTTTGACATGTTCAACTGAATTGTGTTAATATACAACATCTCCTGGACATGGAGGTTTTGTTTTTTAATCTAGGACTCTTCACTATAATAGAACTGAACCAGGGAAGGCGGCTTTGTGAATCAAAATGACTGTGAGGCTGCAACAAAACTTGTAAAATTGTAATCAATTTTGATGATTTTTCCTTGCTTGATGATTTCCTTTCCTTTTGATGATTTTCCTAGCTTGATGTTTCCCTTGTTATACTTCTCATTCAAAAAATTTCAGAACTTTAGAAGTTTATTAGTGACATCTATTCAAAAATTAGTTTTTTGATATGCGTATTAAAAACTAAAATGTGAATTATTTTATTGTATAAATTATGGTATGCTCCCTACTCTGAACTGGTTAAGGAAGACATAATTTTCTCCTTGATACCTCACTGTACGTAATACGTAGTGATTATACAATTTTATATAAAATTAATTTTTATAACTTTATTGAGATACAATTAGCATACAACTGCACATGATATATGGAATAAGTAAACATAATCTGATTTTAGTACTTTGAAATTTGTTAAGATATGCTTCACGCACCAATATATCATCTAACTAGTATATGTTATTTGTGGGCTCAAAAAGGATATGTATTATGCAGTTGTTGGGTGCAGTATTCTACAATGTACAATTAGATTGACTTTCTTCAAATCTTCTATATCCTTAATTATTCTCTGTGCTTTTTTCTATCAGTTATTGAGACACATATGCTGAAATCTAACAGTGATTGTGGATTTGTCTACTTTTTAAAAATGTTTGTCAGTTCTACTTTTGAGGTACATACAAATTTAAAATTGCTTTCTATTCTTGGTGATTTTATTTTTACAAAGTGACTGTCACTAATATGTTTTTTTGCCTTAAAAGTATTTCATCCAGTATTATATCCACATTAGTTTTTAAATAGATGTTTTCTAAACAGCATAGTACGCTGTTTTTAAAAATCCCAGTCTGACAAACTTTATTTCGGATGATTTTTCTCATTTTCTTTCAGTGACTGACTTCCTGACCTCTTCCTTTGTTTGGCCTTCAGTGCTTTTAAGAAGTCCGTCAACCTTTTAGCTTTTCAAACAGAAAAGTTTGTCTAAATAAGCTGGTTTATCATATCCCTGGAAAAGGAAAAATAAAAATTCTATTTTTTCTATTTCCTTAATGGACTTATAATTACTGTTTATAGTACAAAAAGTTGATTTCAGATACAGAGTTGCTATTTTTTAAAATTTCTTTTTCCAATTTGTTAGTAAAATTTGTTCTTTAAAAAAATTTGTTTTTAATTGGTGAAAAATTTCTTTCCAATTTTGTGTTGGTTTCTGCTGTACAGTGGGGCTTCCCCAATTGCTCAGTATCTGCCTGCTAATGCAGGAGTGTGAAGTGTGAAAGTTGCTCAGTTGTGTCTGACTCTTTGCCCACCCCATGGACTCCATGGAATACTCCAGGCCAGAATACTGGAGTCGATAGCCTTTCCCTTCTCCAGGGGATCTTCCCAACCCAGGGATTGAACCCAGGTCTCCCCCAGTGCTTTTGAACTGTGGTGTTAGAGAAGACTCTTGAGAGTCCCTTGGACTGCAAGGAGATCCAGCCAGTCCATCCTAAAGCAGATCAGTCCTGGGTGTTCATTGGAAGGACTGATGTTGAAGCTGAAACTCCAGTACTTTGGCTACCTGATGTGAAGAGCTGACTCATTGGAAAAGACCCTGATGCTAGGAAAGATTGAGGGCAGGAGGAGAAGGAGATGACAGAGGATGAGATGGTTGGATGGCATCACCGACTCAATGGACTTGGGTTTGGGTAGACTCTGGCAGTTGGTGATGGACAGGGAGGCCTGGCGTGCTGCGATTCTTGGGGTTGCAAAGAGCTGGACACAACTGAGCGACTGAACTGAACTGAACTCCCCCATTGCAGGCGGATTCTTTACCAGCTGAGCCACAAGGGAAGTACAAGAATACTGGAGTGCGTAGCCTATCCCTCCTCCAGGGGATCTTTCCTACCCAGGAATCAAACCGGGGTCTCTTGCATTGCGGGTGGATTCCTTACCAGGTGAGATATTAGGGAAGTGTGGGTTCAATCCCTGGGTCAGGAAGATCCCCTGGAGAAGGAAATGGCAACCCACTCCAGTCTTCTTTCCTGGAATATCCCATGGACAGATGAGCCTGGTGGCCTATAGTCCATGTGGCTGCAAGGAATCGGACAGGGCTGAGCATGCACGCTGCTCTACAACACTAATCACTCATGATTATATGTATCCCTTCCCTCCTGAGCCGCCTCCACTCCCCCCATCCCATCCCTCTAGGTCATCACAGAGCACCAGGCTGGGCTCCCTGTGTTATTTAGCAACTTCTCAGTAGCTATTTTACGCATGATAGTGTATATATGTCATTGCTACTTTCTCAATCTGTCCCATCCTCAGCTTCCCTACTGTGTTCACAAGTCCCTTCTCTACTAGTTCATCAGTAACATTTTTCTTGACTGCATATATATGGCTTAATACACGATACTTGTTTTCTCTTTCTGACTTACTTCACTGTTGAAGAGGCTCTAGGTTCATCTACCTCACTACCACTGACTCAAATTCGTTCCTTTTTATGGCTGAGTAATATTCCATTGTATAAATGTACCACAACTTCTTTATCCATTCATCTGTTGATGGCATCTAGGTTGCTTCCATGTCCTGGCTATTGTAAATACTGCTGCAGTGAACTTTGGGGTACATGTGTCTTTCAGAATTGTGGTTTTTCTCAGTGTATGTGCTGAGTAGTGGGATTGCTGGGTCATATGGTAGATTTATTCCTAGTTTTTAAAGGAATCTCCATACTGTTTTCCATAATGGCTATATCAGTTTACATTCCCACTAACAGTGCAGGAGGTTTCCCTTCTCTCTGCATCCTCTCCAGCATTTATTATTTGTATATTTTTTGATGATGGCCATTCTGATTGGTGTGAGGTCATGCCTCACTGTAGGTTTGATTTGCATTTCTCTAAGGACTGATACTAAAGCTTAAACTCCAACACTTTGGCCACCTCATGCAAAGAGTTGACTCATTGGAAGAGACTCTGATGCTGGAAGGGATTGGGGGCAGGAGGAGAAGGGGACGACAGAGGATGAGATGGCTGGATGGCATCACCAGCTCGATAGACATGAGTTTGAGTAAACTCCGAGAGTTGGTGATGGACAGGGAGGCCTAGCGTGCTGTGATGCAAGGGGTCGTAAAGAGTCGACTGAGTGACTGAACTGAACTGAATAATGAGCAATGTTAAGCTGCGATTCATCAGGTTGCAAAGAGTCGGACACGACTGAGCAACTGAACTGAAGCATCTCCTCATGTGTTTATTGACCACCTGTATGTAAGTTGACATTTTTAAATAACTCATTTAAGGGCCTGTCATTAAAGCAGGTATTGCTGGAGAAAAAAATAGCCAACAAATATAGTTGAGGTTAGTCTTCTTTAACAGTGTGGTTCGTTTTGAGCCGGTGATTATAATGTTACCAAACATAATGTTGTCTAGTTGCCTGATATTGAGACATCTTTGGTTTCTATGAAGAATTGTGCTACTTATACTATTTAACATCTAGACTTATGTAAGAGAAAAGGGATTTTTGTTAATATTGTTTGGTCAGAATAGGTTTTTTTCCTGCTTATTTCTAAATGTTATAGTATCAGCCTTTTATGCCTATATGATAACAAACAATATTACCATGGGATATTATGGTGAGTCAGTTCTCCAATGACTTGAGAACTGCAGCCAGTCATGTTCACTATTCGGCTAAAAAGCAGAACAAAAACAGACTTAGGGGAAGAGTGTGTGTGTGTGTGTGTGTGTGTGTGTGTAATCATCACACACAAATATTCTTAGCAGCCCCTTCCTCTAATTTGCCCATGAAGTCTGTGCTCTATCTTTTATCAAGAAGTTGTATCTACAGTCTCCCAAGTCAAAAGAAATAGAAGTAAAAATTAAAAATGAGACCTAATCAAACATAAGCTTTTGTACAGCAAAAAAAATAAAGTAGGGAAATGAAAAGATAACCTATGAACTGGGAGAAAATATTTGTGAATGATGCAGCCAACAAAGGATTAATTTCAAAAACATATGGACAGCTCATATCAGTTCAGTTGCTCAGTCGTATCCGACTTTTTGTGACCCCATGGACTGCAGCACTCCAGGCTTACCTGTCCATCACCAACTCCTGAAGCTTACTCAAACTCATGTCCACTGAGTCAGTGATGCCATCCAACCAACTCATCCTTTATCGTCCCTTTCTCCCGCTTTCAATCTTTCCCAGCATCAGGGTCTTTTCCAATGAGTCAGTTCTTTGCATCAGGTGGCCAAAGTATTGGAGTTTCAGCTTTAGCATCAGTCCTTCCAATGAATATTCAGGACTGATTTCCTTTAGAATGGACTGGTTGGATCTCCTTGCAGTCCAAGGGACTCTCAAGAGTCTTCTCCAACACACAGTTCAAAAGCATCAATTCCTCTGTGCTCAAGCTTTCTTTATAGTCCAACTCTCACATCTATACATGACTACTGGAAAAACCATAGCTTTGACTAGATGGACTTTTGTTGGCAAAGTAATGTCTCTGCTTTTTAATATGCTGTCTAGGTTGGTCGTAACTTTTCTTCCAAGGAGCAAGCGTCTTTTAATTTCATGACTTCAATCACCATCTGCAGTGATTTTGGAGCCCCCCAAAATAAAGTTTGTCACTGTTTCCATTGTTTCCCCATCTATTTGCCATGAAGTGATGGGACCAGATGCCATGATCTTAGTTTTCTGAATGTTGAGCTTTAAGCCAACTTTTTCACTCTCCTCTTTATTTTCATTAAGAGTCTCTTTAGTTCTTCGCTTTCTGCCCTAAGGGTGGTGTAATCTGCATATCTGACGTTACTGATATTTCTCCCAGCAATCTTGATTCCAGCTTGTGCTTCATCCATTCCAGCGTTTCTCATAATGTACTCTGCATATGTTAAATAAGGAGGGTGACAATATACAGCCTTGACATCCTCCTTTCCCGATTTGGAACCAGTCTGTTGTTCCATGTCCAGTTCTAACTGTTGCTTTTTGACCTGTGTACAGATTTCTCAGGAGGCAGGTCAGATGGTCTGGTATTCCCTTCTCTTTAAGAATTTTCCACAGTTTATTGTGATCCACACAGTCAAAGGCTTTGGCATAGTCACTAAAGTGAAGTAGATGTTTTTCTGAAACTCTCTTGCTCTTTTGATGATCCAACGGATGTTGGCAGTTTGATTACTGGCTCCTCTGCTTTTTCTAAATCCAGCTTGAACATCTGGAAGCTCACGGTTCATGTACTTCTGAAGCCTGGCTTGGAGAATTTGAGCATTACTTTACTAGCGTGTGAGATGAGTGCAATTGTGTGGTAGTTTGAACATTCTTTGGCATTGCCTTTCTTTGAGATTGGAATGAACACTGACCTTTTCCAGTCGCGTGGCCACTGCTGAGTTTTCCAAATTTGCTGGCATATCGAGTGCAGCACTTTCACAACATCATCTCTTAGGATTTGAAATAGCTCAACTGGAATCTATCACCTCCACTAGCTTTGTTGGTAGTGATGCTTCGTAAGGCCCACTTGACTTCACATTCCAGGATGTCTGGCTCTAGGTGAGCGATCACACCATCGTGATCATCTGGGTCATGAAGATCTTTTTTGTATAGTTCTTCTGTGTATTCTTGCCATGTCGTCTTAATATCTCCTGCGTCTGTTAGGTCCATACCATTTCTGTTTTTTATTGTGCCCATCTTTGCATGAAATGTTCCCTTGGTATCTCTGATTTTCTCAAAGAGATCTCTAGTCTTTCCCATTCTGTTGTTTTCCTCTATTTCTTTGCACTGATCACTGAGAAAGGCTTTCTTATCTCCCTTTGCTGTTCTTTGGAAGTGTCCGTTCAAATGGGTATATCTTTCCTTTTCTCCTTTGCCTTTTGCATTTTCTTTTCTCAGGTATTTGTAAGGCCTCCTCAAACAGCCATTTTGCCTTTTTGCATTTTTCTTGGGGATGGTCTTGATGGATGGTCTCCTGTACAGTGTCACACACTTGCATCCATAGTTCTTCAGGCACACTATCAGATCTAATCCTTTGAATCTATTTGTCACTTCTGCTGTATAATCGTAAGGGATTTGATTTAGGTCACATCTGAATGGTCTAGTGGTTTTCCCTACTTTCTTCAATTTAAGTCTGAATTTGGCAATAAGGAGTTCATGATCTGAGCCACAGTCAGCTCCCAGTCTTGTTTTTGCTGACTGTATAGAGCTTCTCCATCTTTGGCTGCAAAGAATATAATCACTCTGATTTTGGTATTGACCATCTGGTGATGTCCATATGTAGAGTCTTCTCTTGTGTTGATGGAAGAGGGTGTTTGCTATGACCAGTGCATTTCTTGGGCAAAACTCTTAGCCTTTGACCTACTTTGTTTTGTATTACAAGGTGAAATTTGCCTGTAACTCCAGGTATCTCTTGACTTCTTTTTTTTTTTTTTGCATTCCAGTCCCCTATAATGAAAAGGACATCTACCTCAAACAAAAATGGTCAGAAGACCTAAATACATTTTCCCAAAGAAGACATACAGATGGCCACCAGGCACATGAACAGATGTTCAACATCACTAATTATTAGAGAATTGAAAATCAAAACTGCAATGAGGTATCACCTCACACCAGTGACAAAGGGCCACCATAAAAAAGTCAACAAATAATAAATACTGGAGAAGGTATGGAGAAAAGGGAACCCTCTTATACTGTTGGTGGGAATGTAAATTGGTGTGGCCATTATGGAGAACAATATGGAGATTTCTCAAGAAAACTAAAAATAGAGCTATTATATAGACCAACAATCTCAATCTTAGAGACATACTCCGAAAAGGTGAAAACTCTAATGTGAAAAGGAACATGCACCCTGATATTCATAATAGTCAAGACATGGAAGCAACTTTTAAGTGTCATTCACATGAATGGATAAAGATGTGTACACACACACACACACATATATACAGTATGAACTATTATTCTTCCATAAAAAATGAAGTAATGCTATTTATAGCAACATGGATGGACCTGTTATTGTTCAGTCTCTCAGTCAAGTCTTACTCTTTGTGGCCCTGTAGACTACAGTACATCAGGCTTCCCTGTCCTTCACTATCTCCTGGAGTTTACTCAAATTCTTAAGAGTCAATGATGCTATCCAACCATCTCATCCTCTCTTGCCCTCTTCTCCTCCTGCCCTCAATCTTTCCCAGCATCAGGGTCTTTTCCAGTGGATCAGCCCTTTGCATCAGGTGGCCAAAATATTGGAGTTTCAGCTTCAGCATCAGTCCTTCCAATGAACATTGATTTCCTTTAGGATTGACTGGTTTGATCTTGCTATCCAAGGGACTCTCCTGAGTCTTCTCCAGTATCACAGTTCAAAAAGAAACAATATTCCAATACTTAAAACTGCTTTAGCCTTAATTTCCATTTTGTCATCAACTGCTGACTTATAAATAATCAATGAATGTCTTGAAATTGCAGTAACACTATGGCTATAGTACTTTTTAAACCACTTTCTTGACCTGTGCTATATGGAAAAAACATTTCCCTAATTTAGGATGATGTTAAATTGCAAGGTTCTTAAATTCAGATAGTTAATATCTGGGTTTTTGTTGTTTAGAATTTTTTGAATTGTTGATTCTTTGGACTAGCTGACCTTTCACTTTATTTCTACATGAATGACATTCATGACAGTTTTATAAATGAAACATTGAAAAAGAGGGCTACTTCTACATAGGGCAAGAAGATTTATGGCATAATATGATTTTTATCTTTCAAATGCTGGTACAAGCCCGTTTTTCTGCTGTAGTACTTACTGTGATATAAGTTTAGTATACATAAGCCGCACTCTACCACAAATCTCATCTTACTTGAAGCTTGGATATCCCAAGAACACAGGTAACCCTTGACATCTTGTTGAATAGCAGATATTTCGTCTTACACATCCCATGGATCTCAGAATTTGGAGGTGACTTTCTTATTCTTTGCTGCCCAAGCAATTTTTTCCTAACCTTTGTAAGCCAAAGCTCTTTTGAAGCTTATACCATAAGTATAATTTTTCCAAAAATTAAAAAAATTAAAACTCACTTATCTAAGAGCTCAACAAAGCTCAAGCCTAAGAAAATGAAGGAAATTACACCAAAGCACATCATACTCAAGTTAGTCTAATCTAGTGCCAGAAAATTTTATAAGCAGCCAGAAAAAAAAACTGACTCATTGCTTACAGAGAAAATAAGATGAGGTTGAAAGCAGATGTCTCATTATAAACAAAAGACGTAAGAAGACAGTAGAGCTACATCTTAACTGAAAGAACAAAATGAATTGTCAATCTAGAATTCTATACTTAGCAAAAATTACTTTTAAAACTGAAGAAAAAACGACATTTCAGAGAGAAAAAGGGTGAAACAATTCATCACTAGAAGACATACTACAAGAAATGCTGAAGGAAGTTCTTTTATGCAGAAAGAAAATGATAGCCAATAGAAATATGGATATATATAAAGGAATTAAAAGCATAGAGTAATAAACTCCATGGGTAAATATATCTGATTTTTTTCTTTTTTATATAAATCTCTATAAATCACATTAGTAAGTAATTTGTGGAACTTATTAAAAAGTATGACAACAAAAGTTAGCAATGGATAAATGGAAATACACTTTTATAAGTTTCTTATACTTTATATTAACATATGAAACCATTTGAAGATAAACTGTGATAAATACTATATCCCCAAAGCAACTAATAAAATAACAAAAAAAGATGTGGCTAATACAATCAACACAAGAGATAAAATCCTAAAAATATTCAGTTTATCCAAAATAAAGCCAAAAAAGGAAACAAAGGACAGATGGGACAAAGTTTTTTTAAAAAATAGAAAAAGATGGCAGACTTAAACCTAACAATATAGGCAATCACATGCAAATGACCTAAATACCACAATGAAAAGACGGATCATATTTAATTCTTTCAAAAGGCAAAATCCAGCTATATGCTTCCTATAAGAAACGTACTTAAAAAGATACAAAGAGAAATGGTACTACTTTGTAGTACAAAGTATTTTGTACTAGTGCTAGTACTTTGTACTAGCAGTGAACAAATGGAAATTGAAATTAAAGAATACAAACTCCATGGGCATTTTAACTACCTTTTATTACCCGCTTAGTGGGTTTTTAGTACCGATAACCTTTCTTATTGAAACACTTTCTACTTATCAGAGATCAACAGAGAAAACAGAAACCATTCTAGGATTTCAAATGGAAAGAAATACAGGAATTGGGTACTTAGAAAATCATTGAAATGATTAAAGAGTGGACTTCAGGGAGCTAGTGGTATACCTTCAGTTCTGAAAGCTACTACCCCAGGTCTCACAAAGCTACAGGAAATCCCTACCAAAGTTACATCTGTTTCATAGCCCAAATGTGAATCATACACTAACAAACACAATTGTAGGAAACATAGTCTGTGCTTTTCAAGCCTCCATGCAAGCCTGAGTCTCACAATGGAGGAACCTAAATTATACCCAGAACCCTTGTAGAAAGGGCCTCTTGAATACATGATCTCTAGTTTCCATCTTCTGAGTAACATATTTGAGCATAGAGGGGCTTGAGAATAGATGCTGATCACAAACTGACAATATGCTGTAGCAGGTTGACTTGTGTCCTTCCTAAAGATATTTTCAAGTCGTAACCCCCAATACTTGTGAATGTGGCCTTATTTGGAGTAAGGATCTTTGCAGATGTGATCAAATTAAGATGACTCATACTAGATTAGAGTGGGCCCTAAATCCAATGACTGATACGTTTATGAGAGAAAACAGAGGGAAATGAACATATAGGGAAGAAGGCCACATGGCAATAGAGACAAGAGATTGGGATGATGCCAGGTATAAGCCAGGGAACACCAAGGATTGCCAGGAAAACACCAGAAGCTGGAAGAGGCAAAGAAAGATTCTTCCCAAGAGCCTCCATGGAAGCATGACTCCACCAACACTTTGATTTCAGACTTCTAGCATCCAGAACTGTGAGAGAATACATGTATGTTACTTTAAGCCACCAATTTGTAGCAACTTGTTATGACAGCCTTAGGAAATTAATACATCAGCTTCTACATCATCAAACTCCTAATTTTCTTCCTACTTTATTTGCTACTCCTATGGTCTCCTTTGTAGGATCTTCCTTTCTGACCTGTAAATATTGTAGTGCTCCATGACTTAGTTCTGGCTGTCTGCCTCTCTCACTCTACATTATCACCCTAGGTGAGTTCATCCACTGTTGTTTAGTCATTAAATTGTGTCCAACTCTTTTGTGAGCCCATGGATTGTAGCCCCCCAAGCTCCTCTGTCCATGGGATATTCCAGGCAAGAATGCTGGAGTGGGTTGCCATTTCCTTCTCCAGGGGATCTTCCTGACCCAGGAATTGAACCTGTGTATCCTGCATTGGCAGGTGGATTCTTTACCACTGAGTCACCTGGGAAGCCCCAAGTTAATCCATTCACTTCAGTTCAGTCGCTCAGTCGTGTCTGACTCTTTGCAACCCCATGAGTTGCAGCACGCCAGGCCTCCCATTACCATGCTTAAAATACTAGCAATATGTTGATAATCTCTCAAATTTATATTTCCAAACCTGATTTCCCCCAGGTTGATATAGATTACATATCCAACTGCTTTATCCTCACTTGGATATTTAAGAGACATCTCAAAACTCATCTTATTCCCTCCCCTCCCAACTTTTCCTCTCTTAATAAATGATACTAATATCCCCATGCAGCTGCTTAAGTCAAAAATCTATCATCACTGGATCTTTCCCTCTCTGTCATTCCATCCCTTAGGAAGTCCTCTCAAGTTTCCCTCCAAATGTATCTCGGGTTTGCTCGTATCTCTCCAGCTCCATTGCCAACATCCTGTTCCAAGTCATTGTTATCTCTATGTTGGGCTAGGGTTATCCTTCTAATTGGTCTTCTTGCTTTTGCTCATTACCCACACTATTCATTTACATACAACCAGGGCAAATTTTTAAAAAAATATAAATCAGGCCATGTCACTCTGCATAAAGTCATTCATTGACTGTGCATTGCCTGGAAAATAAAATTCAAACCTACCTCTGTGGCATGTAAGATCCTGTATGCATGGGCTGCCCTCCATCTACTCCCATCTTCTTGGACTATAATGCTCCAGCTACACTGGCTTCTTTTTCTTTTTTTTTTTTTTGATGCCTGAACACACTAAGCTCTTCGGTACTTCAGGCAGGCCTTTGCACTTTACCGTGGACCGAAAGCTTGTGTCTCTCCCATCCTGCCAGATTTATATTTTGAAACCTAATCCCCAGTGTGATGGTATTTGGGGGTGGGACCTTTGGGTAGTGATTAGGTCATAAGGTTGGAGCCCTCATGAATAGGATTAGTGCCCTTTAAAGAGTCACAAGAGAGTTTGCTTCCCCTCTGTGCTGCCATGTAGGACACAGTGAGAAGGCTGTCTTTGACCCAGAAAGTCTTCACCAGATGCTGAATCTACCAGCACATTAATCTTGGACTTCTTAGTCTCTAGTACTATAAGAAATAAATTTCTATTGTTAAGTCACCCAATCTATGATATTTTTCTCGTAACAGCCCAAATAGACTAAGACACACTTGACGCTCTCTCTCCTTACAATACTCTTTCCTCAATTCTTAATAGATAACTCCTTCTCATACTTCAGGTCTCAGTTCAAATGTCATCTCCTTCGAGGGGGCTTTTCTTCACTATTCTGTTCTAAGTTACTTATTAGTTACTCTCTACTACATCTTCACTAAAGAAATTTTGGCACTTATTTAAAATTATTTATAGGTTCTTAATTGTGTTACTAGAATGTAAGTTCTATGAGAGCTAAGATCATGTCTTTTGGTAATACTGTATGCACAGTACTTTGCATGTGGCATGTTGTGGATTCTTGATGGAAATACCTTAATAAATGATGAATGAATCCAGCAAATCTTTAGGCCATGAAACGTTCTAGATTTTCACAGTGAGAAATGAGTGAACTTTGAGGCTAATTTAAAATCTTTGTCATTTAAAAAAGAAACCATCATAGCCAAGTGTTCATAGTCTAGCATCCAGTGGAACCAGAGAATATTAAAGGGTGAATAAATCTTAAGAATATATGCAATCTACTCAATTTACAGCTGAGGAAATTGAGACCCAAAGTTATATCATGTGTATTGATATAAATATCTGGAATATTCCCCCTTTGGAGGACCTCTTTCTATGCAAACAAATGCCACTTTTAACAAAGACTGTCTTTCCCTCTGGGCTTACCTGGTAACTCAGTGACAAAGAACCTGCCTGCCAATGCAGGAGATGTGGGTTCCATCCCTGGGTCAGGAAGATCCCTTGGAGAAGGAAATGGCAACCCACTCCAGTATGCTTGCCTGGAAGAATCCCATGGACAGAGGAACATGGTAGGCTACAGTCTATGGGGTTGCAGAAGAGTTGGACATGACTTAGCGACCAAAAAACAACAATTTGTTGCTTTGCTCACTATGTTAGCCCCCAAAATGCTGTATGCTTTAATAATTTAATAAGCAAGAAAATGCTTAAATTAAAAGTGGTTTGAATTCAGGAAACATGCTGTCTTAGGTGCATAAAAGTTTGAGTGGCCAACTACACAGACACGGTCAAGCCCATAAATACAGTGGCTCTCACTATGAGTTCTTAATACAGTACATCCAGTTAGCCTGAAATAGAGGAGTCTATGGCCCTCTTCTGGGCGACTTGAATAAAGTCACATAGTTTGGTACATATTAAATATGCTCTAACTCAGTGATTAAACTGTCCCTCCTTGACTTCCTCAGATACTCCTTCCTTACCCCTAAGTTGATGGAATATTACCTTTCCTCCAGCATATCCCACCATCAGAGTGTACTATATCTGCCTAGAGTGGTGAGAGCTTTCCTTCCCTTTACCCTGGGCTAGGGACCTTCATCTTGACTCCCCACTGAGAAGACAGAATACAAGTTTGTTGCTTATGGATAAGTTTATATTCTCTATGAAATGACTCACCAGAAGAATGAAAAGGATCTGCTATCATCTGTGGAACAACAATATTATTAGTTTTTAATTAGAATAAACTGTGACTTACAGAAGATCTTTCAGTGACCAAATAATGGAGCTAGGTACTAGAATTCTGAATGCAGTTCCATTCCATTATATCTTTCTCAAACTGGTTTGCAGATCAGCTGCATTAGACTTAATCGGTGGTACTTGTAAAATGTGTCATTTTGATCTTTACTCCAACCATGATGAACCAACACTTTCGGGTCTGGATATCTAAACATTTTAAAAACTTCCTTGAGAAATGTTTATGCATGTTAAAATGTGATAATCACTACACTACTACTGTTTTTTATGATATCTACATTAAAATAATCACTTCCATTGGCAGTTTTCAAAGTACTTCTCAAGTATCATTAAGTTCACAAAACTTCAATTTCCCCTGTAAAATTCACCTTGATTTCTTTATCTTTAAATTAAAAGTTTTATTAGATCATGTTTTAAGTTCTAAGGTTAAATGTTGTTCTTCCCAGAACTCTGGAAACTACAGAATGCACATTTAGTATTCAAACAATGACTATCGAGATTTACTTATATTAAATGATTGGAATTACCATCATCACATGATTGAAAGTCATGTCAAAGTTTAAAGAATAAACTATTTACAAAACTGTCAGCTGTCTGCAGATGTATCAGCTTCACATAACACTTCCTTGGATGAAGTAAACTACTGTCACAAATAGCACCATTTGTTGTAACACCTCTGGAGTAATGAACTTCATGTAGAACCTATTTCAAAGGACTCTCATTTGAGCTAGAATTGCTGTCAATGGGATGGGGCACTGTGAATAAGATGAACTCCAACTGAAGAACGACATTCCTAATATACAAAGGAGAAGAAAGATTTAAAATTATATAAAGGAAATATTTCAAAAATAAGTTATCACAAATACTGTCTTGTAATAACTGCCTTTTTTTTTTTTTTTGCTTTCAGAAATTGACCTATTGTACCTTGTGGGAAAAACTGTCAAGTAGCTCTAGTCTGACTTTTTAAAAGTGATATTTATCACATAAAAATAAAGCACTTTACTAATGTCACCAAGATTATCTGAGAGAACATCGGGTACTGAATTTCCAGCAGTCACAGCAACTCAAAACAGAAAAGTGTGGTTGATCTAGATCAAAAGAGCAAAATGAAATTCAAGTGCAGGAGTATTTGTACTAATTTTCAAGCAAATTTAACCTCCTACAGCAAGGAGAACAAAGCTGGATATAATCTGTCAGTTCTTTTAAATGTCCTACAAACCTGTCAGTTTATTTAATGATAAATATATATTAGATCATGAAAATTTTTTCTTCTCACTTCTAAGTAACAGTTGTAATTCAAAACTCATGTGAACTAATCAGCATTAACAACATCCAACATCCAATAAAAAATCACTAGTCATGCTTAGGAAGCAGCAAAATGTTACCCATAATTAAGTGGAAAATCAGTCAACAGAAGCAGATTCAGAATTGCAGAGTTAATGGCAACAAGGATGTTAAAAAAAGCTATGATAAATAAGATAAAAGAGAAACATCTTAATAGTAGTTGCAGGGTAAAAGAAATTACTTAACAGCTGAGTAAAGTTAAGAATTTACACAGACTTCTTGTCAGAAATATACAAGCCAGAAGACAATAGCATGATATCTTTGAAATGTGAAAGGAGAAAAGAAACTGTCAATCCAGAATTCTACAACCAATGAAATATCATTCAAAGATAGTTGAGATACAGGAACAAAAGCTCAGGTAATTCATCACCAACAGGTGTGCACTACAAAGTAATGTGAACAAAATCCCCTCTGCAGAAAGAAAATACCACCAGATAGAAACCTGGTACACAAAGGAATGATGAGCAGCACCAAAATGGAAATATTGGGTAAATAAAAAAATATTTTTCTTCATGTTCTGGTTTTTTAAAAAAGATAATTCACTAAGTATAAATCTGATAAAGCATTGTAGGGCTTATTATACATATAACATAGAACAGCATTGCCTGGCACAAAGGACAAGAGAGGAGAATGCAGTAAACACTCCCAAGGTTCCTACATCCTGTATGAAGTGGCATATATTTGAAGTTAGACCATGATAAATTAAAATTCAGGGTTTCTTAATCTTGACACTACTTACTTTGGAGACTGGATAATCATTTCTTCTTGGGGGAGAGGGGCACTATCCCATGCATGGTAGGAGTTTCAGCAGCATCCTTGGTCTCTAATTATTAGCTGCTAATAGCAGCCCTACCCCCATCCACACCCCAATTGTAATAACCAAAAACATCTTTGGACATTGCCCAAATGTCCCCTGAGGGGCAAAAATCACCCCTGAGGTTGAAAAAACAATGCCTTATAGCAACCACAAAAAGAGGGGAAAATTATACATATATGAAGCCAAGGTGGAGATCAAATAGATACTAAAAAATACTCCAAAAGAAGGCAGGAAAAGAGGATAAAAGCAACAAAGAACAGATGAAACAAACAGAAAACAATATAAAATGGAAGATTTAAAACCTAAACCAACCAACCAAAAAAAAAACTAAACTCTAAACATTGATAAGTGCATTAAATGCAAATATTAAATACTCCAAATGACAGGCAGAGATTGTCAGACTAGATTGAAAAAAGCAATAGCAATAGCATGTTTAAAAAAACACTCTAGCTACAAGAACTCTCACTTTAAAGACACAGATAAACTAAAAGAACAGAGTAAGATATAATATGTAAACAATCATCCTAATAAAGCTTAAACACCTAATAGTAACATATATGATGCAGTCATATCCATTCTATCTACTCCTAGGTAGAAAAACTTGCCAACACAAAGATATGTACATAAGTTCATAGCAGCTTTATTCAGAATAGCCACAGGCCGGAAGCTACAATACATAAAAGTCTATCAAGAGTTGAATGGAAACACAAATTGGAGTATATCCATACGATGGAATACTGAAAGAAACCACTAATATGTACAATACAGAAGAACTATAAAATAATTTTCCTGAATAAAACAAACCAGACACAAAAGAATACACACTGATTCAATTTATACGAAATTCTAGAAAAGATTAATCTTATAATGACAATCAAGACATCAGTATTTTCCTGGGGCCATGGTTGGAGGTATGGATTGACTGGAAAATGATAAAAGGGAATTTTCAGACCGCTAGAATGCTTTGTATCTTGATTGTGATAGTGGTAACATAGATGAATACATTATTACGGTTCATGGAATTGTGCACTTAAAATAGAGTGTGCTTTATAAATGTGTAATTATATCTCCAAAAAATGGATTTAAAAAATTCTTGCCACACATTTTGTTTAGTCACTAAGTCATGTCCAACTCTTTGCGATGCCGTAGACTGCAGCATGCCAGGCTCTCCGTCCTCCGTTACTGGAGTTTGCTTAAATTCATGTCCATTGAGTCAATGACGCCATCTAACTATCTCATCCTCTGCTGCCCCCTTCTTTTGCCTTCAATCTTTCCCAGCATCAGGGTCTTTTCCATTGAGTTGGCTCTTCGCATCAGGTGGCCAAATTACTGGAGCTTCAGCTTCAGCATCAATCCTTCCAATGAATACTCATTGTTGATTTCCTTTAGGATTGACTGGTTTGACCTCGTTGATTCCAAGTGACTCTCAAGAGTCTTCTCCAGCATCACAATTTGAAAGTATCAGTTCTTTAGCACCCAGCCTTCTTTATGGTCCAACTCTCACATCTGTACATGACTACTGGGAAAACCATAGATAGCTTTGACTACATGGACCTTTGTGAGCAAACTGATGTCTCTGCTTTTTTGACATGCTGTCTAGGTTTGTCATAGCTTTCCTTCCAAGGAACAAGCATCTTTCAATTTCATGGCGACAATCACCATCCACAGTGATTTTGGAGCCCAAGAAAATACAATCTGTTACTGCTTCCACTTTTTCTCCTTTTATTTGCCATGAAGTGATGGGCTGGATGCCATGATCTTAGGGTTTTTTTTCATGTTGAATTTCAAGACATCTTTTTTACTCTCCTTTTTGACCCTCATCAGGAGATTCTTTAGTTCCCTTCATTTTCTGCCATTAGAGTGGTATCAGCTGCATATCTGAGGTTGTTGATATTTCTCTTGGAAATCTTGATTCCAGCTTGTGATTCATCCAGCCCAGCATTTTGCATGATGTACTTATTCTGCAAAGAAAAATAAGCAGGGTGACAATCACAGCCTTGCCATACTCCTTTCCCAATTTAGAACCAATCAGTTGTTCCATGACCAGTTCTAATTGTTGCTTCTTGACCCACATACAAGTTTCTCAGGAGACAGGTAGGGTGGTCTGGTATTCTTTCTCTTTAAGAATTTTCCAGTTTGTCGCGATCCACACAGTCAAAGGCTTTAGTGTAGTCGATGAAGTAGAAGTAGATGTTTTTCTGGAACTCTCTTTCTTTCTCCATCATCTAATCAATGTTGGCAATTTGATCTCTGGTTTCTCTGCCTTTTCTAAACACAGATTGTGCATCTGGTTCATGTACTGCTGAAGCCTAGGATTTTGAGTATAATCCTGCTAGCATGTGAAATAAGTGCAATTGTATGGTAGTTTGAACATTCTTTGGCATTGCCCTTCCATACATATTCCATGTTATAAAAAGATCGAGTCAAGCAAAGAAACTAAAAGTCATCTTTAGTCAAACATAAAACAATTTGTATTTTATTCTTATACATCCCATTAAATAATTAAAATTTAAAAGATAGTGCATAAGATAACATAAAAACTTTAAAAATATAATTTAAGATAATATAGCACTAATCCCAAAACAGGTGTGCAATACTATTGTTAACGAGAAAAGTATAAAAGTTTACTGAGAGACAGTAATGATCTAAATAGATAAGCAATGTTCCTGGAGTAGGAGGTCTAATGTTTTAAATATTTTAATTCTCTCCAAATGGACTTATAGATTTAAAGCAACCTCAGTTATCCTCAACAGAATATTTACTTTGTTCTGTGGTACTTGACCAGCTGAAGGAAAGGGCCAAGAAAAGCCAAGACACTCTTGAAGATGAAAAGTTATTTTGGAAGATTTGTTCTTGCAGCTACCAAGAACTCTTACAACATTACATAACTATAACAATGACACTGCCTCAGAAGTAGACAGACAGGTAAACTGATAGAATGAAAAGTTTATTTAGAGGACACTTGTATCAATACTTGGTTTAGGGGAAGAGTGGCACTATGGCTCAGTTGGGAAAGGACTATCTTTTCAGTATGTTGTCCTGGTACAATTGTACAAAAAATGTTTACCTCATACCATGCAAAAAATTAATTACAGACAGACTGAAGAGCTACTTGTGAACAGCAAACCCTAAAGCTTTTAGGAAATAACAGTCATGAGTTGCATAGTGGCCCTCCAAAAGATATATTCATCTGAAACCCCACAATGTAAATTTACTTTGAAAAAGTCTTTGTAGATGTTTTTAAAATAAAGCTCTTGAGATGAGATTATCCTGGATTAGGTGGGTCTGAAATCCAATGATGAGTATCTTCATAACAGAAAACAAACAAACAAGACATACAGGAGAAACAAAGAGAGAAGGCCATGTGACTAGAGACGGAGACTGGGGTCATGCAACTACAGCCCAGGAAGGCCCAGAGTTGCTGGCAGCCAGCAGAACCCTTAGCAGGAGAGGCAGAGCCTCCAGAAGGAAGTGACACTCCTGATACCTCAATTTCAGACTGCTGGCCCCAAGAATGGTAGCGGAATACATTTCTGTTGTTTTAAACCATGAGGTCTGTGGTAACTTGTTGGCAGCTCTAGGAACTAATAACATAAGAGAATATCTTCCTGAAAAAGCACTAACTATAAAGGAAAAGATTAACTATCTTAAAACTAAAAGAACCTCTTTTCATGAACATATTCTATGAAAGAATAAAAAGGCAAGCAACAGAGGGGGGAAATCTTTTTGAATATATAGCTGACAAAAGAACAAAGCTGAAAAAAGGGCAAAAAACTTGAACAGACATTTTACAAAGGAGGAAATCCAAATGGCTGGTAAACATAAATAAAGGTGATCAGCTTTATTAATAAAGGAAATAAACATTGAGACCAAAACAAAATACCATTACACACCCAGCAGACTGTTAAAATCATACAGAAACTCCCATATCAGGCTCTTTACAAAAAGAGAAATCCAAAATGGCCAATAAAAATATGAAAATGGGTTGTCTCATTTAAATTCAAACCACAATGAGAAAATATCCCTGTAACCAAAATAGCAAAAATTTAGCGACTTAGCAGCAGCAGCAGCAGCAATGAGACCAAAAGTTGGTAAAATTTTGAGTTAATCAAAATTCTCTTATAGAATTGATGGAGTATAAAGTGTTACAACCATTTTGGACAACATTTTAGCATTATCTTGCAAAGCTTTGACATTTGGACATTTCGCTTTGTCTTGGTACCCTCAAACTGTTTAATAAAGCCCCCTAAAAGTTTATTGCTCTTATATTAAGCAGAGAGTGAGAAGCATCATTTATTCAGCCTTTCTACTAGATGGAAAACAGTAACTTTTCTAAGGTGAGATGTAGATACTGGTGAGATGCAGCACCCTTCAGTAAGCAAGTGTTTAATAAGAAGGCACCTGTGATGAGAACCAAGAAAACCAGACTGTGCACTTTGTCTGCGTTGACCGTTTACCTGATGATAATTGTTTAGTTGTTCATTGCCTTAGTCTCTCCTTTCTAAGTCTTAGATTTTAAATATTGGTCATATAATTCATAAGGGTTGGAATTTATCCTTTGGAGTATTCTGGAATAAAGACAATGTTGAAAAATAAAGTGGTAAAACAGATGTAATAGTCCAAATGTAAACAAAAAGAATACCTTTTAGTTTTCAGCAAAGCCTATATTCTCTTCCTTTTTACTGCAATTATAACCCATTTCTTTTCTTGTGCAGTTAGTACACTAGATCCAATAGATTCAGTTTCTACTTTGAAGAGAAGCTACTCCTTTTGAAATACTAGTTTTTTCCCCCATAGCCAGCAGCCTACAAGGGCTCCCCTGGTGGCTCAGATGGTAAGGAATCCACCTGCAATGCAGGAGACCTGGGTTCGACCCCTGGGTTGGGAAGATTCCCTGGAGGAGGGCATGGCAACCCACTACAGTATTCCTGCCTGGAGAATCCCCATGGACAGAAGAGCCTGGCAGGTGGGCTACAGTTCATGGATCGCAAAGAGTGGGACACGACTGAGCAACTAAGCACACAGCACAGCACAGCAGCCTACAAAGCACGCTTCCCCTCCTCCATCTCTCTCTCTCCTTCCATACCCTCTCTCCCTCCAGTCCCTCCTTCCCTCCCTTTCTCCCTCTCTCCCTTTACCTCTCCTTCCCTTTCCCCTCCCTCTCTCTAATGCTTCCTCCCTCCTTGTACTAGTTTGTATAGGTGATTTTAAAGTTATAGCATTCTAGGCCATCATTTAAAAAAATCTTCAGATAACAAATGCTGGACAGTGTGTGGAGAAAAGGGAACCCTCCTACATTGTTGGTGGGAAAGTTAATTGGTGCAGCCACTATGGAAAACAGTATGGAGGCTCCTCAAAAAAATAAAAATAAGAGTTGCCATATGATCCAGCAATCCCATTCCTGGGCATATACCTGGACAAAATTATAATTTGAAAAGATACATGTACAATTATATTCACAGTAGCACTATTCACAACAGCCAAGACATGGAAAAAAACTAAATGTCCATCAATAAATGAATGGATAAAAAAGATGTGGTATATATATACAATGGAATACATATACACTGTACATTGTATACAACTGTATATGAATTGTCTAATTGTATACAGTTGTATATGAATACATTGTATATAATGTGATATATATACACACACAATAGGATGCAATAATGCCATTTGCAGCAACATAGATGAACCTAGAAATTATCATATCAAGTGAAGTAAGTCCAAAAGAGAAAGACAAATATCACATGAATCACATATATGTGGAATCTAAAATATAACACAAATGAGCTTAGGTACAAAACAGAAATAGAACAGACTTGTGGTTACCAGTGGAAGGGTGGGAGAGAAGGACTGGGAGTTTGGGATGAACAGAGGCAAACTGTTATTTATATGATGGACAAACAGCAAGATCCTCCTGCATAGCACAGGGAACTGGATTCAGTGTCCTGCGATAAGCCACAATGGAAAAGAATGTGAAAAAGAATGTATTATGTATGTATAACTGAACCACTTTGGTGTATAGCAGAAATTAACACAACATTGTAAATCAGCTATACTTCAATAAAATAAAATTTTAAAATAAACATAGCATCCTCAAAAGCAGCCAGGTATTACATATTTTATAGACTCTAAACTCCTACAAAAATAGGTCTAGATTCAATCTACCTATCCTGTAAAATTTAATTATCAAATTCAGCTTGTATGTACAATAAAAATCTAATTACGTTGTTTCTTTAGATATATTTTTACACTGTCTTTCTTTTTTTTAATTCACAAAAACTTCCAGATACTAGGAATAGATACTACGCAGACACTAGGGCACAACTCAGCCTCTTTGGAAGTTGAAAATCAGTATTTGTACTGAAAATTCTTAGCTGTTTTTTCCTCCACTGAATTTTAAAGTGAAAAGTATATTACTTTGGCTGGTTACCTAGCCCAGCCAAAGCAGGACTCCTTCTGTAACATCTGTGATACCAGGTTTTCTCTTGCCCTCTACACGAACATTCACAAGTCAATTTTGGTCAACTCTGCTGCTGCTGCTGCTGCTGCGTCGCTTCAGTCGTGTCCGACTCTGTGCGACCCCATAGTCGGAAGCCCACCAGGCTCCCCTGTCCTTGGGATTCTCCAGGCAAGAAGACTGGAGTGGGTTGCCATTTCCTTCTCCAATGCATGAAAGTGAAAAGTGAAAGGGAAGTCGCTCAGTCGTGTCCGACTCTTAGAGACCCATGGACTACAGCCTACCAGGCTCCTCCATCCATGGGATTTGCCAGGCAAGAGTACTGGAGTGGGGTGCCATTGCCTTCTCCAGTGGTGAACTCTAAGCACCTCTACTTATTAAAGACTCTTCCTTTAGGATGTACTGAATCTGCCTCCTTTTCATTTCTCCTTACTGGTCTTAATTTTATGCACAGACCACATGACTGCTTAACATTTATTTGAAACAGCTATCATGCTCACACTGAAACTTTTTTCTCCTCTAATTATTAAAGACTCTTCCTTTAGGATGTACTGAATCCACCTCCTTTTCATTTCTCCTTACTGGTCTTAATTTTGTGCATGGACCACATGACTGCTTAACATCTATTTGAAAACAGCTATCATGCTCACACTGAAACTTTTTTCTCACCCAGGTAGAACTTTTCCAGGGTTTTCAAGGTTTTTATACATGTACCTATTATATATTTTTAAACTCTCCTCACCTGTCATTGCAGATATTTTTAATGATTCTGTCATTCATTGTTTTGCTAGTCTCCTAAGTACTATCTTCTGTACATTCGCTAAAGATGACTCTTGTCTCCCATGATGACAAAAATGTTGAACAGAATAGGACCAAGTACAGAGTCCTGTGGACTCCCAGGTGGCTCAGTGGTAAAGAATCCACCTCCAATGCAGTAGACAAAAGAGACACAGGTTCAATCCCTGGGTCGGGAAGATCCCCCGGAGTAGAAAATGGCAACTCACTCCAATATTCTTGCCTGCAAAATTCCACGGACAGAGGAGCCTGTGGACTACAGTCCATGGAAGTGCAAAGAGTCAGACATGACTGAGAATATGAGCCACAGTCCTGTGGCAAGCTGCTGGAAACTTTCTTTCAGGTGGACATTTTTTTAAGGCATTTTTGGGGTATAAATATTAGACAAGCTTTGAACCCACTTAACTTTTCTATTTTCCAGCACACATTTCCCCATTTTATTTACAGAGATGTTGTTTAAGGTTTTTGTCAAAATATCTTGCTGAAGTTAGGGTTATTATGCCTGATTATCATCCCAGTAATGCTATCAAAACCTATCAATAAAGTTACTGTGGCACAATCTTCTCACAAAACTCATTTTGCCTTCTAGTGCACGCATGCTCCGTTGTTTTAGTCATGTCCAACTCTTTGTGACCCTATGTAGCCCGCCAGGCTCTCTGTCCATGGGATTCTCCAGGCAAGAATACTGGAGTGGGTTGCCGTCCCCTACTCCAGGGGATCTTCCCAACCCAGGGATCAAACCTATGTCTCCTGTGTCTCCTGCATTGCAGGTGGATTCTTTACCACTGAGCCACCTGCACACTATTTAATTTTGTCTAATTTTAATGGTTAAAAAAATTTGGAGGGAAAAGTTACAACCTAATACATAATCTATACATACAAAAAAATTTCTTTGCCCATGATCATTTGAGATAGTCCAGAATACTTTGTCTGTTTTGTAAAAACAAGAACAGTCTCTTATATAACCACAATACAACCATCAAAATAACGAAATCAACACTGCTATATTACTACCATTCAATTCTTAGCCCCCGTTTAAGTTTCTGAAACTGACCAAACAATATCCTCTAGAGCAAAAGCACTCAGCTCAGAATCATAGGTTGCATTTCGTTGGCCTGTCTTCTTCCTCGTCTCCAGTGTGGAACAGTTCCATAGCTCTGCTTGATTTTGATAACTTTGACCCTCTTTGAGTATTACAGACCAGTTATTTAATAAAATATCTCTCAATTTGGGTTTACATATTTCCTCATGATTGGATTTAAATGATGCATTTAGACTGGAAAATCACAGAAGTGGGGCCGTGTTCCTCTCAGTGTATCCTATCAAGTGATGCATGATACAGGTTTGTCCCATTTCTGAAGACATTTCTTTTGATTGCTGAATTGAGATGGTCTTCTAGATTTACCCAGAATAAAGTTACTCTTGTCCCCTCTGTAATTAATAATTTATGTTTGTTGGGGGGAGGTACTTTATGTAAATGTACTAATCTTTATCAAAATTTCAATTTATTCATTCACTTACGTCTTATGGACTTGTGGTTTCCTAAGTGGCACTAGTGGTGAGGAGCCCCCCTGCCAATGCAAGAGACATAAGAGACACAGTTTTGATCCCTGGGTCGGGCAAATTCCCTGGAGCAGGAAATGGCAACCAACTCCATTATTCTTGCCCGGAGAATCCCATGGACAGAGAGCCTGGTGGGCTACAGTCCACGGGGTCGCAGAGAGTCAGGCACAACTGAAGCGACTTAGCATGCATGCATTCTATTCAGTGAGTTGTAATCATTATTTTCTTCTCCAATTATCTCCAACTTAGTTATAGGGAGCCTCTTCAAGCTGACTTTTGTGTACTTTGAGTGTGCATCTGTTTGTGTACTTTTGACACATCCCAACATTCTTAGCAGTATTTTTTGTTTGCTCTCTGGGACAAAAAAATGTACTTTTCCTATTACAGCCCTCTGAGTCAGGTATTTTCCAGGGAACTGGAAGGTGATTCAGTACCTTTTGTAAGGAGGGGAAAAGCCAAGACCTGTGTGCTTGGTGTTCTGTCTTCCTGAAAGACTCCTAACGTTATTAGGTGAGTAGAGAGTAGGGAGAAGAGGCTAGGTGGGAGGTTAGGACTCTTTCAGGAAGACAGAGAGAAAGGAGACTACTTTGTTTTAAAGGGTTTAAAAACATCTCTCTAAGTTAATGAGATATTTCAGAGGTACAAAAGATCAGAGAAAGATGCAACAAACATTTGTGTATCGATGTGCTTAAAGAATAAAACAATGCAGATAAAAGGAAGCACCTCCCCCATATCCTTCCCCAATGTCATTCCTTTCCCTACAGCCCTAAGGTAGTTACTACCCTGATGCTTCTGTTGTTGTTTCTATGCACACTTTTACACTTTAACATTGTTTTGCGTGTTTAAAACTTGATATAAATGATAAACTATAGATCATGATGTGCAACTTGCAGTTTTTGGTCAATGTTTTTATTACACAGCAGGTAAAATGAGAAAGCCAGATATATATATATATATATATATATATATCAATTCAATGTTTTTAAGATTCAATTTGTATTTTCCATATAAACTAATGAGGTAGCATTTCCATTTGAGTCAGATGTCCATTCTTTTTAGGTATCTGTTTCTTGTCCATATACAGGCATTTTTTATATTTTCTGGATACTACTTCTTTATTGGTTATAATTTTCCCATATTTATTTTTTAGCAGACAACTCGTCTTTTCATTTTGTTTTGAAGTTTTTGATGCACATAAATTTTTTTTTAATATAATTAACCTATGTCAGTGTTTTATGATTTGTGCTTTTTGTGTGTTTTTTTTTTTTTTTAAGAAATCCTTTCTTAGGTGTTAAAAGCTATGAAGTTTTGCTTTCCACATTTGAGTCACCAATTCCATACAACTCCCTCCCTACCCAACCCAAGCTATGATACCATCTGCTGACATGCATATTAATACTCTTCAGGGGTTACACCTTGGTTATCCACAATTGAAACTGAGTCTTTAATCTTCTAAAAAAGCTAAAACTTTATCTTGTAAAGTATTTCCCCTTAACTTTGTTGAAGAATATTAGGACGGTCTTATATAACTAGTCAATATAACTCATACAACCTATATATGTTATGTACTATATATTATAAGGTCTTATATACTAATCAGTTAATATAACTAATTAAAATAGTCATACAATACATGGTTCATCAGATACACAGAAGCAATCAGTGTGTGTGTGTATGTGTGTGTATGTATATATAATATATCTAGAGAATCAGCTCATGCAATTAAAGAGGCTAAGAAGTTCCACAGTCCATCATCTACAGGTGGGAATCCAGGAAAGTCATCAGTGGAGTTCTGAGAACTGTAGGGCCAGTGGTGTAAGTCCTGGTTGAGAGCAGTCTATCTGACTGTTTGAGCTGATGTCTCAGTTTGAACAGTCAGGCAGGGAGAGAGAATTCAACCCTCCTCTACCCTTTCATTCTAATCAAACCCTCAAAGGATTGGATGATGCCCACTCACATTGGGGAAAACTGTCTACTTTATTGAGCCTACTAATTCCAACGCTAATCTCATCCTGGCACATCCTCATAGATACACCCAGAAATGATGTTTGATCCGGGCACCATGTATCCTAGTCAAGTTGACACAGAAATTTAACCATCACATCCTACAATTAGCAGTTTTATAAGCCTTGGTACTTAAGTGGTTTTATTTTTCTGTAACTGTAAATTCTCCTGACTTGGAGAACAGAGAGTCAGAAAGAAAGAAATGAAAAATGTTGCCATCTCCTAACTGAATTCATGCCGATTTATGAGAATCTTATTCTTTAAAGAATCCTGACCAGTTCTGTCCTGCGGCTCATTTTTCTACCTATTTTTCTATAGCCCAAGAATTAATAACTGTTTTTACATTTTTAAAGGTTAAAAATCAAAAGGGGATATATTTCATGACCTATAAAATCACATAAAATTTAAATTTCAACATCTATACATGAAGTTGTATTGTAACACTTGATTTATTATTGTCTATGGCTGCTAAGTGCTTTAACAGCAGTGTAGTTGCAATAGAGATTGCATGGCATGCAAACTTTATAATCTTTACCACCTGGTCTTTTATAGAAAAAGTTTTTTGACCTCTGTGTGACAGTCTCTTCTCAGATATGTCTTTAAGGGTGGATAGGACTAGAATAAAAATAGTCTCGAAAACTTTCTAATGCTACAGAGTTTCAGGCAAATATAAATTGTTATAAGACTATGTTGGAAGACAATTCTCCATTGGTCTCCCGAATTTCTGCATGTTAGGTGAGAAGAGGCACTGACCACTTTTACTGAAGACCATCTCTCCAGTGAGATGAGTGCAATTCAAGGCTGTATATTGTCACCCTGTTTATTTAACTTATATGCAGAGTACATCATGAGAAACGCTGGGACTGGAAGAAGCACAAGCTGGAATCAAGATTGCTGGGAGAAATCTCAATAACCTCAGATATGTATGCAGATGACACCACCCTTATGGCAGAAAGTGAAGAGGAACTAAAAAGCCTCTTGATGAAAGTGAAAGAGGAGAGTGAAAAAGTTGGCTTAAAGCTCAACATTCAGAAAACGAAGATCATGGCATCTGGTCCCATCACTTCATGGGAAATAGATGGGGAAACAGTGGAAACAGTGTCAGACTTTATTTTTCTGGGCTCCAAAATCACTGCAGATGGTGACTGCAGCCATGAAATTAAAAGACGCTTACTCCTTGGAAGGAAAGTTATGACCAACCTAGATAGCATATTCAAAAGCAGAGACATTACTTTGCCAACAAAGGTTCGTCTAATCAAGGCTATGGTTTTTCCTGTGGTCATGTATGGATGTGAGAGTTGGACTGTGAAGAAGGCTGAGTGCCGAAGAATTGATGCTTTTGAACTGTGGTGTTGGAGAAGACTCTTGAGAGTCCCTTGGACTGCAAGGAGATCCAACCAGTCCATTCTGAAGGAGATCAGCCCTGGGATTTCTTTGGAAGGAATTATGCTGAAGCTGAAACTCCAGTACTTTGGCCACTTCATGCAAAGAGTTGACTCATTGGAAAAGACTCTGATGCTGAGAGGGATTGGGGGCAGGAGGAGAAGGGGACGACAGAGGATGAGATGGCTGGATGGCATCACTGACTCGATGGACTTGAGTCTCAGTGAACTCCGGGAATTGGTGATGGACAGGGAGGCCTGGCGTGCTGCGATTCATGGGGTCGCAAAGAGTCGGACACGACTGAGCGACTGATCTGATCTGATCTGATCTCTCCAGTGATGCTTATATAGTGAACAACAGCCTTGGAAGATACAGTGTCTGGCTCCTTCTGGAGCAAAGGACTTGTGTGCTTACAGCTCTGGAACATAGTGTTCCCCTCCAGAGAAAGGTGGTTTACTGCCTATTACAAGAGATTTGGGTTCTCTAAGCTCAGAGAATCCTCTTGTGTAACACAACCCATAGCAAGTATAGAAGATACTGGTCCTCCTTGCCTTGCCCTGTGGGAACTGCTCTGGGGAAATGGTACATGACAATGCTGATACTCTGCCTACTGCTATTGATGCAAGTAAGAAAGTCCTTTGTCTATGACCTTGGAGCCTTGTGTCTTCTGTCCACATCCACAAAACTGTGGCAGCCTAACTCGTTAGCTTGCAAGTAGGGCAAGTAAAAGTTGATACTAGATCAGCCTCAGGCTTATCCCGTTGTAACAACTAGTACTCAGTTTTACGCTCTTTCAGACAACAGTGACAGAGACCAGCACTACTTTGAACAGGAGAGGGAAATTTGCAACTGCTATGGCAGAATCCAGGCTAAGTTTTAGAACTCTGACTGGTTGCTGGGGAGTGGGCATACAATGCTTGTTAAGAACAGCAACAGTTACACTATTCTTCACCTCCGCCCTTCCTTCAAGACTATCATGCTAATCTTAGATCCAACCAGAGATGACAGTAAAAGGTCTCACAGGTTTTTCTTTTTAAAACACATCCACACTGCTATAAGAAGACTTGGTCCCCTCAGATTTTCCTGAGGCAGACTCATTCCTGTGGGAAGCTACAAACAAACCCTTTAGATTAAGGCTCTTACTGCCGCAGATTGGGTTTACAATGCTGGTGAAGTAACCCACTGAAGATTGAGCAACAGAGCCAAAGAAATACAGATAACTT
This sequence comes from Bos taurus, assembly GCF_002263795.3. Lineage (NCBI taxonomy): Eukaryota > Metazoa > Chordata > Mammalia > Artiodactyla > Bovidae > Bos > Bos taurus. Next base: position 76,939,268 of record NC_037335.1, on the reverse strand, counting down.
CTTGCAATAATCCCTGACATAATGGAAACTCCCACTAGCATTTATATTTAAGAGATCTTATTTCGATAATGGGGCAACAGATGGCTCAGTTTAAGGTGGACTCCTCCAGAAAGGTTGTCAACTGTAGGACACAAACTCCGGGCAAGGCTGAGAAACATGACTGTGGCTGCCAGAGAGCCTAAGACCGCAACAGTGTGGGCAAATGTTGACACTGCTGCCCAGTGCAGGGCTTTGAGGGACTGAAACATTGACATTTCGTTTGGTTACCAAACCAAAGCTGAGGTCAGCCTCTGCACTGCTTGAAACAAAGTCAGTGCCCCTTGTTTTCCACGCAGTCACTCTCTGCTTCCTTGCCTCGTGCTCCCTCCCTCCTCTTCACAACAGTCGCAGCCACTCTAAGGGAATGATGGTTGGGGGAGGGGCCAAGGTTTCCATGTCAACAAGGGGCACCAGAGCTCTATGCTGGTATGCTGGGGAACTTTGGGGAGGGGAGGAAGTCAAACTTGTGTGGCTCTGCTGGATACAGGGGTCCTAGTCTCCATTCTACCAGCCCCAGAGGGGAACTGGCTCCTGGATTCAGCTAATGATGTTCAAGCAGGGCTCACCTGGGGAAGAGCTGACATGACCTTGTGGGTTGGGCTCTCCAAGCCAATTCAACATATAGTTGCTGCTACTTTTATTATCTAAATGTACAGTAGGAATCAATGTGTTACATACTTGTGTTTTGTCATCCTCTATGTACCAGAAGAGATTTTTCTGATTGGGAACAGCTGCATGTAGAGAAGCATTAGCACTCTTGAGGCTCCATAATTTCAGCTACAAGTCTATGGGAGTGATGATTTTGCCCACTGGAGACCCTGACAAGGTGAGGCAATTTCCATCTATAGGTGCCCCTTGGGGTTTTGACTCATAGCTTCCTAATAGGGCTGCCACATACTCTCCTTTGAAAGGGCAGCTATTATCTTGCTACTGAGCTCTTGTTGAAGCCAGAAGCCTGACTGATAAAGGCCTTTCCACTCAGACTAATACTCCCATCTTGGGTGGATTGACTTGGGCTGAAGGACACCAAGAAGGGCTCAGTAAGTCTTGCTCATCAATGGAAACGGTATGTTCAAGCATACCACTGTTTGCGCCCCAATGGCATTTTGGCTTTATATGAGAAAGCAGTCGCTATCTCCCAGAAGCAAAGTTATTCTTTGTCTTCTCCTCCCTCAGGCTTTTCTGCTCTAAACAAAACCACTGGTTCAAAGGGACCCTCAGTTCAGTTTCCTCTAAATGCCTGGGTCTGATTCACTCGCTGATGGTGTGACTACAGTGACACCTGACAGGAGATCTTGTAGCTGTTCAACCCCAGTGTTAATATGTACAACCAAAAGTGCACAAGGTCACCTCACTCAGTGGGCAGAATTCAAGGCCACTCTCCTATCTCTTACCAACAGTCCTCCTGATGAACCTTGTTATTTTATTTGTACTGACTCTTGGGCTGTTGCCAACAGCCCAGCTCTTTGGTCTGTACTTTGAAAACTACAGATTGGCAGATTAAATACACTCTTCTTTGGGGATGTGAACTGTGGAAACAAACCACAGCTGCTGACCCAACCACTTGGGTTTCTCATGCAGGTATCTCTGGTAGGGGCCATCCTGATGAGCCTGACGGGAGGCAAGTGCTGACAGAGCGTTGCACTGCCTTTACTGCCACTATTGCTGCCTGTGTTCGTCATGGTCTGGACATGATCCACACGCATCATCATAAACTGGGCAAAGTAGAAGAGTCTATGTTTCTGATGCAAAGGCTACCACTGCATGTCAGACTTGGACTGCTGACAAAAAGTGACACATTCATTTCACAGGGAGTAAGGATACATTGTGTGAGTGTGGTCCCCACCCACTCCTGGCATTTTGATTACATTGGACTTCTGACCCCGTCTCAGGGCTATTGGTAATGGCTCGCTGCTCCTGACCCTTTTTCAGCTTTGGTGTTATTGGTCTAGTCCAATCAACTGACTCTAACCACACCACTGTGGCCCCTGAACACTAATCTGTGTCATGCTTTTGGCTTTCTGGTCCATTTACAGTCTGACAAAGGTACACTTGTTATTGCAAAGGTCACTCAATAATGGGCTACTGGCTAAGGTATTTAGAGCACTTTCCATGCTGCTATCCTTAGACCTCTGGTGTTGTTGAGCGTGGGTAACGGTCACTTCAAAAATCAACTCAAAAAGACCTCTTCTTCTATATCGCTCACCTCCTCCTAGTTCACATGCTTTAATACTAAGTATTGTGGTCACTGAATGGTCTCCAGAAAGGAAGCATCTCCTTTTGCCCACTTCCTAGGTAATGATAAGGACAAAGGGGATAGGAGTTTATAAACCTACTATGAAAATTCAGAAGCCTACTGTGGGCATGACATGTCTTTCTTTCCCCTACTGAAAACTACTGGCTGGCTGGGTTGGTTCCGGGTTGGTACACTCTCTTGGTGGCAACCCAGCCAAACGGAGCCTATGGGATTTGAATTCAAATCTGGTTCAGCTCCTTGAATTCCCTTATTGGATGGATATAGTCCTAGATTATAAGGATGATGATTACATAGTGGAATATTTGCTCCCTGAGTCCCCTAACAGTTCCATAAGGGCCAAAATGGGAGACATAAGGAGTGCCTGTGTGTTTTAGAAAAATGTTCCTGTGTCTTTTGCACCTATCCTTCTGAAACAGGAGGGAAGGGGGCAGGGCACAACCTTTGAAAGAATGACATAGCCCAAGGACACAACATAAATCAATTGGAATCCAATGGCTCCAAGATGGCAGACAGGTCAACTTTGACTAGACCTTGATCTTCAATCAGCAAGCTAAATGACACACCCAGAGGCCCTATGACAGTTCCAAGGCACCATCAAAAGACCAAAAAGTGAGTGGTGGGTCAATTTTTGTAAATCTCCACCTCTTCTCCAAAACAATTGGAATAATCCTCCCACTCATTAGCCTATGAGATTACCCAGCCCATAAAAACTAACCATGCCACATTTTGAAGCTGCACTTGCCCTCTGCAATGGCTCACACTGTCTGTGGAGTATGTTTCTCTCTGAATAAAACCACTTCTTACCTGTTATTTTGTCTCTCACTGAATTCTTCCTGCAATATCATCAAGAACCTTCATTAGGTCCTGAAACCAGGTCTGTTATTTCAGTTGAAAGACCAGGGATTTTGGCTGGGTTCGAGTCCTAGCCACATGAGTTCAAGTCCCAAGCAGGGTTTTGGCTGGGTTCATGTCCCAGCCATGTGGGTTAGAGTCCCAAGCAGGGTTTTGGCTGGGTTCAGGTCCTGGCCATGTGGGTTTGAGTCCCAAGCAGGGATTTGAATGGGTTTGAGTCCAAGCATGTAGGTTCCAGTCCCAATCTGAGATAAATTGTTTCTCTTCCAGATAGGAAGTCTTGGTGTGAGTAGGTGGTGACTGGGGAAAAGGTGAAGTTACCATTTCTGGAATGGGGTACACTGATTTTTTTGGTGGGGGAGGAAAACAATCCTAGCACTAGGAGAAGGAACATCTTGGACCTTGAGAAGCACAGGAAAAGGTGGGGCATTCATGATCTTCTTTTAGAGAGATCCCTGGGTCTTTCAGATCAGATCAGATCAGTCGCTCAGTCGTGTCCAACTCTTTGCGACTCCATGAATCGCAGCACGCCAGGCCTCCCTGTCCATCACCAACTCCCGGAGTTCACTGAGACTCACGTCCATCGAGTCAGTGATGCCATCCAGCCATCTCATCCTCTGTCATCCCCTTCTCCTCCTGCCCCCAATCCCTCCCAGCATCAGAGTCTTTTCCAATGAGTCAACTCTTCGCATGAAGTGGCCAAAGTACTGGAGTTTCAGCTTCAGCATCATTCCTTCCAAAGAAATCCCAGGGCTGATCTCCTTCAGAATGGACTGGTTGGATCTCCTTGCAGTCCAAGGGACTCTCAAGAGTCTTCTCCAACACCACAGTTCAAAAGCATCAATTCTTCGGCGCTCAGCTTTCTTCACAGTCCAACTCTCACATCCATACATGACCACAGGAAAAACCATAGTCTTGACTAGAAGAATCTTTGTTGGCAAAGTAATGTCTCTGCTTTTGAATATGCTATCTAGGTTGGTCATAACTTTCCTTAGACTAGCAAACACTAAATTTAACTCACTCCTGGGTCCGCCATACCTCACAGGATAACTCTGATCACAACTGCCATTCTCCTTAACTTTAATAAGAAGCCAACTGAAAATGACAGGGAATGGCCGGGTCTGTGCACCTCCCATGTAAAACATGTGTCAATACCTCTGGATATCTTTCCCACTCCCATTCTTGTAGCCCTTACTAATCACTGGCAGGTGGCATAGATAAACAGGACAGTTTGGGCTGCTGACCTATAGGCAGTCCCTCCATTAACAAGGACTAGACTCAATTATTCGAACTGAACCAGGAACCCTGAGGCCTACCAACCAGCTGCCAATCATATTTAAGGGGTTTCAATAATTATCAACAACCTTTTCTTTCCAGGTACACCATGTACACTCCTAGGACTGTACTTCTTTTGTGGAAGTTAGGCATTAGCTTGCCTTCTCTTGAAATCACAGCAGCTTGCACCTTAAAGGAGGTCATAAGAGACCTTTAAGAAAATCTGTCTGTAGATCACACAGCCCTCAGATTACTGGGAGAACTATCTAGACTGCAGCTGCCCTTGATTATTTGCAGGGGTTTCTCAGTGGGCTTACTTACTTGTTTGTTATCTGTATGCAACCTGTGGGCAGTTAATTCTTACAATGAGAACCACTGAATTAGAAGAGGTAGGACAAAATTCTGTCCAGACTTTAGCTGAAGATCGATGACAATCACATCAGCCTGGAAGGCATTCAAGCCAGCCTCAGCTCACTGCTTAGGGTTGTTATGATCAGTAATGATTGCCCTGGATTTCTTCCTTGAAGTCCATGGCAAAATATGTGCAACTGCTAAGACATCCTGCTGTAACTAACTAGATTAATACCTTGGGCTAAGGGGAAAAGTCAATACAGAAACAATATCTAGGAAGCAGCCAAAGTAGATTCTGATGGTTTGTGGGATTTGTTCAGCTGATTGGGTCTGAACCCCTGGGGAGCATGGTTAGTAATACTGCAGGTTGGCCTCATTCTGCTTCTTTGAGTCTATTGATAGTAGTTTATTAAATGTTATATGAAACAAATTTTATGGATTTGGTCCCAGCCTCTGGTGGTCAGATTAATCAGAATGACAAACAACTGTAGAAACAAGGAGTGGATATTATTGGGAGAAAATTCTTTTATGGCCTCTCATAATTCTGCACATCTTATAAATAATGGGCACTGACCACCTCTGATGTGCAGAATCATGGCTCCCCAAAGGTGTCCATATCTTAATTCCCAGAACCTATCTGTCACCTTACATGCCACAGGGACTCTGTAGATGTGATTAAGGATCCTACTGTCTGGGAGGGACCAACATCATAAAATCTTTATAAGGGAAAGAGGGAGGCAGGAAAGTCCCAGAAATTGATAATGGAAGCAGATGGTTGAGTGATTTGGCCACAAGCCAACGAATGTGGGCAGTCTGTTGTTGTTGTTCAGTTGCTAAGTTGTATCCAAATCTCTGGGATCCCATGCACTATAGCATGCCAGGCTCCGCCTCCACTCTCTCAGGGGCAGTCTTTAAAAGCTGGGAAAAGAAAGAAATGAATTCTCCCCTAGAGTCTCCAGAGGAACATAGCCTTTCTGCTTAGCCCTTTAAGATCCATTTTGGACTTCTGACCTCCAGAGTTCCAAGAAAAATCTGTGTTGCTTTAAGCGAAAACTGTGCTGCTTTAAGCAAAATCTGTGTTGCTTTAAGTGACTAAAGTATGGTTGTTACCGCTGCAAAAGGAAATTTATACAATGTCTTTGTTCTAAGCTATTTTTTTCAAGGATATTTGTATAGCGGTTTTTGAAAACATAGTATCTCCCTCCAGAGCAGAGGGCTACAAGTTTAGTGCACATTTCAAAGATCTGGGCTCCCCACACTTGAGATTACTCTTATAATGCAACCTACTGCATGTACAGGTGCAAGAAAATGCTAATACACTGGCCACTGCTACTGCTGTAACAAAGTCTTAAGAGTCATGTGTCTTCTGCCAGTATTCCAGGAAGCTCTTAGCTTGTAAGTAGGGGAAAATCTCAAACCTTTCACAATTCTCATTAGATTATATAACTCAGATAAGCTATCATATTATCATCTACCTTTCAAGTCATTTGAGAACCAAAGTTTTAAGAATTATTTGGATGAAATGAAAGGACTAGATGACTAATTTTTCTTTAACACTTCTCAGCTTCCTTTGTAAAACACATCAATAAATTGCCCCCCCCCCTCCTTTTTTTTTGTACTGTGCTGTGCTTCTTGTGGGATCTTAGTTCCCTAACCAGGGATTGAAACGTGGCCCTTGGCAGTGAAAGCATAGAGTCCTCATCACGGACTGCCAGGGAAATCCCTTTAAATTGCCTTTTTTTGTGTTACAAAATTCCCCAGCAGCCGGAAACAATTTTTCCTTCCAGAAGCATTATTGTTCTCTAAAATTCTTAGATGACTTGCTTTATAGATTTTGTACCCTTTAACTTCCTTCTCTCTGCCTTCAGAGAACACCTAAAGTTTCCCATGGCTCATTTGGTTAGTTTATACAAGATGGCAGACTCTTCATATAAGCTAGCCTCTTCTAAGGTCAGGAAACACATTCCAAATACATGTGTTCTGAATAAATTTCTCCTCTGAAAAGAAATCATAAGACTTGGAGTTTTACACAGCATAAAACCAAGCTTGAGTCTAATTATAAAAATATTTATCCTTGCCAGGAGAACCAGTCTTACAACTTCTGTAAGATATTCAGTGCTTGCCCTAGGGACTGTATCTCACATTATCTGTAGTAACCTGTTCATGAGAGAGGTCAAAAGAGTATAGCCTATGAATATTTTTAGGCATTCTCTTAAGGCCTGAATAAATTCAGACTCCTGATAAGAGATGAGCAGATGAAATGTAATAACAGATTAAATGCAAGTTTATAATGGAATCCTGGCAATACTTACCTATACTGGAGAAAACCCACAGTAAGGTTCATCATGAGTAATATAATCAATTCAGAATTAACTAAACTTGGTAGTAAAATATGATTCTTCGATAACTGATAACACTTGCGATTCCAATTTGTGATAGAGAAAGAGGAAAAATGTAGGTGGTAGGGATGACCCCATCAGCTCTCTGTATAGCTTGTTTCCCAAGGGACATTTGGCAATTTTGAGAAACAGTTGTGATGGTCCTAACAGTGGTGGGGTGGTAGTACTACCTGCATCTACTGAGTAGAGGTCAGCTTCTCTGGTGGTTCAGATGGTAAAGAATCCACCTACAATGCAGGAGACTCAGGTTCAAGCCCTGAGTTGGGAAGTTCCCCTGGAGAAGAACCCACTCCAGTGTTCTTGCCTAGGAAATCCCAAGGACAGAGGAAACTGGCGGGCTACAGTCTATGGGGTCACAAGAGTTGGACACGACTTAGCTACTAAACCACCACCAGTATTTCTCCTGGTTGTTCTTTGTACTGCCTGCATCTACTAAGCAGAGGTCAGGGATGTTGCTAAAAATCCTATAATGCACAGCACCTCCTCATTGCTTTAAACAAAGAATGCTGTGGTTTCAAATGTCAGTAGCGTCAAGATTGAGAACCCCTGCTGTATAGGAATGACAAAAAATGGTGAGACTGATGATGGAATAGTTCTGTACCTTGGCATCTAGCTATGGTTACATGAATTTATACACAGGATAAAATTGGACAGATATACACACATGCACAAATCAATGAAGATTTAAAAATATGGTAAAAACTGAATAAGGCTTATAGCCCAGTTAACATGTCAATTTCCTAGCTAAATATTGTGCAGCAAAAATTTAAGATGTCACCATAGAGAGAAATTAGGTGAAGGGTACACAGGACTCTTTGGAGTACTATTTTTGCTGCTTCCATGTGAGTCTATAATTATTTCAAAATAAAAAGTAAAAAAAAAAAAAGATGAGACTGGAACAAAATAAGAACCACAGGTGTTTTCTTCAGAGAGGCTTGCTATATCTCCTTCTCTAGTGCCACTGCTGGTTGGCACAGCTGTGGGAACCAACTGAGCAGCTTGTATTCAAAGTGTGTAGTGGCCGTAGGTCTATTTGTAAATCCTACCCAGTGGTCTAGAGTTTTAGTTGACAAATTAGTAAACAACCCTCCTCACCATTAACACTTCTCCAGGGTTAAGGCTCAGAAACTTATTGAACATTTCACCCTTTTCCCTTTGATTTGGAAGTAGCCCTAGAGATACTAATGGACTGTTCCTAGGCTGTGGACCACAGTTTTAGATCAGTGCCCTAGCAGAGTTTCTATTTCTCACCACTGCCTCTTTCTCATGAAGTTGCCCCTTTCAACACACTTAACCAAATCACATCCATTCCTTTACATGCAACTCAAATTCCTTTCACTTCACTTTAAAATCCTTCTCTGACTTTCCTTCCTTCCCCTGCACCAAGCAGGAGGTGAAATAATATTTCCTTCCTCTGAAACTATTGCAAAGCAAATCAGGTTCAAGTTAAGTATTGTATGTATGTATCGATATCTATCACTACGACATAAACCTTGCAGGAGACAAAGGAGTATAAAATATGATTTACTGATTTATTTATTTATTTTACAGTTCTGCTCAGGTATTTTATTTGTTTGTCTTTTTCTTCTTCTTTTTTTTTTTGGTGGGGGAAAGGGGACAGGTTGGAAGGGAGACAGAAAAACAAAATCAAAGAGAGAAAAAAAAAACAAAACAAAACATGACTCTTTCCACCCATTGCCACCCCTGGCCCCAGGCCTGAGCCATGAGGGTGAGGATGAGCACACACACAGCAGGAGAACAGCAATAACTTAGGGTGGGGAGGAGCATCAGGAGAACACAAAGTATCCTTCCCAGACTCCATGGCAGAGGAGGCTGCCTGTCTCGAGGCTGAAGGGCTGGGGGGTGAGGTGTGGGGTGTGGGGTGAATGGGAGGAGAGGGCAGGGAATGAAGAAACTTCACTGAGTAGTGGGAGATAAAGTGCTCAATGCTCTGGATTCGGGCTTGGGAGGAGCTGGAATTGGTCACCTCCAGGGAGGCAGGGCCGGGGACTGGCAGGCTCGGGATCTCCGCCCAGCGAGCATCCCTGGCGGTGGCTGGTGGGAGGCAGGAGGGCCCAGCTGGCGCTGGCTGCGTGGAAGCAGCCGGGGAATACGGCTGGGCCGCTCACCCCAAAGCAGGCCCCAACTGGCCAGTGTGTGGACAGCCCAGGGGGGCAGGCAGGTGGCTAAACTTTGGCTGGCCCGGGGCCAGGCGCCAGTTCCAGCCTTTGCACAGGGCCAAAAACCTGGCCAAAAGGGCTAGTGGGTGTCGGGCAGTGCGAGGATTACCCCGTCGGGACCCAGGGACAGGAATACAGCTACGGAAACCATCCTTGTTGGTCTTGGGGTACAGTGCAAATAGGCCCCGGTCCCCCACGGCTCCCCAGCCCTGCAGGGCCCGGAAGACCATGGGTGATAGGCGCAGCAGAGCCCGCAACCAGAGTCGAGAGATGCCCCGGCGCATGCGGGGGCCCTGCTGTCGCACCCATTTGCCCCCTGCTGCCAGAGCTGCCAGAGGTAGAGCCAGGCCTGGCCAGGCGAGGAGCCAGGCAGCCCCAAGGCCCAGAGGGACGCCCAGGAGGCCTCGGCGCCAGCTCAGACTGAGGACAGCCCCCAGTGCAGTGCCCTGAGCCAGGAGTAGGAACAGACTGGGGGGCAGGTGCAGAGCTGTACAAAGAAGTAGGTAGGAGGCCCCCAGGCCCACCAGCCCCACCTCAAGGGCCAGCAGGGCTGCCTGCAGGCCGCCCCCACCCTGGGCCGCCAGCAATGGAAGCAGCAGCAGAAGTAGTAGGGGCAAGAGACCCAAGGAGGACCCCACTGCAAAGGAGAGTCCAGCCAGGAGGCCATGGGACAGGAGTCCAGGGAGCTGGCTAGTAGTGCCTGGCCTCAAATGTGTTGGAGGGGGTTCCGGGATGTCTGGTGAGGGACAGCCATCTCCAGGATCCCTTGGGGTCCTAAATGGAGCCCCCTCTGATTTACTGATTTAAATGAATTTCTTCTCTAGTGGTAAAAGGGACAGTTCAATAATTCATTAACTTTAGCAGAAAATGCTATCATGCCAAGAAATTAGCTTAGGCATTGCATGGTACATATGACAATTGAGACTTGACCCTGTTTTCAAGGACCTTGTCTAATAAATGTGCACACAACTAAGTATAACACAAGACCAAATGGGTAAGTGACACCAGAAAGGTAATAAAGTCATATGGGAATATAGAGTATTTAGAGAATATGTCTAATCAAAAAAACATTATCAGGGAAAAACTGTTAGGCAAAGTTTCAATTCAGGGAAGTCTTGAAAGATGGGTAAAACAATGAAGTCAAAATGAGAGATAAGAATTTCAATTTGCAGTGAAAATGTTGTGTTGAAGCCTAGAGGCAGGAAAGCACAAAACAAGCTTGGAATGCTTAATGGACTCACTTGATTTAGGGTTAAGATAGGAATGAGATATTACTTTGAAACTCTGTGGAGAGCTAATGACAATTATCTGGGTGTCATAATCAAAATTTAGTTCTACAGGGATAACATATGGCACCAATAATAAATAGTTTTGAGGATGGTGACTTCAACCTGGAAACAAGGGCATCTGGAGGAGGTTATTGTTGCAACCTAGGCCAGAATTAATGAGGGTGTGATCTGGACTGGTAACAGGAGAAATAGCTTTAGATAATAGAAGGTATGTTACAAGTGATGAATTGTCAGGTGACGTGTACAAATAATTATGGTGGAGGTCAGAGAAAAAAATGATTCTGCTTGGGTGTTTTCTGTTAGGGAAGCAGCAGTAATAATGGGCACGTGGGGGAGTGTATTGACTTGAAGGAGTGATCCTAGGTGAGAAAAATACAATGTACAAGTATTTCTAGAGATGAGAATAAACTTGTTTGCAGCAGATCCTTTCTATAGAGTAATGGGAGTGAAGCTTGAGAGAGGAGGAGTTAAGTTGTGGAAGGCCTTGTACCTAGTTAAGGAGCTTGGGCTTCATTTTTGAGACAATGGAAGCATGATCAATGGCTGTTATTTATACCACTTTTGGACATATGTACCATCTTGTGTTACTATGTAAGTTCCTGGACACAGGATTAAAGTTTGCTCAATAAATTCTTGTTGACTGATTGAATCCATTGACTCATTTTGTCAAGGAAGAATTCTTCTACCATGTGAACAATCACCTCTTATTATTATAGTTGAATTTTGAATATTGAGACTTAAAAAATGGGATCTATCCACTTACACCTGGCTCATATTTCACTTATGAAAACTTAATGATGAAATGTCAGGAATTTTGTGAGCAAGGACCTCAAGTTGGTAGCTTGAGATTGGCCATTTTGCAAGTATTTACATCAAGGGGGATTGGGAAATGCTAAAAAAAAAGTATCAAAGCTTATTTTCTGAAGAGTTGGTTTTTAACACATGGCATGGCACTGCTTATCTCCTCCTCCTTCCATTTTTTACCCCTCATCCAACTTGCTTCTAAGTTTTTTGAGGGCAGAGACTGAATCTTATTCCTCTGGATCTTCAACATTAATGTACTCAATCAATGTTTATAGAATGAATGAAGTACGCTCTTGTTATTTTTTTCTAGACTATTAATAAACAAAAGATATTAAAAAGAAAATGCCTCAAATAGACATTTAGACCTCCTGGGCCAAACTGGGTTTTTTTTTTAAGTAGTTTTACCAGGACACAATCAGGCTTATTCTTTTATGTATTGTCTATAGTTGCTTCGTGATATGAGGGCAGAGCTGAGTATTTGAGACAGAGAATGCATGGCCCACAAAGCCCAACATACCTAGGATCTAGTCTCTGAAAGTTTGCTAATCCCTGATCTAAACCCATGCCTCAAAGGTTTCTTTCAGGGTAGGGCTGTTTCTAAAAATGTCCATAATGAATTATTATACTGTATATGTTTACAGATAAATTATATTACCACATAAATCGTGCAAAGACATCAAAACTTTTTAGGAATTAATGTAAGACAGAGATAATCACAGAGCAATTTCATAAGTGCAGAGTTAGATATAAACGTTTTCCAACGGTGGAACTTTCTACCTTGAGGAGTGATGATTACTTCACATCTAAACGTATGTAAACAGCCATTCTTTAGCAGAAAGCTCTGTGTAATTTCTTCATGTTGTTGAAAAATGCTGCCAGAAACTTCTTTGATAAGAAATGACGTCGCTATAGCAATTTACACGTTCAGAACTTTAGACCCAGATTTCAGAGTGGCTCTGCTAAGTGGACTTCATGCAAGAGTACTTAAAAGAGCTAGAACAGAGTGGGACGGTTTAAGAACAGAAATACAAAGTGTACCTTTGCACATCTGGGTCACGGTGTGGTGTCAAAGTTTACATTTGCGCAATACTGGTTTATGAAGTTTATGTCCAGTGTTGTACATTCCTTGCAAGTCATCTTTAAAGGCAAGTGATGAGGTCATTTCAAATTTAATATTCTCTAGGGGAAAATTAACTTCCTGTTTCTTATTTACACATGTATTACACTGAAAATAATTTTTGAACCTTTTTTGTCATCTAAAGTCTGAAACAGAGCAGTAAGTTAATTTGATAGAATATAAATGAACACTTCAGCTACACTGTGTTGTCCCAGCTGGGAGGGCACGCCTTGGATACTATGTTTCTGCCCCAAACATCTTACGGGACAGTATTCACAGAGAATTCACAGGTGGGCTAGCGCACCACTGCCAACATAGGAGGCCTGATCACCTGACCAAACCTGGCTGACCAGGGTGGGAGGCTCTGGCCCCGGAGCACTGACTGCTCGGAGTACAGCAGGCTGGCTACAGGGGCGTATTCCATCTTCCTTTCTTTATGATGATTTTTTTTCGTCCATTAACTTGTCTGTCAATTCTAGCGCACCGTGTAGTAAAAGCAAGCGTTTAAAATTTTTAAAGTACGCAAAATTTAAGCACATTTAACTATCAACTACAAAAAACCCTCGCGGGCATTTGTTCTGGACCCTCCTCCCAGTGGGGTACACCGTGAAGCAAGCTCAGGCTCCTAGGGCATGCGGACCGTAACCGCCAGTGAGGTGAGAGAGTGGGGGAGAACTACCTGGCCTACCATCGCGCAGGCGCATTTCCGGCCGCAGTGCCCGGTGGTCTAGCTCCCTTTCCAGTAATTTCGCTAGCCGTGACGTCATCCTCGTGCGCCCAGAACCCCCAAATTTATTTTTTGCTGAAAGGGGTAAGAAGGAATGAACTGACCTCTTCCACCCCACTTTGTTTTCAGTCCTTCATTCTAGACGCGCCTACGCTTTGAGCAGTGGAGCGGGAGACGGAAAGAAAAGCACTCAGAGAACCAAATCGCGCCGGCTAGGCATGACTCGGCGACGTCGCCAGCCGCCTTACCCGGCGTGCCCCGCGCGGCGCGGGCAGAGCGGCGTAGGGGGAGGGGCGGGGAGGAGGAAGCGGCGGTGGCGGTGGCTGCTGCGGATGTCGCTGCGACTCATCGCCGTCTGAACACACAGCGGCTGCTGAGCGCCCGACCAGGGCCTGCGCCGGAGCCCACGCCAAGCTCCGCGGCTCCTCGCCCACCAGGGCGGCCCTGAGCCAGTTGTCACTGAGGTAGCGCGCCCCACATTCTCCGCTGCCCGGCCAGGCCAGGCCGGCTCTGGCGTTGCCTGGCTCCCGCTCGCTCACCCGCTCCCTCCTTTGCGCCTGAGTCACCGCCGCCGCCATGGCCGAGAATAGTGAAAGCGGCGGCCCTCCGAGTTCCCAGGACAACGCCGCCGCGGCCGAAGGTGCCGGCGCCCCTGCCGCCACCGCCTCCACGGAACCCAAGATCATGAAAGTCACCGTGAAGACCCCGAAGGAGAAGGAGGAGTTCGCAGTGCCCGAGAACAGCTCCGTCCAGCAGGTGAGGGCCGCGCTAGGCGCGGGGCGGGGCGGGGATGGCGGCAGGACCTCCGCCAGCGGCAGGAGGAGACGGTTTTGCAAGGGCTTGGGAGGAAGGGGTCGTCTCCGGAGGTGCCCTCGGCCTTTCTCCTGGGTCTGATCCCAAATTAGATCACACCCAGGTTTGTGGGTTTGCTGCTGGGGACACCGCAGAGGTTTGTGGCGGGGTCTCTTGGCCTGTTTATGGGACGCGCCGATGCCGCTCTCCTCTGCGCCTTCCTCTTGCTCCGGCGTCCGCCGACCCCAGCCTCCTCCCCTAGTTCCCCGCCTCCAGCCGCCTCCCTCTGACTCCGCACAAAGGAAAGAGACCCGCCGCCTGGCTTGGGCGGGGTGGAGGCTGGGCGAGGGTTTGGCTCAGCCCGGTCTGCGGTTTTGTCTCTTGGAGGAAAAAAAAAAAAGAGGGGGTGCTCATTGTTTTACCTGCCTGGGGGTTAAAGTAGATTTTTGGGGTGAAGAGCACGTGTGCATTTAGTTCTGCGTTTTGACCGATGAAATCTTTCCCACCTTCCAGTCTTTAAAGGAAAAAATGAGCTATGACGTAGAAATTGCTTTCAGCCGAATCTTCATAGAACTAGGCTTAAGGAGAAAGGTGGATGACTTTCATTGACGACTTGCTGGTTCTGTGTTTTTTGTTTTTTTTTAAGTGTATTTGTCATTCTTTAGATGCCAGTCGTTGGGGAGGTTTTTGTTTGATTTTAGAGGAATAGCAACGTTATTCACATGTTAGCAATTGCAGTCAGATGAAAGAGCACGAACCTGGAGTTAATGGAGGAAATTTAAAAGTAATTTACCGCTTAAAATCTGTTCAGGAATACATTTATTGCAGTTAATTAATGATCTTGAGGAACTTAAATGGTTTTAGTTTTTGTTAAACATACGTCTCAGAATATTTCCGTAATTACTGAATTGATCTCAGACAGTTGGTCAGCAGATATCAAGACAGTGTGAACAGTTTATGAGGAAGCAAAAATGAAACGTACCTGTAAGTTTCCCTTAAGGAACAATAAATAATTGCGGTATTTGTTTAAATGATTATGAAAGGTGGTGTATTCTGTCAAGTAGTAAGAATGTGTAGCATCGTGAGAAACTTTGACCACCTTTTGAATCCCTATTTTTTTGGTCTCTCAATTTTCCTATAAAATTTTCCCTTAATTTTTAAAGTATTTTCCAGCGTACAGGAAAGTTGGAATAATTGTGCAGTGAACTCTCACGTGTCCATCACCTACAGTTAGCATCTTGCTTTATGCTTTATCACACAATCATTTATTGGTCAATTTTATTTTTTGGATGCAATTCAAAGCAAGTTACAAGTATTAGTACATGTTAAGCTTTTGAACTGTAGTGTTGGAGAAGACTCTTGAGAGTCCCTTGGACAGCAAGGAGATCCAACCAGTCTATCCTAAAGGAAATCAGTCCTCAATATTCATTGGAAGGACTGAGGCTGAAGCTGAAACTCCAATACTTTGGCCACCTGATGCGAAGAACTGACTCATTTGAAAAGACCCTCATGCTGGGAAAGATTGAGGACGGGAGGAGAAGGGGACGACAGAGGATGAGATGATTGGATGGCATCACCGACTCAATGGACGTGTTTGAATAAGGTCTGGGAGTTGGTGATGGACAGGGAAGCCTGGCGTGCTGCAGTCCATGGGATCGCAAAGAGTCGGATACAACTCAGCCACTGAACTGAACCCTTGAGTTCAGGTTTTCAACTTAAAATTTTTGAAGGTAAATTTGACTTGCAGTGAAATGCAGCCAGTTGCCATTCCACGGGTTTACACAAATACACCTGTGTAATCTGAAGTCTTCTGGAGTTGTAGAGCTTTATAATTAACTGGAAAGTTCCCTCTTGCCCTTTCCTAGTGAGTTCAGTCACTCTCCCCGATTGAACCACTGTTTTTCTCTATGGACTCGTTTTGCTTATTGTAGTTCAGTTCAGTTCAGTCCTTCCAAGGAGTAAGCGTCTTTTAATTCCATGGCTGCAGTCACCATCTGCAGTGATTTTGGAGCCCCCCAAAAATAAAATCTGACACTGTTTCCACTGTTTCTCCATCTATTTCCCATGAAGTGATGGGACTAGATGCCATGATCTTCGTTTTCTGAATGTTGAACTTTAAGCCAACCTTTTCACTCTCCTCTTTCACTTTCATCAAGAGGCTTTTTAGTTCCTGTTCACTTTCTGCCATAAGGGTGGTGTCATCTGCATATCTGAGCTTATTGATACTTCTCCTGGCAGTCTTGATTCCAGCTTGTGCTTCTTCCAGCCCAGGGTTTCTCATGATGTACTCTGCATATAAGTTAAATATAGAGTTTCACATAAATGGTATACAGGATACACTCTGTTGGGTAAGGCTTTTTCATTCAGCTTAGGGTTTTGAGACTAATATGTTACTCCTTGGAAGAAAAGTTATGATCAACCTAGATAGCATATTGAAAAGCAGAGACATTACTTTGCCAACAAAGGTCCATCTAGTCAAGGCTGTGGTTTTTCCAGTGGTCATGTATGGATGTGAGAGTTGGACTGTGAAGAAAGCTGAGCGCCGAAGAATTGACGCTTTTGAACTGTGGTGTTGGAGAAGACTTGAGAGTCCCTTGGACTGCAAGGAGATCCAACCTGTCCATTCTGAAGGAGATTAGCCCTGGGATTTCTTTGGAAGGAATGATGCTGAAGCTGAAACTCCAGTACTTTGGCCACTTCATGCGAAGAGTTGACTCATTGGAAAAGACTCTGATACTGGGAAGGATTGGGGGCAGGAGGAGAAGGGGATGACAGAGGATGAGATGGCTGGATGGCATCACCGACTTGATGGATGTGAGTTTGAGTGAACTCCGGGAGATGGTGATGGACAGGGAGGCCTGGCGTGCTGCAGTTCATGGGGTCACAAAGAGTCGGACACGACTGAGCAACTGAACTGAACTGATTATATATCACAGTAGTTCTTTCTTTTTATTGCTTTTTGTCTTCCATTGTGTGAATATACCACCATAATTTATCCATTTTCATATTGAAAGTCACCTGGACTCTTTCCAGTGAGTTGCTCTGAACACTTCTGTACAACTCTCTTTGTTGGATGAATGCTTTTATCTGTCTTGTTAATGCTTAGAAGTGGAATGAGTGTGTGTAACAGGGAAGCTGAATGTTTAGTTTTCATAAGGAACTGTTGTATTTTTTTAAAGTGCTTGTACTTTACAGTCCCACTGACAGTGCATGGGAATTCCTGTTGCTCCACATTCCTACAAACATTTGATAATATCATTCTTTTTTATTTTGTTACTCTAATGAGTGTGTAGCCATGTTAACTTTTGAAGACCATAGTTCTTTCTAGGATTTCAGGTTCAGGTCTCCATTATTCTGGCTGCTTAAAGCAGCCATGCTTAAGCATTTTACTGTAAAAGATTAGAAAGAAAGTCAATATTTTGTAAATAGAAAAATTCATTTAGATCAGTTTATTATACTATTATCTGTGAGGATTTTTTAACTTTTTTGATGGTGAAATTAGAATTTCAAATTCTGTGGAAGTTTTAGTTTTACTCCTCTGTAACCAAAGTAAAACTTAAACAGATAAAGTCTTTCTGCAGCAGTGTTTTCTCATGGTAGTTGAATTTTTATTTTGAAAAATACTTTCTTTTAAAGTAGAAAATGTGATAAAAATTTAAGCTTATCATTCATTGCGTCAAGAACCTGAAGACAAATAGAACTACCTGTGGGCTCTGTTAGGGGGAAGTACATTTGCAAAAATGTACAAGAATAAGAAAAGTAGTTTTCACATGGTTTGAAAAATTCTACTTAAAGCACAAGAGAAGTTCTGTCATCTATAATTTTAAGTTTTTCTCTGAGGGTTTCACAGATTTAAACTGTTTACTACAGATTAAAATTCGTCAATAAAACAAGCTTAATGACGTTGGGATTTCACTGAAAATGTTTTGTAAAAAATTGGGAAGTATTTGGTCCTGAAAGTTCTTATGTAATCTTAGAGATAAAAAGGATAAGCAGAAGACCTACAGAAAATAATATTGAAGGCTTAGGCTTTCTATTAGACACATCCCATTTTCTACAATTTAAAAATCTGTTTTCTGTGTAATGTAAATTCTTTTACTACACTGTGCCGAAATAGTATCAGGGCTTCTGTGATAGTTCAGTTGGTAAAGAACCCGCCTGCATTGCAGGAGACCCTGGTTCAATTCCTGGGTCTGGAAGATCCGCTGGAGAAGGGAAAGGCTACCCACTCTAGTATTCTGGAGTATGTATATGAGGGTGTTCTAATTGATTGGATGAAATTATATTTAATTTCTTGGATAAGGTATAAACAAGTTGTAAGGTGGTTATTAAGTTTCTTATTTTTCCCTCTGTTTCTGTTTGTAACAGGGAGAAACAGGATACTTTAATACAGCTTGTATTCAATTTTAACTCATTCAAGGTTGATGATAAAGCTTATACTTTTTGAAATTAATGTGAAATTTATTTTTTCGTTGAGTGCTCAATGGGGTAATGTTTAAATTTCTACATAAAGGTGGTTGGAATATAAACTTTTACTGTGTCTTTCCAAGGTGGTTTCATTAGTAAGGGTTTTCATGATATAAGTAAATAGATTTTTTTAAATGTGTAATGGCAAAATCCCTGTGTATGAGATTATGTTTTCTCTTATTCATTATTTGCTATTGGAAACAGTTTGAGGATTTCTAAGTGTCAGTAAGCAAGATGAAGTCCAGGAGAATGTTGTAGTTAAAATTAGTGCAGAGAAAAGACGGAACTTCTATATACTAGCTACTGACTAGGTTGCTTTGGGATTTTTATAGTTCTCTAGACTATAGTCTTAAGATTTTGAAATACAGTCATCTGAAGTAATCAGGCAGTGTATTCTAGTTTTGGGAAATATCTTCATCACTTGAATCTTTTAGAAAAATATTAATATAATGTACGTGTTGTTAACATACTTAGATATAATGTACATACTGTACTGAATAGAATTGAACTTTTCCTTGATAGGGGAAATTACACTGACTCAGGGTCATTATCACAAACTTCATTTAAAACAAAGACTTTATAGTGTAGATCTAGAACTTCGGTCCATAGGTGTGCCTCAAGCTGTGTCTGACTGTTGAGCCCTTAAAATGTGGTTGGACTGATTTGAAATGTGCTGAAGGGGTAAAATAGACACCAGATTTTGAAAACTTGTGCCTGGTTTCTTAAGAAGCACAATGTTTCCAAGGTTCATCTGTGTTGTAGCATGTATTTTACTGCTGAATAATATTCCAGCGTACCCCACATTTTATTTCTCCAGTTGATTCATTCCTCAATTGATGGACATTTAGAGTGTCTCTACTTTTTGACTATTGTAAGGCCAAGGTGAATACTTAACACAAGTTTTTTGTGGACATATTCTTGAGCATATGCCTTTTGAGTTGAATTATTGGGTCACATGATAGCTGTCTATTGACCTGCTCTTGGGACTGCCAAACTATTTTCCGAAGTGGTTGTACCAGTTTTTTTTCCTGCCAACAATACAAGAGGATTCCAGTTACTTTCCATTGTGTGTAATACTTGTTACTGTCTCTTTTAGCTTTCCTGCTATGAAGCGTTTTGTTGTGATTACTTGACTTTCTATTACGCAAGCAGCAGTTCTTAATATGGTCTGGGGGTCCCCATAGCCCTTCTAGGAGGATCATAAGCTCAACACTGCTTTCATAATTTTCCAAGATGGTTTTTTCACTCTAATTTTCTCAGAAACAAACAACGTATTTTTTCAGAATCTGTAAGATGTGGGATACCAAGACAGATGTAAAAATTCAGTTGTCTTCCAATATGAGATTGAAGTTATTTACAAAAATTTAAAACAGTTATTCTTCACACTAGGAAAATAGTTACTTTTGGTTAAAAAAAAAAGAAAATTCTTCTATTAATGTAATGAGTTTATTATTGTAAATTTATATTTTTAAAGATTTCTTAGTTTTAATTTATAGTATATCAGTAGCTTTAACCTACTTAAAAGCTCCATGGAGTTTCAAAAGCTCTGTGGGGTTTCAAATTTGTAATAGTGGTGTCCTGAGGCCAAAAATTGCTGCAATGGAGTATTTAATAGATTACATAGATAGTTTCAAGACTGAGGATTGACTTCACTAAGTTGCCATTATTTCTCACGTAGAAACTATGGTAGCCTACTGGTCGGTTCCCTCCCTGCACCCCCATTAACTCCTAGAGCAGTCTCTGAAAAATATTAATCAGATCATGTTACTCTCTACATAAACTAACAGCTCCCCATTGATCTTGGACTTGACTTAATGGGGCCATGAGGCCTTGTGTGATAAGGTTCCTTCCTGCCTCTCCAGTCCGATGCCATCTTTCCTCCTTGGTCACTTGGCTTTTGCCTTATTGACTTTTTAGTTCCTTGGTCTGTTAATCACTTTTTTTCCCCCCCTGCCTGAGGAGTTTTGTGCAGTTTGTTCTTGCTACCCAGAATGCCTCTCACTCTTTGGCTATTCCCACTCAGTGCAAAGGTTACTTTCTCATACCCAGAATGCCTCTCACTCTGGCTATTCCCACTCAGTGCAAAGGTTACTTTCTCAAAGAAGTATCCTTAATTTTCCAGAGTAGGTTGAGATTCCCCATTGTACTTTCTCACAGTATCCTGGTTTGGGTCATAGTTTATTACAACTTAAAGCCTGTATTCATGTGATTATTTGATTAATTTGTGTGTGTGTGTGTGTGTGTGTGTGCTAGAGAAGATCTGTGGTTGTTCCCAGTAGTGTTACCAAAGCCTAGCACATTGTATGGGCTAAGTAAATATTTGTTTATAACTGAATCTAGGCCATATGCATGATAATGGGTAATTAATAATCAGTACCAATTACTTAGGACTTCCCTGGTATCTCAACTGGTAAGGAATCTGCCTGTGAGGCTGGAAACCCTGGTTCGATTCCGGGGTTGGGAAGATCCCTTGGAGAAGGGACATGCTGCCCACTCCAGTGTTCTTGGGCTTCCCTGGTGGCTCAGTCTGGTAAAGAATCCACCTGCAATGAGGGAGACCTGGGTTCAGTCCCTGGTTTGGGAAGATGTGCTTCCCTGGTGGCTCAGCTGTAAAGAATCGGCCAGAAAGTGGGAGACATGAGTTTGATCCCTGAGTCGGGAAGATATGCTGGAAGGGAAATGGCAACCCACTCCAGTATCTTGCCTGGAAAATCCCATGAACAGAGGACCTTGGCGGGCTACAGTCCACGGGGTTGCAAGAGTCAGACATGACTTAGTGACTGAACTGCCACCACCACCACCAGTTACTTAGTGTTTACTGAGTGCAGTACAGTTGTCCATCGGTGTCACCAGGGATTGGTTCCAGGACCCACTGTGGATACCAAAATCTGCAAATGCTCAAGGCCCAAAGTCTCCCTCTGCGTTCGTGAATTTGGACAGCTGGCTATACATAGTCTCATTGTTTTCTGCCCTCTTCTCATGGCTTCATTTGAAACTGCTCTCCCTTCAGCTCAACACTCTTGACTGCCACAGGATGTTCATTCTTGCTTCTAGTTACTGAAACAATTTTTCTAGAAGAGCTTTTCTTTTTTTTTTTAGAACAACCTTTCTTAACTGAGAAGCTTCATCTCAACCACAGAACCCAGAAAGACTTGAATCAGTTCAGTTCAGTCACTCAGTTGTGTCGGACTGTTTGCCGACAAAAAGAAGAAAATTTTGAATGACTGTTTTTCCAGCCAGTATGCTTTTAAATGCATAGACGAGAAGTTAATTCTTTACCTAAGCTAAGTGGTGTGCTAGTAGATGTTTATCAGCTAGTTCTTTGGGGGAAAACAGCACTAATTTGTAGTGTTTGCTGATTCCATGGTAGTAAATACCTCTCCCTATGGAAGGCTCTGACTATAGAGCTGGTTTATACGATTCCTGAAAATTAAGACTGAGCTGGGAGGAGCTGTTGCTTACAGTGAATGTCTTAAGGCAGGTGTCAGCCAACTAGAGTGAGCCAAATTCACCATGCCCATTCACCTCTATATTATCTGTACTTTCAGAACAGCCCATAGAGCTGAAAATATTTACTGTCTATCCCTTTACCGGAAATTTGCTGACTCCTGCTATAGGCCATTAGGTCTCACTAGATCCAGATTTTGTCACATGGTTCCTCAAAACCTTTCTTATTTGAAAATTTTGCCATGACATAAGTTTAGCAGTGTGACTGGTAGAGATATAATGCAAGCTGCATATATAATTTTTCTCATAGCCACTTAAAAAATTAATTTTTATTAGAATACTTAGAACATAAAATTTACCATCCTAACCATTTTTGAGTGTACAATTAGTTCAGTGACCTTAAATACATTCATATTGCTGTGCAACCATCACCACCATCCATCTCTAGAATTCTTTTCATTTTAAACCAAAACCCTGTACCTATAAACAATAGTTCCCCATTATCCCATCCTGCCAGCCTCTGGCAAGTACCATTCTGCCTTTTGTCTCTATGAATTTGACTACTTAGGTTTCTCATAAGAGTGGAATCATAATATTGGTCCTTTTGTGACTACCTTATTTCACTTAGCATAGTGTCCTTATGTTTCATCCATGTTTCAGCATGTGACAGAATTTCCTTCTTTAAGGCTGAAAGATACTCCATTGTATGTGTGTACTATGATATGTATATATCCCATTTTGTCTATCCATTCAGCTGTCAGTGTCACTTGGGTTGTTTCTGTCTTTGGGTTTGTAATTGTAATATATATTTTTTAACCTAGTGTATCTTAAGTATCATTTCAACATGTAACTGATATTTTAAAAATTAAGATACTTTTCTTTTTCATACTAGGTGTTCAAGATCTGGTGTGTATTTTACACGCACAGCATATCTTAAAACTAGCCACCTGTCAAGTGTTCAGTAGCCACTTTTAGTTAGAGACTTCAGAATTAGATAGCATAGCTAATAAGGTCTTCATGCTTTGTTTCCTGCTCACCTGTCCCCGGGCATTCACTGCGTTTCAGCTGTTTTTAAGTCTTTTCCTCCAACTATCACTAGCTCTTTGTCCTTTTGAGCTTTTGCCAATGCTGCTAATGACAGTAACATAATACTTACTACAGGCTTATTATACTAAGGCATATTGCATTAATACTTTTTAAAGTTTCACAACTTTATGATGAAAGTACTATTGTTACCTGTTATTTAAAAATGAAGAAACGAAGACTCAGGTTAGAGAAGTGGTTAAATGTATACACTTGGTATTTAGTGAGCCTAGATTGAAATCCAGTGACTGACTCTGGAGTCCACACCTTCAAGGCGCCTTGACTTTTCTCTGGTTGGCTTTTCAGCCTTTAGGTTTATTTAAATATTAGTTCATTGAAGTTTGCTTGGACTTGCCACTCTAAATTAGATCAGTGACTATAATCTCTGATACCATTTTGTGATTAAATGGACTTTATCCTTCCCTCCCCATACTGTAAGAATTTACAAAGATAGGGGCTGTTTTGCTTACCTCTTAATCCCATGGTACCTGCCTAGTATTGTACTTGGCACACATTGAGTAATGCAAATATTTATAGAGTGAATGAGCAAATAGTGTGTTAAAGTGTTTTTTTTGCAGTGTTTTGTGCTTAGTTGGGAATATTTTAACAGTGTGATTTGCTTAGAAAAAGGTGACGTTTAGTCTTACTTTAATCAAGTGTCCAATAGCATTTATTTTAAAAAATATTTATCTTATTTTTCGGCTCTGCTTGGTCTTCAGTGGTGCACTTGGGCTTTCTCTAGTTGCAGAGAGCGGGGGCTTCTCTCCAGCTGTGGTGTGCAGGGCTTCTCATTGTGGCGGCTTTTCTTGTGGAGCACGGGTTTGAGGCTTACGGGCTTCAGTAGTTGCAGCATTTGGGCTCTAGTTGTGACGCACGGGCTTAGATGCTTCACAGCATGTGGAATCTTCCCGGATCAGGACTCGAACACATTCCCTGCATTGGCAAGTGGATTCTTTGCCATTGTATCACCAAGGAAGTCCCAATGGCATTATTTTAGTTGTTTCTCTATCTGAGCAACTTCCACTGTCAAAAAAAGAAAATCCCATTAAAATTAGAATTGGGAGGTTTTTTAAAAGACTAATGTTGCTATCTCCAAATCTACTTGATGCAAAACTCAGTAGAGTTAGCATAATCAGATTCCATTTATTATAGGTATAAACAATATATATATGTGCATCTATTTTGCAAATACTTTTCATCACCAGAAGATATGAACTCTGGTTTGTTCTAGGTAAATTTATGCTGTTCTGAGTGAGTTTGATCTCCAGTAGATATAACTACATAGACTGCTTGATTTATTGATTAAGCAGCTAATGTGTAGATTTCTAGACTGGTATGAGGTCTTTTGTTAGATTTTTTTTTTTATAGCCTTTAAGACACTCTCTAGTTTTTATAAAGAGTATGGCTTTATTAGTTTTAAAAATACAGACTACAAGGAAAATGAAATACATCATGCATTCTGTTGAGGAAATTTCAAATGAGAAAAGTATGAAATAAAACATGTTATGTGTATGGCTGAGTCCCTTCGATGTTCATCTGAAACAGTCACAAAATTGTTAATTGGCTATACCCTAATGCAAAACTCAAAAACTTTTTTTAAAAAGGGAAATCCACTCTTAAGTGTGTATCTATCTAATTCTGTTCAGAAAAATATTCATATATTTACCCATATGTAATTTGCTACTTACTCCTGTTAAGCAGATGGATCATTCCCCACACTCTTACCTTACTCTTTATTTGTATCCTCACAGTCTTTCTATGTTGGCATATGAAGAGCCAACTCATTCCACTGTTATTTATTGATTATTTGTATTTATTAGATTGGGGCAAATGTAATTGTGGTTTTGGACCATTAATTTTAAATCATTATAACTAGGTTCAAACACATCTTTATTAATCAAAATTGGAAACATTACAGTCAACACATTTTTGCCAACGAGAAGTAAGTTTGTTTTTACCTGTAGTGTAAAAAATCTGTGCTTTAGGATTTGATGAACTTTTTAAAAGCATTTTCTGCCTCCTGTTGGTTGTGGAAGCATTTTGCCCGCAAAAAATTGTTGATACTTGAAGTGGTAGTCAGTTAGCAAGAGGTCAGAGAAACATGGCTAGTGAAGCAAAACTTCATAGCCCAATTTGTTCAACTTTTGAAGCATTGATTGTGCAGTGGGCTGTCAGGCGTTGTCGTGGAGAAGAATTGGGTCCTTTCTGTTGATCAGTGCTGGTTGCAGGCATTGCAGTTTTCAGTGCATCTCATTAATTTGCTGAGCATACATACTTCTCAGATGTAATGGTTTCGCTGGGATTCAGAAAACTAGTGGATCAGACCAGCAGCAGACCATCAAACAGTGAGCATGACCTTGTTTTGATGCAAGTTTGGCTTTGAAAGTGCTTTGGAGCTTCTTCTCAGTCCAAGCTCTGAGCTGGTCATTGCTGGTTATTGTATAAAATCCACTTTTTGTCACATGTCACAATCTGATTGAGAAATTCCTCTTCATTGCTGCATACAATAAAAGATGATGACTCTTCATAACGACGATTTTTTTGATTTACAGTCAGCTCATGAAGCACCCACTTACTGAGATTTTTCACCTTTCCAATTTGCTTCAAATGCCCAAGACCACAGAATGGTTGAAGTTGAGTTCTTTGACAGTTTCTCATGTAGTTGTTAAGAGGACCAGCTTTGATGATTGCTTTCAATTGGTTGTAGTCAACTGAGACCAGCTGATGGCTGGCCACTCCATTCCTCATCTTCAAGGCTCTCATCTTCTTGAACCACCACTGCACTGTACATTCGTTAGCAGTTCCTGGTCCAAATGCATTGTTCTTTCGAGTTGTCTCTGCTGCTTTGCAATTCATTTTGAACTCATAAAATTGCTCGGATTTGCTTTTTGTCTAAAACGGCATTTCCATAGTCTAAAATAAAGTACACAGCAGGTAATGTCACTAGCAAAAAACAAAGCAAGAAATGCACATTTAAGTGATGTATAACATAACCACATTTAAGAATGTATTCCAGAATCAAATGGCAAAGTTTGATGCAAAGCCACAATTATTTTTGCACCAGCCTAATGCATAATATTAATATTTTTGAAGAAGGGGAAAGGGTGTTGTCATTACGAATATTGTGGTCTGCATTTTGGAGAAAGCGTTAACCTTGGAATACGGCTTTACGCCTCTGAGCCTCACTGGCCACATTCTTAACATGTGATTAAATACCTGCTTTACTAGATTATGGAGAAGGAAATGGCAACCCACTCCAGTAATTCTTGCCTGGAGAATCCCATGGAGGGAAGAGCCTGGTAGGCTACAGTCCATCGGGTCACAAAGAGTCGGACACGACTGACTTTCCTTCCTTTACTAGATTATTTGAAGGATTTCATGAGACAATATGTAAAAGTACCTAACTCAGAGTTTATATACTTCACTTGAATTGGCTTCTTTCCTCTTGATCTTTTTGTTTGCCAGGAAATTGAGTCTTAATTTTTTGTAGTAGAAGAAAGCTTAGTTTGCTAGTATGTGAAAGTGAAACATTTAATTTGTAGTTATTTGTAAACTGTATGTATTTAAACATACAGTTTTTAAGAGTTTCCATTGATAATGCACTGTAACATTTTCAACTGTTCAGATTTATAAGAAGGTGCCCCTTTCTCATATAGCTGCTTATGTTTCTGTAGTTTATCTTATGCCTGACCAACATCTTAATGTAAGATTTATGCACTGTTTTTTAATGAGGGTACTTTAAGGTTAGTCAGACCTCAGGCATTTGGAGAATAATGCCTGAGGTTTGAGTAACCTTTAATGTATTTTTTACATTTTTTGTATTTTTTTTTTTTTTTTTGAGACATATAAGCAGTACTGAATAAAAAACTGATTAAAAAGTAGAGACTCTCAAAGGAACTGTGACTTAAAATATCTGTAAAGATAAGAATGTACTGGAAGATAAAAAGCAAATATAAGACAGTTTGAGAGTCTGGAACGGTATTTCTATATTGTAGGACAGCAGCTGATACTGTACCAGTAACTAACTCAGTATTGTCAGAAAGTTAAATTGTATTTGGTAGAATGGAAAGCAGTTTTGATTTTCACACAGGCGTGAACATCAGCTGGATAATCCACTGATGTGAAACACCTGACTTCGGATGATGTTGAGAAAATGAGAAGGCTACTGAATGTTTTGTAGATGGCTGAGTTGATTTCACATCATTAAATAACTTACTTTGAAGTATGTTGAAATTTTGATTCTTGAGATTCTTGAGAGTGTGTATAGTAGTTTTCACTTTTCAACCTTTCTAGCCTGTTGGAAATTTCTGTAGGTTGTCAAGAGCAAGACCAGAGTAGGAAACTTACATTTATAAGAAATATGTATCCTTAGAAACTTATTCCAGTATGTATTTTCGTTTTGAACTGGTGGTGGCCACATGAGCTGAAGGACAAAAATAAGCATATCTATCAAGGTAGTACAGAAATAACTAAAGGAAATTATGAAAATCCTTTTTGGTTAGGATTCTTCCCTAGGTATATGGAAGCATTTTATATAATTTGTTGTAATAAATTTTATGTTTCTACAGAAGAAGATTGTCTGGGCTGCCTCCTGTCTAAAGCTGCTTTGAGAATTTTTAAGAATGCTAATCAAAGGATTCGTGTCCAAAGATATTTAAGCAGCTCATACAGCTCAATATCAGAAAAACAGCCCAGTCAAAAAATGGGCAGGACACCTAAATGGACATTTCTTTAAAGAAGACATACAGATGGCCAATAAACACATGAAAAGATGCTCCACATTGATAATTACTAGAGAAGTGCAAATCAAAACTACTATGAGGCATCACCTTGCACCAATCAGAATGGCCATCATCATAAAATCTACAAACAGTAAATGCTGGAGAGGATGTACTGTTGATGGGAATGTAAACTGATACAGCCATTACGGAGAACAATGTGGAGATTCCTTTAAAAACCTGGAATAGATCTACCATATGACCCAGCAATCCTGCTACTGGGCATACACCCTGAGAAAACCACAGTTGTATAAGACACATGTACCCCAATGTTCATTGCAACAATATTTACAATAGCCAGGACATGGATACAACTTAGATGTCCATAGACAGATGAATGGATAAAAATTGTGGTACATACCTACAATGGAATATTACTCAGTCATAAAAAGAAACAAATTTGAGTCAGTGGTAATGAGGTGGATGAACACCTTACAGAGTGAAATTGTCAAAGAAAAATATCGTATATTAATGCATATATATGGAATTTAGGAAAATAGTACTGAGGAACCTATTTGCAGGGAAAGGAGGGAGACATAGATGTAGAGAATGGGGGGCTTGTGAGCATAGCAGAGGAAGGAGAAGGTGGGAAGAATGGAGAAAGTAGCATTGATATATATACACTATCATGTGTCAAATAGATAGCTAATGGAAGTGTGTGTGTGTGTTAGTCTTGTCCGACTTTTTGCGACTCCGTGGACTATAGCCGGCCAGGCTGCTCTGTCCGTGGGATTCTCCAGGCAGGAATACTGGAGTGGGTTGCCATTTCCTTCTTCAGGGGATCTTCCTGACCCAGGGATTGAAGCTAGCTCTCCTGCATTGCAGACAGATTCTTTACCGTCTGAGCTACAGGGAGGTCTGGTAGCTAATGGGAAGTTGCTGTTTAACACAAGGAGCCCAGCCTGGCACTCTGTGATGATGTAGAACGGTAGGATGGGGTGGGGGGGAGGCTTATGAAGGAGGGGATACGCATGCACGCATGTGCTAAGTTGCTTCTGTTGTATTTGACTCTGTGCAACCCTGTGGACCATAGCCTGCCAGGCTCCTCTGTCCATGGGATTCTCCAAGGAAAAGACTACTGGAGTGGGTTGCTGTGCTCTCCTCCAGGGGATTTTCCTGACTTAGGATTCGAATCTGCATCTCTTATGTCTCCTACATTGGCAGGTGGGTTCTTTACCACTAGAGCCATCTGGGAAGCCAGTGTGTAATTATGACTGATTTTCGCCGTTGTACTGCAGAAAACACAACATAGTAAGGCAATTTTCTTCCAATTAAAAAATAAATTAAAAAATCCAACTTGATGCTCTTGATTTAAAGTTGAATTTTTCACTTAATGCAAAATTTTGAGCATTCCATGTCAATAAATACAGGATTGCATTATTCTAAAACAAAAAAAAGGCTAATTTTTTTCCTCTAAGTCACTACCACTTGGTTTCTGATTTTTTTCTTGTGTTCAATAAAAGTATAATAGATAAAACAGATAAGTTCAAATGTTAGAGATCGAATTGGAAAATTTGAAGCCACTGTAAACTATTTCCTCTACCTTTTATAGAGTACAGAATAGAAGTTTAAAGATGTATGAAGTAGACGCAGGATTTTTGGCTCTTCTGTAAAAATATAACATCATATTTGGATTAAATTTTTCTAAAATACAGCTTATTTGGGAAACTAGAGCATATCTGATTTGGTATAATTAAAATTAAGATTTACTCATTTGTGTTTTCAGTGGAGTGGCAGGCAGCTGAGAGTTACTGTTATCCTTTGTTTTTGTAAAGTTTGTTCCAAGCTTTGAATAATTTACTCAGAGTAAACCAGTGTTAGTCTGTTTGGGAGTAGTTCTAATTACCTAAATTGTTTGACATCAGTTATTTGAAATTTAAAATTTATCTTTATAAGAATTGGATTATAACAGGTAGTCACATTACACAGTTTCTCTTTGTACCCTATCTCTGTCATAATGCTTTCCGATCTTCAACATGAAGTGCTATAATTCTTATTTTGAATTGCCTTAGGTGCCCCTCAGAACCAAGAGTTTCATGAAGCTAGAGGATTCTAGTATCAGTGATGTTAATTTTCAACAATGCTGTAATTCTTTAGGAGAAAGTGATTTCTTTGAGTCTGTAAGGACTTGAGATTTTTGTGAATATTGAATGAGATGATGTGGGGATGTGGTTCGAGGCATGATGTAGCTGCTTAGTAAAATAATGATGAGTATAAGTGCATTTTGAACTGTGTGCCACTAAGATCTTACCCCTTTGCATCTAGGATATCAGAGAAGCCCCTAGTATGTTCAGAGAGCCAAACTATCCTTCCCAACATTGACAATTCATGGTTAGTAGGATTCTAGCCCTTAAATATTACTAAGAGCTCAACTAAAGCATTCACTACCACACTATGATAGAAGCTTTTGAGGTTGTGGCTGTTTTGGATACCAGGTCTTAACTGTCTGCTTAATTATGCTCATGGATGACCTTCTCTTATTCTTGGGTGATCATCGGTGTTGTGATTTCTGTGTCTCATAGCTGCCTAAAACTAGAATTTTTAGACAAACTTTATTTTTAAGGTTTTTATTGAAGTATAGTTGATTTACAATGTTGTGTTAGTTTCAGGTGTACAGCAAAGTGAATGAGCTATACATACATATATACATACATATATATACACACATATATATATCTCTACTCTTTTTTTAGTTTTTTCAGTCCATATAGGTCATTACAGAGTATTGAGTGGAGTTCCCTGTGCTGATCAGTAGATTTTTATTTAAGTAATTGTTTATTTTTGGTTGTGCTGAGTCTTTGTTGCTGTGCAGGCTTTTTTCTCTAGTTGCAGCCAGTGGGGGCTTGTCTCTAGTTATGATGTGTGGGCTTCTCATTGTGTTGGCTTCAATAGTGGAGCCATATAGGCTTAGTAGTTGTGACTCGTGGGCCTTAGGGTGTGCAGGCTTCAGTAGTTGGCAGTTCCTGGGCTCTAGAGCACAGGCTCAGTATTTGTGGCACACAGGCTGAGTTGCTCCACAGCATGTGAGATCTTTTTGGACCAGGGATTGAACCCATGTCTTCTGCATTGGTAGGTGGATTCTTTACCACTAAGTCAACAGGGAAGCCCTGTAACAGTTTTTATATTGGACTATTCAGTGGGTATGTCACTAGTTTTACTTTGTTTTTTACTTATTTTTTACAGCCATTTTGTATTGGGGTATAGTTGATTAATGGGGATGGAAGTTTGGGGGAGAAAGGATACATGTGTGTGTGTGGCTGAATCCCTCTGCTGTGTGCCTGACTCTATTACAGTATTTTTACTTTTTTAGTTTTTACATTGTGCTGCACTGGGTCTTCATTGTGGTGTGTGGGACTTCTCTTGTTGTGAATCATGGACTTTACAGAGTGTGCGTGTTCACTGATTGCAGCGCACAGGCTTCTGTATTTGCATTGTGCAGGCTTGGTTGCCCTGTGGCATGTGGGATTTTAGTTCCCCAACCAGGGATTGAACCCGCATCCCCTGCATCGGAAAACAGATTCTTAACCGCTGGACCACCAGGGAAGTCCCATGTCAGAGGTTTTAAAGTTACCCGATTATTATTTTAGGATTAGTCCCCTTCCTTTGTTTATTGGCCATTTAGATTTCATTTTTGTGAAGTTCTTATTTCAGTCTATTGGCTAGTTTTCAGTTGGGTTGTATTTTACTGGTCGGCAGGCTTTCTGTATAAAAGCTGGGTTTCAAGGTCTCTGTTCGTTTTGGGTATTGTAGATATTTTCACTCTGTTGCTTAACATTTTACTCTGTTAATGATAGTTTAATTTATTGTGGCTTTTTTATGGCTAAATTTTTTTGTGTCCTGTCTGGGAAATCTTTTCCAGTTGAACTAGTATTTTACTGATTTACCTTTTTGATGCTGTTTAATTGCATGGTAGGGCTTACTATGTGGCTCAGTGGTATAGAATCTGCCTGCCGAACAGGAGGTATGGATTCAGCCTGTTTCTTCCCCTGGAGAAGGGTATGGCAACCCACTCCAGTATTCTTGCTTGGAAGATCCCATGGGCAGAGGACCCTGGTGGGTGGCAGTCCTTGGGGTCGCAAAAGAGTTGGAAGTGACTTAGTGACTAAATAACAACAATTAAATGGTTCTGTTTACTTTGTGTGTGGAGTGCATGCTTTAAAAGATTTAAACTTCTTGAAATATGTTGACATGCTTTATGGCCCAGTATTATTGTTGTTTAGTTGCTGAAAAGTGAAAGTGAAATTGCTCAGTCATGTCCGGCTCTTTGCGACCCCATGGACGGTAACCTACCAGTCTCCTCAGGCTATGGAATTTTCCAGGCAAGAGTCCTGGAGTGGGTTGCCATTTTGTGTCCTACTCTTTTTTTGTGACCCCAAGAATTGTAGCCTGCCAGGTTCCTCTGTCCATAGGATTTCCCAGGCAAGAATACTGGAGTGAGTGGCCATTTCCTTCTCCAGGGAATCTTTCTGACCCAGGGATTGAAGCTATGTCTCCTGTATTGGCAGAGGATTCTTTACCTCTGAGCCACCAGGGAGGCCAGTAGCCCAGTATGTAAGTTTGTATATGTACTAGAAAAGAACACTTATTCTGTGGTTGTTGGATACAGTGTTTTATACATGCCAGTTGAGTCATCAGTTAATTAAGTTCAAATCTTTTTTTTTTTTTTCTTTTTGCCTGTTTTATTCTATCAGTTACTGAGGTAAATGTGCTATAAAATATGTTACTGTACTTTTGGATTAGTCTGTTTTTCTCTGTAGTTCTATTTTATTTTTGATTTATGTATTTTGAAGCTGTATTATGATATACATGTACATGTAAAGTTTTCTTGTGAATTGAACACTTTGTAATGTTGGAATGTCCTAGTCGCTTTTGTATTGTATTAAAGTTTGCTTTGTTCTGGGAACTATTCAGTATCCTGTGATAGATTGTAATAGAAAAGCATTTGAAAAAGAATGTGTGTATATATTTATATATTTACACACAATATGTATAATTGAGTCTCTTTGCTGAACAGCAGTAATTAACACAACATTGTAAATCAGATACACTTCAATTGTCAAATTTAAATTTAAAACTTTATAAATTTTTTTAAAATTGTCGAGTAGCCTCACTTAACTTTGTTTGGTTAGTTTTTGTGTAGTATATCTTCACCCATTCTTTTTTTTTTTCCTTCCCTTAGTAATTTATGTGTATCTTTTTTTAAGCAACATGAAATTGGGTTTTTAGATACAGTCTGGCAATTTTGTCTTTGTAACAGGTAGTCTGTTATGTAATTATTGATACATTTGCTTCACATTTCCCATTTTACCATTGATTTCTGTTTTTCCTGTCTCTCCTATGTTGCTTTTTTCTCTTTTGTTTTGTATTATTCCAGCTATCCGGCCCCCCGGATATTTAAGTATTTAAGTGTATTGATAGCATGAATTTACTATATATTTTTGCCTTTTAAAAAAAAGACTTTAGAGCAGTTTTAGGTTTATAGCAACTTGAGCAGGAAATAGAAAGTTCCCATACTCCTCCCCGCCCCCCGCCCTCGCCCCCACTTAAATCTCCCCATCAACATCCCACCCTGGGATGGTACATTTGTTACAATTGATGGACCTACATTGACACATCCTTATCATTCAAAATTCATAGTTTAAGACTCACCCTTGGTGTTTTGACAAGTGTATATAGTGTATATGCTCTGCCTATACCCTAACTCCTGGCAACCACTGATCCATTTACTGTCTCCATAGTTTTGTCCTTCCCAGAATATAGTCTAGTTGGAATTATACGGTATGTAGCTGCATTTAAGGTTCATCCATGGTTCTTTGGATGGTTTTATAGCTTATTTCTTTCTATTGCTAAATAATATCCCTTTGTCTGGGTGTACTGTGGTTTATTTATTCACCTGTGGAACAATTTCTTGGTTGCTTCCAAGCTTTGACATTAATGAATAAAGCTGTCATATACACCTGTGAGCAGGTTTTGTTTGTCCAAAAGTTCTCAACTCCTTTGGGTAAATACCAGGGAGAGGGTCTTTGCTGGACCAAATGGTAAGACTTAAGTTTAGTTTTGTAAGAAATTGCTAAACTCTTCCAAAGTGGCTATACCATTTTGTATTCCCATCAGCAATGAATGAGAGTTCCTGTTTCATTTCCTTGCCAGTATTTGATGATGTTTCTGTTTTAGTTTGGCCATCCTAATAGTTATATAGCACTGTCTTTCTTGTTTTAATTGGCAATTTCCTAATGGCCTATGATACAAATATGCTTCTTTGCCATCTGTGTATCTTCTTTGGTGAGATATCTGTTAAAATTTTTGCCTGTTTTTTAAATTGTGTTGTTTTTTTTTTTCACCTTTACTGATGTATTTTTGTCTGCACTGGGCCCCTGTTGCTGCACATGGCTTTCTCTGGTTGAGTTGAGCTTGGGCCACTTGTTGGTTGTGGTGCGCAGGCTTCTGGCCGTGGCTTCTCTTGTTGTGGAGAACAGGCTGTAGGTGCACGGGCTTCAGTCGTTGTGGTGCCCGGCCTCGGTAGTTGCGGCCCACAGGCTCTAGAGCGTGGTCTCAGTAGTTGTGGCACACGAGCCCAGCTGCCCCTTGACATGTGGGATCCTCCCAGATCAGGGATCAAACCTGTGAACCCCGCATTGACAGGCAGACTCTCAACCACTGGATCACCAGAGAATTACTTTAAATAACAGTACTTTATAAGATGATCATTTCTAAGTGTTTTCTCCCAGTCTGGCTTTTCCCATTCTAGAGCAAAAGATTTGTGTTTCAAGTGAGATGCAAATAAAGCTCTTATGTTGCAAGGAACTGATAAGTTTCCTATTTTTTCCTCTTTTGTACTAATTATGCATTTGTTTTTCCTGCCTTGTTGCATTGGCAGGAGTTTTCAATATGATGTTGAATAGAATGAATAGAGAGCAGATATCCCCCCCTTTTTTCCTTTAAAGTTTGTTTTTATTGTGGTAAAAGTCTCATGATGTAAAACATAGCGTTTTAACCATGTTTAATGGTACAGTACAGTGGCAGTAAGTACATTCACATTGTTGGACAACTGTCACCATCATCCATCTCCCCAATTTTTCACCTTCCTAAACTGAAACTCTGTCTCCATTAAGCTCTAACTCCCCATTGCCCCTCCATGCTTCCCAGCCCCTGGCATCTAGCAGTTAATTTTCTGACTAGGTATCTTGTCTGTTCTAGGTAATTTGTCTGTTCTAGGTATCTTGTATAAGTGGAGTCAATTATTATTTGGAGAGCAGACATCCTTGCTTTGTTACTACTGGTCTTGGAAAATATTCAGTTGGTCACCATTATTACTCCAAACAGTAGATACTTTGTAGATGTACTTTATCAGGTCTTAAGTAGTTTCCTTTTATTCCTGATTTCCTGGAAATTTTCTTAGAAATGAATGCTTTCTAATGCTTTTTTGTTATTGATTGATGAGATGGTGTGGATTTTCTTTTCCTTTTGTCAATATGGTAAATTATTGGTTTTTCAAATGTTGAAATTTCTAGGGTAAACCTCACTTGGTCATTAAGAATTATTCTTGTTCTGTATTGCTGGATTTAACTTGGTGGTATTTTATGGAGCATTTCTGTCTGTGTTCATGAGGGATATTGGTCTGTGGTTTTTCTTTTCTAGTTTTGGTATCAGGGTAATATTGCCCTCATGAAATTAATTGAAAGCGTTTCCTTTTCTATTTTCACAAGAGAGGATGTGAGTTCTGGTAGCTTGAATCTTTCAAGATATTGGTCCATTTCATCCAAGTTATCAAACACCTTGCGTGCAGAGTTTTTTTTGAGCTTTTCTGGTGGCTCAGACATAAAGAATCTGCCTGCCTGTGCAGGAGACTTGGGTTTCATCCCTGGATCGGGAAGATCCGTTGGAGAAGGAAATGGTTCATGGGATCGCAAAAGAGTTGGACACGATTTAGTAGCTAAACAACAACAATAAGGAATAAGGAATTTTCCTTATTATCCTTTTAATTGTGAGGTCTGTAGTCATTTCCTTTTCTTGTTCCTGATATTGCTAATTTATATCTTCTGGCTTTTTTTTTGGCCGTTGTATCTAGATTCTAATCAATTTTATTGATATTTTGAGAGATGTTTTTCTTATTTTTCTGTTTTTGATTTCTGCTCTTTTTTGGGGGGGGGTTCATTTCTTGTTCGGAGAAGGCAATGGCACCCCACTCCAGTACTCTTGCCTGGAAAATCCCATGGACGGAGGAGCCTGATAGGCTGCAGTCCATGGGGTTGCTAAGAGTTGGACACAACTGAGCGACTTCACTTTCACTTTTCACTTTCATGCATTGGAGAAGGAAATGGCAACCCACTCCAGTGTTCTTGCCTGGAGAATCCCAGGGACGGGGAAGCCTGGTGGGCTGCCGTCTATGGGGTAACACAGAGTTGGACACGACTGAAGTGACTTAGCATAGCATAGCATAGCATTTGTTGTTTTTCTGTTTTCTAAAGGTTGAAACTTGAGGCTGCTGATGTGTGACCTTTCTTAAATTTATGTCTTTAACGCTATAAATTTTTCTAGGTATTGCTGTAGCTGCATTTTACAAATTTTGACATTGTAGCTTCATTTTTGTTCAGTTGAAAATATTTTTTTAATTGTTCTTCAAGACTTTCTTTTTGACCCATGACTTATTTGGAAGTGTTTTGTTTAATGTGGAAATGTTTCAGGTATCTCTCTGTTACCGAGAGAGGTATTTCTAACAGGTATTTCTACTGTTACTCCATTAGTGTCAGAGAATATACTTACATGGTTTCAAACTTAAAGTTATTAACATTTCCAAGGTTTGTTTTAAGACCCAGTTTATGATTTTATCTTGGTCGAGTGTCCCATGTTTACTTAAAAGTTTCGTTTTCATCTATAGGTTCCTCTGCTTTTTTCCTGTTAGTAAGTTATTTGTTAAGGACACCTTTTGTGTTGCTGATTTTAGTGACTGTTTCCTTTTAATGTCACTTACTATGTTCATTCAATTCAGTTCAGTTGCTCAGTCATGTCCGACTCTTTGCGACCCCATGAATCGCAGCACGCCAGGCCTCCCTGTCCATCACCAACTCCCAGAGTTCACTCAGACTCAGGTCCATCGAGTCAGTGATGCCATCCAACCATCTCATCCTCTGTCGTCCCCTTCTCCTCCTGCCCCCAATCCCTCCCAGCATCAGAGTCTTTTCCAAAAAGTCAACTCTTTGCATGAAGTGGCCAAAGTATTGGAGTTTCAGCTTCAGTATCAGTCCTTCCAATGAACACCGAGGACTGATCTCCTTTAGGATGGACTGGTTGGATCTCCTTGCAGTCCAAGGGACTCTCAAGAGTCTTCTCCAACACCACAGTTCAAAAGCATCAATTCTTCAGCACTCAGCTTTCTTCACAGTCCAACTCTCACATCCATACATGACCACTGGAAAAACCATAGCCTTGACTAGACAGACCTTTGTTGGCAAAGTAATGTCTCTGCTTTTGAATATGCTATCTAGGTTGGTCATAACTTTCCTTCCAAGGAGTAAGCGTCTTTTAATTTCATGGCTGCAGTCACCATCTGCAGTGATTTTGGAGCCCCAAAAAATAAAGTCTGACACTGTTTCCACTGTTTCCCCATCTATTTCCCATGAAGTGGTGGGACTGGATGCCATGATCTTCGTTTTCTGAATGTTGAGCTTTAAGCCAACTTTTTCACTCTCCACTTTCACTTTCATCAAGAGGCTTTTTAGTTCCTCTTCACTTTCTGCCATAAGGGTGGTGTCATCTGCATATCTGAGGTTATTGATATTTCTCCCAGCAATCTTGATTACAGCTTGTGTTTCTTCCAGTCCAGCGTTTCTCATGATGTACTCTGCATATAAGTTAAATAAACAGAGTGACAATATATAGCCTTGATGTACTCCTTTTCCTATTTGGAACCAGTCTGTTGTTCCATGTCCATTTCTAACTGTTGCTTCCTGACCTGCATACAAATTTCTCAAGAGGCAGGTCAGGTGGTCTGGTATTCCCATCTCTTTCAGAATTTCCCACAGTTTATTGTGATCCACACAATCAAAGGCTTGGCATAGTCAGTAAAGCAGAAATAGATGTTTTTCTGGAACTCTCTTGCTTTTTCCATGATCCAGCGGATACTGGCAATTTGATCTCTGGTTCCTCTGCCTTTTCTAAAACCAGCTTGAACATCAGGAAGTTCACGGTTCACGTATTGCAGAAGCCTCCCTTGGAGAATTTTGAACATTACTTTACTAGCGTGTGAGATGAGTGCAATTGTGTGGTAGTTTGAGCATTCTTTGGCATTGCCTTTCTTTGGGATTGGAATGAAAACTGACCTTTTCCAGTCCTGTTTCCACTGCTGAGTTTTCCAAATTTGCTGTCATGTTGAGTGCAGCACTTTCACAGCGTCATCTTTCAGGATTCAAAAGAGCTCCACTGGAATTCCATCACCTCCACTAGCTTTGTTCGTAGTGATGCTTTCTAAGGCCCACTTGACTTCACATTCCTGGATGTCTGGCTCTAGGTCAGTGATCACACCATCGTGATTATCTGGGTCATGAAGATCTTTTTTGTACAGTTCTTCTGTGTATTTTTGCCACCTCTTCTTAATATCTTCTGCTTCTGTTAGGTCCATACCATTTCTGTCCTTTATCGAGCCCATCTTTGCATGAAGTGTTCCTGTGGTATCTCTGATTTTCTTGAAGAGATCTCTAGTCTTTCCCATTCTGTTGTTTTCCTCTGTTTCTTTGCATTGATCGCTGAAGAAGGCTTTCTTGTCTTTTCTTGCTATTCTTTGGAACTCTGCATTCAGATGTTTATATCTTTTCTTTTCTCCTTTGCTTTTCCCTTGTCTTCTTTTCACAGCTATTTGTAAGGCCTCCCCAGACAGCCATTTTGCTTTTTTGCATTTCTTTTCCATGGGGATGGTCTTGATCCCTGTCTCCTGTACAATGTCACGAACCTCATTCATTAATCACCTACAAATTTGGGGGAAATTTATTAGACCTAGAGCACTGTCCATCAGAACCATCTGATTACCTGGGAAGCTTGTTAAACCATAGATTAAAAAAAAAAAAACATAGCTTGCTGGGACCTCATCCCCAGAGTTTCAGATTTGACTGGGTCCTGAGAATTTGCATTTCTATCAAATTAACCTGGTAATGGTGAAAGTTGCTCATCTGGGGGACAGCACTTGGAGAAGTACAGCTCTAGAACAGTTTCTCAACCTCGTTATTGTTGACATTTGGGGTTTTAAAATCCTTTGTTGTTGAGGCTGAGCTGTGTGTTGTAGGTTATTTAGCATCTTCCATCTCTACCCACTAGTGGCCCTTAACCCATGTTGTGACAACCAAAAATGTCCTCAAATATTGCCAGATGCTCCCCAGGGCAGATAGAGGCCTCCACTCACTTCAGGAACCACTGCCTTGGATAGCTATCTAGTGAAAACCCTTAAGTCCTTATCTCTAAGTTCTTTTGTTTTAGCCTAGTAGAATTTTCCTTGGAGACATTGTATATTATTATTTTTATGCTTGGATGTTGAAAGTCCAGACGCCAGTATTCCGTTTGATAGCTGTGAGGGGAATGGGGAGAGGCTAAGCATCTAGTATGTCTCTGTTGACTTAATCTTCTTGTTTTAGTGTTGTACTCCTGTTCTCGGTGTGTAGTATGTTCTTTAGTCTAGAGACCCTGTTCTCTTTCCAGAGAAAAAAAAATCCTTCTTTTTGTTGGGTTTGGGGAGGGACGATTGCTTGCTTAGCATGCAGTGAAGATGTGTCTGCTTTGACTTTCAAATCCCCTACTTTAGTCCTTCAGCATCTGTCACCTTATACCCTGTTCTCAGCCCCTAGTGGTACCATATTGAGTCTTCTAGGAATTCTGTAGATTGTGGAGATAGATTATGGGGATTGTATTAGCTTGGTTTTCTGTATTGCCAGTTGAGGATTCAGTTCTCCTGGGTCCATTGGATGTTTAGGATCAAAACTTTGTTCTAGTTAAAACCAAAAAGTCTCAATTTCTTGTATTTTATGAGTGTGTGCCTTAAAAAGTTTCTTCTTCCAGATCATATTCTGATTAAGAGACATATCTAGAATATATGAATAATTTTTATAGCTCAGTAATAGGAAGGCAAATAACCCAATTAAAAAATGGGCAAAGGATGTGAATAAAGTTGTCCAAAAATACAAATATAAGCACATGAAAAGATGCTCAATGTCATTAGTTGTCAGGGGAATGCAAATAAAAACTACAGGACATCTACTAGGGTGGCTATTAAAAACAGGTAATAAATATTGGTGACAGTGTGGAGAGATTAGAACCTTATACACCGCTGGTAGGATTGTACAATAGTAATAGCCATTAAATATTTAGGATAACGCTCTGGTGCTTCCTCAAGTGATTAAGAATTAACAGTAATTTAATTCTGCATCTGAGTATATACCCAAGAGAAATGCAATCACATGTCCACAGAAAACCTTGTACATAAAACGCTTGTTGTTGTTTAGTCGCTGCGTCATGTCTGACTCTTGCAGGACCCCGTGGGCTATAGCCTGCCAGCCTCCTCTGTCCATGAGATTTCCCAGGCAAGAATGTTGGAGTGGATTGCTGTTTTCTTTCTCCAGGGGATGTTCCCCATTCAGTTTATAGCAACATTATTCATAATAGCCCAAAGGTGGAAACAGCCCAAGTGCCCATCAATTGATGGATAAACAAAATGTTGTATATTCATACATTAGAATGTTTGGCCATAAAAAGGGATAAAGTAGTGATACATACCACAACATGCATGCACCTTTCAAACGTGTTAAGTGAAATTGCCAAGTGCTAACCACTGGACCGCCAGGGAACTCCCCAATTAGTGGTTTGTTATGGTTTGGAGTGATGGGGGGATAGGAAGGTCATAACTAAAAGGTACTGGTTTCTTTTTGAGAACATGAAAATTTCACAATTGACCATGGTGATGGTTGGATGAAATCTGTGAATATACTAAAAAGCCATTGTACACCAGAAATGGGTGACTGAAGTGACTTAGCACAGAGTATAGTTAATCTGAGTTCAGTCGCCCAGTTGTGTCTGACTTTTTGCAACCCCATGAACCACAGTATACTAGGCCTCCCTGTCTATCACCAACTCCTGGAGTCCACCCAAACCCATGTCCATTGAGTCGGTGATGCCATCCAACCATCTCATCCTCTGTCGTCCCCTTTTCCTCCTGCCTTCAGTCTTTCCCAGCATCAGGGTCTTTTCAAATGAGTCAGCTCTTCACATGAGGTGGCCAAAGTATTGGAGTTTCAGCTTCAACATCAGTCCTTCCTTTAGGATGGACTGGTTGGATCTCCTTGTAGTTCAAGGGACTCTCAAGAGTCTTCTCCAACACCACAGTTCAAAAGCATCAATTCCTCTGCGCTCAGCTTTCTTTATAGTCCAACTCTCACATCCATATATGACTGCTGGAAAAACCATAGGCTTGACTAGATGGACCTTTGTTGGCAAAGTAATATCTCTGCTTTTTAATATGCTGTCTAGGTTGCTCATAACTTTACTTCCAAGGAGTAAATGCCTTTTAATTTCATGGCTGCAGTCACCATCTGCAGTGATTTTGGAGCCCAGAAAAATAAAGTCAGCCACTGTTTCCCCATCTATTTGCCATGAAGTGATGTGACTGGATGCCATGAAATTAGTTTT
This sequence comes from Bos taurus, assembly GCF_002263795.3. NCBI lineage: Eukaryota > Metazoa > Chordata > Mammalia > Artiodactyla > Bovidae > Bos > Bos taurus. Next base: position 76,897,746 of record NC_037335.1, on the reverse strand, counting down.
CTGAATGTTGAGCTTTACACCAACTTTTACACTCTCCTCTTTCACTTTCATCAAGAGGCTCTTTAGTTTTTCTTTACTTCCTGCCATAAGGGTGGTGTCATCTGCATATCTGAGGTTATTGATATTTCTCCCAGCAATATTGATTCCAGCTTGTGCTTCCTCCAGCCCAGCGTTTCTCATGATGTACTCTGCATATAAGTTAAATAAGCAGGGTGACAATATACAGCCTTGACGTACTCCTTTTCCTATTTGGAACCAGTCTGTTGTTTCATGTCCAGTTCTAACTGTTGCTTCCTGACCTGCATACAGATTTCTCAAGAGGCAGGTCAGGTGGTCTGGTATTCCCATCTCTTTCAGAATTTTCCAGTTTATTGTGATCCACACAGTCAAAGGCTTTGGCATAGTCAGTAAAGCAGAAATAGATGTTTTTCTGGAACTCTCTTGCTTTTTCCATGATCCAGTGGATGTTGGCAATTTGATCTCTGGTTCCTCTACTTTTTCTAAAACCAGCTTGAAGATCTGGAAGTTCACAGTTCTCGTATTGCTGAAGCCTGGCTTGGAGAATTTTAAGCATCACTTTACTAGTGTGTGAAATGAATGCAATTGTGCAGTAGTTTGAGCATTCTTTGACATTGCCTTTCTTTGGGATTTGAATGAAAACTGACCTTTTCCAGTCCTGTTTCCACTGCTGAGTTTTCCAAATTTGCTGGCATATTGAGTGCAGCACTTTCATAGCATCATCTTTCAGGGTTTGAAATAACTGGAATTCCATCACCTCCACTAGCTTTGTTCATAGTGATGATTCCTAAGGCCTACTTGACTTCACATTCCAGGGTGTCTGGCTCTAGGTGAGTGATCACACCATTGTGATCATCTGGGTCATGAAGATCTTTTTTGTACAGTTCTATGTATTCTTGCCACCTCTTTTTAATTTCTTCTGCATCTGTTAGGTCCCTACCATTTCTGTCCTTTATTGAGCCCATCTTTGCATGAAATGTTCCCTTGGTATCTCTAATTTTCTTGAAGAGATCTCTAGTCTTTCCCATTCTGTTGTTTTCCTCTATTACTTTGCATTGATTGCTGAGGAAGGCTTTCTTATCTCTCCTTGTTATTCTTTGGAACTCTGCATTCAAATGGGTATATCTTTCCTTTTCTCCTTTGCTTTTTTTTTTTTAATTTATTTTATTTTTTAAGTTTACAATATTGTATTGGTTTTGCCATATATCGAAATGAATCCGCCACAGATATACATGTGTTCCCCATCCTGAACCCTCCTCCCTCCTCCCTCCCCATACCATCCCTCTGGGTCGTCCCAGTGCACCAGCCCAAAGCATCCAGTATCGTGCATCGAACCTGGACTGGCGATGATTGGTTCTTAAAGTCAGACCTAGTTTTCAAGCTTGAAAAAGAAAAGTGAAAGTGAAGTTGCTCGGTCGTGTCTGACTCTTTCCGACCCCATGGACTGTAGCCTGCTAGGCTTCTCCATCCATGGGATTCTCCAGGCAAGAATACTGCAGTGGGTTGCCATTTCCTTCTCCAGGGGATCTTCCCAACACAGGGATCGAACCCGAGTCTCTGCACTGCAGGCAGACTCTTTACCATTTCTGCCACCAGGGGCTCCAATTTCAAGCTTAACCTGACAGTTGATTAGCTGTCACTGTGAGAGGAGCATATTGAACCCCCGTCTGTTTCTGTATCTGAAATAGGATTAAAAGTCATCTTCAGTTACTGAGGTTTAAAGAGCTGGCCTTGTAGTAGCTACTGTTTATTAAACTACCTTATGTACCTGATGCTTGAATTTTACATACATTCTCATTCGATTCTTGTAAAACTATGTGCTATGCATATTACCTTATTATTTCTAACAGCTGCCAAAGAGAGAAATGAAATGCTTAATAATATGAGAATGGTTAATTCATGATTGGACTTAATCTTTTTATATAAAATATTGTGCTACTGGTGCTTTAGCAAAGATTTTCCTATTTTAAAATTGCTTATCTTATATAAAAGGGTTCAGATCAGATCAGATCAGTCGCTCAGTTGTGTCCGACTCTTTGCCACCCCATGAATCGCAGCACGCCAGGCCTCCCTGTCCATCACCAACTCCCGGAGTTCACTCAGACTCACGTCCATCAAGTCAGTGATGCCATCCAGCCATCTCATCCTCTGTCGTCCCCTTCTTCTCTTGCCCCCAATCCCTCCCAGCATCAGAGTCTTTTCCAGTGAGTCAACTCTGCATGAGGTGGCCAAAGTACTGGAGTTTCAGCTTTAGCATCATTCCTTCCAAAGAAATCCCAGGGCTGATCTCCTTCAGAATGGACAGGTTGGATCTCCTTGCAGTCCAAGGGACTCTCAAGAGTCTTCTCCAACACCACAGTTCAAAAGCATCAATTCTTTGGCACTCAGCCTTCTTCACAGTCCAACTTTCACATCTATAACATGACCACTGGAAAAACCATAGCCTTGACTAGACGAACCTTTGTTGGCAAAGTTAATGTGTCTGCTCTTGAATATGCTGTCTAGGTTGGTCATAACTTTCCTTCCAAGGAGTAAGCATCTTTTAATTTCATGACTGCAGTCACCATCTGCAGTGATTTTGGAGCCCAGAAAAATAAAGTCTGACACTGTTTCCCCATCTATTTCCCATGAAGTGATGAGACCGGATGCCATGATCTTCGTTTTCTAAATTTTGAGCTTTAAGCCAACTTTTTCACTCTCCACTTTCACTTTCATCAAGAGGCTTTTTAGTTCCTCTTCACTTTCTGCGATAAAGGTGGTGTCATCTGCATATCTGAGGTTATTGATATTTTTCCCGGCAAGCTTGATTCCAGCTTGTGTTTCTTCCAGTCCAGCGTTTCTCATGATGTACTCTGCATGTAAGTTAAATAAACAGGGTGACAGTATACAGCCTTGACGTACTCCTTTTCCTATTTGGAACCAGTCTGTTGTTCCATGTCCATTTCTAACTGTTGCTTCCTGACCTGCATACAAATTTCTCAAGAGGCAGGTCAGGTGGTATGGTATTCCCATCTCTTTCAGAATTTTCCACAGTTTATTGTGATCCATACAGTCAAAGCCTTTGGCATAGTCAATAAAGTAGAAATAGATGTTTTTCTGGAACTCTCTTGCTTTTTCCATGATCCAGCGGATACTGGCAATTTGATCTCTGGTTCCTCTGCCTTTTCTAAAACCAGCTTGAACATCAAGAAGTTCATGGTTCACATATTGCTGAAGCCTGGCTTGGAGAATTTTGAGCATTACTTTATTAGCGTGTGAGATGAGTGCAATTGTGTGGTTGTTTGAGCATTCTTTGACATTGCCTTTCTTGGGGATTTGAATGAAAACTGACCTTTTCCAGTCCTGTTTCCGCTGCTGAGTTTTCCAAATTTGCTGTCATGTTGAGTGCAGCACTTTCACAGCATCATCTTTCAGGATTTGGAATAGCTCAACTGGAATTCTATCACCTCCACTAGCTTTGTTTGTAGTGATGCTTTCTAAGGCCCACTTGACTTCACATTCCTGGATGTCTGGCTCTAGGTCAGTGATCATACCATCGTGATTATCTGGGTCATGAAGATCTTTTTTGTACAGTTCTTCTTTGTATTTTTGCCACCTCTTCTTAATATCTTCTGCTTCTGTTAGGTCCATACCATTTCTGTCCTTTATCGAGCCCATCTTTGCATGAAGTGTTCCTGTGGTATCTCTGATTTTCTTGAAGAGATCTCTAGTCTTTCCCATTCTGTTGTTTTCCTCTGTTTCTTTGCATTGATCGCTGAAGAAGGCTTTCTTGTCTTTTCTTGCTATTCTTTGGAACTCTGCATTCAGATGTTTATATCTTTTCTTTTCTCCTTTGCTTTTCCCTTCTCTTCTTTTCACAGCTATTTGTAAGGCCTCCCCAGACAGCCATTTTGCTTTTTTGCATTTCTTTTCCATGGGGATGGTCTTGATCCCTGTTTGCTGTATAATGTCACGAACCTCATTCCATACTTCATCAGGCACTCTGTCTATCAGATGTAGTCCCTTAAATCTATTTCTCACTTCCACTGTATAATCATAAGGGATTTGATTTAGGTCATACCTGAATGATCTAGTGGTTTTCCCTACTTTCCTCAATTTAAGTCTGAATTTGGCAATAAGGAGTTCATGATCTGGGCCACAGTCAGCTCCTGGTCTTGTTTTTGCTGACTGTATAGAGCTTCTCCATCTTTGGCTGCAAAGAATACAATCCATCCTATTTCAGTGTTGACCATCTGGTGATGTCCATGTATAGAGTCTTCTCTTGTGTTGTTGGAAGAGGGCGTTTGTTATGACCAGTGCGTTTTCTTGGCAAAACTCTGTTAGTCTTTGCCCTGCTTCATTCCGTATTCCAAGGCCAAATTTGCCTGTAACTCCAGGTGTTTCTTGACTTCCTACTTTTGCATTCCAGTCCCCTATAATGAAAAAGACATCTTTTTTGAATGTTAGTTCTAAAAGGTCTTGTAGGTATTCATAGAACCGTTCAACTTCAGCTTCTTCAGCATTACTGGTTGGGGCATAGACTTGGATTACTGTTATATTGAATGGTTTGCCTTGGAAACGAAGAGTCCGAAATGCAGTACTTGGATGTAGTCTCAAAAACGACAGAATGATCTCTGTTCGTTTCCATGGCAAACCATTCAATATAAAAGGGTTATATATCATATATTTTCAAAGGAAGGAAAGTTCAGATGGTACAGGTCTGAAATATTTACTGCAGTATAATTTCACTTTATATTTATGATTTTTAAATAAAAGTTAGATTGAGTGTTGTAACTTGGTTATGGAAATTTTCATTTATACACAAAGATAGAATGTGATGAATTTTGGTTCACCTCTGACAATGATTGACGTATGATATATCTTGCTTTATGTTTATATTCCTCTACATCTCCCCTCCTACCCCTGGAAGAAAATGTTAGATATTATTTAATGTGTCTTTCCACTTATTGTGACAACCAGAAATACCCCTTATATTTCCAAAACATTGCCTTGATGATAATGTTATTGTCTATTGAGATCCATTTGTGTAGGGCATTGTGGTATGATGGGATTCTTTGAATTTCTTTACCCACCCTGAGATTTTCTGACTTCAACAGTGGAGTAAAACCTAAGTATATAGGTGATTTTGGTGAAAGTGTGAGAAACTTATCTAGCATAGAATAAGTAAACTTTTCTTATCTTGGTTTGGCCAGAAAGTTTGTTCTGGCTTTTCTGCAAGATATTATGGAAAAACTCAAATGAACTTTTTGGGTAGTCCAGTAGTATGACACACTCTTCTGTTGTATGTTTCTGCATTTTATTCTCCTCCCCGGGAAGCCTTTCTTGGCTTCTTTTTACGAAAACTTTGTCTAAGTCAATAATAAGAGGTTGGCTTTCTCTATATTGAAGTAGAAAGGAGCAGAATTTGACATCGAAATCTGAGGAAAGGAATATTGTAAACTTGATAAGAGCTATGTGTAGCTTGAACAACATTTAGTACCATTGATGTAAAATTGAATAAGGCTATGACAAAGAAGTGGATTATTATGCTTTGAATATAGGATATATGCATCTGTAATAAAACGTTTGCATTAGACATGAGTGAAATGGTAATACTCATTTCCCACTAAGATCAAGATACGGACACAGAAAGGATATGTCTTCATACTGTTTGAGTTATTGTAGTATCAGTAATTGGGGGCTTTTTGAAGTACTTCTTCTAGAAACTAGACTAGATAATGCTATGTAAACATCTGTAATACATATTTATTTTATTCTTACTTAGTTCAAGGAAGAAATCTCTAAACGTTTCAAATCACATACTGACCAACTTGTGTTGATATTTGCGGGAAAAATTTTAAAAGATCAAGATACTTTGAGTCAGCATGGAATTCACGATGGACTTACTGTTCACCTTGTCATCAAAACACAAAACAGGTAAGTTTTTAGAAACATTTTAGCTGTAAACCATGAATAAATGTTTATAATTCCCTTTTAAAAATAATCAGTCTTGGCTTTAAATGATTTGCTGTCATTAATGTGTAAATAGATTAAAATTCATTTATTTGCTGCTGTTGATAACCAGATGTTTTTTAAAAAGCCAGTATGATTCGGTAATGCTGATACTTACACATTTGATATTTTAGCATGTTCATCATCATTATTATTATATTACTTGAATTACAGAACAACCAAATTAATGTTCTGAGCTGTGTTTTTTGGTCTCAGAATTTTGGACAGAGATTAGAGGTGTGATTCATCTTCTTTGCAAACCACAAATTAGTAACCATATTTCATTAAATCTAAGGCACTATTCAGTTCTTAAGAGATACTTTTGTGTACCAATAAGAAAAAAATATCACCCATTAAATTGGTATATTTTCTTTTCATTTAGAATTATTTTCTACTTAGTGAAAGAGCTCCTTAGAGCTTCCTTAGACATATTCTTACTTGGATATGGCATTTTATCATCATTCAGATTAAGTGAGATTCAGAGCTCTTAACTGGTGTCAGACGGAAAGGTTTTCTAATAACCTCTCCTTATTTTTGCTTGATATTAAGTAATAATGAGTTATTATTTGTATTGATTTTGCAGTCTTCTTTGGTCAAGTCTCTTTTTTTACTTGCAGCATTTTTAGTTCTGAGTAAAACTGCTCCCCAGTCCTTAAGAACTTAGGAGATAGATTAAAAATTGCTTATACAGTCAGGCTTTGTGATTGTCATCAGTCATTAATTCTTTTTTGTGAGGTGATCTGTCTCCCTCTCTTACACAATCAATATGATTGAAATGTTTATGACATTTTTTACGTTTATGAATGCTTTTTATGAAATATTTACGACAAGTGTACTTGAGGTGAAGAAGGCAATGGCAACCCACTCCAGTACTCTTGCCTGGAGAATCCCATGGGCGGAGGAGCCTGGTAGGCTGCAGTCCATGGGGTCGCTAGGAGTTGGACACAACTGAGCGACTTCACTTTCATTTTTTACTTTCATGCATTGGAGAAGGAAATGGCAACCCACTCCAGTGTTCTTGCCTGGAGAATCCCAGGGACGGCGGAGCCTGGTGGGCTGCCGTCTATGGGGTCACACAGAGTCGGACACGACTGAAGTGACTTAGCAGCAGCAGCAGCAGCAGCAGCAGTACTTGAGGGGTAATTGAAGTATTGTTTGGATTTCATGGGATTTTACTATATTTGTTTATATGCATGTTCCTTGTGCTTAATTTTCTCAGCATATATACTTTACGATAATTTGAGTTGGTTTAAAATCTTTATTTGTACCTGTTGGAATTTTACAGCTCCTTTTGAAAATAATTTGCTCCAATGTTTATATTATGGTGTAAATTATTTTTCCTAGGCCTCAGGATCATTCAGCTCAACAAACAAATGCCAGTGGAACCAGTGCTACCACATCATCAGCTCCTAGTAGTAACTCCACATCTGGTTCTGCCACTAGCAGCCCTTTTGGTTTAGGTAAGTATCTTTAGTCATTTTTCATAAGGATAAAAATAAACAAATTTCCTTTTTCCCAGGATAGTTTTAAATAAGATGACAGTTAAACATTAAGTCATATTAGCAATGACAAAAACTTCTTTAGCTTATTTCTGTAATTGTAATTATTAAGGGGATATTTGGGGATACAGATGTGCTTGCTTAGGTTACATTTATATATAATAAGTGATCAGTAAGTGGCACATTTCTTTTTAATGAAAGAGATGTACTGTATGTGTACCTGATTTGACCACCACATAATTGACTCTGGAAAAGATTAGCTAGTTGTTGATCATAAGCTAACCCCTTGAACACGATTTTCTCCTTTGTAAAATGAAAGGATCAGATTGCATTAGTGATTTTCTAACTGTTCTAAACTCACACAGAAAGGCCTGATGCAAGCCCGGTAGTTAAGGATCTTCTGCATCAGCCAAAACTACTTTTCTTATATTAGTTTTTACAATGAGGTTCTTAGGAAGGTTTAGTTGGGGAATAGAGTGATCTGAAGCTAACAGAAGTTGAACTAGATAGATAAATGGCTTAGTGCTTCTTTCCATTCCTAAGTTGTATGACAAGTATAATACAATGAAATGACATTTTAATTCATTATTGACTGGGGAACTTTTGGCAGAAACTAACACCTGTGACCAGCAATTTTTATTTTGGGTAGCCAAAAATTAGTTCTGTTATTTTACTAATACTTTGCAGTTTATTGCATTGAGTAGTTAACACCTGACACACCTGTGAAGTCTTCCAGCACCGTGAGTTTTATTTTCACTTTCTGTATCAGAATCAGTCACTACAGTTTTCTTTTTGTTGGTCTAATACTCATATCATCTGAATCAGAACTGTATTCTAAAGAACTGTCATCTTCTGAGACGGTAGCATATATATCACTTAGACATTCAGAGAAAGTATCTGCATAAAATTCACCTATTAATTCTTCACTCAGAATTTCACGATGCATTGTTAAAAATTTTACAGTAATACATGTGAGTTTATAATATACACAAGGTTGGAACAAAAACCTGACAGCAAAATGTGAATAATGACATGATAAGTTGTGTAATGAATCCTTATACAGTTTTCGTGTATCGAGGCTCATATTTTCTTTCACTTCCAGGAGAAGTTTTTTAGTAATTTATTGATAGCTCTACTGTGCCAGTTACGTTGGAAACAACATTTAGGGCATGGCATTGATTCACATTCTCTCTCTCTCTCTTTAATGTTTGATTTAAACACATCTTGGGCTAAATGTTTCTCTTTTGGTTGAGGCAGATGAGTTTTAGATGGAAAATTGATTAACATGAACAATCTAGAAAGATTAGGATGAAATTATTTAGTGTGTTATTGAGGTAAATCTCTTCCCTCAATTTTTTTTTTTTTTAATATTATTTATTTGGCTGTGCTGGGTCTTAGATGTGGCATGTTAACTGTTAGTTGGGTCATGTGGGATCTAGTTGCCTGACCAGGGAGTGAACCTGGGGCCCCTGCATTGGAAGCATGGAGTTTTAACCACTGGACCACTAGGGAAGTCCCTCTTCTCTCATTTTATAGGCAAAGAAATTAAAGCCCACAGAAACTTTTAATTAATTTGTCCCTTTGCTGCTTATTTCATTCCCATCCCCTCCTATCATAGTTACTTTTCTCCATTAGTTCTTCTGTTTACCCTGTATATTTGGCTTTTTTTTTTTTGCTGTGTGTTTTCATTAAGATCTGTCCCATGTTTAAACGAAGAAGGCAATGGCACCCCACTCCAGTATTCTTGCCTGGAAAATCCCATGGACGGAGAAGCCTGGTAGGCTGCAGTCCATGGGGTCGCAAAGAGTCAGACACGACTGAGCGACTTCACTTTTCACTTTTCACTTTCATGCACTGGAGAAGGAAATGGCAACCCATTCCAGTGTTCTTGCCTGGAGAATCTCAGGGATGGGGGAGCCTGGTGGGCTGCCGTCTCTGGGGTCACACAGAGTTGGACATAACTGAAGCGAATTAGCAGCAGCATCTGCAGCATGTTTAAAAGCAACAGAATCCCACTACCACCTTTCTTTTTCTTTCTCAGCTATTTTTCGAAAAGATATATTCTGTTTTCTGTCTGTATTTCTCTTTCACTTGTTTGTTGTGCTCTATTTCTTGCCCCCATCAGTTCCCTTGATAAAGTCACCATTGACTTCTTAGCTTGCCAAATTTAATGGACACTTTTTTAGATTTTTAGACACTTAGATTGAAAGAAAGTGTTTTAAACTCTAAATTGCTGTCTTCTAATGCTTACCAGTCTTTCCTTGAAATTTTTTTTCTTTAATTCCTGATATGCTTTTTCCCTGGTTAATTTTCTGACCAATTTTTTTCTCTCTCATTTGTGGGTCTCTTCTTCCTGTTCTTTTTATAAGTATTGTTCTGCCAAGTTCTGCCTTCTCTTTCTTCTGTTCTTTTATTCTGTTTTCCCCAGTGATGTTATCCTAACTGTAAATTGTTGACTCTCGAATCTTTACCTAAACCCACATCAATTCTGAACTCCATGCCTTGTATTCGGCTTTCTTTGATACTACCTGATGTTACTCTTAAGTACTTTAGCCTGTATGTTCCTTCTTAGAAAGCAAGATCAGATCAGTCGCTCAGTCGTGTCTGACTCTTTGCGACCCCATGAATCGCAGCACACCAGGCCTCCCTGTCCATTACCAACTCCCGGAGTTCACTCAGACTCACGTCCATCAAGTCAGTGATGCCATCCAGCCATCTCACCTTCTGTCGTCCCCTTCTCCTCTTGCCCCCAATCCCTCCCAGCATCAGAGTCTTTTCCGAGGAGTCAACTCTTTGCATGAGGTGGCCAAAGTACTGGAGTTTCAGCTTTAGCATCATTCCTTCCAAAGAAATCCCAGGGCTGATCTCCTTCAGAATGGACTGGTTGGATCTCCTTGCAGTCCAAGGGACTCTCAAGAGTCTTCTCCAACACCACAGTTCAAAAGCATCAATTCTTCGGCACTCAGCCTTCTTCACAGTCCAACTCTCACATCCATACATGACCACTGGAAAAACCATAGCCTTGACTAGACGAACCTTTGTTGGCAGAGTAATGTCTCTGCTTTTGAATATGCTATCTAGGTTGGTCATAACTTTCCTTCCAAGGAGTAAGCGTCTTTTAATTTCATGACTGCAGTCACCATCTGTAGTGATTTTGGAGCCCAGAAAAACAAAGTCTGACACTGTTTCCCCATCTATTTCCCATGAAGTGATGGGACCAGATGCCATGATCTTCGTTTTCTGAATGCTGAGCTTTAAGCCAACTTTTTCATTCTCTACTTTCACTTTCATCAAGAGGCTTTTTAACAAATAAATAAATTCATCATCTTGTCTCAGACTACCTCTCTCCAGCCAAGTCTCTTGGTCCATAAAATCTTTTCTCTCCCACCCCGTGTAATGATTGTATTCTGTTGCTACTCCTTGATGTAGCTCCTCAACTTTTAAAATGTTTATTACTCTATGTGATTTCCACACTGTTATTAAAAATATCTTAAGTGACTGTCTTGCATTTGAAATATATCAAGATTTTGTGATGTAGCCTCTCCATTTTCGTTTAACATTCTGCACAAGTACACTGGTTAGGATAGGCTATCCTGTGGTAATGTGTCTGCTTAGTTGCTCAGTCATATCCGACTCTTTGTGACCCCATGGACTGTAGCCCTCCAGAATCCTTTGTCCATGGGGATTCTCCAGGCAAAAATATACTGGAGTGGGTTGCCTTTTTTTCATGACTTCTTTTTTTACTGAAGTATAGTTGATTTTACAGTGTCAATCTGCTGTACCGCAAAGTGACTCAGTTATACACATACATACATTTTCAGAAAATCCTTTGGCATTATGATTTTCCACAAGATATTTAATATAGTTTCCTCTGCTGTACATTAGGACCTTGTTTATCCATTCTAAATGTAGTAGTTTGCTCATGCTTTGTGTGTTTCACTGGTCAGTGAGGCCTCCATCTACATAGTCCTCAGGGACTCAAACTAATGGAATTATACTATCTTGTAGCTGCACCATTTGGAATAAGGCAGAAGATAGAGCTAAAGTGTTTTAAGCTGAACCTTATATTGTAAACTTGGGCCAGAAGTGACACATACCATTTCTTACAGTCTTTTGGCCTTAACTAGTCACATGGCAGTTTGTCCAACTGCCGAAAGAAAAGAAGACTGCACATGAGATGTTTGGTGAGCACTGTTGTCTGCTCTTTTGGTCATACTGAATTTTTTGTGGTTTGAGAATGCATCAGTTCTCAAATTTATATCTGTGCTTTTGTAGGTAATGTCTGTTGTGCCTAGTATTAAATCATCCTCCTAGCTTTCCCTACGTCTTGCAAACTTATTCATTTTCCAAATTCATTAAATGGCGTTTTGTGGAAAAGTAGCCATTTTGCTTTTAATATATTATCTATGAATATATTAAGGTACTGTTAATATATTATCATGATATTCTGTGATAGTCTCTGTTGCAATATTTATTGTGCATTTATTTTGTCTTTCCTACCAGATTGAGTTCTGAGGGTATGCTTGTCTTTCTTGTCACCTTATTCCCAACATATAGCACAGTACTCAGTAAGTGAGAAATGAATGCATTTGTTTGGTTATATACAAAGTTTTACAATAAACAGTCACCCTCCTGTGTCTGTTAGGTTTCTCCATGATTTAATTCCTTTAGAGAAACATCTGTTTCCATGATGGGCAGCAGCTCTGTTCCAGCCAGTCATCAGTGAATTCTACTTGTTAAACTAGTCACTAGTCTTCTGGAAAGAGATTATTAGAAGTATCTTCTACTGTATATTTTTCATTTTTTATTTTAGTGGGCATATTCTGGGATTTTTTTTCTTTCTGATACCAGCCAGGTCTCCAGCACTGCCTGGGTGGGTATCCAGTAGTTCGATTCTGACACTAATCCCTGGAGTTAGTGTTAGATCCTGCAGGTTAAAGGACTTGGTCCCCTGTGACTGCCCCTACTTCAGATACCAGTCCAGTCTCAGGCTACCTGTACTTCTGACTGACAGGCAGTAAATTGGGGGTTCCCACAGCCCCTTATCTGGTTTGATGATTTACTCAGATGACTCACTGAATTCAGGAAAACACTGCACTTAAATTTACCAGTTTTTTATAAAGGATAGACCTCAGAAATAGGTAAGTGGAAGAGGGAGAGAAGCGTAGGGCAAGGTATGGGTGTTGGGGGAGAGTACAGAGCTTCTGTAACATGTCACCTCATACAATGTAAATTTGTTCACCAACCCAGAAGTTTGTGAATCTCATTGCACAAGAGTTTCACAGAATTCCATCTCTAGATCCTCTTCTAGCCCTGGAAGTTGGTGAATGGGCTGAACGTTCCAACTCTCAAAAAAATCCCATGATCTTTCTAGCGACCACCACATTCTGAGGCTATCTGGGGGCCCCATCCTAAATAATATCATTAACATAAATGAGGTATGATCTAAAGGGACTTGTTACAGATAACAAAAGACATTCCCTTCTGTCAGGAAATTCTAAGGGTTTTAAGAGCTTTGTGTCTGGAACCAGGTGCAACAAACAACCAAATAATGTTTTTGTATTATACTGTGCATAGGAAATACATGTTTATTTGGTTTTATTATTTAAATATCATAGTGAACACAGTTATTACTAGTCTCAATTATAGAAATTAAACATGTACTTACAAAAGTAATAGGAAATCTATTTTTGCTTTAAGCTGAATGGTTTTCTGTTAATAGGCTATTGATTCAGTTAATATTTTTGCTTCATCTTCATATTTTAGCACAGTCATATTAATGATAAAATTTCATTTGTGTTTTTTCCCTTTATCTTCTTAGGTGGCCTTGGAGGACTTGCAGGTCTGAGTAGCTTGGGTTTGAATACTACCAACTTCTCTGAACTACAGAGCCAGATGCAGCGGCAACTTATGTCCAATCCTGAAATGATGGTCCAGATCATGGAGAATCCCTTTGTCCAGAGCATGCTTTCAAATCCTGACCTGATGAGGCAGTTAATTATGGCCAATCCACAAATGCAACAGTTGATACAGAGAAATCCAGAAATTAGTCATATGCTAAATAACCCAGATATTATGAGACAAGTATGTGAATAGTTTCATTTAGTTAAGAAATTATATACTTATTTTTTCCTATTTTCTGTATTTAAAGAGCTTGCCAAATACATAAGCTAAAAAAAATAAACCCTAATCCTTATTCAGGAAAATATAACAGCACTAATTCGAACTATCTGAACTTTGAATTTTGTGCTGTATTTTAAAGGTTTTTTTTTTTTTTATAAATAGTTGTTTTGCAGATCTAAGGAACAACGAGTCCAGTTCAAGAGATGGACATTCCTGCAGAGCACAGTGTTTCTCTCTTGATGTTATTTGAATGTTAGCTTGCTTTTTGAGGTGATTTTCAGCAGGAACTATTCACAATATTATTTCTTTTTTTTTAATATTATTATTTTTTTTAACACCAAAAACATTTTGTTTTGGAGTATAGTCAATTTACAGTGTTGTGATGGTTTTAGGTGAACAGCAAAAGGACTCAGCCATACATATACATATATCCATTCTCCCCAATTCACAGTACTTCTCTGATTTAAGTATTGAAGATTGCTAATTTCTAATTAGAAAACTTAGAAAATTAGCTCTGACAGTTAATCTCAGCATCTTTTTCCTCCCTCTGGAAATCTTTTTCTTAGACATTGGAACTTGCTAGGAATCCAGCAATGATGCAGGAAATGATGAGAAACCAGGACCGAGCCTTGAGCAACCTGGAAAGCATCCCAGGGGGATACAATGCTTTACGGCGCATGTACACAGATATTCAGGAACCCATGTTGAGTGCTGCACAAGAACAGGTAATACCACTGCTCTGTGCTTCAGGGCAAGGCTCCTGTTTTAACACAAATACATTTATGATTGAGTGTTGTTTTTGTATACAAAAATGCAGTTTTCATTAACAAAGATTTCTGTATCTGTTATTTAAGACAAAACTTATTCTTTATGATTTTTTGTCTTTTATTACAGTTTGGTGGTAATCCGTTTGCTTCGTTAGTGAGCAATACATCGTCAGGTGAAGGTAGTCAGCCTTCCCGTACAGAAAATAGAGATCCATTACCCAATCCGTGGGCTCCACAGGCTTCTCAGAGTTCATCAGCTTCCAGTGGCACCACCAGCTCAGTGGGGGGCACTAGTGGTAGTGCTGCTGGTGGTACTGCTGGGCAGAGTTCTGCTGCGCCAAATTTGGGACCTGGAGTAGGAGGTATGCTCGTAACAACTGATGCCTCTTGTTATCCTGTGTGCTTTTGTGTGTATTCGAGGAACAGCTTTTATGAACTACCTTTTCATGTTGTAAGATGCTTTTTTTTTTTCCCTTAAGGATGCTTTAAATATGTAATGATTAGTATTGTGTGCATTGTAGTTCAAGAGGTTACCAAAGATTTCCAGAGGCAGTTTTGTGGTTTTGTCTTCTCATAAGATGGCTTGGGAGAAGTGGATTGTCTTCTCCTTTCAACAGCTTAGGGAAAGTGAACTGTAGGGGCAGCACAGTTAGCTGTAACTCAATCAGTGGGCACATTTTCCTTGGCTTTAGTCCAGTTTTGTGTTCTTTTATAGGACTCAGTGGGTATCCACTCCTGACACCAGGGCTCAACTTAGCTGCATCAGAGCACCTGCTGGCTTTGTTTTAAAAGTCAGCTTTCTAAGTCTTAACCTCAGACCTGTGGATCAGAATCTGCCACAGTGGAGTTTAAGATAATGTGTGTGTAAAAATGCTAGAGATTCTGATGTGTGAGCAGGTTAGGAATTTACTTTGAGTCATTTTTTTGTAGACTAGATTCAATAAGTGGCTATCCTTTTCAGTTATTCAGATATTTACATGCTGAGCATTAGGTCCAAAATCAGTAGCTAGAATGATTATTTTAGTCTTAATGCTTAGCATTTAAATGAGAAGAAATGAAAGCATGAGGCCACTTCCCTCAGGTGAGAGTGATTGGGTATATTTTAAAAGATAACTGTGTTTTGGCAGTGAAACTGGAAAGATGAGATTCTGTATAAGGAATTTTAAAAAATTCTTTACTGAGAGGCAGTAATCAGAATGGTCACAGAAGTATATATTCTTCTATAGAATACAGTGAGTATAATGAGGTTTTTTGATAAAATGTAAAGTGAAAGTGAAAGTCACACAGTCGTGTGTGACTGTTTGTGATCCCATCAACTGTAACTTGCTTGACTCTTCTGTTCATGGAATTCTCCAGGCGGGAATACTGGAGTGGGTTGCCATTTCTTCCTCCAGGGCATCTTCCTGATCCAGGGATCAAACCTGGGTCCCCTGCATTGTAGACAGATTCTTTACCAACTGACCCACTAGGTAGCCCTAGAATACAAAGTAGTTTTGTAAAAATTTAATTAATGCCATTTTTTAAAATTGAGGTATTATTGACATAAAACATTATATTAGCTTCAGGTATCAGGTGTAAAGTGAAATGATACAGTATTTGTATTGCAGAATAATTGCTGTGATAAGTCTCAGTTCAGTCACTCAGTTGTGTCTGACTCTTTGTGACCCCATGGACTGCAGCACACCAGGCTTCCCTGTCCATCACCAGTTCCTGAAGCCTGCTCAAAGTCATGTCCATCAAGTCGGTGATGCCATCCAGCCATCTCATCCTCTGTTGTCCCCTTCTCCTGCCTTCAATCTTTCCCAGCATCAGGGTCTTTTCCAGTGAGTCAGTTCTACGCATCAGGTGCCCAAAATATTGGAGTTTTAGCTTCGGCATCAGTTTTTCCAATGAATATTCAGGGCTGATTTCCTTTAGGATTGACTGGATGGATCTCCTTGCAGTCCAAGGCACTCAAGAGTCTTCTCCAACACCACAGTTCAAAAGCATCAGTTCTTTGACACTCAGCTTTTTTTTATAGGCCAGCTCTCATATCCGTACATGACTGCTGGAAAAACCATAGCTTTGACTAGATGGACCTTTGTTGGCAAAGTAATGTCTCTGCTTTTTAACATGCTGTCTAGGTTGGTCATAGCTTTTCTTCCAAGTATCAAGTGTCTTTTAATTTCATGGCTTCAGTCACCTTCTGCAGTGATTTTGGAGCCCCCCAAAATAGAGTCTGTCACTATTTCCATTGTTTCCCCATCTATTTGCCATGAAGTGTTGGGACCAGATGCCATGATCTTAGTTTTCTGAATGTTGAGTTTTAAGCCAACTTTTTCACTCTCCTCTTTCACTTTCATCAAGAGGCTTTTTAGTTCTTCTTTGTTTTCTGCCATAGGGTGGTGTCATCTGTGTGTCTGAGATTATTGATATTCCTCCCAGCAATCTTGATTCCAGCTTGTGCTTCATCCAGCCTGGCATTTTGCATAATATACTCTGCATATAAGTTGAATAAGCAGGGTGACAGTATACAGCCTTAATGTACTCCTTTGTCCAGTTCTAACTGTTGCTTCTTGACCTGCATACAGGTCATGTCTAAATATCCAAAGTTAAGTCTAAAAATCCAAATAAACCATGTTTAAAACAAGGAAAATACTATCCTATTCTGATTTTATCAAATGCTTATTTGATTTTTACTGATAAACTTTTTAGAGAGATGCTTCATTCACATTTTAGAGGTCTAAGAGCAGAGACAAAGGTTTAATAAGGTTTCCCAGCTGATAGACAAGTTATTTTTAATTGTAGCATGGTGTCTACAGTAACAAATTTGTCTTACAAACAAAATGGTCTTGTAACTTTTTACTCAGCTTTTTTATTTAATGGCTTGATACGCTATTTAAGATTTCATGTTAATATTTCCATCAAAGCAAAACAAGAAACAGAATAATGATTGTACTGTGATGGCCTAACATTGTTAGCATATTTTTATACTATTAGGACCTTTACTCAACTGTTTGAAGTTAAGCACACATATACCCGAAAGGTGAAATTCTTTACTCTTCTTTTGCCCTGTAAGCATTCACTCTGGAAACTGAGGAAATTGTTTGCAAGGGTCAGCAAATTTTTCTTGCAAAGGGATAATAATACTTTAGGCTTTGCAGGCCAAGAGCCAAAAGAACAAAATCAAGACTATTTTATAGAAGGGAAGGGAATTCCCTGGTGATCCCAGTGATGACAGCTCCTTGCTTTCACTGCATAGGGCATGAGTTTAATCCCTGGTCAGAAAACAAGCCATGTGGCATGGCCAAAAAAAAAAAAAAAGAATATTATATTAGAAGACCAGTCTCCACAAGTTCTTTTATTGATGGAATCAAAAATATAATAATTGGGTATAATACTATTTTTGTTGTTTAGTCACCTAGTCACGTCTGACTCTTTGAAACCCCATGGACTGCAGCACACCAAGCTTCCCTGTCCTTCACCAACTTCTGGGGTTTGCTCAAACTCAGGTCCATTGAATCGGTGATGGATTATATTGTTTTACACATTCCCTAATGATAGGAAGGAAATTCTTTTTAGGGATAACATTTTGCTTAATTCACAGTGTTTCCTCTCATCAGTTGCAAATCATTTGTAAATGTTCATCTATTAATACTGATAAGTAATGAGATTTTACTTTTTTTCATTTCAATTATGTATTGATTCCAAAAATATGACTATAGCATATTCATTAGTTGGAAAGCATTTGTAGGATTCTGTTAGAGTCTTCTTGGTTTTTTAACATGTCATTGCAGATTAATCAATTCCAGTTGAAGATTAGGT
This sequence comes from Bos taurus, assembly GCF_002263795.3. NCBI lineage: Eukaryota > Metazoa > Chordata > Mammalia > Artiodactyla > Bovidae > Bos > Bos taurus. The sequence continues at coordinate 76,879,544 of NC_037335.1, read as the reverse complement.
CATAGTGCCTCAGTTAAACAGTGAAATGAATTTTAAAGTATGGATATTTCTTTGTATTTGCACTAAGGTCCAAAAAAATGCTGCTGGAACAACAGTATAAGCTCAAAACTATGTTTACTGCAAATCTATGAAAAGAGATCTTGTTGGTTGTTGTAACTTGACAGCACAAGAATGTATAAAGCAGCTTGACATTGTTTGTGATTCAAACAGTTTCACTTTTCAGAATGCACTTCACAGTATGGGTTTGACATGTAAATGTTGTTTTGTCTTCTAATTTAGGGAATTCATTGAGAAACATTACCAGGTTCTAGCAAAAGATAATTTCCAAAGTCATTTAGTGTTTGATAATGGTGATTATGTGGTTCAGAAGAATTTCAGTCTTAGCTCTGAGCTTAAAAAAAAATTGCAATAAAAATGGTATCTTTTTAAAAACAAAGAAAACTAGTACTCTTAAGCCATCAAACTGTCCTGTGCTTGGGCAAGTCAGGATATTTCTGACAAAAGTTCATGAAATTGACTATAGCTAAGTTCACAAGAGTGAAATGAAATTTATTATTGATAACTTTTATCAGTTGAGTAATGTTACAGTTCAAAATATTTTCCAGAGTACCTGCTGATGAATCAGTGGATCAGCTATCGTCTAAATACCTTATATTTTTATAAGCAGTATGTCTTTGTCCAACTAATCCTTTTAATTCTTTACATGTGTTTTTATTATCATGAGATGTAGCACATCTTAGCAGATTCTACTTCAGGTTGTACCAAATGAATGTTCTCTTAACTTTGAAAATAGTTTTGCTTGTTGTTATTTAATGCAGACTATTTATAGAAGCTAATTTTAGTTACTTCCATCTTGACATTGTTGCCTCACAAAAGAACTGAGCAGTATCAGTAACATTTATCTATTCGTTAGGAACCAAGGAATACTACTCAAAATAATTCGTGTTTTTAAATTATCAGTTAACAGCTCAGTGTCCCTCACTTTTGAGAAATTGTTCTCCTTGAAAGGCGAGTAGCCTCAAACAAGTTTATTTTCCCAGCACACATTTCCCTGGGTGCTACAGTCAAGATTTAAATAACCATACTAATTAATCATAACTAATATGCTCCTTTCTTTGCTTGGCTAACAAGTAAACCATTTAGGAACCTAACTTTGGTTGCAGCTTTATTTTCATTTTTTATTTTTGTGAAGAAATTTGGCTATGATGAGATAATTGTATTTTATTTTTTAACTTAGTTACTTTTGGCTGTGCTGGGTCTTTGTTGCTGCACTCAGGCTTCCTCTAGTTGCGACAAGTGGGGGCTATTCTCTAGTTGTGGTGCGGTGGCTTCTCGTTGCAGAGTGTGGGCTTTAGGGTATGTGATCTTCAGTAGTTGCGGCATGTGGGCTCAGCAGTTGTGGTGCAGGGGCTTAGTTGCTCTGCAGCATGTGGGGTCTTCCAAGATCAAGGATCAAACGAGTGTCCCCTGCATTGTAAGGGGACTCTTAACCATTGGATCACCAGGGAAACCCCAGTAATTGTATTTTTCTGACTTGCTTTGCTGTGGTAGTGCTTTGTCTAACAATGTTGAAGTGTATTTTATTATTTTAGTATTATTGCATAGTAATATCGTTTTGCCACCTCATTTGATAAAATAGTTCATCTTCTACTGTGCCTTAAAAGCAGGCACGCATAGTCCCAGTTCTCCCCCTTTTCTTCTTGTTCTGACATAAATAGTATGCACTGGTAATGAGAAGAGAAATAGCAGTATGCTACAGTGATTCATGGAGGCGTAAGGTATGACCGAGTTACTGATTTGTGGTTCACCCAACAGCTGTGTAGAGTATGATGAAACTTGAAGTTTGAATTTCATACAGTTTTCACGTTTCACAAAAAAAATTTTTGTGTATGAATTTTTTTTTTTTGCTACAGTAATTCCTGGGGCATAAGGTATAACGGAGTCACTGATTTGTGGTTCATCCAACAGCTGTGTAGAGTATGACAGTGCCATATGGTGCCTCTGTCCAGACTTTTTGTCTGCTATAGATAATAAATAAGGGAGCGTGACTGTGTCCCAATAAAATGTTATTTATGGAACTTGAAGTTTGAACCTCATATAGTTTTCACATTTCACACACAAAAAAATTTTTTAACCATTTAAAAGTGTAAAAACCATTTTTAGCTCATGGGCTGTACAAAAACAGGTCACGTGCCGTATTTGCCCTGCAGACTAGGTTTGTCCGCTGTCTTAGAATATCCTTAGTCTCTGGAATGTGGCGGGGGTGGGGGAGTAATGTAAATTGAAATAATGTGAGAGAATAGGAAAAACAAAAATTACTACAGAAAAACTGCAGAATTAAAATAAACTAGAAGGTTAAGTGGGAAGAGTCAGATGCTTTGAGCCTGTTAAACTGCACTGAATGGAATAAGAACAAGGGGAGTGAAAAAGTTGGAGAATGTATTTGAGTTTGAGTATATTTAGTTGGCAAGTGTGAAAATGTGGATATATGTTGAACAGATTAATTTCCAGAGAATATTGAATTCACGTACATTTAGCTATAGCTCTCTACAAAAAAAAATAACAGTAGCAAGTATCTGCATTTTGCAGATGGGGAAACTGAAGTATGAAGAAGGCCCCTTAATTTGGGGTTGAATTCATTGAGTGCCAGGATTCAGTGACAATGTCATAGAGGCCTGGGTGAGAAGGCTTCCTTCTATTTTAGGTTGGGAATATACTGAGTGCTGAATATGATTCTAGTTAAGCGATTCTGGAGGAAAAGTTGGCTCAGACATTTTCACTTAATGAGATTTTTCAGTAGTAAATTTTGCCTTAAATTGATTTTTTAGAACCTAGCCTTTCCATAAGATGTGATTTTCATGTAAATGCAACTAGAATCTTTAAAGTCAGTAAACCCTCCTTAACTGGTATACTTTGAGTATGTAGTTTCAGCGATCTTAGTTTCAAAAATTCTTTAGTTCAGCTGATAACTAATAGGTATGTTTGTCTAAAATTGCAAAATTATTGTGTTTTAAAACTTGCTTTTGTTTATTTATCTTTCCCTTGATAAAATGTCTTCTTTTTAAAAAAACTTCCAGCCAGTATGTTCAATACACCAGGAATGCAGAGCTTGTTGCAGCAAATAACTGAAAACCCACAACTTATGCAAAACATGTTGTCTGCCCCCTACATGAGAAGCATGATGCAGTCACTAAGCCAGAACCCTGACCTTGCTGCACAGGTGAGTTTATAATTGTGAGCACTGTGTATCAAAATGGCCTAACCAAATCATTGTGATTTTGGCACATTTGTTTTGTGTGTGCTGCCTTAATACACTAGAGAAGCAAATTGCATCTCCCAATTTTTTGAATCTTCTGATCCGTAGTCAGACGCGTTATCCATTGCGCCACTGGCCCTGTACTCATCTCCCAATTTTTTGGACAGTTTGTTTCTTTACAGTCAATTAATACTTCCTGATATAATTAAAACAGCTTCATTTCCTCTGTCCACTGGCTAGAAAGAAGTTCAGGTTTACTTTATATCTACATATGTTATGTAGGAGATGAATAGAAAAGTTTCTGATTGCTCTCCCTTTTGAAGCCTATTCTTCAATAGCGCTTCAATAGCGCTTCAGAAATAGTACTCTTTAGTGTAATGTAAATCTTGAAAGTGATTAAGAAGTGTTAATACATTTGAAAGACTTATTTATTAGATCACACAGATTCTGAGTATTAGTCATGTTCAAAATGGCAGTTATAAAATAGCCTGAAATTGTTCAGTATGGGCAGAGAGATTTGTGGGAACAGTATTCTCATTCTTTCCACTATAGATCTCCATCCAAAGTTAGTACACTGGTCCTTCATCAAGTAATTATTTTCTAACTTGTTTCAGAAGAGATCATAACTAAAAAAATAAGTGAATCTCAACCCTAGCTGAATGTTTAGGATAACTTCGGAAATTTTAAGATTAAAAAAACTGTTTTTTAGCCTCATTCTCAGACAGTTTGATATAACTATTGGATTTTTTTCCCCCCAAGTTCCCTAAGTGATTCTGATGTACCCATAAGTTAAGAACCATTGGGCTTGAAAAACCTTAGAGAATATGAACTAAACCTTGATTGTCTATAATTTATATTTGCTGTTTATTAAACATGGTTTCTGTGGAATGTTGGGAATTTAAAATAGTTTCCTGTAATCTCTCTCCATTTCCAAAATTTTAAAAGCTCTTAAAGTTAAATCACTTTCTTCATTATATCATATGAGCTAGTTTTTACATTTCTAAAATCTGGAACCATGTTGATTCAAGTATATAGCAGATATGTTTGAGTTAACAACCCTCAGTAATAACTTCTTTTCTCTCAAAATTTGTAAAATTGGAAATAAAGATTTTTTAGGTAAATTTTTATATACTTTTATATATGTAGGTATACTTTATGAAATATTGTTTTATTCATTATAAAATTGAGTTATTAGTATTAAATGCTTAAGCTTACTGTGATGATAGCACTTTAAAATAAATGTGGAAATAAGTATCAGTGATCCTGTTTGTATGGTTTTAAATACATATTTGCCTATTTAATAATCATTAAATGTGCATCTTGCTTAAAAATTTTGACTCTAACAAGCACATTCCCAGCCATTTAAACTAACAATTTTACATTTGTAAAGTGACTTGAGCACTTTTGTATGTTGCTTTTTTTACTTTAAAAGCAAAAGGTTGAAACAAAAGTAAGCTAGATGTGAATTGGCTTTTACAATATTGATAGAGAATTGTTAGAAACATTTACAATGTTGGTTACCAGTGTATTAAAGTTTGTAGTTTCTCTATTCTGATTTTCGTTTTTAGGTATTCAAAAAAGTCTGATTGTAAAAACTGTTTATACAGTCAGGTAAGTTAGGAGAAGAATCTTAATCAAATGTGATAACAATTTTCTGAAAAAGTATGAATCAGCTTAAGTTGACACGCTTTTTCAAATAACATGAATCCTAAAAGATAAATGTGGTAACTTTATTGACTGGAGCCATTAAAGAAGCAGGTTTGTTGGTCTCAAGTAGATTTTACTTTATTTACTGTGAACTTACTGGTCACTTCAAAATAAATGCCTTATATTCATAAAACTTGTCTGACTTCTTCCTATCTTATTTTGTTTAAATTAACTGAATCTACTTTGCAACAGTTGATAAACTGAGGGAACGAGGGAAGAATTCTCTCTACTTTTAGCAATTAATATATAATTACTCTCACATGTAGTTAATTATTAATACTTGAGGGCAGGGATCATCCTCCACACCGCTCCCCCACCAGACTTTGGATGTGGACTGGTAAATAGGCTATCAGTAAATCATTGTTAGTTGACTTTTCACTCTGTTTGGGGAAACTGATATAAAATTTGTCTTTTTTGAAGCTATGAGAATTTATTAGTTTCTGGTTATGCTATTGTGTATTGTAATCTTACTTTTAGGTATACAACACATTAGTATTGGCCCTGACTCTGACTTTTTAACTCACCCATTTGAAGGTTAGGCATGCCATTTTTTTCATCTCTGGTAGTAGTGAGGTGAAATCTAGAGGCTAATTTTGGTGTTCTCAAATGATTTACATTGTTTAGGTCTTATTAAAGCATTTTAATACTTTATCCCCAGAGATCTATCGGTTCTAGTCCTAGGCTGATTTTCACCTGGCAGCTCCATTTCTCTGGCAAGTTGGTTGCTGTTCTGCGGTGTTATTTTTCTGGACCTAATATTAGCTCTTTTGCAGTAGGCAGGTAGATACAGTTGTTTTAGATCTGGATTTTCTCTGTGCTTGCCACTTGGGTGTTGAGGTGTCTGTGCAAGCCATGTATAGTTCCATGTATTGATGCTTAGGTTTATTCTGTGAGTGTAGCAGAAAATGTATCTCATGAATTCCAGTTACTCCCATTTTTTGTTCGTAGGGCAAATATTCACCTGTACTCAAGGAAAAGCCTAAGAAAAGATTGCTTTTATTTTTTAGGATATCGCATGATATTATCATAATCACCATTCTCATTGAGAGAGAAGATGCCTCATTTTTGTTTTTTCTGGAGATCCCTTTTGTGGACAATATCTTCCCTTTTTTATTCATGTTCTACCTTCCTCCCTGTTAAGTGCCAGGTTAGGCACTGAGGGGGAAGATAGACTATTAAACAAGGTACATTACTTGTTTCAGATATTTCCAGTTAAAATTGTTTGAACACTTGCCCCATAGATGATGCTGAATAATCCCCTATTTGCTGGAAATCCTCAGCTTCAAGAACAAATGAGACAACAGCTCCCAACTTTCCTTCAACAAGTGAGTAAGAAAAGATGCTAGCTGTCTTCGGTAATGATTTGCTTGAAAAAGTTTGATGGTAAACATTTTCCTTGCTTTTTCTCTGGCTGATAGCAAAATGTAGAATAGAGTCTGCTGTCAATTTGCAGAGAATTCAGCTTGATTTTTAACTGAGCCCCATTTCACTGCTGACCTTTTGCTTCTATTTTTAAGAATATAAATTCTGAGGAAAGGACCATTTGGTTTTTACTTTTGAGGATTTTTAGGATTTTGAATGCTTTGTTAATATCATAAACCATTTCCTTTCACTTTACTAACTTTGAAGTGCTTCATTGTGTCATGTTTTACTTTATGGTTTAACTAATCTCGAGTAACAGGAAGAGAGCTACCCTTAACGTGTTTGGTTTCTTCGTAATGTTTTAATTCCTTCAAATTAATAGAATGCCTGTTTTCCAGGGGGTAGATCTCATTCCTCAAACTTGGAATTAGCAAGATTAAAATTGTCAGTCTTGTCATATAAGGAAGTTATTTTAATTAAAAAGTACTTGAGATTGCTATGGTATGTTACTATTTAAAAAGAAAAGAGGAGTCAGTCTTGGTGTTTTGAAACTGGTAGTTCTAGGGAGGGCTTTTAAATATTATCCAAATGATTCTCTGACCTATAAACCATTATCTAAGGTTAGTCAGTGTCTTTGGTTTCTTGTAATGATGTAGACCTGTCTTTTTTGGTTAGTCAGGTGGTGCATATTTGCAAGTAGGGCAGCTGAACCAACATGTGTTAACTTCAACTTTGGAACTATTGTCTTAGAGTATATCTGATTGGTAAAATTGTTCCATCAGCAACAGATTAACACTTAGTCAAGGAGAATATGTGGCTTTCACCATATTGCCATGTGATATAAATTGTGCATTTGGAGATCGTCTCTTAGAAACAACGCTTTTTATCTGTTGGAAAACAAGGAACAACTATGGCTTCCAGAGGAGCTCCTGATTGTGTTTCATTATGAAAAATGGTTTTCACAGTGGACTTGGGAGGAGGTCAAGTGGTGATTCGCACATGAGATTGCTGTCAAAGGGGAGGTGCTTGTGTTTATATTGGGGAAGAAATTACGGATTACCAGTGTCTAGGAGTAAGGTTTTAGATTTTCTCAAGAAGCATAGCAAAACATTTTCATTTTACCTTCACTAATTTTAATTGCCTCGTAACCACTGGTATTCTTTCTTCCTTAGATGCAGAATCCTGATACGTTATCGGCTATGTCAAACCCTAGAGCAATGCAGGCCTTATTACAGATTCAGCAGGGTTTACAGACCTTAGCAACTGAAGCCCCCGGCCTCATCCCAGGGTAGGCTTATTTGGGAAAGATTGTGCAAGTGCACAGTGGTTACTTTTCTCTGAGAATTTCAGATTTAATGGCCATTCTTTTCTTGGGTTGAGATTGTTTGTAAGAGAGTTTTCAAAGTAAAAATGCTTCTTTTAAGAAAATAACTTAGCTAACATTATATTGAAATATAACTGATTTGCCATTAGCCAGCCTGGTCTGGCCTCTTATTTTTAGGAGTTTAGATTTACTAACAGTTGGTGCTTTCTCTAGGTTTACTCCTGGCCTGGGGGCATTAGGAAGTACTGGAGGCTCTTCAGGAACCAATGGCTCTACTTCTACATCTAGCGAAAACCCAAGTCCCACAGTAGGAACCACCGAACCTGGACACCAGCAGTTTATCCAGCAAATGCTGCAGGCTCTTGCTGGAGTGAATCCTCAGGTAATGATTCTTTTCTGCTCTTCTTAATGGTAGAAATTTCAAAAAAGTAAAGAAAGTGGTCATCTTTGGGGGCTTAGCTTGTAATGAAAAGTTTGTTCTTAATTATATTGATTCTAAAAAATAGGCATTATAATTGTTAACTTTGCTACTATATTAGACATTAAAGGAAATGTTATAGTTTTAGGGAAGAACTGCTCTGCTGTAATTTTGGAAATTGCTTTTTAAAATGCATTCTTTTTTGGAGTCCGTGTTAGAAAACTGAAATAGATTATATTTTATAAAAGTTTGTCAGGGAGGAATAGAAACTGATTATTCCAAATACCTCCCAAACAACTGTATTCTATCTGCTCATTGTATTTTGGCTTAAAAGTTGTAAGTATTTCACCCCACCTGCTACTGCTTCCTATGGTAACTTGTGTTACATATATACACCTCACAAATACGGCTAAAAAATGTGAACTCCTAATGTTCTTGCATCTAGAATCATTTATTTACTAAGAATATGCCATTTTTACAGATGATTGCAAATTCAAACCTGTTAGAGTAGATTGTGCTTAAACCACTACATGGTGAAAATACAGCATAGTTTTTTATTTTAAGCCTTATTCAATACAATAAACAGGTCAGAGTTTTATCTTACACGAGGATTTGTATTCCTGATAACTAGCATGACTTGCTGGCTCAGTAAATGTTCTTTGAATTAATAGGAAAAAGCAATTTCAGGTATTGGGCAGAATTGTTATCTAAGTTGAACAATCTGTAGACTTCACCATTATCATGTTGCCCAGAATTGAGTGATCATTTATGTATTTCTGTAGTACATTATTTCTGAAAGGGAGATGCAGCTGAAAAAATGAGGAGTATAATATGTACATCTGAAACTGGAACTTTTTTCTGAAGACTTTACTGGCTGATACTGAAATTAAAGACATTCTAAGCCTCATTAGATTAGAACTTTAGAATTTTGTATATGAGGACACTGGCCTTTACAATTACCCAATTGGTCAATAGCTCCAAAACTTTTTTAAAAATTATTTTTTTAATAATAAAAGTATTTTATTTTTCCATTATTTATATATTTTTAGTTTCTTGAATTTTTTAATTGGATGATAATTGCTTTACAATGTTGTGTTGGTTTCTGTTGTACAACAATACGAATCAGTGATAATTATATGTATATCCCCTCCCTCTTGAGCCTGCCTCTCACCTAAGTTGTAACAGAGCACCAGGCTGGGCTCCCTCTGTAAATAAAGTACTAATTGGACTTTTAAATATGTTGAATATGTTTCAAGAGAGGCCAGTGCTTTTATATCGCTTAATAGATTAGCAAATATTAAAAAGCAATTAAAATTTTAAAAGATTAGGTGTGACATGGACTGATTTTCCTTAGAGCTTTGGTTTGTTTGTTTTTGTTTAACAGCTACAGAATCCAGAAGTTAGATTTCAGCAGCAACTGGAACAGCTCAGTGCAATGGGATTTTTGAACCGTGAAGCAAACTTGCAAGCGCTAATAGCCACAGGAGGGGATATCAATGCGGCTATTGAAAGGTTACTGGGCTCTCAGCCATCATAGCAGCATTTCTGTATCTTGAAAAAAATGTAATTTATTTTTGATAACGGCTCTTAAATCTTTAAAATACCCGCTTTATTTCATTTTGACTCTTGGAATTCTGTGCTGTTATAAACAAACCCAATATATGATACATTTTAAGGTGGAGTGCAGTAAGATGTGTGGGTTTCACTGTGTTTGTTTGTTTTTTGTTTTCCTGGAACAGTGGGAATCAATGCTTTTTCATTTAAGGCTACTGCATGCGTCAAACACTTCTGCATTTATTGTAATTTTTAAAAAACATATCACCTTTTATAGTTGGGTGAACAGATTTTTGTCCTGCATCTGTCCAGTTTATTTGCTTTTTAAACATTAGTCTCTGGTAGTAATTTATGTAGAATAAAAGCATTAAAAAGAAGCAAATCATTTGCGCTTTATAATTTGTGATACAACATTGCTTATCGTGACTTTGGCATGTATTTTTGCAAACAAAAATGCTGTAAGATTTATACTACTGACAGTTTTTGCTTTATTTGTATACAATGTATGTATGCACATTTGGGACAGCATCTCTAGAAACATACTACAGTAGATCATCTGAGCAAAATATCTGTAATGGAAAAAATAAAGATAAGGAAATACTTCAAAGCAGAGTATTTCTTAATTGTGTAGAATCTTACAGCATCTTTGATGAACATCTCAGCAAAAGTACTGGTTAGTGAGGCTTGTTGAAAATACAGTAGAAAAACTGATTCTGGATGTCTCTTTAAGGACGTATTAATTGTACAGACAAGATGATGTAACACTGTCTCAGCATTCACAGATTGACTGTAAATTACCTTAATCTTTGTGCAGACTGAAGGAGCACTGTAGTATAACCCCAAAGTGCATTTGCCTAGGACTTTCAGCTTCTCCCATAGGTAGTTTAACAGGCATTACAATTTGTAATTGAAATGTTGCTTTCACTGAAAGTGTCTTGATGTTTCAGTTATTTTTAATCGCCATATAAAAATAGAACTATCTTCGGGATTTATCAGTTTTCTCATGCGCAGGCAATACACGAATTTAAAATGATTTGTGAGCCACTTGTTTCTGAAGTGTTTTGGTAGTTCTATTAAGAAATAGTTAAATATTGTGCTTTTCAGAGCCTGAGAGAAGGGGAATTTTGGGGGTGGGGTGGGGTTCTGTCCTGGATTGGGCCAGCCTAAATAATACTGGCAACCAAGATTCTGTTAGGATTTCTGTGCATATAGTGTAGTAAAGAAGTATCATTCAGGGGTGAAAACAAAGAGCCGTTTTAACAATGTTGAGTACATTTGGCTGTTCTACAGCTTTTTTCTTCCTTCCCCAAGGAAATTCTGTTTGCCTAACTCTCAAACTATTGGGGTGGTACATTCCTTTAGGACCAATTAAAACCTAACTTTGGGGTCAGTAATATATTTGGCTGACTCGGGTTCAGTATTCTCTTAGGTCATTATATTCTCTCATGTACAGTTAAGGGAAATTAAAATGTTAAAGTAACTAAAATTAATTCAGACCAGTAAAATCAAGGGAAATATAAGTTGAATTCCATTACTTCTGTAAGTTGCTTGCTATTAAAAAGGTGAAGAGGCAGGTTGCCCACCATTTCGTGCACTGTTTTGACACTGTCCCCTGGAATAAAACAGGTACAAAGGTTAATTAAGATGGAGGCATGACTAAGAGGAACTTGTTAAGGATGATATTTGTGTGTCTCTGCTCTCTCTGCCTTATGCCTCAGTATGGTTTTAAAACTTTTGTACTAGCAATTGGTGGTATACAGTGTGGGGTAGTGTCATAACCAGTTTGACAATTTATTAATCACAAAATAACAATAAATCTCTAGCTTTTACACCTTGTTTGTCTTGCCTTTTTTGTAGAAAGAAAAAGATGTCTTCAATTTACTTTGAGTAATCATGTCTTTTAAAGACTACTGGAATTGATTGACCCCCAGATTTTCCTACACTTGAGATTATTTTTCATTAATTTTTTTGTTTCCTCAGTTAAATTCTGTGTGTATATACTATATTGTGTGTTAGAAAGAGAACCAACTGGGACATCAGGTAACTTGGGCTTTTGCTTGCTCTTTTTGGTTCTTGACTATTATTTGGAGTCAGGGCATCATGACTGAAAGTGGTGGTGAGGCCTGTGTGAGGCCTGATTCTTTAGAATCACCCACCTAGGTGATTCTAAAGAACCTTTTAGTTGTCGCCCTGGTGTGATTTTTTGTTGCTGTTTGTTTCTGATATGTTCATCTTAGATTTGAATATCTTTTAAGGAGTTTAAGATACTTAAAATTCTCCAAAGCCTTAAACAAAAAAACCCTCCTAAAATACTGTAGACTTAAATTGTTCTCATATTGGGTTGAGTGGTGAAAATAACATTTCAGGATTTTATTTCCCAAGTGGAATACTTATGATCCTACACAAATTTTAGCAAATGAGATAAATGACAACTGGCCTCTGTGTATTCAGAATTAGTGTTTCAGACTTGGCCTCAATGTAGTCATGAAAGGAGTTTTTTGTTTGAGAAACATTATTACCATGTTAATTTAGTAGACAAATTACAACAAAATAGGACCGATAAAAATGCTACTAACATTAGTGATAAAAGAACCTGGAGCACATGTCTGTGTCCTTGTGCAAAACAAGTTTATGTTGTTAAGGCAGAGAAATACGTGCATATCTGCTTCCTCTCTTAACATTAAACATGTTGATTAAGTCAATAAGTCCTGCATTAAGGAAACCTTTATAATACAGCTTTGTCCTATTCTCTACTGTCCTTTTCACCTAACTGTTCTCAGTAGATCCAGTGAAAACACACTTGGGGAAAATTATACTTGGCAAATGTCTGCTTCTGTAGTATTGCACATGATATTCTCTCCTTTGGAATTTCATCTGTCTTCTTTGGCTTATATAAAGGGTACTGTGCCTCTGGGGTCAGTTTTGTAGGTTTCCTAAACTTGGCTAACCAGTTGATATACTCTGCAATGTTAACTGCTGCATTCTGCTTCTCTCATTCACTTACACTTTGGAGGATTTTTTTTTGTTTGTTTTTCTGCTCTTGAAATCTTCTTGGCAGTTACTTAAGTAACATGAAGTGGTTCTCCTCAACTTTTTTGTATCTTTCCTCTAGTCAACCATATGCAGCCATTTTGCTTCAGAAGGTGAACATTTATTGAACATCTGTTGAGTAACAGGTTCTTTTCTAGTTGCTCAAAGCATAGGAGTAAATAAAGTTCTGTCCATATGGGGTTTACATAGTGGAATGTAGGGAAACAGTAAACAAAACACATATATGGCCTGTTAGGTAGTGATAAGTGCTTTGGTGAAAAACTAAGATTAAGGAGACTAGTTAAGGAAGAACGTATTTTATTTTATATAGGGTAGTCAGAAAAGGCCTCAATGAAAAGGTGACATGTAACTAGAGACTTGAAGAATATCTGGGAGGGTGAACAGCTTTTCAGGAAGAGAGGCAGCTAATGAAAATGTGATGTAATGTGAATGTTCTGAGTGTGTATCTAGAACCCAGGCAGTTCAGTGTGATGGTCAAGGTGAGCTAGGGAGAAAGTGGTATAGGGATTGATGGGAGAGATGGGGACAGGTAAGTGGTGCAGGTGTTTGATGTGCAGAGCTTAATGCCCTAAAATTTTTGTGTCCCACCCTTAGAGTTTCTGATTTGCTAGTCCTGGGCTTGGAGGAGAATTTTCATTTCTAACAAGTTCCCCGGTAAGTAAGAACCATTGAACCAGGGTGGAAGCAGAGAGACTGTTAGGATTTCAGAGTTAATACCAGCTTGGGTTGGAGTGGTAGCAGTGACGGTAGTAAGAAATTGTAGTCAAATTCTAGTAAGAAATTGGGGTATGTTTTGAAGGCAGAGCCAGTAGGTTTTACTGATGAATAAAAGTGTGAGAGTTGAGAACAAGAGAGATGCCAAGCAAAGTGAACAGGGTGCATATGGGTTGGGGTGTATGTCAGAAGTCTAGTTTTGATGTGTTAAGTGAGATGTACTTGATTAGATATATAATTAGAGATAATGAGAAGGCAGCATGAGGAGAGGTTCAGGCTACAGACAAGTTATACAGCCGCCAGTGTATATAGATAGTATTTAAAGCCAAGGATGAGGTCTCTGGTTCTCAACCAGAAACTACAAAGGGGGGCTTTTGACAATGTCTAGAGAGACCTTTTTGACATCATAGTTAAGGCTACTGTTGGCATGTAATGAGTAGAGGTTAAGGATGCCACTGAATGTTGTCTGATGCACAGAGCAGCCTCCCACAGCAAAGATATCTGGTTTCAAAATGTGAATAGTGCCAAGGTTGAGAAATCCTCACTAGATGAATTTTAGAGCATGTTGATAAACACACTTTGGGAAGATTTGAGTCCTGGTTTGCTGTTAACTTCAGCTTAGAGAGATGAGAGTAAACCAGCAAAGGACATGGACAGGCAGGTAGGCTGAAAGCTTGTGGAAAATTTTTTCACAAGTAGAAAGATGGTAAAGAAGTGTGTTGAATGCTGTTGCCTTTTAAGTACTCATCTTGGATTGACTATTAACCTATGGATTTAGTAAAGGGAAGGACCTCTATGTCTATAATAGGAGTTTTAAAATGTGATTAGGGTAAAATTCTGATTAGAATGAACCTGGAAAATATCAGGATACACAGAATTTTGAAGTAAAGAGAATCCAGAGAAATGGGGAACAGCAGCTGGGGTCGCTAAGAGTCGGACACGACTGAGCGACTTCACTTTGACTTTTTACTCTCATGCACTGGAGAAGGAAATGGCAACCCACTCCAGTATTCTTGCCTAGAGAATCCCAGGGACGGGGGAGCCTGGTGGGCTGCCGTCTATAGGATTGCACAGGGTTGGACACGACGGAAGCGACTTAGCAGCAGCAGCTGTGGTGAGGGAGGTGGTGGCAGTGTAGAGGAGGTTTGCCTTTTGTGTTCTGTTAAGATGGGAAGTTGTGTGTGTATGTGTAAGGGGACTCTATTTTGGGGGAGAATATGGAGTAATTGTTTTCTACCAAAAACTATAAAGAAAAAGTTAACCATCACCTTTGATCCCTGGAATAAATTTGACTATAGATCTAGATAAGCACACAGACACATTTGTTGTATGGGCTACAGTGCGAGGGAGAGGATTTCTCTGTCTTTCAAACCATCATTTTCCTCAGCTAGGTAGCTAGCAGCCTTTCCTTGTCAGTAGGAGTGGTCCCTTCCCAGCCCATCTGAACTACTATTTATGGTCAACCCTTTTGGAAATGGAGGAAAAACATCTCTTTCCAACACCTTTATGCTGGTGAGACTGAATATAATAAGGTGGAGATTTTTTCCAGAGCTGAGGTAGTAATGAACACATTCTCATCTCAGTTTGTAATTCCAGTTTATAAGGTGTTAACATTTGTGCCTCAACTCCTTAACCTGTCCCAGAGCCACAATCCAATCTGTCTTGCTTACCACTCTATGAACTAGGCATTTATGGGAGTTCCTGGTATATTTTCCCTCAGAAGGCCAAAGCTGAATGTGGGGGCTAATTCTTTCATGAGATATATAGTAGCTGTATATTCAAACTAATTTTTTTTTTTTTTTTAAAGCTATTCAGACCCATTCTCCGCACCTAATTTCTAGAGCGGGAAGGAAATTTCCAGTGTGTTGTGGTTATTTAATGCTTCATAACAAACTATCCCACAGCACAGGGGCTTAGAACAAAAATCAGTCATTAATTTTATTCATGATTGAGCACTTTGGCAAGGATTGGTGAATACTGCTGGAGCAAATTGGGTCTGGAGAATTTACTTTCAAGAGAGCTTATTCCCTTAGCTATCTTAATTACTATGTACTTTCATCTGGGAGTGCAGTTGGGGGGGTCTCAGTTCGTCTCCACCTGGGCCTTTCTACAAGAGCTACTTGTGCTTCCTCACAAATGGTGGATAGGTTTCAAGGGCATGTATTTCAAGGAAAAATGAAAGCTGTCAGTTTTTAAAGGTGTGCACCCCCATCCCCCAAACTGGCCCAGTGTCATTTCTCTTGTATTCTACTGGTCGAGCTTAACTTGCCCAGATTTAAGGCTCATAGGCCCCAAACTGTTTGATGAGTAGAATGTCACAGAATTTGTGATCATCTTAATCCGCAGTACACCATCATGCCAGAAGGGGGAAAATGTTGGAGGAGCACATTTTTGTTCCTCAGTATTCACTCTTTTCCAAAGGAGAAGTGGTGACTTGACTGCTTACTGAATATTGTAGAAGGAACAGGATACACTTGACTGAGCCCCTGTTCTTTGGGAAACAGTCTTCCCAAAGGAAGCATGCATTGTAATTGGCTGTCTTAGCAAATGGTAATAAGGTTAGTGGGAAAGCTCTTGTGGGGAATGCCTGCGGTTTTCATTTTTGCTTTTAAAAAAAAAATATATATATATATATATATATATATAAAACAAATTTTACTGTTGTAACCATTTAAAAATCTATAGTTCAGTGGTATTTAAGTACATTCACAGTGTTGTGCAACCATCACAATCATCCAAAACTTCATCACCCCAAGAGGAAACCCCAAAGCCATTAAGAAATCACTCATTATTCCCCCCTTAGCCCAGCCCCTGGCAACCACTTGTCTGTTTTCTGTCTTCTATGCATTTACCTATTTTGGATGTTTCATAGAAATGTAATTATGTAATACAGGCAATACCTCAGAGATAGCATGGGTTCAGTTCCAGACCGCCTTCATAGAGCCAATAACACAATAAAGTGAGTCACACACAGTGTTTGTCTTTCCAGTGCATATAAAAGTCATGCTCACACTATAGTGTAGTCTATTAAATGCACACTAGTGTTAATGTCTAAAAAACGATGTATATACCTTAATTAAAATATTGCTAAAAATGCTATCTGTGCCTTCAGTGAGTCATAATCGTTTTTCTGGTGGAGGGTCTTGTCTCGATGTTGGGGCTGCTGATTGGTTAGGGTGGTGGCTGCTGAAGGTTTTGGGGTGGCTGTGGAAGTTTCTTAAAACAAGACAGCAATGAGGTTTGCCGCATTGACTCTTCCTTTTCACAAGTGATGAACTTCCTTTCACAGTTGAACTTCTTTCAAAATTGGAATCAGTCCTCTCAAATCCTGCCACAGCTTTACCAACTAATATATGCTATACTGAACACTTTGTTGTCATTTCAACAGTCTTCTCGGTTTCTTCACCAGGACTACTACATAGATCACATTTCAAAAAATCATTTTCTTTGTTCCTCCATCGAAAGCAACTACTTATTCATTAAAGTTTTATTGGGAGATAGCAGACATTTGGCCACATCTTCAGGCTTCACTTCTAGTTCTCTTGCCATTTCCACCACATCTGCAGTTACAAAGACCACTGATCACAGATCACCATAACAAATACAGTAATAACTGAGAACAATTGAAACATTTCAAGAACTACCAAAATGTGACACAGAGACATGAACAAATGCTGTTGGAAAAATGGCACTGGAAGGCTTGCTGGACAGAGTTGCCACAAATTTTCATTTTGTTAAAAAAAAAAAAAAAGTATTTTCAAAGGACAATAAAGTTACAGTAAAACGAGGTGTGCCTTTATGTGGTCTTTTATGTCAGGTTTCTTATCACGTTTTCAAGGTTCGTTCATGTTGTAGCATGTGTCAGCGCTTCATTCCCTTTCATGGCTGAATAATACTCTATTTTATGGCCATACCACATTTATTCATTCATCTGTTGATGGACACATCACTTAGATATTATGAATAATGCTGTTATAACACTAGTAAGTATTTGTTTGAGTCTGTTTTTAATTCATTTGGATATCTACCTAGAGTGGAATTGTTGGGTCATATGATAGTTTTTAACTTTTTTGAGGAACTTCCTATTTTCCACAGCAGCTGTACTATTTTACATTCCCATCAGCAAGGTGTGTTTTCCAATTTTCTCTACCTCCTTGGCAACACTTAACCATTTTCTGTTTTTCTTGGTTTTGTTTCAGACTTCAGCCATTCTGCTGAGTGTTGGATGGTTATCTCATTGTGGTTTGGTTTGTATCTCCCTAATGAGTTAATGATGATGAGCATCTTTTCTTGTGCTTTATTGGCTGTTTGTACATCTTCTTCAGAGAAAGGTCTTTTCAAGTCCTTTGCCTTTTGAAAATATTTGTTGTTGAGTTGTGGGAGTTTTTAAAATATATTCTGGATATTAAACCCTTTCAGTTACAGATTGTCTTTTCACTTCTTGATAATGCCCTTTGTACAAAAGTTTTAAATTTTTAAAGTCAAGTTTTTCCTTTGTTGCTCCTGATTTTGGTGCCATATATAAGAATTCATTCCCAATCCAAGGTCATGGAGGTTTTCCTCTATATTTTCTTCCGTTTTATGGATTTAGCTATTATGTACAGGTCATTCATTGATCCATTTGAATTGGTCCCATTGTTCTGGATTTGCAAAGAGTAGACAGGAGTTGAGTTTTTTCTTTTTTCCCCCATTTCTGTCCCTCTCTTTTAAGAAAAAGAGAAGTATGCCTCAAAGAGAACATGATAGGTATTAAAATGTAGCTGGTTGTAGACCATGCTCTTGGCCAGTCTTGTTTTTCCCAAAAGAGTCTTCAAGTTCTTCATTTTCCTCTTCTCATTTCTGTTTCCAGTACTACCCAATATGACCTCCCATCTTCTAGTTTCTGGATCAAAGTGTGATATGTTTCATATTCAGGCACTAAACTTACAGTCTTGTGTACAAACTCTGAGCACTGATCCCAGCCATAATGTGGCACTATTGTAAGCCTAGCATAAAATATTAAGCAGGCAGTGGGTGCAAAGCAGCCTGGAGATGGCATGTGGGTGAAATCTGTAGTAGAAAGTATGTTTGTGATAGGGTTCCCTGCTAGCACGTGAAGAATCTGCCTGCAATGCAGGAGACACTGGTTCGATCCCTGGATGGGGAATATCCCCTTTTCCCACCCTCACTGCCCCCTGGTGGGCTACAGTCCAAAGAGTTGGATACAACTGAATGACAGAGCACATGTGTTTTTGTTAAGGATTCTTTTTCAAGTGACAAAGACTTGAAACATTGATTAGACTGTGAGGCATGTGGAGGGGATAGCTTTGTGGAAATCCTCAACAAATTTAGGAGATAATTAAGGGGCTGTAGAACATGTTAATCTTCGAAGAGGAGGTGGTAATTCTCAACCTTGGCTTCACATCAGTCAGCTAAGAAGACTGTTGAAATCATAGAGAGTCTGTTCTCATATTACTGTGAAATTATGTTAGAGATCAATATCAAAAGATAGTTGACAGGGGATATATGTATACCTATGGCTGATTCATGTTGAGGTTTGACAGAAAACAACAAAATTCTATAAAGCTGTTATCCTTCAATAGAATTTAAAAAAAAAAAAGATTAAAATTACTGTCCTGCGGCCCCCCCCCCCCAAAAAAGATACTTGAAAATAACCCCAGATTTTCAGTGCAGTGTCACATTTAACAAGAGAGATCTTAGGCTTAGCCATCAAAAGTTTCAGTAAATTTAGAAGACAAAAAACAGAGGGTGGTTGCAGAGAAGAAAGCATTTAAATGAGAAATTAATATCAAGGATACCTTAAAAAAGCTCATGTACTTGGAAATTAAATGTCCACTTTTAAATGAGTATATCTAAGAAGCCATTACAAGGAAAATTAGAAAATATTTGTAATAGAATAAAAATGAAGAGAATTTACCATACTTTGTTGCATGCAGCTGAAACTGCTCAATTAAATACAAATTGGAGTCTTGAATAATGTATGAAAACAAATGACAGTAGCATAAAACTTTGTGAGATTTGAAGAAAATCTGTACTTAATAGTGTCACATTAATTTCCTTTTTTTTAAACAACAATAATTTCTTTATATTCTCACAACTGGATTAGAAGTTTTAAGCCTCATTTAAATTTTTTTAAATTAAAATACTGAGATAATACTTTCTAGACTTTGGCAGTAATACTAGATGCCAAAATACATGAAAGTATATATCAGATTTCTGAGTAAATATGAATTAGGGATCTAGCATTCTATTCATACTAAGTCAAACAAGTGGAATCAAAATGTCAAATTTTTTAAATTTGACTAAATAGGCAAAAATTGATAAATTTTATAGAATATATAATACATACTATATATACACACATGTATACAAAAGCTTTTCTACTGTGCTTGGTAAAGGCTTGAGAAAAAACATCAAAAGATGGAGAAATTGGAAAACAAACTAAATGAAATGGGAACACTGAATATGAAACAAACTAGATAAAAGATCATCACACAGTCCAGTTTTTAAACATGGCTGTTCATTAAAAATACATCTGGAGCTTTGGAGAACAACGGCAGTACCTGGTCATTTGTATTTTTCAAAAAATTCCAAGATAATTCTGATATGTATCTGGATTTTAAGAAATGATTATAGTTTTTCTATTAAATGGTAGTTTTAGTGATCATTGAGAGTCCCTTGGACTGCAAGGAGATCCAACCAGTCCATCCTAAAGGAGATCAGTCCTGGGTGTTCATTGGAAGGACTGATGTTGAAGCTGAAACTCCAATACTTTGGCCACCTGAAGCAAAGAGCTGACTCATTTGAAAGGACCCTGATGCTGGGAAAGATTGAAGGCAGGAGGAAAAGGGGTCGACAGAGGATGAGATGGTTGGATGGCATCACTGACTCAATGGGGATGAGTTTGAGTAAGCTCCGGGAATTGGTGATGGACAGGGAGGCCTGGTGTGCTCTGGTCCATGGGGTCACGAAGAGTCGGACACGACTGAGCAACTGAACTGAACTGACCTTAGTGACAGTTCTATTATGTTCTGTTGACTAATCATGATATGGGCTTCCCTGGTGGCTCAGACGGTAAAGCGTCTGCCTGCAATGTGGGTGACCCAGGTTCGATCCCTGGGTTGGGAAGATCCCCTGGAGGGGGAAATGGCAACCCACTCCAGTACTCTTGCCTGGAAAATTTCACAGACAGGAGCCTTGTAGGCTACAGTCCATGGGGTCGCAGAGTCAGACATGACTGAGTGACTTCACTTCAATCATGATACAATTTTTGTATTAAGCAAAAATGACAATAGTAGAAGATGTTTATCAGTGTTTACAATCAATAGCTAGACAAAAAATAAAAGATCATTACTTTTGCAAGCCATAATGGAAACATGATTAACCTAACTATAAAATAATTATATATTTTGAGGGGCTAAGTAGAGTGATGTGGTAAGTGGAAGTGCATACATGTACATGTTTTCATCCACCCAGCCAGTCTACCTTGGTTCTTGCATTTAATCCATTTACACTTAAGGTAATTACCTTATCAATATGTATGATCCTATTACCATTTTCTTAATCATTTTGGGTTTATTTTGTGTAGGTTTTTTTCTTTCTCTTGTGTTTCCTGCTTAAAGAAGTTCCTTTAGCATTTGTTGTAAAGCTGGTTTGGTGGTACTGAATTCTGTTAACTTTTGCTTGTCTGTAAAGCTTTTGAGTTCTCTGTCAAATCTGAACGAGAGTGTTAATGGGTAGAGTATTCTCGGTTGTAGGTTCTTCCCTTTCATCACTTTAAATATATAATGCCATTCCCTTCTGGCTTGTAGAGTTTCTATTGAGAAATCAGCTGATAACCTTACGGGAGTTGCCTTGTATTTTGTCGTTTTTCCCCTGTTGTTTTTAATATTTTATCTTTGTCTTTAGTTTTTGTCAGTTTGATTAGTATATGTCTTGGTGTGTTCCTCTTTGGGTTTATCCTGCCTGGGACTCTCTGTGTTTCCTGGACTTGGTTGACTATTTCCTTTCCCATGTTAGGGAAGTTTTCAGCTATTCTCTTCAAATATTTTCTTAGGTCCTTTCTCTCTTCTCCTTATTGGACCCCTGTAATACAAATGTTAGAACTGGACATGGAACAATAGACTGGTTCCAAATAGGAAAAGGAGTATGTCAAGGCTGTATATTGTCACCCTGCTTATTTAACTTATATGTAGAGTACATCATGAGAAACGCTGGACTGGAAGAAACACAAGCTGGAATCAAGATTGCCGGGAGAAATATCAATAACCTCAGATACGCAGATGACACCACCCTTACGGCAGAAAGTGAAGAGGAACTAAAAAAGCCTCTTGATGAAAGAGAAAGTGGAGAGTGAAAAGTTGGCTTAAAGCTCAACATTCAGAAAACAAAGATCATGGCATCTGGTCCCATCACTTCATGGGAAATAGATGGGGAAACAGTGGAAACAGTGTCAGACTTTATTTTTTGGGGCTCCAAAATCACTGCAGATGGTGACTGCAGCCATGAAATTAAAAGACGCTTACTCCTTGGAAGGAAAGTTATGACCAACCTAGATAGCATATTCAAAAGCAGAGACATTACTTGGCCAACAAAGGTCTGTCTAGTCAAGGCTATGGTTTTTCCAGTGGTCATGTATGGATGTGAGAGTTGGACTGTGAAGAAAGCTGAGCGCCGAAGAATTGATGCTTTTGAACTGTGGTGTTGGAGAAGACTCTTGAGAGTCCCTTGGACTGCAAGGAGATCCAACCAGTCCATTCTGAAGGAGATCAGCCCTGGGATTTCTTTGGAAGGAATGATGCTAAAGCTGAAACTCCAGTACTTTGGCCACCTCATGCAAAGAGTTGACTCATTGGAAAAGACTCTGATGCTGGGAGGGATTGTGGGCAGGAGGAGAAGGGGACGACAGAGGATGAGATGGCTGGATGGCATCACTGACTCGATGGACATGAGTCTGAGTGAACTCCGGGAGTTGGTGATGGATAGGGAGGCCTGGCATGCTGCGATTCATGGGGTCGCAAAGAGTCGGACACGACTGAGCGACTGAACTGAACTGAATTCAAATGTTGTTGTGTTTAATGTTGACCCAGAGGTCTCTTAGGCTGTCTTCATTTCTTTGTTTTGCAGCCATGATTTCCACCATTCTGTCCTCCAGGTCATTTACCCATGCTTCTATATCAGTTATTCTGCTGTTGATTCCTTCTAGTGTATTACTCATCTCTGTCCTTTAGTTCTTGTATGTCTTTGTTAAACATTTCTTGAATCTTCGTCATTGTTTTCCCAATATCCTGGATCATCTTCACTATCATTATTCTGAATTCTTTTCCTGGAAGGTTGCCTATCTCTACTTCATATAGTTTTTCTGGGGTTTTATCTTGTTCCTTCATTTGAGACATAACTTTTCTGCTTTTTCATCCTAATTAACTTTCTGTAATGTGGTTTTTGTTCTAGCTGCTGTGGGATTGTGGTTCTTCTTGCTTCTTCTGTCTGCCCTCTGATGGAGGAGGCTAAGAGGCTTGTGTAAGCTTCTTGGTGGTGGGGACTGGTGGTGGGAAAAACTGGGTCTTGCTCCGGTGGGTAGAGCCATGCTCAGTAAAGCTTTAATCTAATTATCTATGGTGGGTAGGGTTGTGCTCTTTCCATGTTAGTTGTTTAGCCTGAGGTGACCAAGCCCTGGGATCTGTGGGCTCTATGGTAGGGGTTAGTGGTCCAGGACTGATGCTCCCAGTGTGCCCGTCCCCACCACGAGCCACTGCTGACCCATGCCTCCACAAGAGACCCTTCAACAGTCACAAGTACGTCTGGTTCAGTCTCCTGTGGGTCACTGCTCCTGTCCCCTGGGTCTTGGTGCAGACAATATTTTGTTTGTGTACACCTCCAAGAATGGAGACTGTTTCCCCCAGTCCTGTGGAAATCCTGTAATCAGATCCCATTGGCCTTTAAAGTCAGATTTCCTGGGGAGTCTCAGTCCCTTTGTTGGATCCCCAGGCTGAGAAGCCTGACATGGGGCTCAGAACCTTCGTAACAGTGGGAAAGCTTCTTTGGTATCATTGTTCTCTAGTTGGTGGGTTGCCCACCCGGCACGTATGGGATTTGGTTTTATTACGATTGCTTCTCTCCTACCATCTCTTCATGGCTTTGTCTTTGTCTTTAGGGTATTTTTTGGGGGGTGGGTTCCAGTGTTCTCCTGTCGATGGTTGTTGAACACCTAGTTGCAATTTTGGTGTTCTAGCAGGAGGAGATGAGTGCACATCCTTCTCTGCCATCTTGAACCCACTCAGACTTAAGCTAAAGTGACTGTAGGGCCAGGGTTAGAACCACTGATTTAAAGGAAGTAGGAATTTATTAGAATTTAAAGCAGTGCTTTTCAACTTCATTGTGCATACAAATCACCTGGGATATTATTACACTGCATATTCTGATTGAAGAACTCTGAATGGATCTTAGACCTAAAAGTAAGCTAAAACTAAAACTCTTAGAACCTAGAAGAAAACATAGTGTGAATCTTTGTGACCTTGTACAAGCAACCAATGGAAAATAAGTTGGACTTAATCAGACTTAAAAATTTTTGTGCTTAAAAGCTGATCACGTGAAAAAGACAACCCACAGAATGGGTGGAAATATTTGCAAATTGTATATCTGGTAAGTCTTCAAGTTATAGAAAGAACTCTTATAACTCAACAATAAAAAGACAATTAAAAATGGACAAAGGATTAAAATAGACGTTTCTCCAAAGAAGATAAGCAAATGGGCAATAAACACAGGAAAAGATTGTTGTTCAGTTGCTAAGTTATGTCTGACTCTGCGCTCCCAAGGACTAACCTGCCAGGTTCCTCTGTTGATGGGATTTTCCAAGCAACTGGAGTGGGTTGCCATTTCCTTTTCCAGGGATCTTCCCAACTTAGGGATCAAATCTGCATCTTCAATTGGCAGGTGGATTCTTTACCATTGAGCCACCAGGGAAGCCCAATGAAAAGAGGAAAATGCAAATCAAAACCTTAATGAGATGCCACTTCATATTCCATTAGGATGGCTGTAATCACAAAGACAGAATAACCGTTGTTGACTAGGATTGCTGGTGGGAATGTAAAATGGTGCAGCTACTACTTGGAAAAGAGTTCAGCAGTTTCTTAAAAGGTTAAACCATGGAGTTAACTTTTAACCTAAATTATCTGTGAACGAATGGATAAATGTGGTAGATCTGTACAGTGAGTACTGCCAATATTTATCAATAAAAAGGAATGAAATACTGATACATGCTGAATAAGGGACAAACATTTTTACAGAGGCCTTGGACAACATGCTTGCTAGGTGGGATGTTAGAACTTCTCAAGATCTTTCCCCTTACCCTCACTTCTAGAGTCCTAGTTACAATAGGGGAAGATACATGTCCTGAGAGATTAATCCTCTAGCTTCCTGTCATTCAACCCTCTGTCCTCAGGGTATAATCAACTATCACACTGTGGCCCTTACTTAAGGTTGAAAACCTACCAAATTCTCATTTTTTTGAGAAGGGAAGTTGAAAACCTACCAAATTCTCATTTTTTTGAGAAGGGAAGTTCAAATTATACCCTCTGATTTTTTCGCTTATTGCTGTAAAGGTGAATGGTATGTTCTCTCAACTATTTCAAATCTAGGCCTAAAAAACCTTAATGGCAAGAATCTCTGATGAAGGAAAAGCCGTGCCTGTCATCCAAGATCTGGCCTAGTCAGCACTAAAAGGGAGGCCTCTCTGTCCTGCTGAAAGTAGACGGTTTCACAGAACACCTACAATACGGCTCTACGACCATGGTCAAGAAATTCTGTGATTGTTCCTGAACGAGACAATTCTGTAATCGTTTCTGAACCCAGAGGAAAACATGAAGATGACCAAATATTGAATTCCCTGGCAATTCAGTGGTTAGAACTCTGTGCTTTTACTGCCAAGGGTTCGAGTTAAGTCAGGGAAAAATACCTATCTCCCTGTCCTGGCTAATATACTCCTTTAAGAACAGCTTTCGGGACTTCCCTGGTGGTCCAGTGCTTAAGACTGCACTTTCAGTGCAAGGGGTGCTTTTCTATCCCTGCTTGGAACTGACATTCCACATGCCACATAATAATAGTTTTAGCCTCATGTCATGCCTCTCACCTTTTCGAGATAGCCAGTCAACTTACTGAGATAGCCGCTCAACCCACACTTGCTCACAGTATTCATTTAGAGAGAGCCCTGTTTCCTTGAACCTTCTGCCCAGTCACCTAACTTGCCCAAATCATAAGTCCTTGTAACAGCTTACAGAGATATGCCCTCGTGGTTCTGAAGGTGTGTGTTCTTTATGCAGTGAGCAAAAAACCCAGCTTGTTTAATGCAGGTGTGTTCCTCATCACCTGGCAATGGATTGTGGCTGCCCATTTTAGATAAAGCACGCATTTTCCATTTTGTCACAGTTCTCCACTCCCCGTTGTCTCCCTCATCCCACTGTTACTGTTTTTGTTAGGTTCTCTAGGCATTCAAATATGCAAGTCCTGGTGGGGACTGTCATGATTTTGGTACCTTTCCCCTAGCACCAGCTGACTGGATCCTTGGTTAAGGTATGTGTTACTCAGTATTAGGTCTGGGGTCCTGAGTGATGGCCCCTGACTTCTCAACCTTCACAAAGTGAAATGTAATTTCTACAGCATGTAAAATACGTCGCATGAGGGGAAAACACTGGAGGAATTTGATTATCTGGAAGGAAATCAGCAACAGGCTACATTTCACACGAGATTGTGTAGGAGTTGAAACAATCCCCTACGTTGAGCCCAACGGAACCTGTGGGCTGGATGTCTAATCAAATTATACTTCCTTGGTAATTGTTAGGCATTTATAATGCCCATAACAGTCAACATTCCAATCTCAATAATTTTAAATATACAGATTTGCTCTTCAATGAAAGAATGAGGGCTTCCCAAGTGTCACTAGTGGTGAAGAACCCACCTGCCAGTGCAGGAGACAGAAGAGACCTGGGTTCTATCCCTGGGTCGGGGAAAGGGCATGGCACCCCACTCCAGTATTCTTGCCTGGAGAATCCCATGGACGGAGGAGCCTGGTGGGCTGCAGTCTCTAGGGTCACAATGAGTCATACACGACTAAGTGACTTAGTATGTACTCATGCACAAAGGGAGAATAAACTTACCTATTAGTTTCAGATAATTAAAATCCCTGGGCGATGGTATCTTTGAAGTCAGGCTGTTTTAATTTCTTCCTTCTTGCACTCCCATCCACTGAAAAGTTTGCTCATCAGGTAATCTCCAGTGAGGCGCAGAATGTGAGTACTGAACCTCTGAAGGCACCTGGTGACACCCTGTAGGTGACCCAGTGAGTCTGTGGCAGAAACCAGAACCCAGCCTTTTCAGCATCCCAGTTCCTGAGCCCGCTTGCTGTACTGCAGGTCACCCCGTTATCCTGGACTTAAGGATATCATCCCAGATGTTGCCTGATTTGACCTGACCAAGGCTTGGGAAGGTAGAAGGAGACTCTGGCAGGAATTAAGAAGGAAGACTATCACAGCGCAAAGACTTAAGACTCAGAAGGGGTTCATAAGTTGCCACGCATTCACGAAAGCAGAGGAATGGGAGTTTTCAACCCCTGGCCTCAGATACCCGTGGATGACAAGTATTATAAGAGCTAACGTTTGTTGAGCCGTTAGCGTGTTGGGTTTTTATCTCAGCACTCTGCATGTGCTATATATCAGTTCCACAAGCTTATGAGGCAGGCAGCCACCCTGTTAGAAGAGAAAAATGTTTAACCTGAACTGATTCCAGTGGTGGAGAGTGGAGAGAGTCCTACCAGAGGAGATGGTAAGTGGCATTGCAAGATTGAGGAAATATTTGACATCTGTTTTTGCACCACTGCAAACGTTTTTTGCCTGTCCCTTCTTCCCAGGTCTTAGTGGCTGGGCAGGGGTGTGGTCAGGGCCAGGTGGGGAGCAGCTCAGGGGTGGGCGAGTTGTTTGAGCTTGCTATGTTCCTGAGGGCCACCAGAGGGCAGTACTGGTTCACACCACAGCCTCCTTGTGACCATTCTTGGCAAGATTGGAGCCCTGATTCTCAGCCCTACCAGACTCCTTTTTTAGAAAAACAAAACTATTTTCTAATGCCCCCTTTACCATCTTGAAGTGAAATTAACTCCTCTGAAAAGAAGGGAAAAAAAGGAAAGTAATATGTAGTAAACTGATGGGATTCAGTAATATGATGCTTGGACATGGCTACACTAGATGAACACAATAGAGTTAGTTTGATGCTTTGCCCATCAGATCACTGAGAATGAAGAATTAAAAAGGCAGCTGGATGTAGGTTGTGTCTGACAGAAATTCACTCATTTTCTGAAAAGATAAATCATTCTTAGTAAGGTTAAAAATAAAATAGGATACAAATGTCCCTTTATTGCATTCTTGGAAATTTCAGTGTGTATTAAAACTGCAAAGAACAAAACTGCTCTTACTTATGTATAAAGCAGAGTTAGGTTCAGTGCTTCTTTAAACAGCCTTAGCCTTTTTCATTTGATCTCTGTGAAGGTTTGGCCTCCCCAGGTGGTGCTAGCGGTAAAGAATCTGCCTGCCAATGGAGGAGACGAAAGAGACATGGGTTCAATCCCTGGGTTGAGACGATTTCCTGGAGGAGGGCATAGCAATGCACTCCAGTATTCTTGCCTGGAGAATCCCATGGAC
Source organism: Bos taurus (assembly GCF_002263795.3). Taxonomy (NCBI): domain Eukaryota; kingdom Metazoa; phylum Chordata; class Mammalia; order Artiodactyla; family Bovidae; genus Bos; species Bos taurus. The sequence goes on along the minus strand of NC_037335.1, from coordinate 76,851,474 downwards.
AGAGGAGCCTGGCGGGTTACAGAGTTGGACACGACTGAAGTGACTTAGCATGTGCGCAAGAAGATCCAGGAGGATATTTGAAAATCAGTTCTTTCTTGTGAAGAACTGCTTTCACTGAGAACTCTAGCTGGTACTAGAGGATATGAGATGCCCTATCTGTGCACCCCAACCTGGGCTCCCTGAGAGCCAGGGCTTTGTGTTGCAGGTGCTCAAGCCCTCCAGAGTGCTCCTCACAGTACTCACTGAGTACACTGAACTGACCGAGTCCTTTCTCTCCAGCTGGGGGTGACTCTCGTCCAGCCAGAGCATATTGACTGAACAGTTTAAGGGCCCAGACCCTGAGTATGAATGCTGATGTAAACTGAAGCCAGGCAAGAGGTGCCCCAAATAGTCTGTCAGGAAAATCCATGGCTCTACATTTTCTTAGGCAAGATTCATCCAAGAAGGGCCCTTTCATTCCACTGGCACCATACGCATATATTTTGTTTGTGGTTCCTGAGACAAAAAATTGCATATTCTTGTGAAAGAAAACGGAATTGGTTCCAAAACTTACTTTCTGGCCAGAATCAACCAAGGCCTGAAAAGCAGTTGGTTCTTGTGGCCCTGATTAGATAGAGGGATAAGGATGCTTCTTCCTGGAGCCCTGTCAGGGAAGTGCTCAAACCCAGCGCAGGCTGGCCACATTCCAACTTTCCCCACTGGCGCCTGGTAAGCTGCATGCCAGCAACACATGAGCACCTCTAAGCCCCCCATCGCCTCGCCTGACCTGGCTGCCACTGGCATAACGCCGCCTGCTGGAACGTTTTCCTGTCAGGTTTTGGCCACAGCAGCTCTGGTGTTCCTCCCTCACCTACCTAGTGTCCACCAGCCACAGCTTTTATAGCAGGAAGGGGGCAGGTTAATACTAGCCTGGTCTCACAAGAGTCTGTAAAGTGGAGTAGGGACTGGGGGCAGACAGTCCTGCACTTCATTCACTCAAATTCCACCTTTGCAATTTTTTTTTTAATCCATGAACTGTATGTGCTTTTTATTTACTTTGAAATGGCCCAAAGAGAGGATGAAGAGGTGTGTGGTGTAACGGAACCACAGGTGTGTGGTGAGTGGTCAATTCTGTATGCTTCTCTACTCCTGAGACCAGTCTCCAGAGGGTGCCAAGGATAGCCAAGTTTCATTTATTTGTCCAAGTAAAAGCATGATCAAGAATGTTCTAAATAAGGTCAGGGTTTACAGCTTTGATTATAGAATTTCCTCTGATCATTTGATTGGGTTACATGAATTTAAACTTCAGTGAAGCTTCACTTTCAAAGTTTCCACTCCATTTCTCTGAATGTGCTACAGCATGATGATAAGTCTCCCAGATTACCCAAAATCCACCTGAACAATATCTCAACACACTGTGGTTTATTCACCTTAAGAAGAATCTGGAGAGAACATGGTTTGGGATGGGAGACAAGAGTTACACCTGATGGGTCTGGACCATTGATACAAATGATTCTCATTTCATTTTAGAGTTTCCATAATTGTAGCAATTATCTCTGAAAGATTTTTGTCCACATTGATTTGGATAAAGCTTTCTGGAGCTGATGGGGTCTCCAGAGTATCGGATTGGGACTGCAGTAACTCAGGGGGCATAAAATGATCTTTTCTTCTGAGTAAGCGTCCAGAGATGATGTCAAATGACCCAGTCAGATGGACCACAAGGAGCTTCACCTCAACTGGCTTTTCTTCCTTCCCCAAGTCATCACACTTCAGAGGTGCATCATCTTTTCCTTGTATTAAGATGTCTCTGTATACCTTCTTCAGAGCTGAACAGGCTAGAACTACATGCTGTCCAGAGGCTACATCTCTGTTAAAAAAAAAAAAACAAAAAAAAAACCTGGGGAGATCCCAAAGAGTGAAGACATTTAAAATAATTGGTGTCAAGCCTAGGCTGAGGACTTTAGTCCCACTTCTCTGACAGTGGAAGGTGTTACAAATGGTGGCCAAGTATCAGGCAGTCTTGGTTTTGAGGTAAAGATCTTCCACTAGTGAGCCCTCTTGGGTGATGTGTTTACCTCTCTGAGCATCAGTTCAGTTCAGTTCACTCACTCAGTTGTGTCCAACTCTTTGTGACCCTATGGACTGCAGCACGCCAGGCCTTCCTGTCTATCACCAACTCCTGGAGTTTACTCAAACTCATGTCCATTGAGTCAGTGATGCCATCCAGCCATCTCATCCTCTGTCGTCCCCTTCTCCTCCTGCCTTCAGTCTTTCCCAGCATCAGGGTCTTTTCCAGTGAGTTAGCTCTTCGCATCAGGTGGCCAAAGTACTGGAGTTTCAACTTCAGCATCAGTCCTTCCAATGAATATTCAGGACTGATTTACTTTAGGACCATCAGTTCATCATCTCTTAAATGTGGCTACTCAAGAGTACCTGCCCACAGAACTGTGGTATGGAAGTTTATCATGGTGCCCAGCACACAGGAAGTGCTGAGTAAGTATCAGCTCTGCCCCTTGGCTATAGGATGTGACTGAGCCAGCACCTGTGGACATGGGTGGCTGCTGGCAGGCATCTGTGTCCCCCACACAGCATGGCTCAGGCTCTCCTCAGATTTTCTCCATTCCTACTCTTCAGTATGCTGGAACAATCTGGGGAAGTTACCCATGCAGAGCAGAGAAAGCAGGAAAAAAGAGAGCACCAGTCCCTCTGTTTTCAAGGTAAGCAGAAAGTGAGTAGTTTTCAGAGATGCTGAAAACTAAGAGAAAAACCTGAGCCAGAAATAGAGGTAGATTGACAAGGCACCAATAAGGGAAAACCTAAACAGCATATTATAATGCAGAGACATTACTTTACCAACAAAGGTCTGTCTAGTCAAAGCTATGGTTTTTCCAGTAGTCATGTATGGATGTGAGAGTTGGACTATTAAGAAAGCTGAGCGTGGAAGATCCGATGCTTTTGAACCGTGGTGTTGGAGAAGACTCTTGAGAGTCACCTGGACTGCAAGATCCAACCAGTCCATCCTAAAGGAAATCAGTCCTGAATATTCATCGAAAGGACTGATGCTGAAGCTGAAACTCCCAATACTTTGGCCACCTGATGTGAAGAACTGACTCACTGGAAAAGACCCTGATGCTGGGGAAGATTGACAGTGGGAGAAGGGGACGACAGAGGATGAGATGGCTGGATGGCATCACCAATGTGATGGACAGGAGTTTGAGTAGGCTCTGGGAATTGGTGATGGACAGGGAAGCCTGGCGTCCTGCAGTTCATGGGGTCACAAGGAGTCAGACACAACTGAGTGACTGAACTGTACTGAAGGGAAAACCAGTGTGGTCCAAGACCATACATGAGGATGAGCCCCCCTACCACTAAGCTGATGTATACCGTTGTCTTCTTGGAGCCAGGAAGGAACTAAATAAAGTTGTCAAGGGTCAATGCTGGCTTGGGTACTTAGTAGAGATTTCAGTTCAGAACTGAGAACTAAGAATTCTGAAGGGGCCTGCCTTGATCTATGGCCATCGTAGACTGGAGACCCAGTGGATGGAGTGTGTCATCAGCAACAAACCAATGTACTTGAGCCTCCCAGCTCTTCTCAAGGGCATGAGTGAGAGCTTGTTAGTTCTGAGCCTGGAGGTCTGATCTCCGCTCTCCTGAGACTCTTCACTTTGGCTTCCATCACAGGTCAGAATCTTTGATCTGACGAGTCTATTTATGTTACAGACCCAGTTGGGTAGGAGTTCTCAAATCCTAAAACCCAAAAACCTTAAAACCCTAAACCCATACAAAGACAGGACTGCCAGCCACGTCTGTGTGGTGTTTAAAAAAAAAATGTAAACTGAATTTTTAATAAGTATAATGTCATATGGCTCAAATGGTTTTAGATTTATAAAACATGACTTCATCTTAGAAAGCAAGATTTGGAACTCATTCACTGCCACTCCTTTATCTTCCATGTCCCAACCAGGATTCCCACAGGCCAGACCCACAGATGAGAGAAGAGGGTCGTTTGCTCAGAGGCATGCTACAGAGCTGGACAGTTTGAGATTTCAGTTCTGGTAGCGAGTTATCTGTTGATTTGCAAATGACCCCAGATCTTCCTGGTTGTCAGAACTTGAAGTAGGAGGCAATACAAGTGGTGGCTAAGATATGGCTATAACAACATTATTATTTTATTTAGGACTTACTATATATATTAGGTAGACTTCCCTGGTGGCTCAGATGGTAAAGCATCTGCTTACAACGCGGGAGACCCAGGTTCTATCCCTGGGTTGGGAAGATCCTCTGGAGAAGGAAATGGCAACCCACTCTAGTACTCTTGCCTGGAAAATCCCATGGACCGAGGAGCGTGGTAGGCTACAGTCCATGGGGTCGCAAAGAGTCGGACATGACTGAGTGACTTCACTTCACTTCATATATATTAGGTACCATTCTAAGTGCTACCCACACTTATTCACTAATTCCTCACGACAATCTGTAAGGACTGTTGTGAGTAGGAACTATGTCCCTATTTTTCAGAAGAATAAACAGGTTTATGGAAGCCAAGTTGCTGAGTAAAATTCCCAGCTAGTAATTATGAAGTTGTCTAGAAGGCTGACTCTAGAACCCAACACTCTGTGGCTGATTAAAAGTCATTGTCAGTCACCAGACGGAGGTGCATTTCATTTCTGGTATCCTTTATCATTAGTCAGTTATGATTTCAAGAGTGGTTTCCTTTACTCACTGGCTTATCTGGGGTCTGAAGTTCTCTTACCTTCGTAAAACGTCATGCAATTTGCAGAGCCATGGAATTCTGTCCTGAAATTAAAAAAAACCAAAGTGGCTTTTCCAGATATTGTTTATTTGTACAGAAACATGTTCATCATGTTCATCAATGTTAAGGTCCAAAGAAATCTCAGTGGTTTTGAGGAGGAGGCTGAGGAATTGTCACTGGGCAGTTCAGCACAGAATCATGTTCCTGGTCCAGGTGTCAGGTTCTTTCCACAATGATAAAAATTACCCTAAAATGCCAGTATGTAACCCCCCCCATTTCAATCTCCCCATTATAAATACACTTTATAAATACACTCTTTGGTTCTGATATGTTTGGGTGTGTGTGTGCTAAGTCGTGTTTGACTCTGCGACTGCCAGGCTCCTCTGTCCATGGGGATTCTCCAGGCAAGGATACCAAAGTGGGTTGCCATTTTCTGATACACTTAACAAATCTTTAATTGTATTTGCATAATTCTTCAGGTGCTTCTGATCTCAAATGCAGAGAGTTATTCATAGAAACTCTTAAGTCAGCTGCCCCCTGGTCCTATTCTTCAAATCCTCTAAAAACAAAGCTGCTTTCGGATAAAAGTATCGTGATAATTTTGTATTTTTCCAGAGAAGGCAGAAGAAGTTTACATAGGACACCCTAGAGTGTTACACAAAGAAGTTCCCCTGGGGTAAATACTGATTGGCCACAATGCATTACAAAAAAAACCCCCAACTTTTTATTATGTGAATTTAAAACATATACAAAAAGAGACAAAATGGTACAAAACAAACTTCTCTGTACTCATAACCCAGCTTTAATGATTTTTCAGCTCACAATCTGGTCTTCTATATGTCCCAACGCCCATCCTTTATCATTTTGATGCATATTCAAGAAAGATGATGTCTTTATTATTTAAGACTTTTTTTTCGGCTGCTTTGGGTCTTCATTGTGGCATGCAGGCTCTCAACTTGTGGTGTGCAGGCTTGGTTGTGGTATGTGGGCTCTTGGTTCTCCAAACAAGAACTGAACCCAGCCCTGCATTGGGAGCATCGAGTCTTATCCACTGGGCCACCAGGCAAGTCCCCATGATGCATCTTTAAAAGTCCTTGCTCTTAACATTTGACTACCATTTTATCTAGATTTTTGTATTTGTATAATTGAGATTGACTTGCATTTGTTTTCTTGTGTAGTCCATATTAAATTTTGGTATCAAGGTTATCCCTGCCTCCTAAAAATAAGTAGGGCAGCTTTCCTTCTTTTTTCTCTTCTTTGAAACAGCTTGTATACAATATATTATTTTTATGGACTGAATGTTTTTATTTCCCTAAAATTCATATCCCCCATGTAAGAATATTTGGAGGTAATCAGGTTTAGATGAGGTCATGAGAATGAGGTCCTCATGATGGGATTAGTGCCCTTATAAGAAGAGACCAGTGAGCTAGTATATACTCTTTCTCTCCTGCTGCTGCCCTCTCCTTCAACCACCCAGTGGAGATACAGAGAAAAAGTTTCATTCCACCAAGGCCATCGCTCTGTGCTCAGCAAACTAAAGACCTTCTAGTTACTAGGATCCACCCTTGTCAGGAAGCAGAGAAGGATTTTGTGCACACACATACTCCATGCACACATGCTACACACACATACACAGTTAACATTTTTTCATTATATGTATCTTTTCATATTAAATAATATTTTTTAAAAGCACTGTGTGCTAATATTGGGTTAAGAGTCCTGGAAGTTTTATTAGTCACATAATTCTTTAAAGACTTTACTTCTGTGTACACATTACTCAATCAAAGACTACTTAGAAGTTCAAATGTTACAGCTATAATATCTGCCGAAGACAGAGATCAAATGACAACTATTACCAAACTTACATGAATGGTATCTTAAATAACAATAACTACATAATTCACAGATACTATTACTCAAATTATAACAGCTACTACAATGTACACACGATAGCTCAAATGTATTTCAGGAAAGCCTTGTTTATGTTAGCACTTGTCTGAATACTCAGTGGACCCAGTGTGGTTATTTCTAAACAAAGTAACAAGATGATGAGGCTTACCAGTTCTAATAAACTTGCAGACCATAAAGAATTTTGTGCTCTATGGGGAGACTTACATGCTCCTGGAAAAGTGTATATGTTTAAGACTTATTCTTGGCAAGATTTTCTGACATCATACTAAAAAACTAAATGTTCTAGAGAAGTCTGTGAGGAGAAAAAAAGTTGTAGCAGCTGTACTTATGGAACTTGAAATTGCCACCGTAACACAGTATTTTCTAGACTTATGATGGGGGTCAGGGAAGAAGACTGTCAAGGCTTATGCTGCTGCTGCTGCTAAGTCACTTCAGTCGTGTCTGACTCTGTGCGACCCCACAGACGGCAGCCCACCAGGCTCCCCCGTAGGTAGTGGGGAAAACTAGCTGGACTTACTGAGCCGTGCAGTATTTTATGACGGAAAATTGCCCATGGGAAAGCTGCCAACTCAAGCCCAGATTTGGATTTCCCTTTCCTTCGTCCATTTGCAAGGATCTGTTGTGTGCTTAGGGAGACCCAGACACGATCCTGGGTCCTTTCTTTCAATACTCTACACACGATCACCCTGAGTTTAACTTCGAAGATTCCATTTGCACCCAACTTTCTAAATTCCTTTCTCTTCTGTATCCTCACTGTGAACAGCTAAGCTTTTCTACTACATTCATGAACTAACAGGGATAAAAAAGAAAACACTATCATTTATCCAAAGACCTTAAAAAAATTTTTTTTAAACCTCCTGGCTATATCTTCCAAAACAGCTTCACCAACAGAAGGCTGCAGCAGAGCAGGGTGACTGGGCCTTAAAGACTCACATGTCAGCATGAGCAGTTTCCTACCTAGGACCCAGACCTACAAAGATATGGTGCCTTTCAAACCCGCAGGAAGGGCTGCACAGGCAACTTACTTGGTAAAGTGGTATACTAATCATTAATGGGACTAACTTCAGTGGGTTTCACATGTAAATAGAGGTGTCCGGCTTCAAGTTTAAGAAATGATGTCAACTTCTATAAAGTTAAGGAGTCTTCTTACAGCATATGGGGGCCACAGTGAGGTATCTTTCTAAGCACTTGGAAAAGAAGGAAAGAAGCTTTTTCTTTAAGGCTTTAAAGATCAACACTTAATAGAAAGGGACAGAGATGTTTAAACTCATCTGAAGAAGTAAACAATGACCCTCAGGCTAGCAGTGCATCACTATGATCCAACTATGTATTTTCACACACATAGAGGAAGCACGTGAGGCTTGGGCGTGAATGTCCAGCAGGAACACTATAGGATTAGACAGCAGAGTACTGTCCAGAGGCCATGGCGTTCTGGCCTTACGACTTCAAATATCATGTTCTCATTAGCAAACGTCTCTCTGATGGGGTGGGTGGTCTCACACCATTAGAAACCTAAGCTTTAACTCTCTTACTCTTTTGATTGCATGTTCACTGAGATACCTGACTGCATTTTGGCTTCTGAAATCAGATTGATGTGTTATGGGCCACGTGGCAGTTAAATTTCTTCTTGTTAAGTTAATCAACTGGCATTTATGTAGAAATCTTGTGACCCTGACTAGTGGGGTTCTCATACGAGACATGAACCTGTGTTCAATGTGTTGACAGTATCAGGGGTTGAGCCAGCAAGACAGAGCCTGACTACCCTGGTCCCATCTGGGTAGTCGGGCAGCCGTTTCCACAATGCATCCCTGTCACTGTGCATGTCTCTAGGTGAAACAAAATCCTTAGACTAGTGCTGATCTCCATTCAGCAGGAATGCTTGGTTTGGAAGAGGTAGTAGGAAGGTCGCTCAGTCGTGTCCGACTGTTTGCGAGCCCATGGACTGTATAGCTTGCCAGGCTCCTCTGTCCATGGAGTTCTCCAGGCAGGAATACTGGAGGGGTTTGCCATGCCCTTCTCCAAGTTGGAAGGTTCAGATGGTCAAATGCTAATTCACATATTCAGTATTCCCATACCTACTTAAAGAGTTCAAGAAGCAATTATAATGATGCACTAGGACTGATTCACAGATGAAAACACAACAAAAAATGAGCTGTACTTCTGCACGAGTAAAATGTTCATAGTGGCTTTGGATGCACCAAGGAAGGGGGATAATTTGTTTAATTCCTAGTACTTTAGCTATCTTACCTTTCTTCCCACTAGCAGAGGAGCAACCTTGTGTTTTGTTATTTTAACTAGATTGCACACTTCCTCCAGCTCATCAGCACCAAATCTCTGTACAGAGATCAATCTCTGTATTATTTTATGGCTTAGGAAACATATGTTATTGCATTAAGCTGGATATCGACTTTATTAGTCATTATACTTTCTGCATGCCTGAAATATTTCACAATAAGGATGAAACAAGTGAATTAAAAAAAAAAAAAAACATATTTGGGTAATAAACTTCCTACCCTTTGTACAGGTAAACAGAACTTTGAATCCCTGCTTTGTCTAAATACGTGCCTTAGCTGAGAATTGTGCATGTAGCTTCACTTAGTCACAATAAATTCCTCAGAAGCTCAACCGTGAAAACTAATAAACGGAAATATAAAACAGAAATAGATGCCTTCAGACACCTGCCCAATCAGAATGCATGTTGGACCAGTTTATTCACAGCACCAGTAAGGTCTGGGTCCACCAGCCACAAAATCAATGAGAAGGCTGGAGATAGCAATGAAGTACTTTCAACTTTATTTTACATTAGTTTCCAAGTATTGAGTCACAGTTATTACACAGTTGGGTTCCTTCCCTAGAGGCCCACAGGGGGCCACAAGGAGAGAGTTCTTCCAGAGTCGCTCCAGGTGCTACGTGAATTCCCGGGTGGAACAGCAGCATTCTCACCCCTGGTCTGTGTGAAGCCAGGCGTCACCTGCCTCATGTACCCATCCAGGCCTAGATTCCTCCAAGGGATGTGCTGTCTGAGGGCCACGCCTCGCTCCTGCTCTATATCACCCTCGCTTTCACCCTTTCCATCTCCATTTAAACAACCCTGATTCATTTCTCATAGACTAGGTGTGTGTGGAGTATCAGGGCCTTTAACACAGTAGAAAAAGTAGGGTCTTAGAGGTTAGATCCCCTTGACTCTGTGCTTTTGCTCAAGTTACTTCTCTGTGCCTCCCTTTGTTCATCTGCAAAATGGGGGAATCATGTAATTCACTGATCTGCTTTGGGATTTAAAGAGGAAAAGGAGTCATTTTAAACATTATTTTTTTGGGCTGATTTTATAGCTGCAATAAATGGCATCAGTTTCCAACTTTGAATCTGGAAAAGACCTTTAATAAATGAATTTGGTGTGCAGTAGATTCTAATTCCACAAATAATGAATATTTAATATGTGCAAAGCGCCATACAGAGCACTGGGAATATAATATGAATGGTGTAGTTCCTGTCCTCAAGGGGGTCACAGCCTGATGATGGGTATCTATCAGTTAAACTACACGTAAGGCAGAGATGAGGGCTCCAAGGGATATACTAAGAAGGGCTCTAAGTGGAGAGTAGAGGGAGAGATCAATTTTGATCAGGCCCTAGGAAGACTAAATCTTCAAGGATAAAGAGGATTTTAATGGAAGCAGGGCCTGCCAAGCAGAGGGCAGGGTAAGACTGGGAGTATTAAATATTAAAGATGCTTTGCCAAGACTCTACAGTAAATGGATGAGGCAGGAGCTTAGCACTGCCGACCAGGTGTGGGAGTTGCTTTGTGACGAGGGTAAGGAGAAACTGTCAGGACTAGATAGTCAAGACTCTGAGTGAGCTGCTAAGGAGTTTGGCCTTTACTGTCAGGTCTTAGGGAGAACTTGGACACATGAGATCCAAATTTTGTATTCATAATGTTTGTGAAGAAAGGGGATGACTGAGATTTCCTCTTCACAGAGGCAGAAACCGAGGCCAAACAGAGATACTAGAGCAAATTCACTGCATTCTGTGTGTAAATACTACAGACAATATCATAATTAGTGAAGTCAAACACAGAAAGTCTTAGAGGAAAGAGAGGAGGAAACAACATAATCCAGATGAGCATCCAAGCTTACTGGATTGCTATTCTAGGTCTCTTCACTCCCGACAGTCCCTACATGCAGGGATAGGGGTGCAGTGGACCCTGAGCCCCCAGCCCAGGGCTTAAGCACTGAGGGCTAAATCAGAGCATCATGAAGACAGAGAACGCTTCCTTGGCCTATCTAGAAAGAGAAAGTGTCTTCTGGAAGGGGATGACAATTAAAGGGCAGGCGCTCAGAGGAACAGATGGAAGAGGAGTGTGCCCAGCATTGCTGGGGGAGGTGGACAGAGGGCAAGGTAAGTGGGAGGGGAGCAGTGGAGGTGAGGGACCGGTTTAATCTGGTGCAAAAGTGAACCTAAGCCCACAGAGGGCAAAAATGCATATAAACAAAATATATACCCCCAAAAGATGGGTATATACATAAAATTCAATTAGTAGGTATTTTTGGAAGATGCAACCAAGGGTGATATATTCTGTGAAAGAATTTGTAGTCATCGGTCAAATGTTTTATACAGGGTAAGTATTATATTTGTAATCAGCAACAAAACTGTCCAAAACCTCTCTTTTAAATAGACTCTGAGGTTGAAGTCTGCTCAAGTGTCACCCCATGGGCTGCCAGAACAGCATGGACCTGGCACATCGGGGAGACTCACTGACGGACAGCTTGGAAATCATCATCTCATCATGTCAACCGTGCATCCCTGCCTGGGTGGCATGTCTTTCTCCACCAGCGCTGTCCAGCAGAGCTTCCTGCCCTGATAGAAATGTTCTCTACCTGCGCCGTCTGGATTAGCAGCCACCAGCCACATGTGGCTTTTGAACACTTGAAGTATGGCAGTGCAATCCCAGAACTGGAGTTTACACTTAACTGAAATAGCCTTAAGGTGCCCTTGGTGTATTCAGCTCAGGTTCTTTGTCTTCAAATCTTAGCCTTCTGAGTACAATGTGTGTGTATGTGTTACTCAGTTGTGTCTGACTCTCGGTGACCTCATGGACCTCCCCAAACCATCCTGAGAATCTCCCCCAAGGCATACCATTACCTCTGCCTCTAACAGTCTACCTGATGCTCAGCACAGTATCCTCTGGGGGACGGGGGCCTGCGGGCTGGTTGCCAGGGCAATGAGGAGGTGGTGGTGCCAGCTCAGCTGTGACCCACACCTTCGCTCACCCACACCCACTCACTGGGCTCTCATCAAAAATGGTAGCCATTTGCTGTTTTACTGCATTCCTCTCTGCTTCATCCAATGTCAGGAAAACTTGTATAGCTTCCTCTGAATATATTTAGTAACTCGTTATGTTTCTTCCAGTAATTGATAACCTTTTCTTCTGTACAATAAATTCCTCTTCTCAGTTCTCCTCAGCCCCTAGTCCCATCAATACTGCTCACTTAACAAGGCTCACTTGTGAGTAAGAGGAACGATGCTTAAATGCCATTATAAAAATCTGTCCATTTGGGGTTGCTTTACTTTGTTCTTTAATTTTGTACTCAGCAAGGGGAAAAAGAAAATAACCCTAGCACGGTCACACTTTACACACTCCACAGAAATGATGTATTACATGTATGCATATATAGATACGGTATTAACAACAACAGTAAGAAGTGATATTCACTGAATGCGTCAGGTATGTCTCTGTGCACACTTTTCATTTTATCTAATCCTCTCAAGGACCCAATAAAATAGATCTTGTCACCATTCCTACTTCACAGGAGGAAAATGAGGCAAAGAGAGACCAAGCCATTTGCCAAAAGTCACACAAGCTCAGTGGTGGGGCCAGGTTATCTACGTTATGTTTATTATCTCTAGTACAGTATCACTGTTATGTTTAAGTTGTTACTCTGTATCTCCTTCTGGCTGCTCTCCTCCCACCTTCTAAAGTCAAATGCTGTGAACTTAAATTTTGATGGTTCAATGTTTAAACTTGGGGAGCACTTCCTGAAACAAACAGAAACCCTCAGAGTGCTCTAGAATTAGACCTAATAGGGGTTAGTGACTTCAGTCCTTCAAGGCAGGACAGAGAGAAGAAAGTGGAGCACAACCTGGGGGAGCCGAGTTCATAGTACAAACACCAGTGTTGCTCTTTGGCCAGTTTCATCTCAATACCGGTCCTTTGGACACCCTTGGCATGTGGACCTGCCTGGGGCCCCTGCTGCCAGCTGCTCTGTGGACCCACCCTAGGCCCTGCGCTCAGTCTCTCCTGGGTGACAGCTAGTTCTATGAATCCACGGTTTGTGACTCTGGTTTGAGAAAGACCCTCTAGAAAAGGCCCTCACAACGGTGCATAAAGGAATGAGATGTCAGGCCGTCCATTCTTTCACTTACTCTTTCATTCACAAATTTGCCACAAGTAGTTTCTGATACACACTGTGTGTCAGGCTCTGGGGATATATAATGGTTAACAGAAATGGCCACAGTGCCTGTCCTTTTGGAGGTAAAATCTAGTTACAGGGACAAATATTAATCAAATTCTCACACCATCACATGCCATGTTACAACTGGGACATGGATGATAAGGGATATGCTGCCATGAGAGTCCATTAGAGGAGGTTTTATCTAGAAGTCAGGGCGAGGTTCCCTGAAGAAGGGGCACAGCTGCTGAGACGAGATGCATGAGCAGGTAACTGAGAGGAGTGGGGAGGCGCGTTCCTCACAGTGGGAACAGCAGACACAGAGGCCCTGGGGGAGGAGCATGGCAGCAGAGCCACTGAAAAGGGCCAGGACAGCTCCAGTAGAGACGGGGGTAGAAGAGTGGGGGTGGTATGTGGGAGGGTGGGGTGCACCCAAAGACACGGGGGTGGGGCACTGCCAATTTGGCCTGACCATGTACGTGTAGGAGTTTATGTGTCTGGTCTTGACGCTGAGATAATGGGAAACCTCCAGAAGGCCATTTGAGTTTGCAAAGATCACTTTAGCTTTGGGGTGGGCACCAGGGCCTGGAGAGGGTAGGCTGGTAGGTCCTGAGAAGAAAAGGTGAACTTGCACATGTATAAGCCACAGAGGAATTACACTCTGCAGATTCAAATCCCTCAACAAAGTGTTCTGGCAGATCCTGCCGAGCTGGGGCTGATTGTGGCATCAATCCTGATGCCAGTGTAGAGTTTAGACAGGAGTTCAGGGCCACAGCTCACATACATGGCAGGCCTGCTGTGCACCTGGCTTTTGGAGCACTGTCTTGAGTGCGTGACTCAGGAACTCTACTGCCCCAAGTGTGCAGGCATCTTCACCTGCATCCCTCGGCTGGGACATGTGTTGGAAATAAAAACAGACAGTGCACCTTACCTCGTCATTCAGCGGTATCCCTTTTTGCATCTTCATGCGATTTTCCTCTGGGTGGTAGTCATCTGCATCGTAGAATTTCCATCCTAGCTTTAAGAACAAAGTGAAAGAGGGTACACAGCAGGTCATGCGGCCCATGTGATGGGCACTGTGGGTTCCTAATACTAACAGCAGGTGTAGAAACAACCTGGCCACCCTCTTTCCCACCAGCAGCCACACAGACCATCCCTCCTGGTGCAGGAGCAGGGAGGTCTGTAAGGATGCTTCACTAATCCTGCCCACTGGGTTGCTGCAGCTGTTTTTTTCATTCATCATTATTTTCCATGACCAAGGAAAGAGACAAAATTGCTCCAGGTGGTTTCACAAGCTTTGTGGAGGTATCTGAGGTGACTTTACAAACCACGCAGGCCAGAAGCAATGAGACAAGATGAGACTTGCAGCTGGGAGGTGTTAGCACAGGTTACCTCAGATGCCAGCAGGGCGCCCACGGTGGATCTGTGGAGAGGACACAGATGCCATGTGACTACCCTTCCCCCATCTGCCTCTTCCATCCAAGGAGCTGTGGGAAGCACATGGCTGCCCCACCAGTATTAAACACCAACAACTTACAATATTGAAACTGAAATACGTGCTCCTCACCCTGGAGTCTACAGCATGGCTTTAGTTTTCTCCAGGAATTTAAATAACTATCCAGTTTTCACTAAATTTTCCCCCAAAAGCAATACCTAAGATCTCATTAAACTCCTGAAGTTTTTTTTTTTGTCCCTTAAGTTTTTGGTCCCTGTTTTGTAGATAATTATTTTTTGAAAAAGAACAGGATGAGATGGTTGGATAGCATCAAGGACTGAATGGACATGAATCTGAGCAAATTAGGAAGTAGTGAAGGTCGCAAGGAGTTGGACATGACTTAGTGACTGTCATGTCCAGTCACTACATGGACAACAACTGAATAAAGTGATAAATTCTACTGAGGATACTGGAGGAGGGGTCAGACAGGAAATTTAACCTCTAAGCACCCATACAAGGTTCACGGAGCTCATAAAAGCATTAATATATTGGGACTTAAAAGGGACACACGCTTCAAATAAAGGACTCGGAGAATTACCAGCATTCATTACTAAGTATGGGAGTTGAATGCTCTCTGTTCAGACCCTAACAACTACAGGTCAGTGAAGAGGGCCTGGGTCCCAGAGCTTGAGATCTGGCCACAGTCTCCATTCTGCCACTAAATGACTATGCCCTCCTTGTCCTCTAACCTCAGTTTTCTCACCTGCAAAACAAGGGAACTGAGCTACATTTATCCATTCACTTTCTCATTTCACTCAGCCAATATTTAATGAGCATCTACTAGCTCCCAGGACATAATGCTCAGCCCACTGAGACTGGTTTCAGCCATCTTGAGGTTTACGGCTAGTGCAATGGGGGTAGGGATGGAGGCTGGCAAGTGATGAGTTAGAAAGGAAGCCCCCTCTTGCTCTCAACTCCTGAAGTATTACCCAAATGCCAATCACTGACATACAACCTTCAGGATTTTTTTATTGTACCCTCCTCCTAGTTCATCATGCCTTCTCACCTAAGTTGTACATGCCACTTTTACAATTCTCTGTTATTTTTATTCAATTGCTTCACTCTTTAAAATTAAACAAATGTGTTAAAGAAGGAAATTCATTCCGTCCCTTATATAGGAAGCCATCCTCACTTGCCTTAAGTAGGAGGTAACTGAAAAGCTGCACACAATGAAAACAAAACATTACGAAGAAATTCTATACTGTCAATTACCAAGGGTTCTCTCTTTTGTTAAGAAAGTATCAGGAAGCTGTTAAAAAGACACACTGAGATGTCCTCCCTAAAGTGACCTAAGGACTGAGAGAACCAGAACGTCTCCCATTATGTTCACGCCAATGGAGGCTGCATAGGCTGACAGGTTGCAGCCTGCTGGTGATTAAACTGTCCCAGCCAAACTCCAGGGCTGGAGAAACCAGTGCTATGTACACCAGAAATCACACTTAAGACCAAGTTAGATTAGCCAGGAATGAACATGTCAGCCACCAGTCATAATTTAAAACAAGAGCTAACTATACTAGGGTGTAGATGGGCAGAAAGGAGATAGAAGGAAACTGAAGAACCATTCTCTACCACTCTAACCAAACTTCTTAACCAGGGGACATGGTGAAGGTCCCTGGTCCATGTTTGAAGATGGACCAAGGACCCTCAGTAGAAATAAAGCACAGTGCTCCCCTCACAGGAGACTGGTCAGAGCGGAGCATTACAAACCAGTTTGGCACCCAAATGCCACAGTAATTTTTGTAAAGCTAAACCTACCTACCTGGAGCAAGAAGGAGTCTTGGAAATACACTGGACCGCGTGGGCAGTTCCAGCTTCAGAACATTCTAGAAAGGGTGAAAAGCCTTTGGAGGCTGTGAAACTTCAGTTGTCTTTTGCTGCCTCTGGTGGAATGCCGCCTGTCTTTTCTGATAAAGGGCACTGCTAGACTTTGGACTAAGCAGGAAAGGCTTCCTCGGCCCCTCAAGTTGGCCAGACTGGGCTGGCCAGGGGCTCTGTGGTATGGAATGCTCTTCCCTCCTCACAAACCTGGAGCATTCTTCATATTTAATACTCCATATTTCTAGTTGAAGCGGGGAACACAGTAGGTTAGAAAGTTAAATTCACTTTCTAAACTCTGATCAGAAAAGTCCAAGGCCAGGAAGGAGGAAGCTAGTGCTGTCCAGCCTGACAAATGTCTCTAGGCGCTTGGGAGGAGGTTTGCCTGTGCTCTGTGGTCCCTTGCTCTCCTGCACGCTGTTCTCACTTGAGGCCCCCAACAACCTGCCCGGGCCGCTCCAGGGGCCAAGCAGAACCCGTTACCCCAGCAGGCGCCGCTGCCTAAATTCAGAGATGCAGAGCCCGAGTCTGGGAAGTGGCCCCGGGCCAGGAGCTCCCGGAGCGAGCAGGTTGGCAAGTGCGGAGAGGGAGGGAGCAAGGTGCTCTGGGCCTCAGTTTCCTCATCGGCAAAGGGAAAGGAAGGGGGCTCCCCAGGGAACTCCAGTCGCCACGGGCCCCAAACGGCGGCAGGTCTGGCCTCCGCCGCCTCCCCAATGCGCCTCCCGAGCCTGGCCCCCAGCACCTACTTCCCCGAGCCGCTCACGCCCATCACCAGCACCGCGTTGGGCGCCTCCATCGCCCCAAATCCGGTTCCTTTCCTCCGCCTTCCGGAGCCCGTCCGCCCCGCCTTCCCAGCCGCAGAGGGCGGAGCCGCCCGCGACCCCGCCCCGCCCCGCCCGCACACCGGACACCGAGGGGCCCCCGTCGGGACCCCGCCCCAATGCGCGTGGCCCCACTTCCGCGCCGCCCCACTTCCGCGCCGCCCCACCGGCGTCGATACCTGCCCCACCCCGCGCCCCT
The DNA here is from genome assembly GCF_002263795.3 of Bos taurus. Classification (NCBI taxonomy): domain Eukaryota; kingdom Metazoa; phylum Chordata; class Mammalia; order Artiodactyla; family Bovidae; genus Bos; species Bos taurus. Next base: position 76,834,061 of record NC_037335.1, on the reverse strand, counting down.
TCCCTGGCGAGTCACGCCCTGGACCAGACCCCGCCCCCAGGCGCTCCGCCCGCCGCTTCGCCGCGGAGACCCGCGCACACGGCGCCCCACCGCTTTCCCTTCTCCCACCTCCATCCCTTCCCTGCTCCTCCCCCTGCGCCCCTCTCCTCTGTGCCGTAAGTGGAGCCCGCCGCAGGCAGGGAAGCGGGCCCCGCGTCCCTCCATCTGCTGTCCTCTTCGCCTAGCCTCTCTCCATCGCCCTTACAGGCCTGACCCTTTTGCTTCTCCTCAACCAATGAGCTTTAGAAAGAGCTTTAGTTTAGTTTTTAATGTAAAAGTAATAAACAGAAAATAAATAACACTTTACCACACCACGCGGCAGCAAGCATCAGTTCCCCCGTCCTGTATAGATAAACGGGTAGGAATATTGTTGGAAATTAGGATCGTGCTGTACACAGTGTTTTGTAACCTGGCATTTTGTCACAACAATACAAGGCAGATTTCTTTTGATGTCAAATATAGAGTGGGCCATAGCAGCACATGTTATTATCAGATCAGATCAGATCAGTCGCTCAGTCTTGTCCGACTCTTTGCGACACCATGTATCGAAGCACGCCAGGCCTCCCTGTCCATCACCAACTCCCAGAGTTCACTCAGACTCATGTCCATCGAGTCAGTGAGGCCATCCAGCCATCTCATCCTCTGTCGTCCCCTTCTCCTCCTGCCCCCCCCTTCTCCTCCTGCCCCCAATCCCTCCCAGCATCAGTCTTTTCCAATGAGTCAACTCTTTGCATGAAGTGGCCAAAGTACTGGAGTTTCAGCTTTAGCATCATTCCTTCCAAGAAATCCTAGGGCTGATCTCCTTCAGAATGGACTGGTTGGATTTCCTTGCAGTCCAAGGAACTCTCAAGAGTCTTCTCCAACACCACAGTTCAAAAGCATCAATTCTTTGGCGTTCAGCCTTCTTCACAGTCCAACTCTTACATCCATACATGACCACTGGAAAACCATAGCCTTGACTAGACGAACTTTTGTTGGCAAAGTAACGTCTTTGCTTTTGAATATGCTGTCTAGGTTGGTCATAACTTTCCTTCCAAGGAGTAAGCGTCTTTTAATTTCATGGCTGCAGTCACCATCTGCAGTGATTTTGGAGCCCAGAAAAATAAAGTCTGACACTGTTTCCCCATCTATTTCCCATGAAGTGATGGGACCGGATGCCATTAAGCGGAAGAAGCACCCTCTTTGAAGGACCCTTTTGCTTTAAAGCAATGTGTTAATTATGTGCCATTTAAAATGTTTGATTAAAAGCACGTCCAACGACATTCTGCCCAACTTCCTTTGTTTCCCAAGTTCATACTACTCTGTGTCTTTGAAAACAATGAAGCTGACATAAAAGCATTTAATCAATATGTCGATTACCTCTGCACTGACTATTTTTCTTACTTAGCCCAAGTAGGTGACATTTCAGTGTTCCTGGATAGAGTTTGTACCGATGAAGTACCTGAGACCTGGAGAGACAGGTGACTTGTGTAAGGGCTTACAGTTCAGTTGTGCTTGAGGAACATTTTTTGAACATCTACCATCCACAGAACTCCAAAGGTGAACATTGTAATTCTCCAGGTGCTCCCTGGCAGGTAGGGGGAATAGATGTGTAAACACAGGTGTGACTTGTGCTCTGCTTTACCAGCTCAGGTGAAAAAAAAGTGTTCACATTTCTCTCAAAGTTCAAATCAGAATGATCAGCAGAAAGTCTGGTTCTTCTCCCCGGATATCCAACCCAAGACATGTCCATGGACCTCATAGTTTCTGTACTAGTCAGGGTGGTGGCGGGAAACAGCGCATTCAAGTTGGGTCATTTGAAAAGGGTTCAACAAAGGTACTCTTTTCAGAGATGCAAGTGGGGTCAATGAAAGCAATGGGATCTCAGTAAGTGAGGGGAGATGTGAGGGGGCAATAGAAGGGAGTCTATTGGGCTAGGCTGGGGTGAGAGACAGAGGGGAGAGGAGGGAGAAAGAGCACATACTATGTGGATAGACATGTCTGAAGTGAAATGTGGCCTGAGAAAGAGAGAAGGATACCCCTATTGACTCAACAGGGGAGGAATCAGGAGAATCAATGACCTCCCCTCCCCTTCTCTTGCCCTCTGATCTGCTAATGACCAAACCCCATGGGCCAATCCCAACTGGAAGGCAGAGAGCCAGGGAGTCTGAGTTGGCCCATGCATCCCAGTCTCCTAGGCACGAGCCAGGAAGAAAGGGTTGGAAAGTGTATCTGAGTGATGGGCAAAGAAAAGATATCCAGCACTGTTGTTCTCAAGAGTTCAGTGAATTCATCCTCCTGTACTTGCCTGCAGGACATCAGAACTCCCAGGTGATGCTAAGGGCTGAACTTCACATTTTTTACTTCTGAGAGGACCACCTACTGGTCCTGGTTGTCTCAGGGCTTCTCAGCTGTTGAGCAGCCAGAGGCCCAACGTTGGTCTGATGTTAAGTTCTGTCTGTCTACTGCAGGAATTGCTATATTAGCTGAGGCATATGATGCCTGGAAGCCTGAAGAGACTCTTGGCGAGCCACTGTCTCCTGCATGTGTGACCCAGGTCCCATCACCCCCAGACTGAGGACAGCCTGCACTGTGAGTCTCGTCCAGTAGTGACGGCAGTGGAGAGGCTGCTGTAGGCACCCCACAGGTTAGATGGGGGGGTGGGGGAGTGGGGGGGTGGGGGTAGGGAGGAGCATCTCACAATGCACACTAGCAATTCCTGGGAAGCAAAGCAGCTATCAGGATGGCTGGGAAGGGCAGCTTTCCCATTAAAGTGGCCTCTCATCTGACAGGTCTCATTAAGAAGAGGTTTCATCTGCACCTCTTCCCTTCCAGACAGTCTTTGATTTTGGTTGTATTTTGAGAAGTCAAATAATTGCATGGAAGCGCTCTACATACCAAATCACAGGTCTTAACCAAGCCCCAAAGTAGCTTGTTGTACCTTCTTCTGGAAGTAATGGTTGTAAACTTGCTTCACATGTTCATAATTAAAAAGGCTCACTCAAAGGGCCCAGAACAAAGTTTGAACAAAGGCAAGATGATTTTTGCTACCTCATTAGATGCAGAAAAAGCATTTGAAAAATTCAACATCTCTTAATGATAGAAGTACTTAACAAACTAGGACTACAAAATAGCCTGACAAAGAGCATCTCTGGGCCCCATAGCAGATATTTTACTTAATGATAAATGAGTGAATGTTTTCACTATGATTAGGAACAAGGAAGGGCGTCTGTTCTCACGGCTTCCATTCAACATTCTATTGGAGGTTCTAGCCACGGTAATTAGACAAGAGAAAGAAAAAAAAAAGCACCCAGATTAGGAAGGAATAAGTAGGGACTTTCCTGGTGGTCCAGTGGCTAAGACGCCACACTCCCAATGCAGGGAGCCCAGGTTTGGTCCTTGGTCAGGGAGCTGGATCCCACGATAACTAAGAGTTCGCATGCTGCAACTAAGAGTTCTCATCCCATAGTTAAAGATCCCTTGTGCTGTAACTAAGACACAGTGAAGCCAAGTAAATTTTTTTTTTTAAAGAAAGAAATAAGTAGAGTTATACTTCCAGATGGCATCATGTTCTATACAGAACATTCTGAGGCATCTACAAGGACCCTATTAGAGCTAATAAATGAGTTCAGCCAGGTTGCAGGCTACAAGGTCAACATAAAAAAGCAATTATATTTCTATACACTGGCAATGAACAATCTAAAAAAGAAATTAAGAAAAATCCTATTTATAGCAGCATCAAAAAGAACAAAATAATTAGGAAAAAGTTTAATAAAAGAAGTACAAAATTTGTACTCTGATGATGTATATATGGGATATGAGAAATTAAGAACACTCATCCTAACTTCCATTAGAAATGTAAACTGATATCACTTCTCTTGACAGTTTGGCATGATAGAATAAAGCTGAATAGGTATATACTCTGTAATTCTGCAATTTTATTTCTAGGTTAACACTTGAGAATATAAGTACACAAATGTACAAGAAGTTGTGTTCATAATAGCCTCAAACTAGAAACAAACGGAATATCCATCAGCAATGAGATGGCTTAATAATCATTGCATATTCAGGTAATGAAACATTGTACAGCCAATAATATGAAAAGGCATATCAAAGCCATAAAGGGTTAGTCGCTCAGTTGTGTTTGATTCTTTGCGACACCGTGAACTGTCGTCCATCAGGCTCCTCTGTCCATGAAATTCTCCAGGCAAGAATACTGGAATGGTAGCCATTCCCTTCTTCAGGGGGGTCTTCCTGAATCAGGGATTGAATCCAGGTCTTCCGCATTGCAAGCAGATTCTTTACTGTCTGAACCACCCGGGAAGTGCCTAATGCTGACTAGAAGAATTAGATCTATGTAAGTACCATTTCTTTTTTAAAAACAAAATTAAGCAGTATGTTTGTATTCTAAAGATATATATATATATATACACACACATATAAGAAAACTATGCAGAAAAGCAAGAGAATGATTAACCTAAAATTCAAGATGATGGGAGTCAGAAGGGGCACAAAACGTCTTCTGGTGAACTGGCAGTATTCTGTTTCTTAACATAGACGTTGGATAGTGTGATGGTTAATTTTATGTGTCAACTTGACTGGACTAAGAGTTGCCCAGATAGCTTGTAAATATTATTTTGGGTATGTTGTGGGAGTGTTTGCAGAAGAGATTAACATTTTACTTGATAGACTGAGTAAAGCAGTTCGTCCTTGCCAGTGTGAGTGGGTATCATGCAGTCCATTGAGGGCCCAAATAGAACAAAAACAAGAAAGAAGGGCTTGTGGAATCTTAGTTTGCTGGGATCAAAACCTGGGCCCATGGGAGTCTAAGCGCCAAGTCTTAACCACTGGACTGCCAGGGAATTCCCTAATTTGCTCTTTAAAAAAAAAAAAAATTCAATCCTAATGAAACACACACTGTGAAATTTATCATATTAACTATTTTGAAGTTTGCAGTTAAGCAGTGCTGAGTATATGCACAGGTATCCAGAACTTTTCCATCTTGCAAAATTGAGTGATTTTTTTAGAGCTGTATGTCTTAAGTGTTAGCAAATAGCATCACCCTGATTTGGTGCTCTGTTTTGTTTTAGCAACTTACTATTTCTGCATGTCTGAGCCAAAGCCTTTGACTATGTGGACCACAACAAATTCTGGAAAATTCTTAAAGAGATGGGAATACCAGACCACCTGACCTGCCTCTTGAGAAATCTGTATGCAGGTCAGGAAGCAACAGTTAGAACTGGACATGGAACAACAGACTGGTTCCAAATAGGAAAAGGAGTACATCAAGGCTGTATGTTGTCACCCTGCTTATTTAACTTATATGCAGAGTACATCATGTGAAATGCCAGGCTGGATGAAGCACAAACTAGAATCAAGACTGCTGGGAGGAATATCAATAACCTTGATATACAGATGACACCACCCTTACAGCAGAAAGTGAAGAAGAACTAAAGAGCCTCTTGATGAAAGTCAAAGAGGAGAGTGAAAAAGTTGGCTTAAAACTCAACATTCAGAAAACTAAAATCATGGCATCTGGTCCCATTACTTCATGGCAAATAGATGGGGAAACAGTGGAAACAGTGACAGACAATTTTATTGGGCTGCAAAGTCACTGCAGATGGTGATTGCAGCCATGATATTAAAAGACGCTTGTTCCTTGGAAGAAAAGTTATGACCAACCTAGACAGCATATTAAAAAGTAGAGACATTACTTTGCCAACAAAGGTCTGTCTAGTCGAGACTATGGTTTTTCCAATAGTCATGTATGGGTGTGAGAGTTGGACTATAAAGAAAGCTGAGCACCGAAGAATTGGTGCTTTTGAACTGTGGTGTTGGAAAAGACTCTTGAGAGTCCCTTGGACTGCAAGGAGATCCAACCAGTCCATCGTAAAAGAAATCAGTCCTGAATATTCATTGGAAGGACTGATGCTGAAGCTGCAACTGCAATACTTTGTGCACCTGATGTGAAGAACTGACTCACTGGAAAAGACCCTGATGCTGGGAAAGATTGAAGGCAGGAGGAGAAGGGGATGACGGAGGATGAGATGGTTGGATGGCATCACCAATGTGATGGACATGAGTCTGAGTAAACTCTGGGAGTTGGTGATGGACAGGGAGGCCTGGTGTGCTGCAGTCCATGGGGTCACAAGGAGTCAGACATGACTGAGCAACTGAACTGAACTGAGGTATATTGACTTATTCGTCCTGTTCTTCCCGTGCTCTACCCACACCCATTGCCTTTGCCATGTAACTTGGCAGCTACTCCCCCAGAGCTGAGTATAACTTTCTGCTCCTTGAATCTGAGCTTGGCCATCTGATTGACTGACTGATGGAATATGGGGAGAAGGGACAGTGTGCGTATTTTGAGCCGAGGCTTTAAGTAGCATTGTGTTTTTCTCCTTGTCCTCTCATGCTTCTGTCATCACCTTCAGAAGAGTTTGTGTTCAGTAGCTGTTGTCCTTTGAGTTAAAGCTGCAGACTTGACACACACAGAACTGACCTGAACCTAACTCCCTGTGAAGAGCCACACCTGTCTGGACCTGCAGTTTAAAGCCAAGTCACTCACTTGAACTTTGTCTGAACCAGCCAAGTGCCACTCAACCTACAGACATGTGGAAAGGCTTAGCTGAAATTGCCAGGGCTACCCCCAATCATGAACACTGAATGTTTTATGCTGCTGATATTTTGTGGTTGTTTGTTACAAAAATTATTATAATATTGGATAATGAATATTCTGCCCTTTTCCACTCTGGCCTCTCTGCCAGTGAGTTCCCAATACACTACCCACACACACACTTTCACATATATCACATTGTTTTCACCTCTGCACTGTCATGTCTGCTGTTCAAATTGGCTTTAGCAGGGGCTTCCGTGATGGCTCAGAGAGTACAGAATCTGCCTGCAGTGCAGGAGACACAGGAGATGTGGTATCGATCCCCTGGAGGAAGAAATGGCAGCCCACTTAAGTATTCTTGCCTGGGAAATCCCATGGACAGAGGAGCCTGGTGGGCTATAGTCCAAAGGATCACGAAGAATTGGATGTGACTGAGCAACTAAGCACAGCAGAGGGTTTGAAAGTAGTATGTTCACTGAAAATAGGAAGGAAAAGAATAACATTTCCTCATAATTACAGATGAGAAAAGCACCTCAAAAGGGTTTCCGCCCTGCACAGGGTTTCTGGAAAGCAGCCGATTCTGCCATGAATGTTTGCTTTCCTGTTGGGAGTAGAATCACACTCTGCAGGCAGCCCTGGGGAGTACTCTGGGGCAGAGAGTCTTTGCCATGGTGGTGTTCTCTGCAAGACGGGGTGTGCTGATTAACTGTAGATGGTTTGTGATTGATTGTGATGGATTCATTATGGATGGATTTGTAGTGGATAGTGATAATATTTGCTTTATGTGTTGATTATTCACTTCTTTCTTTCACTTCAGAGGATCGTTCATAAGCATTTCCATAGCCTTTGTCTGTCCTCCTGCACCCTTTCCCACTTCTCCTCAGACACTGGTGTCTTGAGAAGGTGTATCTGTAAGTATATTTCACCTTCCGTGTGCCTCATGTTCATAGCACCTAGCACACTGTTGAGTTCACAATGGATGCTCAAATGTCAATGAACTTACACACTGCCTTTCATAGGAAGTGCTCAATAAATATTTGAATAAATAAATATATTGACTAGATAGAATAAAAATGGAATCACTTCTCTTGGCCTCAATTTTCTCATCTATTAAGTCAAGGAGGGTGGAATGATAAAGTAAATGATTCCTAAGCTCCCTCTCCAGCCTCAGCCAGTATTATACTTGTGTGACACAGTACTGGGGAGCTAGCTATTGGCCCAACCCCTGAAATCCTGCCACATGAGGAGTGGGAGAAGAGGGGGTGCTCGTCATAGTCAGATGCAGAGCATGGCACTTCCTACACTGTCTCCTTTACTTTGCAAAATGATCTTGTGAGATAGGGATTTATCAGATGAGAAATGACACAGTGAGGTTAAAGAACTAGTTAATAAATGGTGAAGCAAGAACTTGAACAAATGTTTGCCTGAGTCCAAAAGTTCAGTTTTAACCATAGCATCACATGATCCACCATTATTTGTATCAGAACTTTGGTTTTGATAGTGTCCTATTACACATTTGAGATGGAAAGTTCTAAACCAAGTTGTTTGTATGTACCTTATTATTTTTCAAAAACATGATTAAATGTATTTAGAATAAGGAATATTTATACAAGTGCAAGTTTATAATATTTTACATTGAACACAGACAGCCAGAGTTACAGAGGTAATGAATGTGCTTAGCCCTTCAGGAGAAGTGTGTTTCTGCAGTCTGCCACTCATTACTGGTGTAACGTTGCATTTTTATATGTCATGCATACAGAATGGTCTCAGTCCAAATTCTTGCTCATGTGGGTGATTTCTCAAGGGGATCTTGAGAATAACTGGCTGTTAGCCAGGATATGGGATTTGGTTATGAAATCAGGACTCCAGCAGGCAACAAAGGCAAAAATCAATAAGTGGAACTAAGTAAACTAAATAAAATGCTTCTGCACACCAAAAGAAACAATCAACAAAATGAAATGGCAACCTGTGGAATGGGAGAAAATCTTTGCAAACCATATATTGGATAAGGGGTTAATACCCAAAATATATGAAGAACTCATATAACTCAAAAACAAAACAAAATATAATAATCTGATTCAAAAATGGGCAGAGGAGTTTGGCACATGGCAAGTGCTCAAGAATTGTTGGAAATCATGATCGTTATACCAGCTCCACCCGCGACAGTCTGACCGTTGTTCGTAAATGTTGAGGTTCCCCAGCACTCTTCTGGGTCATGTTCTTTTCTCTTTCCACCAGGCCTCCAGTGCCCTGCTGTTGTCTACACACAGAGACACAGATCCCCCGTGTTCTGACTTTGCCCATTTCCATGCCAGCCCTCTAGTCCTAGCTGCCTGGTTTCTTCCTGAATTGCTGCAGTTGGCTCCTATTGCTCAGCCAACATCCACTCCGGAGGTACCCTGCACCTTCCCACTCCCAAATCCATTGCGTACCTGGTAGCCAGAGGGTCTTTTTGAATTAGACCATGGAGCTTCAGTGGAGGAATCATCATACTAAGAATGAAATCCAAGCTCCTTTACATTACCTACAACATCCTTTATCACTTGGTCCTTCCCAACTCTCTGGCCTCATCTGGGGCTATTCTCCTTCTTTGTCACCGTGTATGTTATACCTCTGTGTCCAGGCAAGTGCTTATCCTCCTGGGACTCTGCACTTACTGCTGCTTCTGAAAATTCCCATTGCACTCTCCCCACAACTCCTCTTAATTCCCATGTACTCCTCAGATTCTAGCTCACATTCTGTGGTGGTTGAGCACATCCAAGTGAACAAAGCCCCTAAGATGCATGCAGGACTTAAACAGAGCTCATGGCCAAATCAACCTTTCCATGAGTTCTCCCTGCCGCATTGAGATGATCCTTATTGAGAAAGAGCACATTGTTTCTAAACTAGAAGAAGAGGTTGCACAGAAGAAAACTACATCCCAGGTGAAAGTGAAGAAACACAAACTTATGGCCTGGAAATAAATTCCACAAAAAATAAATGTAAATAAAAGTTAAAAAAAGAAGAAACTACAGAGAGAGGATTCTGGGAGCATAGAGAGGTCTGAGAGGGCATGTCGAGGAGAAGCCATAGTGTTGTCAGGGAGAACATTCCTTGACTTGGCGTGGGGTCCAGGTGAAGCTAAATATAGAGTCTGGCTGTGTCTGTTGAAGTGCTGCTGGATGGGGAGTCCCCTCTCAAGGCCACCATTTATCTGAGTTGACCTGAGTGTGAAGGAGGAGGCTCTGTAATGAGAGCTGATCTGCATGACAAAGAGGGTGGTGGGCAGCATGGCATCCAACCATGCTGGGTGTCCAGACTGGGCGTGGAGAAGGACACTCAACCCACTGATGCTTGACTCTCAGCATGGCTCTTGGACAAGGAGGACCTCATGAGGGCTTCACTCTGGGTCATCCGGAAACAACTTTGTAGTCAACTGCTCACACCAGTGCTGGCATCAGAAAGGATGTCCAATGGGAAAAACCTCAGAGGAGCCTGAGAGCAGCATCCTGTTTATTGTTAACACCCTTCTGGTTTTCCACAGTGACCATCTCAAACCTTCTCACTTTGTCTCAAAGCTCAGATTATCCTCCACCCACAGCCTCCTTCACTCTGTAGATGGCTTCCTTTAATTTCTCATTGGGAGAGACAAAAGAAACCTCAGCTTCCTCCCACCATTCTTTTAAGATGGTGGTTCTGAAAGTTTTTGGTCTTAGGACTCTTTTTCACTCTTAAAATTTTTTGAGGGCTCCAAAGTGATTTTGTATGTAGAGATTTTGTAAAAAAAAAAAAAAAAAAAAATTAAAAAAAAGAGATTATGTATATTGCTATTTACTGTATTAGAAATTACCATTGGGACACTTGAAAATATTGTTTAAAAATTAATAAACCCATTGTATGCTAACATAACCAATTTTATGAAAGGTATATTTTCTAAAACAAAAATTATTAAAGAGAAGAGTGGCATTGCCTTACATTTTTTGCAAACCTCATATCTGGCTCAATAGAATACTGGAGGATTCTAATACCTACTTCTGCATCCAATTAATATGTTTTTGTTTGAGGAATATGAAATTCTGGCCTCACATGGACATGGCTTCCCTAGTGGCTCAGATGGTAAATAATCTGCCTATAATGCAGGAGACCTGGGTTCAGTCTCTGGATCAGGAAGATCCCCTGGAGAAGGGAATGGCAACCCACTCCAGTATTCTTGCCTGGAGAATTCCATGGACGGAGGAGCCTGGCGGGCTGCAGTCCATGGGGTTACAAAGAGTCAGACACGACTGAGCAACTAACACACACATGGACATGTGTTGGAAATACCAGTAAAAATACCATTTTAAAATTCTTTTAAGAGAGTTATCCATATTCTTCTTTGAATTATATCAAAACTTGATAAGTGGTAGCTTCTTAAAGTCTAGTTGCAATGTGGAACCTGAAACCATGCAAATGAACTTTTTATTCTCTATTACATTAAAATCTATTCATGTTCTTTCACTTTGAAAGGATCTTTTACCCATGCAATGATTTTGTAATATCATGCATGGGTCACTTGGAAAATATTGATTCACAGGTGCAAATCACCCAGATGTTGACACACTTCATTACACCATATGTTTAAAAATCACTTTTGTAATATCAGCATTGATCTCATCAGAAAAGACTCCAAGTCTTGGCACGCCACTGTCAAGCTCCCAAGGAGCTTGTGGGGACCTCACTTGAAGAACTGCTGATTTAGGAATTGTTAGTTAACTGCTGACTGAGGTGACTGAGGCAGTTAGTTTCTGTTATGATTACCTTTTCTAACCAGGAGTGAGTTAAAGAATACAAGGTTTGTAATTTTGTTTCCGTATTTACTTTGTTAAAGGTCTGCCTTAAGGCTACTTCCCTCTCTGGGATTGTGGGAGTCGTGTGTATATCCTTAACATCTGTTGCTATGCCTGGTGAATAGCAAGTGGTCAAAATACACCTGGTGAGTAAGGAGCTGGGAGAGGAGGGAAGAATGAGGAAAGGAAGAGGGGGATGGGAGAGAGGGAAGAGGAAACTTACCTCTGATACCTCATTGGCAGGGTAAAGCCTGACCCCTAGTGGAGCTAGTTCGTTGGGTAAGTTGGACTGAGAACATTTCAAGCCGAAAGCGATGCTGTTATTTCTCCTTTGACCTCCCTCAAGTGCATTCTTTTATCCTATTTTTCTCTGCCCTTGTATGAAATTCTGAGCATATCCCATACTCTTTCTGTTCCTCACTGGAATCAACATGTTCCTAATAAAGTGTTTGATTCCTGTTTTGCAATTCTCTAATGGATAAGGACGGAGAAGGCAATGGCACCCCACTCCAGTACTCTTGCCTGGAAAATCCCATGGACGGAGGAGCCTGGAAGGCTGCAGTCCATGGGGTCGCGAAGAGTTGGACATGATTGAGCGACTTCACTTTCACTTTTCACTTTCATGCATTGGAGAAGGAAATGGCAACCCACTCCAGTGTTCTTGCCTGGAGAATCCGAGGGACGGGGGAGCCTGGGGGCTGCCATCTCTGGGGTCACACAGAGTCGGACACGACTGAAGTGACTTAGCAGATGGATAAGGAAATGGCAACCCACTCCAGTATTCTTGCCCAGAGAATCCCATAGACAGAGGAATCTGGTGGACTATAGTCCATGGGATCGCAAAGAGTCAGACATGACTGAGCAACTAAAACTTGCAGTTCCCTAAAATTGACGTCTACGCGCTTGGAGAAGTGATTCTGAAGCAGACTTACAATAAATAACAGATTTATTTTGTTATCTATAAATTTCTGTTTCAAAATGTTAGTTTCTTTTTAAATTTTGAATTGAGATATAATGGACATATAATGTTTTTTCAAGCTTAAGGTATGTTTTTATATATTACAATATGATTATGACCACGGTGTTAGCTGACACCTCTATCACATCACATACTTATTACTTTTTTTTTGTGGTTGTAGGAAAAATTAAAATCTAGCCTCTTAGCAACTTTGAAGTTTATAATCCAGTATCTTGGTCTGTACCAGTTCAGTCACTCAGTCGTGTCTGAGTCTTTGCAACCCCATAAACTGCAGCATGCCAGGCTTTCCTGTCCATCACCAACTCCCGGAGTTTACTCAAACTCATGTCCATTGAGTCGGTGATGCCATCCAACCATCTTATCCTCTGTCGTCCCCTTCTCCTCCCGGCCTCAATCTTTCCCAGCCTCAGGGTCTTTTCAAATGAGTCAGTTCTTCACATCAGGTGGCCAAAGTATTGGAGTTTCAGCTTCAGCATCAGTCCTTCCGATGATTATTCAGGACTGATTTCTTTTAGGATGGACTGGTGCACTAGATATCCTGTATTTATATCTACCAGTTGCAAGTTTGTACCCTTAAACAACATCTCTCCAGTCCTCCTACAGGTTGGTTTTTTTTTTTTTTTAATATGAGACTGATGTATGAGCTAATTTATGCATTGGTGATTTACAATTCATCTCATCCCATTCAGGTTCCAAAAAACCTGAGAAAACAAATTATTAATCAGAAGATTACTCGGTGGGCATGGATTCAGAGTAAAAAATTATTAAATGGGTTCAGCAGATTTACCACAAGCCATGAAGATTCCAGTGAGCTATATATAGTCCTCTGTGCTGGCCACTGTTTCCTGTCCCAGGAGTTCTTGGAGACTTGAAGAGACCTGTGTATTTGTAGCTCCTTTTATGAGCAATGCCTATTCATGACCCTTCTCCATTTTCTATTGGTTGTTCATCTTTCTTGTGTTGGTAAAGCCTCTTTTGTATTTGTTTATAATTTTTTTCCTAGTTGTCTTTTATTGTCTTATTTACATTAGTTGGAGTAGTTTAAGGGTTTATTTAATATAATTTCTGAATTTTTAAAAAGTGAAACTCGAAGTCATAGCCCTTTTCATATAATCCCCTGAAACATGTAGATGGTTATTTCTGTCATGTTTACTAGAAATCATTTTACCAGCAGAAAAAAGGTTTCATGCCTATCAGAAAAAATATACGGTTAAAAGATTCAGCAGGATTTATTGTTATCAGTTTATTGGGGTTTTGTTGTTGTTTGGCTCTGTGGGCTCTAGAGTGTGGGGGTTTCTCTAGTTGCAGTGCATGGGCTTAGTCACCCCATGGCAGGTGGGATCTGAGTTCCCCAACCAGGGGTCAACCCCTGCATTGGAGGCATGGAATCTTAAGCACTGGACCAGCAGGAAGTCTCCTCAGTTTATTGTTTTAATCATTTACTGATGATGCTCATTTATAGAGAAAGTTGGCATGTATCAAAAATGTAAGAAAACATATGAGAGAAAAACAATCTTGAGAGCATTCTATCCATACATTTCCTTTAATTATGCGTATTGGTAAGATGTGAATTGTCACTGTATGATTTTAATTGGTCCATCTCGTAGAAAAGTGAGTGTTCCTCGTAAACATAGTTTGCCAACTCCTGTGTCATAATTCTGATTTTTTTCTGTCTGTAGGAACTCTAATGGGTATTCAAGACATAGATGGACCAAAAAATTTCAGTTCATTAAAAATATACTTGTCATACATCTTTAAATATTAAAATAAAGCCAAATCTTTAAAAATTAATGATAAAAATTATAATGTTTTCCTGTTGATAGGAAGAATGACATTGTTTGATATCCTTCACTGAGGCTTCTGTCTATGACTTGATAAAGCTTAAGTTACAAGTTAAGTTAAATACTTCATTGGTTTATTTCCTTAGACTTGATTTCTATGAATTTAGAGAAGCAAATTCACAATGATAAGTCATCAGGATGACAGCAAGTACTGTCAGCATTGGTGCTGGATTGTACAGAAATGATGGTGGGGCTCCTTGGTGAGTGCATTCAGATGCTAAACCAACCAGCATGTCACACATATATTGCCATAGAGAAGGATTCCTACCCCAGTCTGGCTTCATTCAGCCTTAGAAAGTCATCTTCATGTTCTGCTACAAGAATATGCATATGGTGTAAAAATATGTCCAGCAACTTGTTCTGTTTTTATTCTTCAGCAAATGAAGGATCATGAACTATTGGGAGAGAGCCAGACTCCACATCAGTTGTTTGCACAATTGTCATTATTCTTAAGATATCCTGATACCCTTGTTTTTTCATTTTAACTCGAGAAATGTTGGCCCTAAAGGAATAGATAAGATAATTTACTTGAGGACTATTAAACAGGCCAGTTGAATTAATAAAAACTTATCCTTACACTGAGTTATTTGTATCATAAAATAATCCTTGTTTTTGATAAGTGTTGTGCCTGACATAGTTCATAAACAGTATAATGAAAAAAAAATTTGAAGGCATTTCAAATGAAATTAGTCCCTTGTCCTCAATACAGTGTGATTTGAAGGAAAAACAAAACAAACTCTCTAAATAATTCATCTTTGTAAAAAGAATGGTAGTTTCTCTTGCATTATATTTCAGAATTAACGGAACTACCATTAATGGATCAGCTTTGGGCACACCACTTTAATTAGTAGGTTCACAAATAATGGAAGTGTACTTGTTCCATCTTACAGTGTTATTTAAATGAAGCTGAAAGCATTTGTAAATTGTAAAATTCTATGAAAATATTGGTGGCTTTATTAGCTGATAGCAATTTAGAATAAAATGGTTCAATTTTACTCCTATCTTAGCTACTATAGAAGAACTATACAAAAAAGATCTTCATGACCCAGATAATCACAAAGGTGTGATCACCAACCTAGAGCCAGACATCCTGGAATACAAAGTCAAGTGGGCCTTAGGAAGCATCACTACGAACAAGCTAGTGTAGGTGATGGAATTCCAGTTGAGCTTTTCAAATCCTGAAAGATGATGCTGTGAAAGTGCTGCACTCAATATACCAGCAAATTTGGAAAACTCAGCAGTGGCCACAGGCCTGGAAAAGGTCCGTTTTCATTCCAATCCCAAAGAAAGACAATGCCAAAGAATGCTCAGACTACTGCACAATTGCACTCATCCCACACGCTAGTAAAGTAATGCTCAAAATTCTCCAAGCCAGGCTTCAGCAATACGTGAACCATGAACTTCCAGATGTTCAAGCTGGTTTTAGAAAAGGCAAAGGAACCAGAAATCAAATTGCCAACATCTGTTGGATCATCAAAAAAGCAGGAGAGTTCAGGAAAAATATCTACTTCTGCTTTATTGACTATACCAAAGCCTTTGACTGTGTGGACCACAATAAACTGTGGAAAATTCTGAAAGAGATGGGAATACCAGACCACCAGACCTGCCTCTTGAGAAATCTGTATGCAGGTCAGGAAGCAACAGTTAGAACTGGACATGGAACAACAGACTGGTTCCAAATAGGAAAAGGAGTATGTCAAGGCTGTATATTGTCACCCTGCTTATTTAACTTATATGCAGAGTACATCATGAGAAACCCTGGGCTGGATGAAGCACAAGCTGGAACCAAGATTGCCAGGAGAAATATCAATAACCTCAGATATGCAGATGACACCACCCTTATGGCAGAAAGTGAAGAAGAACTAAAGAGCCTCTTGATGAAAGCGAAAGAGGAAAGTGAAAAAGTTGGCTTAAAACTCAGCATTCAGAAAACTAAGATCATTGTATCCAGTCCCATCACTTCATGACAAATAGAGGGGGAAACAGTGGAAACAGTGACAGATTTTATTTTATTGGGCTCCAAAATCACTGAAGATGGTGACTGCAGCCATGAAATTTAAAGACACTTGCTCCTTGGAAGAAAAGTTATGACCAACCTAGACAACATATTAAAAAGCAGAGACATTACTTTGCTAACAAAAGTCTGTCTAGTCAAAGCTATTTTTTTTCCAGTAGTCAGGTATGGATGTGAGAGTTGGACTATAAAAGCAAGCTGAGTGCCGAAGAATTGATGCTTTTGAACTGTGGTGTTGGAGAAGACTCTTGAGAGTTCCTTGGACTGCAGGGAGATCCAACCAGTCCATCTTAAAGGAAATCAATCCTGAATATTCATTGGAAGGACTGATGTTGAAGCTGAAACTGCAATACTTTGTCCACCTGATGCAAAGAACTGACTCATTTGAAAAGACCCTGATGCTGGGAAGAGAAGGTGATGATAGAAGATGAGATGGTTGGATGGCATCACCAATGTGATTGACATGAGTTTGAGTAAACTCCAGGAGTTGGCGATGGACAGGGAAGCCTGATGTGCTGCAGTCCATGGGGTTGCAAAGAGTCGGACACTACTGAACGGTTGAACTTAGCTACTATGTTAGATATTAATATACTGTATCAAAAATAACATGCTTGGGCTTCTCTGGTGGCTCAATGGCTAAGAATCTGCCTTGCAATGCAGAGGACAATGGTTTGATCCCCAGTCCAGGAAGCTCCCACATGCCATGGAGCAACTAACCCGTGGGCCACAACTACCAAGTCTGCACCCTAGAACCCGTGAGCCACAACTACTGAAGCCCTTGCACCTGGAGCCTGTGCTCTGCAACAAGGGAAGCTACTGCAGTGAGAAGCCTGTGTGCTACAGCGAAGAGTAGCCCCACCTTGCTGCAACCAGAGAAAGCCCATGTGTAGCAAAGAAGACCCAGCACAGCCAAAAATAAAATAAAATAAATCTCAAAAAAGAATAACATTCTAATGAGGTGAAAATACACTGAGATTAATTATTAATAAAAAACAAAATCTTTAAAGTATGTATACAACTTTAAAAAAATAATGGCTATCAAGAATATAATAGGATGTGTGTAAAAATTGTGATTTAATATTACATTTCAAATTTTTGAAATCTGTGTAAACAAAATGATTTGATCACATATTCCTCTTAAATGGCCAGACTGTCAAAAAAAGACTTGATAGAACTTTGGGGACCACCTATGTATATGGACAATATTTGAAGGAGCACAGACCCCTATTAATGGAATGGAATCTGTCCCCTCCAAGGGCATAAACTGGAAGACCTCTTAAGACTGCCATCATCTTAAACCTGGGTAATAAGGCTTTTCCCAGCTCATTGGTCCAAAACACGACACTTTCAGTGCTTCTTGTAGCCTCTAGTTCATCATCTTTCACTGAAACAGTGTTGGGTGTCTTGAGTCAGAAGTACATATTATTAATGATCATTTATGGGTGGAAAGAAATTAGATGAAGATTTTCTCAAGGTCCCAGAGCAGGTGTGACTACCATCTAAATTGGTGGAGTGAATGGTTTTTCACTTTAAAGTCACAGAAAACTCACTTTATTTTATATATTGTTGCTTGGTTTTATTTCTTGAGTTAACTTTGACTTTTATCATATGATGTTAAAACCAGACACCTGAACCAAGCTTACCATGTTTCAACCTCACCAAAACTTTAACACACCATGGAATGGGAACCTCCCTTGAACGTGCCTTCAGGTTGGAGTGAAAGGATTAGCAAAGCAACCAAGACTGAATCAGAGCAAGTGAACCATGAATCATCTGAAAAGCCTGCTCGGCCTCAGATGAACTAGAAAAGTGTTGACTCACTAACCTATATTCTGCTTACACCATTAGCCTGCTTTAATTACACAGTATGTTAAATAACTTGGATCCTCAATGTGCAGCAGTTGACTTAAAATTTTTTGCTTCTTTAGTTGTGTGTGGGAGGTACATTGTCATAAGCATATAAGAACAAGGGGGTAGATGTTGAGAGAGAAGGAGAAGAATCATGTCTCATATTGTAAACATGGTTCTGATTATATATTCAAGGAAAACAGTTAAATTTTTGGCAGTCTTACCCAGGGAAAAGGAAACCTTAGAAAAATGATCATGAAAGTGCAAGGCTTCTTTGTTCAGGTCCTGAATATTTACTGACATCCAAGCCAGGGCATTGAATTTCTTCTTACCCTCACTGGTTGGGTGGAAATACCTCCTCTCTCTCCTAAATGGCAGGGATGGAATCTGACAGAGTCCAGAAGAAACTACCAGCTTCTTTCTGTTTGAGATTGGGAAGCATACTGAACAAAACTGGGAAAGGAGAAAAAGCTTCTCTTTCTTGCCTTTACATTTTAAAAATGTGGTAAAATACACATAAAATAAAATTTACCATCATAACCCTTTATTGTTGTGCAACCAATCTCAAGAACTTTTCATCTTGTAAAACTGAAATTCTATACCCATTAAACAACAACTCACCACTCATTGCATGGACAGGGGAGCCTGCCTGGCTACAGTCCAGGAGGCTGCAAAGAGTCGGACACCCCTGAGTGTCTAACACTTGCACTTCACTCTCACTGCTCCCCCAGGAGCCATCATTCAACTTTCTGTCCCTATGAATTTAACTACTTCAGATACCTCATTTAAGTGAGGCCATACTGTATTTGGCTTTTGTGACGTGTGTAGTTTACTTAGCATAATGTCCTCAAGGTTCTTCCGTGTTGTAGCATGCATCAAAACTCTATTTTTTTTTTCAAAACTCTATTTTTTAGGATTGCATAATGTTCTGGCTGAGCGCTGAAGAACTGATGCTTTTGAACTGTGGTGTTGGAGAAGACTCTTGAGAGTCCCTTGGACTGCAAGGAGATCCAACCAGTCCATTCTAGAGGAGATCAGCCCTGGGTGTTCTTTGGAAGGAATGATGCTAAAGCTGAAACTCCAGTACTTTGGCCACCTCTTGCGAAGAGTTGACTCATTGGAAAAGACTCTGATGCTGGGAGGGATTGGGGGCAGGAGGAGAAGGGGACGACAGAGGATGAGATGGCTGGATGGCATCACTGACTCGATGGACGTGAGTCTGAGTGAATTCTGGGAGTTGGTGATGGACAGGGAGGCCTGGTGTGCTGTGATTCTGGGGTTGCAAAGAGTCGGACACGATTGAGTGACTGAACTGAACTGAATGTTCTACTGTATGTATATACCGCATTTTGTTTATTCATTTGTTGATGGACATTTGGGTTGCTTCTACCTCTTGGCAATAGTGAATAGTGTTGCTGTGAACGTGGGTCTGCAAATATCTCTTCAGAACCCAGCTTTCAGTTCTTTGGGATATATACCCAGAAGTAAAATTGCTGCGTCACGTGGTAGTTCTAGTTTTAACTTTCTGAGGAACCTCCATAATGTTTCCATAGCAATTGCACCATCTTTCAATCTCCCCAATAGTGTAATATGTTCATTTTTCTTCTCATCTTTGCCGACATTTCTTTTTCTTTTTTTTCCCTCCTTTTTCCTTCTTCCTGCCTGCCTATCTGCCATCCTAATCAGCATGAGGTGAAATATCATTGCAGATTTGATTTGCATTTTCTGTACTGTTAGTGAAGTTAATCATCCTTTTATATTCCTGCTGGCTATTGTATATCATCTTTGGGGTAATGTCTATTCAAGCCTTTCTTGCACTCTTTCTCCATCTTAGTGGACTTGTCCATGTCCTCTCTTATTTATTTATGCCCCACCTATATCCTGAAATAGGAGTTGTGGCAGCTTCCAAGGACATGTATAAGAACACAAAATGAAATAGTTGAGATAGTGGAGTAAAGGGAAGCAGAACGAAGAGAAGGTGAAGCCAGGAGTAGGATGAGTGCCCAGGTACATTGCAGAGGACCTCTCTTGCGCTTGTACTGCAAGCTCCTTAGCAGCCAGGACAAGGTGGGGAAAATGGACATTCATCATATGGTGAAACCAAACCAGTTTCTCAAAAGATTACGGCCCTTCCTGTCACTGCAGCCTGAGAGAGGTTTTCCTTACACAGGGGACACTGAGAAACGCTGAAATGACACCCTCTATTCCTGCATTACAGACAATTTTATATACATATATATATTGAAGAATTATTTATTTTTGCTTTTGGCTGTGCTGGGTCTTTGTTGCTGCAAGGGCCTTTATTTTTCTGTAGTTGCGGCAAGCAGGGGTTACTCTCTAGTTGCGTTGTGCGGGCTTCTCATTGCCTTGGTTTCTCTTGTTGCAGAGCACAGACTCTAGGGCTTGTGGGCTTCAGTAGTTTTGGCTCCCGGGCTTTAGATCACAGGCTCCGTAGTTATGGTGCATGGACTTCATTGTTCCACAGCACGTAGAATCTTCCTGGACCAGGGATCAAACCCATGTCTCCTGCATTGGCAGGTGGTTTCTTTACCACTGAACCATCAGTGTGTGCTGTGCTTAGTTGCTCAGTCATGCCTGACTCTTTGGGACTTCATAAACTGTAGCCCATCAGTATCCTCTGTCCACGGGAATTATTCAGACAAGAATAACTGGAGTGGGTTGCCCTGCTGTCCTCCAGGGGATCTTCCCAACCCAGGGATCAAACCCAGGTCTCCCACATTGCAGGTGAAATCTTTAGTGTCTGAGCCACCAGGGAAGCCCCTATTTTTGTATTGTTTATTCACTAAGTCATGTCCAACTCTTTTTTGCGACTCCATAGACTGTGACCCACCAGGCTCCTCTGTCCCTGGAATTTCCCAGGCAAGAATACTGGAGTGAGTTGCCATTTTCTTCTCCGGCAGATCTTCCTGACCCAGGGATTGAACCTAAGTCTGTCTGATTGGCAGACAGATTCTTCACCACTGAGCCACCGGGGAAGCCCAAAGCCCCCATTAAAAACAATTTAGTAGTAGTTTTAATAAGCCTCCTTCTTAACACATCCCTTCACATCAGGTAGTAGCAGGAGAAGACGGTTATCTCAGCCCATTCAGTCAGAGAAAGAGAGGGAGATAATTCAATTCTCAGAATTCAAGAATTTTGCCTTTCTGTTCTATTTGGATTCTCAGTGGGTTGAATGATGACGACCCACTTTGAGGAAGGCCATCTGCTTTACTGAGTCCACTGATTCACATGTTTTCCCTCACAGACACACCCAGAAATGTGTTTATGCAGCTCTGTGGGCATCTTGTGACCCAGTTAAGTTGACACCACACTCCCTCAGCAAAATCCTTACCCATTCCAGTGCCAGAGATCTCCACCACTGATCCCAATACACTCACTCTCCACCCAAACAGCCTAACTGGCTTCTTGTTACCTAGAGCAGAATAGCCAAGCCTTTTCATGTCAAGGCATAGAGAAAATTAAACGTCTGCATTGTAGGCGGATTCTTTACCACTGAGCCACTAGGGAAGCCTGCCAGATACCTGGGAAGATGTGAAATAAGTAATTGGCATTAAATTCCAAAATAATGCCTGTTCAATTCATTTATTGAAGTATAATTTATATACAATAAATACAGATAAATGTGATAAAATTTTACACATACATATATCCATGTACTCACATCCCTGATGGAGATATGGAATATTCCAGCATCCCAGGAAGCTCCCTCTGCTCTGCTCCCAGCTCATGACCTTCAAGGGTTAAATGCCCTTCTTACCTGTATCATCGTAGATCACTTTCATCCATCTTTGAGCTCCATGTATATGGATGTATGCTAGAACAGTATCTGAACAGTACTAGAATATAGACTCTGTAAATGATTTCTTTTATTCAAAATCACATCTATGTCATTGATGAACAAACTGTATTGGCCATCCATTTCTTTTTGTTGCTGGGCCATATTCTGTTGATTAACATAACACAATTTATTCATTCATTCTGCTATTGATAACCATGTAGGTTGCTTCCAGTTTTTTGGCTATTATAAATAAAGCTGCTGTGAATATTCTTACACTTTTGGTAGACGCAAGAACTCATTCCTTCGGTACATACCCAGGAGAGAGTTGCATTGTTTAAACCTTCAGCATTATTACCACTTTTTAATTTCTTTGCTTGTTCTATCTATCAGCTAAGAAAAATTGTTAATATCTCCCAATTTGATTGTGAATTTGTTTTTCTTTCCCAGTGTTCTGTTAGTTTTTGCTTATATAATTTGGAACTATGGTATTAACTGCATACAAATTTAAGATTAAAAAAAATCTTCTTATTGAATTGTTCTTTTATTTTTATTTAATTTTTTAATGTATATATTTTATTTAAGTATAGTTGACTTAAAGTGTTTCAGGTGCACAGCAGGTGATTCAGTTGTATATACATATACACATATATTATTTTTGAAATGATTTTCCATTATAGGCTATTACAAGATATTATAATATCTATAGTTCCCTCTGCTATACAATAAACCTTTGTTGCTTGTTACATATCTATTTTTTAATTAGAAATCTAGCATGCTATTCATACTAAGTCAAACAAGTAGAATTAAAATGTCATAAATTTTTTAGTTAGGCAAAAATTCATGTTTTCTAAAATACATATATATTATACATATTATTTATATATATGTATACAAAAACTTTCCTACTACACTTGATAAAGGCTTGAGAAACATCATTAAAAAAAAAAAGAAAAGATAGAGAAATTGGAAAACATAAACTAAATGAAATGGGAACACTGAATATGAAATAGAAAATGTGAAACAAACTAGATAGAAGTAAAAGATCATCATATAGTCCCGTTGTTTCTAAACATCAGTGCTCATTGGACATATATCTGGAACTCTGGAGAGAAAAAACAATACCTGGGCATTTGTATTTTTCAAAAAATGAAATTATTATTCTATTATTATGATAGTTCCTTCTTTATCTCTCAGTTGCCATTTGGGATACTCACTATTCCTTTCTTCAGGAACCAGCATCAAATACCTAATTTCCCTAATTATGTTGTACATTCACAAGCCTAAAAAATCTTACGGGATAACTTATATGTCAAATTTCTGTACCATTTGGGATTATATTTGTCTGCATGTATCAGAAAAGCAAAAAAAATAAAAGAGGATTAACTAAATTGAAAATTTATTTTTCTCTCATATAAAAGAAATCTAGAAGTAAGCAGTTCAAGTCTAGACGGCAGTTTCACAAAATTGTAGAGAACTCAAGCTCTTGTCTATCTCTCTGTTAGCACAGGCTTCCAGACTCATGGTCACCTCATGGCTGAAGATGGCTGCTCAGAGCTCCAACCATCATGTCTACATTCCAGGCCACAGAGAGGAAGAAGAGAGAAGAGTGTAAACTCGCTTCTGCTTACATCAAAACATCAAAACTTAGACACATAGCCACACCCAACTTTAAAGGATCCCAACTTAAAGGATCCCAGTTATATAAACAGTTGTAACTGTGTTCTGTATATGTGTTGTACTGAGCCTTGGCTCAGTGGGTAAAGAATCTGCCTGTAATACAGGAGACCTGGGTTCGATCCCTGGGTTGGGAAGATCCCCTGGAGAAGGGACTGGTTATCCACTTCAGTATTCTGGCCTAGAGAATTCCATGGACTGTATAGTCCATAGGGTTGTGAAGAGTTAGATACGACTGAGCGACTTTCACTTTCACTGTGTTTTATTTAGTATTTTTTTAAAGACCATGTCTGAAAGCAAGGGTAGTCATAAGTTAGATTTATTAAACTATATCTTGCTTAATAAATAAGGACTGTAATCTGCCTTCCCTAAGCTCGCTTTAATTGTTTTGCAAAAACTTGTATGTCCTCCAACTGTCACCTGGCCTAAATAATAAGGTGTTTGCCTAAGTTGTTAGTCACGAACTTGGAGTCAGCTGTGTTCAATTTGAGCTTGAGCTGGTTAAGACTGGTTGGGATCCACGATGCACCAACGGGGTATGTGCTTGAGTGTACTTGTGATGTCATAGGGCCCAAAACTCAACCCTCAGAACGTGCTAACACATTGTTTTCTAAACATGTGTCAGGTGAGGAAGCTTGCAGCTTAGTGGCTCTTGCCACGATTATCTCACCTTTGTCTTATTTCCAATCACTTTTCCCCAGTGCTCGCTAGGACTCAGCTTTATCCTGTAAGTATCCTGAGCCCCTGGCCTTCTGGGAAGTGGATTTGAGATTTGGTCTCCTGTCTGTTGCTTGGCTGCCTTGGAATAATAAACCCTTTCTCTGCTGCAGACCTTGGCGTCTCAGCATCTGCCTTGCTGCAAGCTGGGGAAACACCTGGTTCGGTAAGACCTCTGTCTCTCGTTGGGTTCTCTCGGCACTCAGGCCTTCCTCCTGGGCTGCTTGTGTTGCTGTATTCAAGGAACCACCCTGCTCCTCCTGGCTGGGTGATGTCTCCATTTTGTATAGAGTGAGTCTGACCCCTGGCTGCTTTGTGGATTTCTGATTCACTCGCATCCCTTCTTTATCTGTGGGTAAGAGTGCTGCCCATCCTCCAAATGAAAAAGTAAACCTTTCCAGGGATTTTATTGTGGTTCTAGTTTAAGAAACCTTGGACAAACACAAGAATCCCAAATGCTTTATTCTTGTTCCCAGGAAGCCCTTGTCTTTCAGTGTCTGACTGTGAAGTCTTCATTTATTTAATTCAGTTCAATAATAGAAGTTCTGATATAGTGGTAATAGCTAACACTACCTGCCAGGGATCTTACTTGTACTTGTATCGCATTATTTCAGGACCAGAAAACTGAAATACAGAAAGGTTAAGTAATTTCCTGAAGTTGCACAGCCAATAAACGGCAGAGTCCTAAGCTTGTATTCTGGGAGAACTACTGGCCATTCCTTCTGTTGCCTTTTGAGAGAAATTGGAAGAGTTATGGCATAATTCTGAAAGCAAAGTGAAACTCGCTTGAAATCTACCAAGACACTGGTTTCCAGAAATGGTAACTTTCTAGCCTCTTTCCTCCATCCCAGTTAGTGTTAGGAAGAACAGCACTAGGGTATTTCTGTTATCTCATCTCTCACCTTCCCTTGCAAGAGCTCAACCCCCTCACTCTTGCTCTCAGGGGCTGATCTTATTGCCACTGAAGTGTCAGCTGACAACCACAGAGGCTGTCATGCCCAAGAGGCAGGGAGCTGTGGGAGAATTACAGACCTGGATGAACCCTGTGTAGGTAGGATGTGTTTCTTCAGAAAGGAAAGTTGTGTCTTAAGTCATCTCAGATCTAACTTTCCCTCTCAACTTGCCCTTCTCTGTCCATGTTTTTCTCTGGTTAGAAAACAAATCTGTATTTTCCATTGTAGTAAGTAATGATTTCCTGAAGGAAATCAGTCCTGACTATTCATTGGTAGGACTGATGTTGAAGCTGAAACTCCAATACTTTGGTCACCTGATGCTAAGAGCTGACTCATTTGAAAAGACCCTGATGCTGGGAAAGATTGAAGGTGGGAGGAGAAGGTGAGATGGTTGGATGGCATCACCAACTCAATGGACATGAGTTTGAGTAAACTCCGGGAGTTGGTGATGGACAGGGAGGCCTGGTGTGATGCAGTCCATGTGGTCGCAAAGAATTGGACACAACTGAGTGACTGAACTGAACTAATAGTAATAATGTGAGAAGCTTCAAAGTCTCCTCTATTATACATATTATGGAATACACACACAAACAGCAGTCTGAATATACTCTTTCCCCCAAGGTTTCAAGGAGGAAGCTCATTTCCTCTTGTAAAGAGTCCCATGCCTTCCACAGGCAGCTCCTCTGTTCAAGTGACCTCCAGCAATGGCCCCCCCTTAGGGGAAAACAGATACCCTAAGGCAGAGATTCTGACTTTTCTGCATCAGATTCCCCTGGAGGGCATGTCAAAATGCAGATTGTTGGGCCCCCATCCCAGATTTACTGATTTGGCTGGTGTGGGGTCTGAGAATTTCCATTCATAGCAGGTTTTCAGGTGATACTGCTGATCCAGAGATCAGCTGCCCTGTTGTCTCCAGCCATTCAGGCATTCAAGGATGACCAAGGAATAGTCCAAGCGTCACCTAACTTTGGGGATTCTCTCCATCGGCTTTCTTCTTCCGTCTGTCAGAGGGTAAGGGAGGAAGAGGTGCCAGGATGCAGATTTCAAGTGTCTTTTTAAAGACTTTGCTATTTGAAGTTACTGTGATTGGGTACGCGTGTGTGTGTGTGTGTGTTTACGTGTTAGTCTCTCAGTCATGTCCAGCTGTTTGCGACCCCCTGGGCTGTAGCCTGCCAGGTTCCTCTGTCCATAGAATTCTCCAGGCAAGAATACTGGAGTGGGTAGCCATCCCCTTCTCCGGGGGATCTTCCCAACTCAGGGATTGAACTTGGACTCCCGCATTGCAGGCAGATTCTTTACTATCTGAGCCAAGAGCTGGCCCCAAACTTTCCTTCCTTCTGTTTATATGTTAACAGTACCACTGTATGGAGAAATCGCTGTGTTGGATCTGTCTTATACAACAATGTCAAGTTAGTAATTTACTGGGATCCTAATGCTCTTCTAGAAGCTCAGGGAGAGCAGCAAATCTTTGCTGTTTTTGCTTGATTAAAAAAAATTTCCCAAAGTGAAATATGTTCACTGTAAAAAATTTAAGTGGTATGGACTTGTGTAGAGCATAAAATGAAAGTCTCTAGAAGTCTCTCTTTTCTTTCTCAAGTCATCCAATGATAAGGTGTTTCCTTTTGGACCTGTCTTTGAGCACATATTCAGGACATACACCTGGCTGGTTTCCAACTATAGGGCTGTACTAATATTACTACTAAGATATTGAAAAGCTTCTGTAAGCACCGGTAAACAGCCTCTGTCTGAGCCCGAGTTCCCTGCCTTCCAGGTTTCACACTGCAGGGCACAGTTTAAATTGGAGCTGTTTTTTGTTTTATTGAAGTAAAACATATTAGTCTCAGATGTACACTATAGTGATTCAGTATTTTTATACATTGTGAAGTGGTCACCATAATCAGTCAACATTTGTCCCCATGCAGAGTAATTGCAATATTGTTGACTATATTTTGGGCTGAAATATTATATCCCTGTGACTTGTTTTTATACTGGAAGTTTGTACCTCTCGGTCCTTTTCGTTTATTTCACCCGCCTTTCTTCCCTCTGGCAACCACCAGTTTATTCTCTATGAGTTTGATTCTGTTTTGTTACATTTATTTGTTTTGTTTTTCAGATTTCACATAAAAGTTAAATCATATGATACTAGTTTTTCTCTGTCTTATTTCACTTAGCAAGGAGCTTTCAAAGTCACCCATGTGTCATAAAAGGCTGAATAATATTCCATTGTATGTATGCACCACATCTTTATGTATCTTTATCTACTGAGGGACATTCAGGTTGCTTCCATATCTTGGCTATTGTAAAAAATGCTTCAGTAAGCATAGAGGTGCATAAGTCTTTTTGAATTAATGTTTTCATTTCTTTGGATAAATACCCATAAGTGAAATTGCTGGATTGTATGGTAGACCTATTTTTAATTTTTTTGAGTAGCCTTCCTGCTGTTTTCCGTAGTTCAGTTCAGTTGTTCAGTTGTGTCCGACTCTTTGCGACCCCATGGACTGCAGCATGCCAGGCACTCTTGTCCATCGCCAACTCCTGGAATTTACTCAAACTCATGTCCATTGAGTCAGTGATGCCATCCAGCCATCTCATCCTCTGTCGTCCCCTTCTCCTCCTGCCTTCAATCTTTCCCAGCATCAGGGTCTTTTCAAATGAGTCAGCTCTTCGCTTCAGGTGGCCAAAGTATTGGAGTTTCAGCTTCAGCATCAGTCCTTCCAATGAATAGTCAGGACTGATTTCCTTTAGGATGGACTGGTTGGATCTCCTTGCAGTCCATAGTGGCTGCACAAATGTTAACATTCCCACCAACAATGAAATTGGAGTTCTTTGTGAACTCTGGTCAAAGGTGGGGTAGGGTGGCCACAGCATGTCCAGTGGATTCAGTGACACAATTTAAGTTATTCCTTGAGAAAAATGATAAAAATGTGCTTTCCTTCTGGCCAAAATATAGCAGAAATATGTCCAGTACTGTGGGAAAATTGGGGAAAACAAGTTTTTGCATTTTAAGATTGCTGCTAGCATTGCTCTACTACTCCCTCTGGTGACAGGGATGGAACCTAGCTGGTTTTGTGTTTAGGAGAATCAGGTGTGAGCAGGGTGATTAAGTTCTTAGGGCTGAAGTTTTCCAAAGTGGACTTTAGCCATCTTTTTTTTTTTTTGAGGAGAATAATCTGAGCAAAGTAAATTTTTACAGGTAAAAGTTTGTGTGCAGAAAAGGCAGTAAAAATAGAATAATTTCATTGAAATGAATTCTCAAAAATAGAGGAAATTTGAATGTCACAGGATTATTTCAGATGAAAATAATTGCTGTTAATTACTGTTGGTTCTGGAAATAAGTCAAGGGTCAGGAAGAATTCTAATATTACCTGAAAAGGACTTAATATTTACTGGAGTAATTTCAATTTTAAAAACACGTTGCTTTCTTATGAGTGAGATATATTCCACATTCAAAACTTCTGTGGACAAAATGACTATGGGCTTACCTACCTCAATTGCAGTTTCTCCTGTTATTAGAGATTGATTTCTGGGTCTGTTTGAGAAGTTTCCTCAGCTCCTTCACTAATTGCTGCTGCTAAGTCGCTTTAGTCGTGTCCGACTCTGTGCAACCCCATAGACGGCATCCCACCAGGCTCCCCCGTCCCTGGGATTCTCCAGGCAAGAACACTGGAGTGGGTTGCCATTTCCTTCTCCAATGCATGAAAGTGAAAAGTGAAAGTGAAGTCGCTCAGTTGTGTCACTAATTGCACTTGATCTTAATTCTAAGTCACAAAAGGAACTTAAGTTTGAGAACTGACTCACTGTTACTGAAGTTAATGTTCGGAACATTTCCAAATACTACCAATTCTGGGGAATTGAAATGAAAATATAGCATCTCACCAATATTTCATTCTACTACTTAATTCACATTAAGCTTATAATCAAGGACATGTGAGTAACTTTCGTTATGGTTTCCTTTGTTTAGGTTAAGGGAGTCCACTGTAGAATCCGATATTGTAATCAGAGCACACTGTTATATGTGGAAGTTGCTGATATTGGGGATGTTCCAGTGTAAAAGGAGGTAATGTTTTTCTATCTTAAAATTTTAAAATGAAAATACTACTCTTTATAGCAATATCCAAATACTAATTTCCCTAATTAGGCGATTTTAAGAGAAAATAACCTCTGTGATATCACTTTAGCTAAATTTAAGATTGGAAGTTTTCTTTAAAAATTTTTTTTATTAAATTATAGTTGATTTACAATGTTGTGTTAGTTTCAAGGGTAAAGCAAAGTGATTCAGTTATATATTCAGTTGTATATATTCTTTTTCAGATTATTTTCCATTATAGGTTAAGATATTGAGTATGGTTCCCTGTGTTTATACAGAAGGTCCTTGTTTGTCTATTTTATATGTAGTAGTGTATATATGTTAATCCCAAGCTCCTAATTTATCTCCCCTGCTTTCGCCTTTTGTAACCATAAATTCATTTTCTATGTCTGAGTCTATTTCTGTTCTGTAAATAAGTTCATTTGTATCCTTTTAGAAGTTTTCTTAAAGATCCACTGGCTGTCTTTTCACTAAACCTGGAATGCTTCCAGTTTCAACATCTTCTGATATGGGTCTTGTCTCAAGATTTGAACACTGGATTTACTGTGGTGATCATTTCATAAAGTACGCAGGATGTCAAATCTCTACATTTCAATAAAAAGACTTGATTTAGATAATTCTTTTTATAATGACCTTACTGAGATATAATTCAGATAGCATACAGTTAAAAGCATACAGTTCAGTGTTTTTCAGTGTATTTGCAGAGTTGTATGAGCATCATCATTGGAACATTTTTTTGTCACCCCCAATTAAAACCCTGGACTCATTAGCAGTTCTCCCCATTTCTCTTGGGGACAGAATGCCCCTGCATTCTCTAACCCGTTCTGGGCATTACATATAAAATATTCATTAAGTATGTTGTCTTTTGTCATTTTTTTCATTTAGTATAATATTTTCAAGATTTATATTACATGTTATAACATATAGGACTTTGTTAGTTTTTATTTTCAAATGCAAATACAAATTATTTGTATTCATTGTATGAATATACCATATTTTATTTATCCAATAATTAGTTGATGAACTTTAGGGTTAGTCCCACTTTTGGGAAGCATTTTGAATAATGTTTCTATGAACTTTTTTGTGCAGGTTTTGTATGGACATATGTCTTTATTCCTGTTGGATATACATCCTTTAAAAAAATTTCTTTTAAGTTTCTGCCCATGCTATGTAGCATGTGGGATATTAGTTCCCAAACCAGGGATCAGACCCTTGCCCCCTTGCTTTGGAAGCACAGAGTCTTAAGCACTGGACCACCAGGGAAGTCCCTGTTGGATATACATCTAAAAGTGGAATTGCTGAATCATTTTGTAACTCTCTACTTTATATTTTTAATCTTCTGATTAATCTCTTTCATCATTTGGTAACTCTGTGTTTAACCTGCCAAACTGTTTCCCAAAGTGGCTGTATCATTTTACATTCCCATTAACAGTGTATGGGAGTTTCATTTACATCCTTGTCAATACTTCGTGTTATCTGTCTGATTATAAGCATCCTGCTGCTGCTGCTGCTAAGTCGCTTCAGTCATGTCCGACTCTGTGCGATCCCATAGAGGGCAGCCCACCAGGCTCCACCGTCCTTGGGATTCTCCAGCCAAGAACACTGGAGTGGGTTGCCATTTCCTTCTCCAATGCATGAAAGTGAAAAATGAAAGTGAAGTCGCTCAGTCGTGTCCGACTCTTAGCGACTCCATGGACTGCAGCCCACCAGGCCCCTCTGTCCATGGGATTCTCCAGGCAAGTGTACTGCAGTGGGGTGCCATTGCCTTCTCTGATAAGCATCCTAGTGAGTGTGAAATGATATACAGTTGTGATTTTGATTTACATTTGCCTAATGATTAGTGATGTTGGGCATTTTTTCATGTGCTAATTGGCCAGTTGTATACCTTTGATGATCTGTGTAGTTACCTTATTTTTCCTGCACCATTATGTATTGGGTAGGGGTTGGTTACATTGATCATTTTTCTACTAGTTGCAAAATCAGGAAGAAACATATCTGGGCCAGGTTGGGAATTTACTAAAGAAATAATAGATATTACCTAAAGATCTTGAATGAAGAACAGTGACTCTGGGAAATCTCCTCTCAGTGCAGTAGCTGGCTGTGACTTTGCCATTGGGGAGATGATAGTTGTATGTTAGGTAAGGTCATTTTTGGAATTTTATGTGCATTAGAAGAGTGTATGTGTTAGGTAGAAAAGGCAAGGGCTGATATCTACTGAGATGACAGCCCTGCTGATTTTGAGAATGGTCTCTTCCTTTCATCCACATGCTTACAGTGGTGGGACTCCCAACAGGATGTTTGGAAAATATAACACAACCCTTTGGCTGCTTTTGATTGATTCAGAGGTGTCCATATGGTCCCAACTTGGCCAAAATTTCTTGAGGAATGAAGGCAAAGCAGAATATAGATGACAGACAGACGGATGAGTTGTGCTGTGTTCAGGTCTCTTCCTCCAGCTTACTCCCAGGGTCCTGCTGTCTATTGTCCTTCGGTTCTGTGGTCCAGTCCTTCAATCAGATCATCCTTTTCGGTTTAGTCAATTTTAGTAGATAGCAACGACTACTGTATTGTACTTGTTTGTAATATTCTACAACTAAGAATATTAACTAATGTTGTCTGTCAAAGAGACTGACATCCTATTTGCCACATAGTTTTAGTATAATGACTTTATTATATCGGTATCATTCTTAGCCTCTCTGCTTCCTAAGTAAAAGACTATTATAATTCCTCCTTCACTTCTTCCTTCTTTTTCGCATCCTTCTTCTTCTTTTTTTTTTTGTATTCTTGGAGCCTAGCACAGTGTCCAACACTCAATAAAAGTTTAATGACCTGAATAGAACATCAGATAAAAGAAAAGTAAATTCCCTCCAAATCCTGCCTTTAAGTGAATCAAACAATTTTACTTTTCCCTGGACTTAGATTTTGTCCATATCACTTTAATTTAAGTGTAATCCCAGAACAGACTCAATTTTGTATACTACTCTTCTCCCCAATAACAATATGTCATAAACATGTTTTCATGATGTTCACAGTCTTCCAGGTTGCTATTATCATTGCTTCAATAATGGGAAAGATACATTTAGAAAGTATTTATACTGAATATTTCATAAGGCAAAACAGAAATGGTTTTTATCACAGCCAGCAAGGCAAACCTGCTCTTCCCTTGCTGTATTATCTTTCCTTGCAAAATCACATACCACTCAAATCCAACTCTTCTCTTACGCTGTGCCTGCTCCTGCGCTTCTGAATGTAACTGGAGAAAAAACCCACAGCCTCACTGGACAGTCTCACTGTCAGTTCCTGATCGCTTAACCCCTTGAGGCTGCACAGCAATAATTCCATATTTTTTGAATCTATTCACAGTCCTATTCTCCTATATTATTTCATTCTTTTATTTTCAACCTCTAACATGGTGTCCCCCAACCACTGTGTGAGCTGATGACCTTTCTGTTTCATAGAGATACAAGAGGCAATCAGAAGAGAACTTACAAGATGCAACTACCATCTCTTTTAGCTGTCTCCATACGTGCCAATATGCTTTACTTCTCCTGTTATTATGAATGAAGCGAATACGTTCCTCTTTAAGGTCAGCTCTTTCTTGGCACTTATTCTACCCTCTCTCACCAACTCAAGGATTTTGCTTCAGCAATTCCCTACCATCCTTCCCACCCTTCACTATAAGGTAAGCAGACACTTACTAGTTTTGTTTACGCTGTATGCTCAGCGTCTAGAGGAGTGACGTTCCTCTTTAAGGTCAGCTCTTTCTTGGCACTTATTCTACCCTCTCTCACCAACTCAAGGATTTTGCTTCAGCAATTCCCTACCATCCTTCCCACCCTTCACTATAAGGTAAGCAGACACTTACTAGTTTTGTTTACGCTGTATGCTCAGCGTCTAGAGGAGTGAGTGACCAACAGTAGCTATTTAGTAAATGTTTGTCCCACACTGCATGAGTGAGTGGAGGTTGGTGGAGGAGAAGGGAGTTAGCGTCTAGAGGAGTGAGTGGCCAACAGTAGCTATTTAGTAAATGTTTGTCCCACACTGCATGAGTGAGTGGAGGTTGGTGGAGAAGGGAGTTAGCCAACTTGCTGGACAGAAACTCATGCTGAAAAATCTGGTGAGAACTTGAAAAACACCCCAGAAACTCTGTGAAAGTGAAGGTGTAGTCACTCAGTCATGTCCTACTCTTTGCGACCCCATGGACTGTAGTCTGCCAAGCTCCTCTGTCCATGGAATTCTCCAGGTAAGAATACTGGAGTGGGTACTTACCCTTAAACTTTGGAGTTTTCAGAAACTAGTGTTCCAGAGAATTTTAGCTTCTGTGTTGAAATGTTTTCAACTCAACACAAAATAACTGAAATAAAAAACTAGCATGGAAAATTCTCAAGTGATTTCACCCTCAGATGACCAGGTCAAAAAACCTGAGAGCTAAATTGAGAAAATTGGGAATGGAAATAGCAGCATCAAATGGCAGTTTTCCTTCTTCGATTTGAGTCTCGCGGCCGGACAGAGGAAGGAACCGCTGCAGACTTCTGAAGATGGGCTGGACATGACTCAGCACGCTCTCACCTCAGCCCCCAGGACAGGTGGATGCCTGTGGAGGGGTCCAAGCTTTTCAGAGTGGTTTGGAAGAAAGTCTATTTATCCAAAAAATCACCTACCAAAGGGGAGAGAGCTCCCCGAGTGTTACTGAAGTCTCTCAGCCCATCTAAGATAAACATGCTTGATAAAAAGATGGCATGAGTCTTTTTTAAAATTAGCATTAACTACCTACTTGTTTTTTGGGTACAGTTCCATATCTGAACACTTGGCAGCTCCTCAGTCTACCTTCAGAGAGTCTCTGGAACATTCAGGCTAGAATGTTTGTGACCAAGTCCTCCCTTTTCTTAGCCTTTTTTGTGTGCAAAGATAATAGTCTATCAGGACAACTTCAAGAAAACAAAACTGGTTGTATAATCCTACTGCATATTGTCTTGACTGTTTATATTTTCTAGTACTGTGTCACATATGCTATTTTGATTTTTTCATATAGCATAGTTTAAAATACACTCAGGTGTATTTCTGCATAATCCTTATAATTGTTATGTCAGTAGCTGTACTAGATTCTCCAGAATTAATACATGGCCATTTCCGTTTTTTTGAATAGTTGGACTGTTTATCATAAATAATGCTTTAGCACTCCTACTTAGGAGCCTCTATTCCTCTCTCAAATGGAGTATGCAGAACTGGCTGTATGCATCAGCTGAATAACTGGTAGTTTCTTTGGTGTGAAATGAGACCAGATCCCAGATTTCTCTACTAGCCTGCTATATTGCCTAGAATACCCATCATTAGTGAAACTCAGGTCAAGGCTTATACTTCAGTTTAAGTGTGTGTTAATTTCACTTGTCAGGATGACAAACATGTCATCACCCGTCACATCCATATCACTCACTAATGTATTAGATTGACCTTACATTCACCAGCCAGATGTGAAAGGAATGGACTGGGGACAACTGGAGTTTTGTCTAGAGTCTGGACAGTATCTGTGCAGGGACTCAGTGTCTTAGACCCAGGAACCCTGTGGCTGGGGAGGAGGAAGAAGAGTCCTGTTCTGGGGGTGGACGTCCCCATGCTGAAATCAGCTTTCTTACACTTCACCTCTAGGTCACATGTTCCTCCAGCTCTCATTCTTCCTCATGGTCCTATTGTGAAACTGTAGCATGTACTCCCAATAGTCCAAAGTGATGTTGACATCAATAGAAGTCTTTAACACTAGGCACTTTTGTATCTGCTCATGATGACTGGCCACAGCGAGGCCCAGTGAACCCTAAAGGATTGGGCATGCTGCCACTGTGATGGGCAGTGGTCTCTTCACTTCCATTTCAGAAATAGCATCAGCCATCTCCAGAATATTTCAGCAGAATAAGGGAGAAAGGAAGGCCCCTGGAATGGTTGTGTACATGATAAAATCTCCTTCTTCTACTTCTTGGGAGATGGGGTCTCAATGAACAAATTCACACTGTGGTTACATGGGGAAAATTAAGTTAAATATCTGCAGCATCAACAACCTGATGACCAGGCAGCTCCAACTGGGCAAAGGCCTTCAGCCTAACGTAGAACATGTTTCCAACATCTTCTGCCTCTGTTTTTGAGGGGATTATTTATCAACTTTGCTCAGTGCCCCCAAGTTGGCCAGCCTGCTCCACTTTGATATTAAAGCTG
Source organism: Bos taurus (assembly GCF_002263795.3). Taxonomy (NCBI): domain Eukaryota; kingdom Metazoa; phylum Chordata; class Mammalia; order Artiodactyla; family Bovidae; genus Bos; species Bos taurus. The sequence goes on along the minus strand of NC_037335.1, from coordinate 76,798,506 downwards.
TACCTCTTGAATTCTCCAAGCCAGGCTTAAGCAATACCTGAACTGTGAACTTCTAGATGCTCAAGCTGGTTTTAGAAAAGGCAGAGAAACCAGAGATCAAACTGCCAACATCCTCTGGATCATGGAAAAAGCAAGAGAGTTCCAGAAAAACATCTATTTCTGCTTTATTGACTATGCCAAAGCCTTTGACTGTGTGGACCACAATAAACTGTGGAAAATTCTGAAAGAGATGGGAATACCAGACCACCTGACCTGCCTCTTGAGAATTCTGTATGCAGGTTAGGAAGCAACAGTTAGAACTGGACATGGATCAACAGACTGGTTCCAAATAGGAAAAGGAGTACGTCAAGGTTGTATATTGTCACCCTGCTTATTTAACTTCTATGCAGAGTACATCATGAGAAACTCTGGGCTAGTTGAAACACAAGCTGGAATCAAGATTTCTGGGAGAAATATCAATAACCTCAGATATGCTGATGACACCACCCTTATGGCAGAAAGTGAAGAAGAACTAAAGAGCCTCTTAATGAAAGTGAAAGAGGAGAGTGTAAAAATTGGCTTAAAGCTCAACATTCAGAAAACTAAGATCATAGCATCTGGTCCCATCACTTTATGTCAAATAGATGGGGAAACAGTGGAAACAGTGGCTGAATATTTTGGGGGGCTCCAAAATCACTGCAGATGGTGACTGCAGCCATGAAATTAAAAGATGCTTACTCCTTGGAAGGAAAGTTATGACCAACCTAGATAGCATATTAAAAAGCAGAGACATTACTTTGCCAACAAAGGTCCGTCTAGTCAAGGCTATGGTTTTTCCAGTGGTCATGTATGGATGTGAGAGTTGGACTATAAAGAAAGCCGAGCACTGAAGAATTGATGCTTTTGAACTGTGGTGTTGGAGAAGACTCTTGAGAGTCCCTTGAACTGCAAGGAGATCCAACCAGTCCATCCTAAAGGAGATCAGTCCTGGGTGTTCACTGGAAGGACTGATGTTGAAGCTGAAACTCCAGTCCTTTGGTCACCTGATGTGAAGAGCTGACTCATTTGAAAAGACCCTGATGCTGGGAAAGCTTGAAGGTGGGAGGAGAAGGGGATGAGAGAGGATGAGACGGTTGGATGGCATCACTGACTCAATGGACATGAGTTTGGGTAAACTCTGGGAGTTGGTGATGGACAGGGAGGCCTGGCATGCTGTGGTTCATGGGGTCGCAAAGAGTAGGACACAACTGAGCGACTGAACTGAATCTGAAACTTGATGTTAAAAAGCTGATAGTCAACTTTGCTGTTATCCTGGGTTTTCCCTTTGATGAGTTAAGTGGAGTTTCTTTAAGAAATATATGTGGGTTTTTTTTTTTTTTTGCCAGCAGTCAGAGATATCTGATGACTGAAGTGGTGTGTGTGTGTGTGTGTGTCAGTTGCTCAGTTGTGTCAAACTCTGTGAAACCTCATGGACTGTAGCCCATCAGGCTCCTCTGTCCAAGAAGTTTTCCAGGCAAGAATACTGGAGTGGGTTGCCATTCCCTCCTCCAGGGGGTCTTCCTGACCCAAGGATCAAAACTGGGTCTCCCACATTGCAGGCAGATTATCTAACCACCTGAGAAATGATGGCTCTTTTAAAAAAATATTTATTTGGCTGTACCAGGTCTTAGTTGTGGCATGTAGGGTCTAGTTCCCTAACCAGGGATCGAACCTGGGCTAAGAGCCACTGGACCACCAGCAAAGTCCCTAAAGTGTTGGCTCTTGAGAACAAAGAATGGGTATATTTCTTTCTCTACAAACAGTCCCATACCTGCCAGTTCAGCCTAGAACAACCCACAGGAAGCTTTGGATAACGAAAGCAGATCAGGGATGTACTTTTCTTGGAATATCAGATTTCTGGTACTTAGTCTTGGAAATCAGCCCTTATTTTCACCTACTGCTCTCAGTTGGGCTTTTGTACCAAGCTTCCAGGTTTTAGACAATCTGGTTGTGATGGGGGACTTTGAAGTCATGCAGATGTGCAAGTAGAAGAGGTGGAGACCTGGCCCTGACAATGGTTGCTTTCCCCAGACCATCCAGAGCCCAGCACTTAATAGGGATTTAGAAAATTCCTCCTTCCTTCTTTCCCTTTCTTCCTACTTATTTGGAGTAGAATAGAAGAGGAATATTTAGACAGAAAGTGGACATAGTTTTATATAGCAGTGGAGATTATTAAAAAAAAAAAAAGTTAAGGACTTCCTTGGTGATCCAGTGGTTAAGAATCTGCCTGCCAATGCAGGGAACATGGGTTATGATCCCTGATCTGGAAACTAAGATCTCACATGCTGCAGAGCAACTAAATCTGTGCACCACAAGTATTAAGCTCACGTGCTAGAGTCCACAAGCTGAAACTACAGAAGTCTGTACTCACATTACAAGGGAAGTCACCACAATGAGAAGCTCATGCAGTGCAACTAGAGAGTAGCCCTTGCTCGCTGCAACTAGAGAAAAGACTACACGTCAGCAAAGACCCAGGTTAGCCAAAACTAAAATAAGTTAAAAAAATACAACACATTAGATAGATGAATTGCTAGTGTTCTCAGTAGGTCAATCAGTGACTCTTTGCTTATGGTTTCCACTGTTGATGTGAGTGCTGTACTTCTAGATATTCATGGACTGACTCAGTCAGACTCAGCCTCAAGACTCCTGAAGGGATAGATGGACAGAGACCTGAACATGCCTTTCTAACTGGCAACAGCCTTTAAATATTTAAATATCATGACAATGACTCTGAAGCTGTTAAAGACTAAGGAACTGTTTCTGGTGATGAAGTTTCATCAGAGGTGGACTCACTGAGTTGGCACAGGAAAGTAGGAATACCATCAGGTGACTGATTTTAAATACACGTGTCAGAATGTATACAGAAAATATGTACTTGTCTGGATATTCTTAGTCCATAAAATGCTGCCAGTGAAAGTGCTTGGGAGAGCCTTGCACACTTTGGAGCAGGATGATGTTTGAGAGGTGGACTCGTCTCCCGAGCCCCGTGCCTCTTCATTTGTTCTTTTTTCCCTCTTTAGCAGAAATCAGAGAAAAGAAGCCTCCTTCCTGGCTTTGCCTTTAGAAAACCCATGCCCTCTGTGACCTGGAGAGGACTGGGGCACAGCTAATATGCTGGGAAGCCATGGAGAGGCCCTTACCTAGACTCACTGGGGTGGATGGTTGAGCTGCTGAGAGGGTAGATGGCCAATGGAGCTGGAGGGAGGCATTTTCCCTCAGGGGCCACTGGGAGCTGCACTGTGGCCTTGGTTTGAGCACAGAGGAACCAGCCGGGATCCCAGGCAGTGCTCACCCTTGCGTGAACATCCTTCACCATCTGAGCCAGGGGCTGGGATAACTCAGCTTTCATCAGGGTCTGTGGAACTGTTACTTTCACGATCACCAGCACTTAACTCAGAGGCTGGGCAGCAGGACTCTCACACTGTGAGGACAGCCCCCTGTCCCTCTCTCAGGGCACCTGTTGGACCCAAGAGAAGTGCATGGAGTCTTAGACACCCAGCAGGTGGGGGTGAGATGAAGGGAAAGTTCCTCAAACTCTCCTGGAAAGTGGAGAGGTTGAGCAGGGGGACAACTTGGGAGACCTTCAGGTGGGACAGCGGTTAACCCAACCTCGTTACGCCAGAAAAGGTCCTGGTTGGGTGGTAGAGGGCCTGGGTCTTTTTAACAATGAATTTATTATTATTATTTTGTTTTACTATTGGAGTATAATTGCATTACAATATTGTGTCAGCTTTGCTGTATAACAATGTGAATCAGCTATATGTATACATATATCCCTCCTTCTTGAGCCTTCCTCCCAACACTTTTCCCGCATCCCATCCCTCTAGGTCATCACCGAGCACCGGGCTGAGCTCCCTTGCTGTACAGAGCTTCCCACTAGCTAGCTACTTTACACATGGTAGTGCATGTATGTAAATACTGCCTCTCAAATCATCCCACCCTCCCCTTCCCCTCTGTGTCCACATTTCTAAGGCCTGGATTTTAATCACAGCTCTGCTTCTAAGTCACCATGTAATCTTGGGCACAATACTACCTTTCTTTGAGTCTCAGTTTCCATGTTGTATGTGTACATCTCTTCAGTCTCTCATTTGAAATTTTTAAAAAAGTTAATATTTATTTCAGAGAAGGCAATGGCACCCCACTCCCGTACTCTTGCTTGGAAAATCCCATGGATGGAGGAGCCTGTTAGGCTGCAATCCATGGGGTCGCTAAGAGTCAGAGAAGACTGAGCAACTTCACTTTCACTCTTCACTTTCATGCAGTAGAGAAGGAAATGGCAACCCACTCCAGTGTTCTTGCCTGGAGATGCCAGGGACGGGGGAGCCTGGTGGGCTGCCGTCTATGGGGTCGCACAGAGTCGGACACAACTGAAGTGACTTAGCAATAGCAGCAGCAGCAGCTATTTATTTACTGTTCATGTCTCACTTGTTCAGCAAACATTTATTGAGCACCATTCATAGATGAAACCCTCTGCTGGGCACTGGATATACACGCAGACATGACTCTGTCCTCAGGGAGCTTCCATCACAGAGCTGGAAGATGAGAAGGCATAAGCTTTTGGTCTCTAAGCTTCTGCCAACCTGACATTCTATAATTCTATTATTACTGCAAGTTTTACATTGATGTCTTGCCTCCCCCTCCCCCAAAGGGTAAAATCCTTCTTTCACAGAGTCTGTGGTTCAGCGGCAGCAAATTCTTGCCCTAAGGGATTGGTTTCAATAGCTGGAAATGGCTAAAGGTCATGTGGAGCCAGGTGCAGTGGAAAAGGCAGCTAAGCCTAGAAAAGAACCAAGTTCCAGGTGTCCTGGCAGGGGAGTCTTAGGATCTTGTATTTATTTCTGGTCAGAGTCACCTTGAACACCGCTTTGAAAGCCCGGTGGTGGTCTGTCCAGGGATGTGGTTTTGTTAAGCTTTCAAATTGTTTCCCCAGAGCACACTTGCTGATGCCGGACTGAGCACCTCCCAGCTGCTTGTGGGCAGCCTCTGTCCATGAGGTCACTGCAGTGACCTGCTTTGTCACCAGCTTCTGTCTCTCTGCCTTTGCCACAGATAGTACGATTTCATCTCCTCTCTCCCCCAGCTTCCTTCAGAGATTGACAACCAATTCAAGTAGTAAAGGATGACGCATCTCTGAACGTACTCATCATAAATGCTAATTACGTGCCCACGCTCATCTCAGTTTATAAATACTTTTATATCTTTTGGGCAAAGAAGACTTGAAGAAGTTGCTGTGATTCCTTTGGTATTTCATAAATATCTAGTCAGATATTCATAGTGTTCACTTGCATATCTCACACCTTCTCTAGACTGGGAGCACTTGACTCCATCCACACCTTTATTCCTTTATTCTCCAAACAAATAATAGTTACCTGGTAACAAGCAGTGTGATAGCCTGGGATGATGCGTAAGACCTGATCCTGTCTCTTAAAGCTTATGATACTGGAGATGGAATGGACATGTAATACGATTACTTGTGATGCCACATAGTGAGTACAGATAGAGGAGTATATGAGCAACAGTGGAAGCACAGAGGAAAAGAGGGCAGCCTGGGTTTTTCTTTGTGGTAGATTGCGTTCTTCTTTGCATAAATACACTCTGTTCTCTGTGGCAAGGGTTATATTGGGTTGGCCTGAAAGTTTGGGTTTTTCCATAAGGTGTTATAGAAAATGTCAAATGAACTTTTTGGTCAACCCAATACTTAACATACTATTGTTATTCTACTTCTCTCTGTTACTGTCAGGCTTGGCTATGGAACTTATTTGGCTGATTGAATGATATAGGTATCATTTTGAGTCACAAGCTGTAACATCCAGCATGTGAGCTGTCATATACTTTCATTTTACTCTTTGCCATGATAACTAGCTAATATTCCAGATTGTTCTATCAGCCTGGGTCCTGGAGTGGAGCTGACATATGATGGTTACAGAGTAAGCAAGAAATAAATTGGCTAAAGTCATTGAGATTTTAGGGTCGTTTGTTACTGCAGCATAACCTACTAAATTCTCACTGATAAACTTTTATTTGTCTTTGTACCCTGGTGTCTGGTGCATACTAACTACTCCATAAAAGTTTTTTGAATGAATGAAGAGTTGAAAGGATCAGATAGGCTTGAAGTTGAGAGTAACTAAGGGAGGTTCAGTGTGATCCAGAAGGCCTTATGTAAAGAAATTCCACTGGGGCTTGGCCATGATGAGTGTCATAAACTTCTTGATGAACTGGACAGGAAAGGCTCACAACACTATTGTCTCTTAAAGTCTTCTGTTAGATTGCTATGCCACAAGCAAGATTTGGAAGCTCACTGATTATTCAGAAAATAAGTCATAATGCTTAGTCACTCAGTTGTGTTTGACTCTTTGTGATCCCATGGACTGTAGTCTGCCAGGCTCCTCTGTCCATGGAATTCTCCAGGCCAGAATACTAGAGTGCATAGCCATTCCCTCCTCCAAGGTATCTTCCCAACCCAGGGATCAAACCCAGGTCTCCCACATTGCAGGCAGATTGTTTACCATCTGAGCCACCAGGAAAGCCCCATAAGTGATAACAAAAGGAAACTATTATCCTTTAATATAATATTATTTCTAAAATATATGGGCTTCTCAGGTAGTGCTAGTGGTAAAGAATCCATTTGCTAGTGCAGAAGACACAAGAGACACAGGTTTGATCCCTGAGTCGGGAAGATCTCCTGTAGTAGGAAATGGCACCCCACTCCAGTATTCTTGCTTGGAAAATTCCATGGGCAGAAAAGCCTGGTGGGCTATAGTCCATGGGGCTGCAGAGAGTTGGACATGATTATTGAGCAACTGAGCACAGCACAGCAGCATTTGCATATTATTATTATATTCTTTTATTAGGGTAGCTCATAAAATCATTGGGGTGGGGGATGTGGGATACAGAAGCAGAACTGGGGCTAAATCTTTTAGGAGTAACACCTCAGAACTTCCCAGAGAAGGCAGTGTCGCCCAACTTCATTAATAAGGGTAAAACAGTGGCTGTAACAAAAATGCTCAATAAACTGTGGTTTAAAGACTGTGGAACTTACTCTCCTTCCATCTAATAGTTCCATGGGGAGCAGTCTAGGTTGGTGGTCATCTAGGGACCCAGAATATTTCCAGGTCATTGTCCCATTATTGCTTAGGGAATTTTCATCATATGGATTCTCAAAGCTGAGTGGCTTCCATATTTGAGTCCTTGCCACTGGGAAAAGAGAAGAGGAAGCACATTCATAGTCTTGCCCAGATCTGAAAGTGATATCTAACACTTCTGCTTACAATTTTTTTGGTAAGAAGTTTGTCACATGCCTGTACTTAACTGCAAGGTACACGTAACATAATGAGGCAGCCACGTGTCCAGCAACAGAACTATTAGTATGTGTGTTAGATAACACTCATAGCAATAATGCTGTGTAACAAACCCTTCCTAAACCTGGTGGCTTTAAACCACAAGTATTTATTCTCATTCTCACAAATTTGCTCATTGGTTACTGTTCAGCTGACCTAAGCTGAGCTGGGTGGGAAGGCTCTGATTAAGGCTACAGGTTGGCTGGGCACGGTTTCAGGCTATGGGTTGGGTTCAGGCCTGTTTCACATATGTTTGTTCTGGCACCCAGGCAGAAAGTGCAGTGTCTTTTGGGGACATATTCTTCTCATAAGAGAAGGGCACAAGAGTGCATAGGAATGCTTGATGCCTCTGAAGACTCAGTGCAAAATGCCACATGGTCACTTTTACTCACATTCCATTTATTGAAGCAGGTCACATGACCAAGCTCAACATCAGTAGTGTAGGGAAAATATTCCGCCTACTCTGTTGGGAGATGCTGCCAGCTCAAATAGCAAAGGTGTAGATGTGTAATTCTAATACAGGGAGTATATGAATAATTGAGAACAATAATTCAACCTACACCCAATGAGTTAAGGGGAGAATAGTATATTTTGGTTGAAATACAGAAATCTCTGCCATACCTTTTTCATTTTTTGGTACTCATAGAATTTGTATAGTACACCGGGATGAACTGGAAGGAATTAGAGGCCATCTATGTGGGACTTGGTGGAAAAATTCAGTATATACTTATAACAAAATATATAAAATATAAAAATATAAAAAAGATAGTAAATATTAAATGAGTATTAAACTTTTAAATACAATATGTTCAATTTTTTAATGAGAAACATGGGTATCCTTCAGATCAGATCAGATCAGTCGCTCAGTCGTGTCCAACTCTTTGCGACCCCATGAATCGCAGCACGCCAGGCCTCCCTGTCCATCACCAACTCCCGGAGTTCACTCAGACTCACATCCATCGAGTCAGTGATGCCATCCAGCCATCTCATCCTCTGTCGTCCCCTTCTCCTCTTGCCCCCAATCCCTCCCAGCATCAGAGTCTTTTCCAATGAGTCATCTCTTCGCGTGAGGTGGCCAAAGTATTGGAGTTTCAGCTTTAGCATCATTCCTTCCAAAGAAACCCCAGGGCTGATTTCCTTCAGAATGGACTGGTTAGATCTCCTTGCAGTCCAAGGGACTCTCAAGAGTCTTCTCCAACACCACAGTTCAAAAGCATCAATTCTTCAGTGCTCAGCTTTCTTCAGTCCAACTCTCACATCCATACATGACCACAGGAAAAACCATAGCCTTGACTAGACGGACCTTTGTTGGCAAAGTAATGTCTCTGCTTTTGAATATGCTATCTAGGTTGGTCATAACTTTCCTTCCAAGGAGTAAGCGTCTTTTAATTTCATGGCTGCAGTCACCATCTGTAGTGATTTTGGAGCCCAGAAAAATAAAGTCTGGCACTGTTTCCACTGTTTCCCCATCTATTTCCCATGAAGTGGTGGGACCAGATGCCATGATCTTCGTTTTCTGAATGTTGAGCTTTAAGCCAACTTTTTCACTCTCCACTTTCACTTTCATCAAGAGGCTTTTGAGTTCCTCTTCACTTTCTGCCATAAGGGTGGTGTCATCTGCATATCTGAGGTTATTGATATTTCTCCTGGCAATCTTGATTCCAGCTTGTGTTTCTTCCAGTCCACTGTTTCTCATGATGTACTCTACATATTAGTTAAATAAGCAGGGTGACAATATACAGCCTTGACGTACTCCTTTTCCTATTTGGAACCAGTCTGTTGTTCCATGTCCAGTTCTAACTTGCTTCCTGACCTGCATACAAATTTCTCAAGAGGCAGGTCAGGTGGTCTGGTATTCCCATCTCTTTCAGAATTTTCCATAGTTTATTGTGATCCACACAGTCAAAGGCTTTGGCATAGTCAATAAAGCAGAAATAGATGTTTTTCTGGAACTCTCTTGCTTTTTCTATGATCCAGCAGATGTGAACCTAATTATTGAGGTATAATTTATGTATGAAAATATATCTATTTAAAGTATATAACTGCTTATAGATATAAAATTTTATACTTGAAAAGGCTAGTTTCAAATCTTGTGGAAATTTCTTATGATAATGGTGATAGATTTTAAATAATAGATTGGGCCATGTGAAATGGCCAGTATTAGGTTATTTTTGGCCTTCAAAAAGTGCCAATTTCATGTAGTTAAACCTAATATAACCAAACTTTGTCTAACAGAGATTTAAGAATGTAGTTAAAGCTTTTTGTCTCAGCATATATTGATGTCAGTTAATATAACTAACTTAATAATTCATTCATAACACTAGCCAAGTGTCATATGTGAACCATTTTAACTTCATCAAAATTGGCATTCTGCTTTGAATCCATAACACTTGTTAACACACATAATACACACATATTTTACACATTTTTAAATTTAATAATTTTGCAGCTTTAATTTCATTTCAGGAAAATAAAAATGTTAGTTACTTAAGTTAGGAATATCTTTCAACAAATCTGCAAGGTGAGATTCATTTATGAAAAATTGTCATTTCAACTCACTTTCTTGACAACTCTTGCTTTGAATGCCAGCACACTTTGGTATGAAAACCAGAGTGGTACTCTGATCCTGTGCTTCACGGAAAGCTGAAACCAGATGGACTCTTAAAAGCTTGTGTTTTGTTAGATTTCCCCATTTTGGTTTCATCATTCAATGTGCAATTCAGAGCTACAGACAAACATTTACATATGCGAGTTTCTCTCTGAATAAAACAACATGTGTTACTTGAAACTCAAGATTTCAGACAAAATTCATGCTTTATAAGACCTTTACATCTTTCTGACACTGCAGCAAAATCATGAGTGCACAACACTTGCAATGTTTCCATCATATTTCATGTTAAAGAATCTTCATTTATTACCTCAAATAATTCATCTGCAGTAGTTGATTTGGCACTTTGCTTATGGAACAAATAGTGATCCTCCAAGCATTTCTTTCTGGGCCTTATAATTAGCACTATTAGCTGACACAGTTATTGATACCTGTAGTTACATCAATAATTGATAAACTTCTGAATTAGCATGATTTCTCCATTATATGAAATGTCACCTGTGTGTCTGCTAATAGTATCATCTGATGGGGGACTCTCTTCTGTTCCTTTTACTTTTGGTGGTCCCAGTTAGGTTTTGGACAGTTCCCATGCAGGCAGATAACATTTTGCTTTTATGTGAGGCATTTAAGGTTTAACTACTAATTACATGACTTTGGTTTCAGCCTTCTGATATTGTTATCAATCTCATAAAATAATTTTATTTCTTATTTTGAGTGTTCAGATTCTTAGAAAGGATTACATCTTTTCAGTTTAATATGTAGGAATTGACCTGAGGTGGTGATGTAGTTTTCATGGGGCCATTGCTTTCTTTGCTAATCACAAATATGACATCTAAGCTGAAGATGAGAAGATTTATCAGGGCAGACAAATCCAAAGTTGAGGCATTCCTTATAAATTCATAGCTGTTGACTCAAAATCATCGTTTTTTTTTAATGCTCTATTTTATGAATCAAATAGCTTTTAAATTTTAGTTGAAAATTTTTCATAAATAATATATATAAAATATAAATATTTAATTATAAAACACTCAGTGAAACTAGAGGTCTTTGTGGCTTCAGAAAATCTTTAGATCAACTTATTTCTAGGTCATCTTCATTCTTTAGAATATTTTAAAACAAATTATGGTGGGGGGATTCTTAGAAGATGGTAGAGTAGGAAGTACCAGGAATCTGTCTATACACCTAGGCGATAATTAAATTGGCAGAATCTGTCTAATGTAACTATTTTGGAACTTAGAAATCTATTGGAGGCTTACAACTTTCAGAGGAAGCTTGGACAGTAAATTATAAATTGTGGTTAATTTTAATCAATTACAGCTCTTAGTGTAGTAACAGCTACCCTTCCCCATCCTCTAGCTCCATGGCAGAAGACCTGAACAAAAATTATCCCTGAAAAAACATGATGGCAGATCTCCTAGGCAAGGGCTTTAAAACAACTCTCTTAAAGATGCCCCAAAACTAATGTAAGATATGGAGAAAGTAAAGAAAATGCATGAATGAAATAAAAATATTAATTTAAAAAAACACCGAAAAGTAATTCTGGACCTGAAAAGTACAATAAATGAAATGAAAAAGTCACTAGAGAGATTCAAAGGCAGACTTGAGCAGGCAGAAGAAACAATCAGTAAACTTGAAGATAGGACAAGAGAAATTTTCTAGACTGAGAAAGGAAAAGGTTGAAGAAAAGCAAACAGAGCCTAAGGGACCTGTGGGATACCATCAAGCAGACCAACATAAGAATTATGGGAGTCCCCAGAGGGAGGAGAGAGAAAGGGGCAGAGAGAATATTTGAAGAAACAATGGTGAAAAATCCCCAAATTTGATGAAAGACACGAATACAAACATCCAAGAAGTTTAAGTAAGATGAACTCAAATAAATCCATACGTTAAAACAAAGTGGTCTAAGGTCTAGTATCATTGTGACTTTAGGTTGTAACTACAAATTTAAGTTTCTACATAATTCAAGAGACTAATGCATTGAAAAGAATTATTTATGGTTTGGGGTACACAGTGTACAAAGATATACTGTGACATCAATAATTAAAAGGGGGTGGGGACAGAGCTGTGAAGGAGCCGAGTATTTGTATATTGTTGAAATTAAACTGGTATAAATTCAAATTGGAGTTTTATAGCTCTAGAGTGTTAAATGTAATCCCCATGGTGACAACAAGGAAATAGCTATAGAATATACATAAAAGGAAATGATAAAGAATTTTAAAAATTCACAAAATTGTGAAAATTAAACAACACAGTCTTAACTAGAGAGCAAAGAAAAAATAACAAGGGAAATTAGAAAATACTTAGAAATGAATGAAAATGAAAACACAACGTATCAAAATTTATGTGATATACTGAAAGCAGTGGTAAGGGGGATATTTACTATAAATGCTTATAGTAAAAAATGACAACACAAATCAGCAAACTAATTTTATAGCTTTAAGGACAAGAAAAAGAAGAAGAAGTTAAGCCCAAAGTTAGAACAAGGAGAAAAATAATAAAGATTAGCACAGAGATAATTGAAATAAAAGAAAAACAAAGAGAAAAATCAATGAAACTCAAAGTTGATTCTTCGCAAAGATCAACAAAATTGACAGAACTTTAGTTGTAGTAAGAAAAAAGAGAGGACTCAAACTACAAAAATCAGAAATGAAAGTAATTACTGATTCTAAAAATAAAGATTATAAGAAAGTACTAGGGACAATTGTATGCCAAAAATTGGATAATCTAGATAAAATGGAAAAGTTTCTAGAAATTCAAAATCTACCAAGGCTAGATCACAAAAAAATTAGAAAATCTGAATAGACTATCTGAATAGTAAGGAGATTGAGTCAGTTATCAAAATCTCTGGACAGAAAGCCTGAGTCTGATGGCTTCTCTGGTTAATTCTACCGAACTTTTAAAGAGCTGCAGCTGGTCTTTCTCAAACTTTTCCAAAAGTTGAAGAGGAGGGAACATTTCCTAAGTCATTCTGTGAGGCCAGCATTATCTTGATACTCAAACCAGAGTCACTACACGAAAACTACAAACCAATATACCTTATGAATATTGGCAAAAGTCTTCAACAAAACATTAATAAATGGAACTCAGAAGCATATTAAAAGGATTATATACCATGACCAATCTGTATTTATTCCTGGAATGCAAGGTTGATTCAACATGAAAAGTGATAAATGTGGTACACCAAATTAACAAAAGAAAAATCCATATGATCATCTCAGTGGACACAGAGAATTTGACAAAGTTCAGCTTTTTCAAAGTTCATGGTAAAGACACTCAACAAACTAGGAATAGAAGGGTATTACCTCAACATAATAAAAAGCCATATATGAAAACCCCCACTAAACATCATACTCAATGGTGAAAGACTAAAAGCTTTTCCTCTAAGATCACAAGAAAGGCTAGGATGCCCAGTCTTGCCACTTCTATTCAACATTGTACTGGAAGTCCTAGCCAGGGTAGTTAGGCAAGAAAAAGAAGTAAATCCACCTAAATTAGAAATGAAGAAGCAAATTTACCTCTGTAGATAATATGATCTTATGAGTAGAAAACCCTAAAGATTTTTATAAAATCCTGTTATAAGTAATAAGTGAATTCAGTAAAGTAGCAGGATACAAGGTTAACATGCAAAACTTAGTTACATTTCTATACACAATGAACAATATGAAATGGAAATTATAAAAATTCAATTTACAATAGCACCAAAAGGAAAATACTTAGGAATTAACCAGGTACTGCTAGTGGTAAAGAACCTGCCTGCAAATTCAGGAGGCATAAGAGACCTGGGTTCAATCCCTGGGTTGGGAAGATCCGCTGGAGAAGAGAATGGCAATTCACTGTAATATTCTTGCCTGGAGAATCCCATGGACAGAGGAACCTGGCAGGCTACAGGGTTGCAAAGAGTTAGACACGACTGAAGCAGCTTAGCACACAAGAAGGCAAATGACTTGTACAGTGAAAACTACAAAACATGTTAAAATAAACATGTTTTTATTTTATTTTCCTGTGTTTATATACTAGAATATTTACTATTCTTAAGAGAGTATGTCACCCAAAGTGACCTACAGATTCAATGCAATCAATTCCTGTCTGAATCCTAATGATGATTTTGGTAGAAATAGAAAAACCCATCCTAAAATCCATGTAGATACTCAAGTGACCTTGAATAACCAAAGCAAACTTGAAAAAGAAGAACAAAACTGGAGAATCAACACTTGATGACTTCAAAGCTTGCTATAAAGCCACAGCATATTACTGGCATAATAGATATAAAGACCAACAGAATAGCATAGAGAGCCTAGAAATAAACTCTTGCATATATGGTCAAATGATTTCTGACAAGGATGCCAAGACCATACTGGGGAAAATTACAGTCTTTTCAACACATGATGCTGGGAAAAGTGGGTATGCATATGGACCAGAATTAAGTTGGACCCTTAGCTAACACCGTATACAAAAATTAACTCAAAATGAATCAAGGACCTAAGTGTATGATATAAAACAACAAAACTAGTAGAAGAAAACATCGGATGAAAACGTTATGGCATTGAATTTGGCAATTATATCTTAGATATATAAAAATTACAGGTAACAGGAAAAATAAAAACAATTGAACTTCATAAAGATGAAAAACACTGTGCAACAGAATAAAAAGGCAACCCACAGAATGGATGAAGATATTTGCAAATCATATATCTGATAGGGGATGAATATCCAGAATATATCAGTTCAGTCAGTTCAGTCTCTCAGTCATGTCCAACTCTGCGACCCCATGGACTGCAGCATGCCAGGCCTCCCTGTCCATCACCAGCTCCCAGACTTTACTCAAACTCATGTCCATTGAGTCGGTGATGCCATCCAACCATCTCATCCTCTGTCGTCCCCTTCTCCTCCCACCTTCAATTGTTCCCAGCATCAGGGTCTTTTCAAATGAGTCAGTTCACATCAGGTGGCCAAAGTATTGGAGTTTCAGCTTCAGCATCAGTCCTTCTAATGAATATTCAGGACTGATTTCCTTTAGGATGAACTGGTTGGATCTCCTTGCAGTTCAAGGGACTCTCAAGAGTCTTCTCCAACACCACAGTTCAAAAGCATCAATTCTTCGGTGCTCAGCTTTCTCTATAGTCCAACTCTCACATCCATACATGACTACTGGAAAAACCACAGCCTTGACTAGACGGACCTTTGTTGGCAAAGTAATGTCTCTGCTTTTTAATATGCTGTCTAGGTTGTTCATAGCTTTTCTTCCAACGAGCAAGTGTCTTTTAATTTCATGGCTGCAGTCACCATCTGCAATGATTTTGGAGCCCCCACCCCACCAAAAAAAAATATAGAGAGAGAAATACTACAGAATACAAAACAACCCAATTGATAGATTTGATAGACATTTATCCAAAGTGACCAATAAGCACATGAAAAGATGTTCAGCATCACTAATCATTTAGGTAAATATAAATCAAAACAACAATGCTTACACCCATTTGGATAACTACTATCAAAAAAAAAAATAGAAAATAGCAAGTATTGGAGAGAATGTGGTGAAACTGGAACACTTGTGCATTGTGGGTGGGAATATAAAATGGTACAGCCATTGTGGAAAAGAATATAGTGGTTCCTCAAAAAATTAAAATTAAAACTACCATGTGATTAAGCAATCCTGGATATATACCCAGAAAAATTGAAAGTAGGGTTTCAAAGAGATATTTATATACTTATGTTCATAGCAGTACTATTCATAGTAGCTAAAACATGGATGCAATTCAAGTGTCTATCAGTGGGTGAATGGATAAGCAAAATATGGTATACATATAATTTAATGATATTCAGCCTTAAACACAAATTAAATTCTGTAATATTCTACAACATGGATGAACCTTAAGGACAATATTCTGAGTGAAATAAGCCAGTCACAAAAGATAAATACTGTATTATTCCACTTACGAAGTACATTGAGTTGTCAAAATCATAGAGTGGTGAGTGCTAGGAGCTGGGGGAAGGGTAAGATGAATAGGGAGTATTGTTTAATTGCATAAAATTCCCAGATGAAAAGTGTTCTGGAGATGGATAGTGGTGATATTTGCTCACCATTATGAAATACTACTGAACTGTACCCTTTAAATGGTTATGATGGTGGATTTTATGTTATCTGTATTTTACCACAATAAGAAATAACATCAAAAATTCAAAGAAATGAAGTGTGCAAAAAATAAAGTGAAAAATTGAAACTTTAATTTTCACTTAATAAAGAGCAAAAATTCTGGCAAATGCACAAAATATAAATATTACTGCCTTCATATAGCATAACATATATTGAAAAATCAATCTCCTGAAGTTGCAAAGACACATTTAATGAGTAGAATTCATTAAATTATGTTTCTTCTTCTGTTTTTTTAAAAAAAATATTTATTTTAATTGGAGGCTAATTACTTTACAAGATTGTGATGTTTTTTGCCATACATCAACATGAATCAGCCATGGGTGTACGCGTCTTCTGTTTTTAGAAATACAAAGAAATTCCAGCAGTACCTGAATTTGGCTAATGCAAATTTCCAAAGCAAATAAAAAATGAAAAGCAAGAAGCAACAGTGGTAGAATTAATGAAAATCAATAATTTAATAGCAAATATTATCAACAATGAAAAACCAAAAGTATTATGTTAATTAAAAAATTACGAAAATTAATTTAACAATAGCACTAAATATTTTATATTCATCTGAAAGGCAAAGCATCTTACTGATCAAAAGCAAATTAGTTAAATTAACCAGCAGATGAATATGATGATCTGACTGGCAATCAAAGGCACAGGCAGGTGCTATGCGGTGATGCCACTGCTGGGTGATCTCCTGCGACGTCAGTAATGCATGGAATTATATGTCCTCAATTACGATTTACTAAATGCAAGAATTTAATAGAAGGAGCCATATAAATGGTGTTCAAAGTATTTTCAGTGGCAAGTTTTTGTTGTTGTGGGCTTAAACAATGGAAATTAGTTTTCTCACAGTTCTGGAGGCTGGGAAATCCAAAATTAGGTGGTGGCCAGTTGGTTTCCTGGTGAAAGCTCGCTTCCTCTTGCAGATGGCTGCCTTTTCCCTGTGCCCTCACATGGTGAAAATTGATCTATTTTTAAGTACTCTTAATTTTTTTAAGAGCACTTTTATGTTTATAGAAAAACTGTGCAGTAAGTACAAAGGGTTCCTGCATATCCTACCTCCTCCCTCCCACCCCTGCTTTCCCCTATTATTGTCATCTTGGCCTTTCCCAGAATGTCACACAGTTGGAATCATACAGTACGTAGCCTTTTCAGACTGGCTTCTTTCACTTAGCAATATGTCCTGGGTTGGCCAATAAGTTTGCTCGGGTTTCTCCATAACATCTTATGGAAAACCCAAAGGAACTTTTTGGCCAATCAAAAATTTGGGGTTCCATCATGTCTTTTTGTGGCTTGATTGCTCAATTTTGAAAATTTATTTTTATTGCTGAATAGTATTCCATTGTCTGAATGTACTACAACTTATCTATTCACCTATTGAAGGACATCTTAGATATTTCCAATTTTTGGCAATTATCAATAAAAAAGCTGCTATAAATATTTGTGTGCAGTTTTGTTTTTTTTTTTTTTGTGGACATAATTTTCTTCTCATTTGGGTTAGTACCTAGGAGCACAACTGCTGGATTGTAGGGTAAGCCTGTGTTTAGCTTTGTAAACTACCAAACTATATTCCAAAGTGGTTGTACCATTCATTTTACATTCCCATCAGCAGTGAATGGGAGTTCTTCCTGCTTCATATTCTTGTCAGCATTTGGTATTGTCAGTGTTTTAAAATTTTACCTATCTAATAGATGTGTGCTGCTGCTGCTAAGTCACCTCAGTCGCGTCTGACTCTGTGCGACCCCATAGGCAGCAGCCCACCAGGCTCCCCCATCCCTGGGATTCTCCAGGCAAGAACACTGGAGTGGGTTGCCATTTCCTTCTCCAATGCATGAAAGTGAAAAGTGAAAGTGAAGTTGCTCAGTCATGTCCGACTCTTAGCGACCCCATGGACTGCAGCCCACCAGGCTCCTCCGTCCATGGGATTTTTCCAGGCAAGAGTACTGGAGTGGGGTGCCATTGCCTTCTCCGAATACATGTGTAGTAGTATCTTAATATAGTTAATGTTGCAATTGTCATACAAAGTTTGATGTTGAGAATCTTTTCATATGTTTATTTGCCTTCTTTGGTGAAGTGTCTGTAAAGACCTTCTGTCTATTTTAAAATTGGATTATTTATTATTTTGAATTGTAAGAGTTGTATATTTTAGATATGTATCCTTTGATATGTGTTGTGCAAATATTTTCTTTCAGTTTGTAGTTTGTCTTCTCATTCTCTTAACAGTGTCTTTTGCAGAGCAAAAGTTTTAAATTTTAATCAAATCCAACTTATGCTTTTGGTGTTGTATCTAAAAGTCATCACTGAACTCAAAATTACCTTGATATTTTTCCTATGTTATCTTCTAGAAGTTTTATAGTTTTGTATTTTACATTTGGCCTTGTAACCCATTTGAGTTAATTTTTATGAACAGTATCTAGATTATTATTATTTTTTTTGCATATGGATATCAGGTTGTTCCAGCACACAGAAAGGGTAGTGAAAAAGAAAAAATCCAATGACTATTATTTTTCCACTGGACTGACTTTGCTTTTTCATAAGAGATCAGTTTACTGTATTTGTGTGGGTCTATTTCTGGGCTCTCTATTCTATTCCATTAATTTATTTTGTCTATTCTTTCACCAGTACCATGTTGTCCTGATCATTATAGCTTTACACTGTTTTAAAGTCAGGTAGTATTAGTCTTCCAACTTTGTTTTTCTTCAGTATTGTGTTGGCTATTTTAGGGCCTTTGCTTTGCCATATAAAATTTAGCAAAAGTTTGTCAATATCTACAAAATAACTGCTGGAATTTTATTTGAATTGCATTGAATCTATAGATGAGGATGAGAGGACTTGACATCTAACAATGTTGAGTCTTCCCACTCACAGACGTGGAGTATCTCTCCAATTATTTAGTTCTTTGATTTTTCATTAGTGTTTTTATATAGAATGTGTATATATTTTGTTAGATTTATACCTAAACATTTATTTTTCAATCATCAATTTTAATAGTCATGAAAATACTTTAAAATAATTTTTAAAACTCAATGCACAATATTTACAACCATCAGTTTTTAAATATTTTTTAAATCTCAGATTTATTTATTTTTTTAACTTTACAATATTGTATTGGTTTTGCCATACATTGACATGAAATTAGAGGACAGTTGCTTTACAGTATTGTGTTGGTTTCTGCCATACATCAACATGAATCAGCCATAGGTATACCTATGTCCCCTCCCTCTGAAACCTCCCTCCCACCTCCCACCCCATCCTACCCATTAGGTTGTCACACAGCACCAGATTTGAGCTCCCTGAGTCATACAGCAAATTCCCACTGGCTATCTCTTTTACGTGTGGCCTCTCAATTTGTTCTACCCTCTCCTTCCCCTGTGTGTACACCACAAGTCTGTTCTCTGTGTGTCTCCATTGGTGCTCTGCAAATAGGTTCATCAGTATCACCCTTCTAGATTCCATATATATATGTGTGTGTTAATATACAATATTTGTTTTTCTCTTTCTGACTTACATCACTCTGTATAATAGGCTCTAGGTTCATCTACCTCGTTAGGACTGACTCAAATGCATTACTTTTTATAGCTGAGTAATATTCCATTGTCTATATATATACCACAACTTCCTTATCCATTCATCTGTTGATGGATATGTAGGTTGCATCCATGTCCTAGCTATTGTAAATAGTGCTGTGCTGAACAGTGGGGTACATGTGTCTTTTTCAATTATGGTTTCCTCAGGGTATATGGCCCGTAGTGGGACTGTTGGCGCGTATAATAGTTTTTCCTAGTTTTTAAAGGAATCTCCATATTCTCTGGAGTGGCTGTATCCATTTACATTCCCACCAATAGTGTGAGAGGATTCTCTTTTCTCCACAACTATCAATCACTCTTTTTTTGGCCAGGCCACCTGTTTTCCAGTGGCTCATCAAAGGGCTATGATGCATGGGCTGGGAATTTTTTTTTTTTTTATCTTTGGAAGTCCCTTAAGAGTTTAAGGTTTGCATTTAAAAAATTTATCTATTCATTATGGGCTGTGATGGGTCTTCATTGCTGCCTGAGGGCTTTCTCTAGCTGTGGCCAGCAGGGGCTACTCTTGGTTATGGTGCACGGGCTTCCCCTTGCGGTGGCTTCTCTTGTTGCTGAGCATGGGTTCTAGGGCATGCAGGTTTCAGTAGTGGCAGCACGTGGGCTCAGCAGTTTTGGCTTGTGGGCTCTAGAGTACAGGCTCAGTAGTTGTGGCACATGGGTCTTAGTTGCTCTGCAGCATGTGGGATCTCCCCAGATCAGGGATCAAACCTGTGTCCCCCTGCATTGGCAGGCAGATTCTTAACCACTGAACTGTGAGGAAATCCTAGGAAGTTTTTGAGAAGGAACTGCAGCTACTACCACTGAGCATGAGGTTTTACAATCTCTCCCACTGCCATTTCTTTATTAAGAATTGGACCTTGCCAGTTCTTCTATGCTGTGGCCGATTTCTTGAATTGGATTCTTGAATTTCTTGAACTCCTCAGGTTGATTCATCTTTCCTTCACTCAAATGTCTCTGGTTGTCTGTAGGGATGGGTTCAGACGTGGAAATTTTTGTAGGGGAGTTTAGTCTGTTTTTTATTGATCAGACCTAGAAATTTTGTCTATTCTACAGATCAAGGACTTTAGTTGGATGTCTGCTACTGCTGCTAAGTCGCTTCAGTCGTGTCCGACTCTGTGCGACCCCATAGACGGCAGCCCACCAGGCTCCCCCGTCCCTGGGATCCTCCAGGCAAGAACACTGGAGTGGGTTGCCATTTCCTTCTCCAGTGCAGGAAAGTGAAAAGTGAAAGTGAAGTCGCTCAGTCGTGTCCCACTCTTAGCAACCCCATGGACTGAAGCCTATCAGGCTCCTCCATCCATGGGGTTTTCCAGGCAAGAGTACTGGAGTGGGGTGCCATCTAATAATCAGCAAATTCCTGCGGGTCATATTACTCTGAAGCGATTTGGGTCCCACTGCTCGTGAGTGTCCCCATGCCCTCCCAGGCACTGAAGTTAAGTATCACTATTTGTCCTCTGCTAAGCCAGGTTCCCATCATCTCCACTGAAATCAGGAAGCTCCTTTCAACTGCAGGGTTTTTCATAGCACCTCTGGTCACAGAGAAGAGCCACTGTGGTATTTTTCAAAGATGGTGGTGATTCCTTCACCAACAATTCTCCAGAAGCTGTGGTGAGGCCCCCCTCAGGTTCATCATTATGAGAGACGAGCTGTCTATATATGAACATTTACTTCGGTGTTTCCTTCTCCTTGATTCTTTGGACTTTTTCCTTTACACGTATCAGGGAATTTCCTTCTCATTTTCATTTAGCTGAGACCAGAAGTCGATCAATTTATATAGAAGGTACAATGAAACCGGAGTCACTGGGAAGTGCACTCAAATCAACAGATTTAGGTTTATTTATATACATACTTTTCAGTTTAAATTAGCAAGACCTTGCAATTCTTTCTCTCCTTGGGGTTGACTTTGTAATTGGCTTTCTGTGGGTGTCTGGATCTGACTCCAGTATTAAGAGCAAGAGTAGTCCGAGTTGGTGGATGAAGTGTGGCAAGGAGATTGACTGCCCTTTCCAAGGTAACTGCCCCAGGTGAGATCAGAATAGGGTCTTCAACCAAGGCAGGAACAGCCTAATTAATATAAGGAAGAGGCTTTGGTTCTGCTCTCAAGAGGGGCTTGGGGACTTGATTTCCTAGGAATTATCCAAATCCTCCTTTATGGTTTTATTTCTACACCCAGATTCCCACTCTTTCCTGATGGTAACTATCTCTCCCACATGAAATCTGGTGAGGCTGGTAACTCAATTGACTTTATCATTTGGCAACTTATAGAAAAGATTTTGAGTCTGCTTTTTAGTGATTCAACTGATAAAGAATACTTTTAGCTCTGTCATTGAAAGAATACAGGTTGTTAAAAGGTTGTGAACTGAGAATTTAGGACTCTGAGTGTGTCATTGTTTTTCTTTAAGCGGTCCAGTTTTAAGCTTATCCTTGAGTTCATTCTTTGAATACATCTTGTTCTTCATGTTATTTTTTGACCATGGCCACTCAGTTTCTAAAAGCCTTCTCTTCAGTGATATTTCACTCCAGGTGACCATATACGGTAATTTCCCCAGCCATTTCCCATGTATTCCAAGGGTTTCCAAATTGTACATTAAAGTTGTTGAATCTCAGCCTTCCAAACCAGGCTAGATAGCCAATCTCAGATTCTCCTCATTTCTTCAAAGACTGTTGCTTGCAATTCCGCTTTGGGTGACCTTGGTTCTGTCCTTTTTCCTCCTGTCTTTCTTCTGCTTCCTTAAATTTGAGGAATTTCAAATTTTGGGGTATTGAGTTTTAGGGTATTGAGCCATGACTCTTTCAGAGATAAAAGGTTGCTACAATAATGAGGGACAAGTATATAGCTTTAAAAGAAAAATTTGGGTTGTCTGGCATGGTGACTTTTCCTTGATCTCTAGGCTACCTTAGAACTGCTCTTTGGGTTGGGAGAGAGAATTCAATCCCAGGTGTACTTTTCATATGGGATTGGAACACTCTCATCACTTCCATCTCATATGCACATGGAGCTTTACAGAGTACAGACTTGTCTCGCCTCGCTTCATCCCAGTTTCTCAGCCACTTGTGAGATGTGCTCACCTTTGAAGTTGAGAAAAGAAATACAGAGACTTTCCCAGGATTCCTAGGGTTGGCCAGTTGGATTCCCACCTGGGCCAAGACTGCAATCCCAGACTCTCCACACTGACCTTCCCTTCAGGTCCTGCCCTAACATTCCTCAGCCCAGGAAAGACTACACATGGAGGTCCACATACTACTATCTAAATGGTGACAAGCAATAATCAAGCTATCAACTGTTAAATAAAATATACTCTACTCTCCTATCTTAACAGTTTGGCGTTTCCAGAAGCAAATGCTGAGACTGAATTTGGCCTGTTGGGTATTTATTTGTTGTTCAGTTGTTCAGTCGTGTCTGACTTTTTGTGACCCCATGGACAGCAGCATGCCAGACTTATTAACTATCTCCCAGAGTTTACTCAGACTTATGTCCATTGATTCGATGATGCCATCCAACCATCTCATCCTCTGTTGTCCCCTTCTCCTTCGGCCCTCAGTCTTTCCCAGCATCAGGGTCTTTTCCAATGAGTCAGCTCTTCACATCAGGGTATTTATACTAGCTATCAACACAGGGAGGAAGCTGGAGGGGGTAGAAGGAGGAATTTGACTGCAGTGCAGACCTCAGGCAAGCCTCAGCCAACCCCAAGGGGGTGTCTGAGAGTGTACCAAGTTTAGGAGAAATGACTAGACCATCCCTTCCCACCCAAAGACAGGGCATATCTTTGGATGGGGGGCCTCTGAAGCAAGAGCTGACAGTTGGGCAATGAGCCATTCCTGTAACAAATACCCCTTAATAATGACCTATTGAGCTCAGAAAAGGGCAGCAGGGAGAGAATCCCCCTCTTTTCCCACTGCCTGATGGCTTGGTCTCCACGTCCAGTCTCAGTCCACCTGCCTCCACAGCTGCCCCTTGGATCTATGGGCACATCACACAGGGGCTTGAGCCACCCTAGGAAAGACAGAAGGGCAGGAGACTCTCATCCCCAACATCCTGGAGGTGGAATCTCAGGGTCCCAAGTGCAGAGACTGGCCTAAAACTGGACGGGTCACACCTCCATTCTTAGGCAATAGAATCCATTCCTGGGGAGCAGAAGGAAATCTCTAAGGGGGAAGGGTCAGGATAAAGACCTTCTCCCTGAGGTCTAAAGTACTGCTGTGTACTATGCTGTGCTTAGTGGTATCCAACTCCTTGCCACACCATGGGCTGTAGCTGCCAGGAGCTTCTGATCGTGGAATTCTCCAGGCAGGAATACTGGAGTGGGTTACCATGCCCTCCTCCAAGGGATCTTCCCAACCCAGGGATCGAACCCAGGTCTCCACAGTGCAGGTGGATTACCATTTGAGCCACCAGGGAAGTCCGAGAATACTGG
The DNA here is from genome assembly GCF_002263795.3 of Bos taurus. Classification (NCBI taxonomy): domain Eukaryota; kingdom Metazoa; phylum Chordata; class Mammalia; order Artiodactyla; family Bovidae; genus Bos; species Bos taurus. The sequence goes on along the minus strand of NC_037335.1, from coordinate 76,774,399 downwards.
AGCAGATAGCCTCTGATCGTGTAATTCTCCAGGCAGGAATACTGGAGTGGGTTACCATGCCCTCCTCCAGGGGATCTTCTCAACCCAGGAATCGAACCAGGGTCTCCTGCATTGCAGGCGGATTTCTTTATCAGCTGTGCCACCAGGGAAGCCCAAAGTGCTGCTACCAAAGATCTTAGCCAGGTGTTGGGAGACATAAACGAGAAACTGATTAAGGGAGGTTCTGAGTTTCTTAGAGGAGACTGACTCTCAGTTAATATTAAAGAAAGGCTTACAAAAATCCTCAAAGTACCAGCGACTGTGTCTACTAGCCTTATTGCTGTTGTAGCCAGGCAAGGGCCTCAGGCTACTCTCAGGGTTCCAGAGGTCCAATAATCCTTTCCCGCGGTGGAATCCTCCCTGCGGGTGTAGGTCAGGATCGCCCTCCACGCCCCCTTGCCTGCCGCCAAGTCGCTGGGGCCAAGCAGAGCTTGGCGCTGTCGGGCGCGTGGGGGAGCCGGGGCAGGGACGAGCTCGCTCAGGAGCCAGAGCGATCGCGGCCGGAGAGGGAGGAGGCTGCCGGGCCCAGCCTGACGCAGAGGCGGCGGCGGCAGCGGAGCAGGCCACTGCCCGGGCGTCCCGGCCACCAGCGTGAGCCCGCTCTCCGCCTTCTTCTGCCGCGGCTCCTCACGCGTGGGAGTGAGTGCTTAGCGCGCCCGCCTGGGGTCTCGGGCTCAGGGCATCTTCGGCCAGCGAGCCCGAGCGGAGGGAGGTGCAGGAGCGCTCGCAAGGGGCGGAGGCGGGGAAAGGAGCGGGCGGGGCGGAGGCGAGGGAGCGGAGGGAGGGGACCGTGGAGAGGGAGGGACCCGCCTGCCGCGCCCTGGCCGCTCGGCATGTGTGGCTGCAGGCGCCGGTTGTCGCTGCTGTCCGGGGGCTGAGCCGCACCCGGGTGTCCAGGGCAGTGTGTGTGTGTCCGCGCGGGCGAGCGCCGCGCCGGCCCCGAGCCTCCTGCTCGCTTCCCCGGGCCGCGGTGCATGTTCGCCTCCTGCTACTGTGTGCCGAGAGGCAGGAGGACCATGAAAATGATCCACTTTCGGAGCTCCAGCATCAAATCGCTCAGCCAGGAGATGAAATGCACCATCCGGCTGCTGGACGACTCGGAGATCTCCTGCCACATCCAGGTGCCGGGGCGAGGGAGCGGACTACATGCTGGGCATGGGACTGGGGGGCCTCTACGGGTGGGCGTGCGCGTGGAGACAAGGAACCCATCCGGGGGCCTACTAGAAAGGCAGATTTCTCTTCCTCAGCTCTGAGTCTGGGAGCCCTACTAAGGGATGGGGTTGAGGGGACTGTCTCCCACAGGCACCGGGCGTGCATTATCAATTCCCGAGGCCCCTTCCTCTGGCTTAGACACTGCGCTCACGTCTCGCTGCGCTTAGGATAGTGGACACAGGGCAGCTGCCTCCTGGGGGACTCTAACCCCTCTGTTTCCTAACCTGTCGGGAAATATGAATTCTGAGAACCCAGAGGGGTACCTGCATGTCGCCCAGTCTTCCTTCTTCCACGTGGAGAAGGCATGCATCAGCATGGATCCACTCATTCTTTCTTTGGCGCCTGGGCTCCGAAGGTGCCTTCAGTCCCAGGGACCTGCTCCAGCTCCCTGCCTCCTCTCTACCGGTGGCCTTTACTCGTAGCGTGGGGCAGCGGCGAAGTTTCCTGGGAGTGAGAGAGGCCAGGCAGCCCCGTGCTCCAAGCCTTAAGGGATGGGGCACGCTGCTCGGACTGGAGCTACCTCGAAAGGAATCCTTTGAAAACTGAGTGTTTCAGGGAAAGGAAAAGGGCTGTTAGGCCAGCAGGGAGGGAATGCTGCAGGACCTGGGTCCAGGAGAAATCGCCCTTTGGGGTATTGGTGACATGTGCTCGTGACCAAGTTGGAGAAGGCCAGAGTTGTGTAGGCGAAAGCAGCTTTGATGGCAACTCCATCCTCCAGTACTTAAGTGCCTCTGGGCTTGCAGGAGATCTGTGAGATGCAGTGGTGTGTGTGTGTGCATGTGAGTGCACTCTCAGTGTTTGTATATGTAGGCAGGTGTGTGCCTTCTCCCAAGATTCAGGGCACGCAGCCTGGAAAGGTCATGTTAGGGTTAAGCACTATTAGCTTTTGACTTTTAAGTATCTTTACTTATTTATCTCTGGAATTTCCTCTTCTCACCTACTCAAGTCTTGAAGGTCTGAGACTAAGTGAGCTGTTTTTAAAACACTGGGCACCCATTCTGTTGAGAGATGAATGGGAGCAGCGTCTCCCAGTGGCAAGAATCTGCCTCTGGGCTGTGTTAACTAAGAATGAATGAATGAATGGTTACCCACCGCCCCACCATTTTTTTTTTCTTTCTTTCTTTTCGTGAGAGCTTGTGACACAGGGACAGTGACTCCTAACTTGTAATATGACAACCAGGTAAGTTTCATGGCAGGAATGTAGTGCCCCATGACCTCCCATTAAAGTGAGCTCCCACTGACTTTTCCGGAGGATCTTGGATTTCATTTTGAACCAAGCACTGCTATTAAACTTAATAATAAAAGGATTAATGGGATAGGCAGTTTTTCTGCTGCCACAGGGTTGCACGGAAACATTTGGCATGTACTGTCTTGTATTTCAGAGAAAGGAGTTTGCACATTTTACCTTAAGTCCTAAAGTGGGTGTACAGGAACTTTAACCCGTATTGAATATGTAGTTAATAAAGGGGTCAGCCACAGAGAGTGGGGCTGTTGGCTTTTCCAGAGCTGTCTCTGCCCTCTATCTGCCCTGTCCTGTCCCATTTGGAGTTGACACCACTGTTTTGTTTTGTTTTTCTGTTTGTGGGAGGGAATCTTCCTTAGAATGGATAAATAGTCCCCAGATGACATGTATGTGCTGTCTCGTGATCTGGCAAACAGTAGATTGTAGCCAATCTAATAACAATTTGGAACATTGGAGTTTGTATGGCCCAACTGATGCCAAAGAGGTTAAAATGCTATGTTCCAAAGTGTTGATTTTGGCATTGCTTGAGAAAATCAAATGTTTTATTTGGAAGCACATCTGCCCCCAAATGGTGATTATCATTTAATCAATTAAAATGAATCAAAAGATGATTTTGGTGATTTTGGACATTATACCTGCCTAGAGTATTTCCAGCCTGGGAATTGATATTATACTTTTGAACATAAGGTCACAAAAACCTTTCCATTTGTTTAGGACAAAGACAAAATGATTTTTTTTTTAAAAGAACTTTTGAAGGCACTAGTATTCCCTGGGGAATCCATCTGTGTTTTGTTCCTTTCTTGCCTTTTTCCTCCAGTCTAGAGAATCACAAAGTTAAGAGAGTGTTACACAAATTTTCCCTCTATAACTCATGCAAGGTGTGAGTTATGCTTTTTTTTTTGCAAAATAATAGCTTTTAAATATTCTTTTCCAAAGTATATGATTTGTGTGGTTACTGACAAAGAAAACATTCAGTGTAATGGCTCAGGGTCAGCAGCCTGATAGCCACTTGCTCTGTCTCGTCATAGGATTAGGATGCTGTTCCAGTGTGTCATTTGCATGTGACTGTTTAGGTGGGGTGAAAGAGGAATTCCAACTGGATAGGGAGCAAAAGGAGAGTCTAGGGCCCTAGACAGGGGCCTGGGGAAGGAAAGGAGTTGCTGAATGTTCCCTATTGTTGTTGTTCAGTCGCAAAGTCATGTCCAACCCTTTGCAACCCCATGGACTGCAGCACGCCAGGCTTCCCTGTCCTTTGCTATCTCCTGGAGTTTGCTCAAACTCATGTCCATTGACTCGGTGATGCCATCCAACCATCTCATCCCCTGTTACCCCCTTCTCCTCCTGCCCTCAATCTTTCCCAGCATCAGAGTCTTTTCCAATAAGTTGGTTCTACTGGTCTTTTCCAACGAAGCCAACCCTGCAAGTCTGGAGACTGTGGAAGGACATGGCTTAGTTCTCACTTCTTTGATTCAGTAGTGCTGTTTCAAGTAGAGTAGAGTTCTAGTCATCTTCCCCATTCCGTCCACGTTTTCAGATGCTGGCAGGGTGTTCACCACTCCTCCTAATGAGCTTGCCATTTTTAATACTGATTTTTATTGTGTAAGTTGTAGACTTTTCATATTATTTATTCTTTATCAAGTCCTGGTAAATATGCTTGTTATTATTTGAATTGGCTGGAAAATTATAAAAATTTGTATTTGAATAGTAACTCTGGCACTGTGTGTAGCACCTAGTAGGTGCTTAATAATTATTTGTAGATGTAGATTGCATAATTTGTGTCTGGGCTGTTAAATTCATGAGGGTAGAAACTCTTGTTATGGTTGTTGTTCTTCAAGGAGTCCTTCAGGTTCCTAGAGCCGAACTTGACATATAGTTGTGGTCAATAAACACTTGCTGAATGAACAAATGCTACTGACCCAGTATTTAATGTAGCTCATACCTGTCATCATGAGGACAGCAAGACAGCATTGGGTTGAGAATAAGGAGATACATAGTTTAGTTATGTTACCAACCAGTGTGACATGTAGTGAGTCATTTGACATTTGGAATCAGTGTTTCTTCTTTTGTAAAATAAGGGATTTGGGTTAGAATGGATGTCTCCAGTTTATAAAGTCTATAGTTTATCTGTTACCTAGACCAATTACCTTTGACTAAAACATTGCTATTGACAGATTATATACATATTATCTCATGTGATTTTCATTCCTGTCCTGGGTTATCTCCATTTTATTGTGTTATTGAATATTTTCTCAATTTTATGGGTATAGAAAACGAGGTGCAGAGAGATTAGGCCACTTGAGTCACCTGGCAAGTAAGTAGATTGAAGCCATGTCATTTTACTTAGAATCCAGAGCCCTGTCTTCTCTTCAGCTGCTTCCAACTTGAGAGTTAGGATGTTTAGGCTGCAAGTAAAAGAGCAGCTGAGTTAAAGTGGCTTGAGTAATAAGGACACTTATCATCTCACCTAATGAGAAGTCCGGAGGTAGGGTAGCTTCAGAGTTGTTCAGCAGCTCTGCATGGACCAGGAGCTTTCCATCTTTCTACTCTGCCTCCTCAGCACATCTCCTTTGTCACTTAGAGTTCTCATTATAAGGTGGCTGTGAATGTCCTTCAGGTACTAACACATCCACCATGTAAGAGGTGGGATTTCCTCTTGCATTTCTTTTTATCATAGAGGAATACCATTCCTGGAGGCTCCCATCAGTCCTCTCATTAGATCACATTGCCCAGGATTGAATCCTATACCCATGACTTAGCTGTAAAAGAGTCTAGAAATGTGAATATTTGGTATCTGTACTCCTCACTCTCTATAATGAGAGGTGGGCTTTGACTTCATGGAGGCAATGGAGGGGTGTGTGTGTGTGTGTGTGTTAAGGGGCGGGGAACTGCTGGTGGCTAAGCAAGCAGTAGTGTCTTTCAGAATAGGTCAAATTGAGTAATAATTATTGTTACAACTAAACTTTCAGTAACGTTTAATAAGATGTTAGCTGAGCCCTGGCTTATTTTAGGCAATCTTTGTATGATCAAATTCTGCAACAATTATTGGATAATCCTTTGTAGCTTGTGTTGTTAAATATCAGTTCAGCCCTTACTGAGCCCATGGGTTCTGTGCAGCTACACACTGTCTTGTGTACAGCAAGCATCTCTGCTCTTGCTGAAGTGGCAGTATGGCCAAGTGGTTGGGAGCTTGTGATCCAGAGTACTACTTGCCTGGGTTTGAACCCTGGCTCTAACCATTGACCAGCCAGGTGACTTTGGACAAGTCACTTTACCAGTTTGGTTTCAGTTTCCTCATCTGTAAAATGAGGGTAATACTGGTACAACCTCATGGTCTTGTTGTAACAATCAAATATGCAATATATAGTGCTAGTGCTAAGTTGCTTTCAGTTGTGTCCGACTCTGTGACCCCAGGGACTGAAGCCCACCAGGCTCCTCTGTCCATGGGATTCTCCAGGCAAGAATACTGGAGTAGGTTGCCATTTCTATCTCCAGGGGATCTTCCCAACCAGGGATCGAACCTGTGTCTCTTGTGTCTCCTGCATTGGCAGGGAGATTCTTTACTGCTAGTGCCACCTGGGAAGCCCATGCAATATATACCAAGTACTTAATACCTGGCCCATAGTAAGAAATGAAAATATACTGACTGTTGTCTTACTATTATGTGAAGATATATTGGATTTAATTCTAAATAGTGTGAAGGCTCTGGCTTGGAATCTAATGTCTTTAAGCCCAAACTCCATCACTTTCTGACTGTGTAAGACCTCAAGTGAATCACTGGGCCTCCAGTTTTTAATCTGTGAAATGGGCATAATAATTCCTCAATTGCCAGTCTCCATTGGGTTGTTGAGATGAAATCTATAAAAGCGTGTTGTAAACGCTAAAAAATCACCCAAATGCAGAATACTATTCTAATTAATTTGGTTAAAAAAGAGAAAGTTGTTTACTGCATCCTAAGTTTCTTATCTGTTTTAACAGGAATTTGTGGTCACTTGCAAACATACATATGTGCTTAATATCAGGCCCCATGATGAGCCTGCAGGTGAAATCCACCCTAGGTTCGGATAACAGCCACACATGTTCTGCTAATAAGGACGACTCAACTCTTTTCTCTATCAGATTCATCTGGAGTGCCATTCAGAGTACAGTGAATATCAGACACTAAAGGAATAGAAGAGAGAGGCAATTTGTTAAATACCATGGTCTAGCTCTGATGTATTTATGCCTAGATTACATGGGCCAGCTCTTTGTGTTAAGTATATTCTGACAGAAAAGTAGTGTTATTTCAATACTCTGCTAAGATCTTATCTCTTGATGTGTTCAGAGCAAAGGCAATGTGTATTGACCATGGGGAGGATGCAATACTGTTAGCTCCACATCACTGGACAATATACCAGCTGGGTGCTTTTAACTGACAAATTCCAATTCAAACTGGCTTTAACATTAAAGATATTTACTGGATCAGCACTTCCCTGGTGGCTCAAATGGTAAAGAAACTGCCTGAAATGCAGACTTGGGTTTGATCTCTGGGTTGGGAACATCCCCTGGATAAAGGAATGGCAACCCACTCCAGTATTCTTGCCTGGAGGATCCCATGAACAGAGGAGCTTGGTAGGCTGCAGTCCATGGGGTCGCAAGGAGTCAGACACAACTGAGTGACTAACACACACACACACACACACACACTCACATATCCAGAAATTCTGAGTTAAGTAGGGACCTAATTCAAGAACTATCCTGACTTTCTGTGAGGCTTTATCCTGAGACTATAGTGAAGTGGTTATAGTAGTTTCAGTTCTCACATTTTCATGGGACACCCTCCAGAGGAATTGAAAAACCACTTCCAACTCAGCATTCAAAGCAAAAGTCCTGCAGTCATTTTATCACCTGCCACCCTGAACAGTGAGTGAAATCGATCAAAATGAGTGTGCTGATTAGCTTAAGGTGCCTTCGGACTCAGAGTGGAATCAGCTTCCTTCCTGGTGGTGGTCTGAGTAGGGGAGAGAGGTCAATGCCTAGAAATCAGGGTTCTCTTCCAAAGGAGAAAGAGGGGGAGAGGAAGATGGCTGCTAGGAAGTTTACCCTACTAGATGTTTTGTCTGGGTCAGCGATTCTCAAAGTGTATCCTGGGGAGCCCCAGGAGTCCCTGAGATCCTTTCAGGGGGCCCCTGAGGTTCAAACTATTTTCAAAATAATACTAAGATGTTGTTTGCCTCTTTAGGTTAAGGAGTTTTATTGAGATATAATTTACATACTATAAAATTCATCCATTTCAAGTGTATAACTTTAAGATAGTCACAGAATTGTGCAACCATCACCACAATCAGACAATCCCCCAAAGAAACCCTATGCCCTTTAGTAGTCATACTCCCTTTTCCCCCTAAACTTCCCAGCCCTAGGTAACTGCTGATCTACTTTTTGTCTCTATAGATTTGTCTGTTGTGGCCATTTGATGAAAATGAAGTCACGTAATGATCTTTTGTGTCTGACTTCTTTCACTTGCATAATTGCTAGGCTCATCTACGTTGTAGCATGTATCAGTATTTCTTTCCCTTTAATTGGTGAATAATGTTCTATTGTATGAATAGATCACAGTTTACCATCAGTTGATGAAAATTTGGGTTGTTTCCACTTTTTGGCTATTTCGAAGAATGTTGCAGTAAATATTCCAGTAAAATTTTCCATTTGCCTTGGGTATATACCTGGGAGTGAAATTACTGGGCCATATAGTAACTCCATTTAATCTTTTGAATTGAATAGTTTGCCAGACTATTCTCCCAAGCAGCTGCTCCATTTTACATTTCCACCAGCAATGTATAAGGGTTTCAGTTTCTCCACATCCTTGCCAACACTTGTTATTATCTATTTGATTATAAACTGTCGTAGTGGGTGTGAAGTGATACCTTACTGTGGTTTTGATTTGCATTTCCTTGATGCTAATGCTGTTGACCATCATTTCATGTGCTTATTGGCTGTTTGTCTATCTTTGGAGAACTGTCTATTTGGATCCTTTGGCTATTTTAAAATTGGATTGTTGTTTTATTGTTGAGTTCTAATAATTCTTACATATTCTGGATATAGACTTCTTATTTAATAAATGATTTACAGCCATTTTTCTCATTCTGTGGGTTTTTTTAGTCTGATGGTGTCAAAATTTTTAAAATTTTGATGAAATCCAATTTATCTGTTTTTTCTTTTTTTCCTTTTGTTCCTTGTGATTTTTGTGTCATAGCTAAGTAACTGTTGCCAAAGGTCATGGGATTTATACCTGTGTCTTCTTTAAACAGTTTTATAGTTTTAGCTATTATATTTGGGTCTTTGATTCATTATTTTACTGATATGTGATTTGGATATCATAAATGTCACCATTTTAAAGTATAAAATTCATTAGCTTTAGTATATTCACAATATATACTATATATACAGCCATCACTGCTAATTCCAGAACATTTTCATCATCCCCCAAAATAAAACTCTTCCTGTTAATAGTCACTCCCCATCTGATCCATTTTGAGTTAATTTTTATGTATGATGTGAAGTAGAGGTCCAACTTGATTCTCGTGCATGTGGATATCCAGTTGTTCCAGCACCATTTGTTGAAAAAACTATTTTCCTATTTGTCACTCTTGTTGAGATGTTGATTGCCTTTTCCACTCTCAATCTCTCGTAAGTGTACAATGGAGTTTTCCAGAGGCTGGATAATATGAGACATAACAACACATTAACTACAGAAGCAGATGGGAGAATCCAGCTGTCTTCTATTGAGCCAGACACTAAAGATGTTCAAAATGTAAAAAGTGCTACTGTTCTCAATTAATTGGCTTTATTTTGTAAAACAAAGTTATTTTTCATAAAAGAATGCTATTTATGTTAATGTGCAATGGGTTTGTTATTTTTTAAATGAATCAATTATTGATTATCTTAAAAACTTACGATCAGCGAATATTGAGATATACCACCCAACTAAATAGAAATTCTATAGATCTTCAATAGTGTAAAGGAATTTTGAGGCCAATAAGCTCAAGAATTGCTGGTTTTGGTGATTGTCAATTTACTGAACTTCCTGAAAAAAATTTTAATAGTCCTAAGTAAAACAGAGAACTACTCCCGTGTACCTTGGGTCTCCAGGATTGCAAATTATAAGTACTTGAAATGATGTCAGTTAAGTAAAAAATCCCAGCGTGTGCATAAAAAATGTGTATATGTATATTTGAAATTCTTAATATTAACCATATACCTGTGTGTGTGTGTGTGTGTGTGTGTATTGCAATGTTAAGAGTAGAAGATCAAGGGCAGGCTCTTCTGTCATAAGCATTTCCCAATTGCACTTGCTCTCCAGCTGAATCTCATTTTTTTTTCAACTCTAATTATTTGAAGTCTTACTTTGAGACCCCCTCTTTTGATTATGAAAAATGTACAGCGACAGTGCATTGTGTTTAACATATAAACTGCTTGAATCAAGTCCCTCAGTCACTGAATTCTTAAGTTGTTACTTCTTTTACTCACTAGGCATTTTGGGAACTCTTGAAAACATGGCAGGAATGGAAATATCAGAATTTGTTGCATAGAGAATCTGAGATTCACATGCATGAGTGATAGGCATTCAGTAGCTAGCATGGTCCTTTCTCTGTTTCCACTTTGTGTGGGAAAGGATGCAAGTTACTCCTCCTATGAAATAGCAGAGAGCCACATGTGGAGTCCGTAGATGGGGGAAAATGGGATTATGATCAGGAGCCCTTAGGGCAGGTTTTGCAGCTGAGATCTGAATTTAATTCAGGCTAAAAGGAGGTGGCATTCAGCTCCTGGGAGGGATGTGTAAATGCTTTGCAGTTTCGGATATTCATGTGGATCTTCTGTGCCATTGTTAAAATGCATATTTCTGATTCAGGCGGTCCTGAGGAGGGCCCTGAAATGATGCATTTCCAGCAGGCTTCTAGATGCATTTCCAGCAGGCTTCTAGATGCCGTGTTCTGTGAACCACATTTGGAATAGTAAGGCTTTAATGGAAATTATCTATTTCATAGTAATATTAACTTCCTTGAGTGTGGAGCTTTTTGACCCTTAGCTCTCTGGATAATACCTCACCTGGCACATTTCCCTTGGTAGAGGTTCAGTGAATGTTTGAGCAAGTGAGTGAATGAATGAGTGAATAAAGAAATCCATCCAGGTATGTCTATCACAATAAACTGAAGTACCAATTAGACATTGATGCTGGAGATGAAATGCCTCCTTTTGACTCCCATCCCCCGCCAAATCAAGAGATTGTTTTTCAAATAGGATTTCCTATGATGACCAGTCTGATGAAGTGTTGAATGTCTGTGAGAGTGTTTATGGGGACTCAGGGTTAATGAGAGAATTCTTGTCCCTCTGGGCCACGTTTCCCACTCTTGCCTTCCTATATCCTGGACTCTTGGTGGCATTGTGGAGGAGCTCTGGCAACTCCTTGGCACAAACAAATCATTGTGTATAAAGCCAGCCATGTCTGGAAGATCCCAGAGGCATAGGAGGCCCAGCTGTTCTCACTGGCAGAAGTGACCTCAGGGGACCATGACCCTAGAGGACAGTGAAAAAATGCCTTAGAGGTGTAATACAAGCTCTCGAGCTGTTTCTTTGGTGACTCTGCCTAAAGGTGCAGGAGGGAAGTGAGAGGATCACTCTGGAAAAAAAAGAAGCTCCTTCTAAAGGGAAAGAGCATTTGTATAGATCAAGCCATCATACTTTTCAAAAGTGGATTAGTAAAGGTTTTTTGAAATAACTTCAATCTTAGTCAATAAGCATTTAAAAATATCTTCTATATGCCAAGCACAGAGCTAGGAACTGGAGATAAAAAGAAAATAAAATCAGACATCAAGAGGCTCACAGTCATTTGGAAGAAGAGAGACAAGAAAATGATTCAAGGACAACATGACAGACATAGGGACAGGTGTATGGGTGGAGGACCAAGAGGAGGCATCTGTATCAGACTGGGTATAGATGAATCTTGATTAATAATTAAAGGACAAGTGAAAATCAATTCTTTGAAGAAGGGAAAAAAGCATGCAAAACACGGTGAGCTTGTGCTTGATGTAAAACCTTGGGCATGATCAGCGTGACTGGATATAGAAATGAAGGGAGGGGGAATCTTGGATTAGTCCCAGGTGGTTGGTTTCAGGGACAGGGGTCATGGTGTCACCAATACAGTACAGACCACAAGTTTTGGGAACCCACTGGAAAATAAAAATCTGAGGCCTCTTGTTAAAAATTATTAAGAATTTCAAGATCACAGTGAAAGTGAAGTCGCTCAGTTGTGTCCGACTCTTTGCGATCCCATGGACTGTAGTCTACCAGGCTTCTCTGTCCATGGGATTTTCCAGGCAAGAGTACTGGAGTGGGTTGCCATTTCCGTCTCCAGGGGATCTTCCTGAACCAGAGATGGAACCCACGTCTCCTGCATTGCAGGCAGACGCTTTACCATCTGAGCCACCAGGGAGGAGACCATTAAACAAAGCATGGGTCCTTCTTAGCATGGATCCCACACCCATGAAGCTGATTCTGAGAAGACAGAATAAAGGAGAAACAGATTAGGGGAGGAGTTTGGGCATGTAGACTTCATAGTGCCTGTGGGGTATCTGGGTAGAGAATTCTCAGGTAGCCAGGCAAGAATACCAGAGTGGGTTGTGGTCCCAAAGGGAATGGCAACCTATTCTGGTATTCTTGCCTGGAGAATCCTTTGGGTAGAGGAGCCTGGTGAGCCCCAGTCTCTGGGGTTGCAGAGTCAGACATGACTGAGCAACTAACACACATACACAGTTGGAAATAAGGAATGAAAGTCAGCAGAGATGTCTGACTTGGAGACACAGATAAGAGAATCCTTAGTATTCACGCAAGTGGTTGTAGAAGTCATGTGATATGAAAGGAACTATTACATGGGTCTTACTTTTTTGTCTGTCTTTCTGTTTGGGGCATCCTTGTAGATCAAACCAATGGAGTTTGAGCTTTGGAATTGTTTCCAAGAGTGCTTGATCATATTTTCTTTGTTTGGCAGTTCCCACCTGAATGAGAGCTTCTCCATTTTATTTTGCAAATAGGGCAGCTGCCTCAGAGGTCTCAGTGGAAAAGCACTTTCCTTCTCCTAATTTTCATTTTCTAGCTTGGACTAACAAATGACAAAAAGTCCTCTCCAAGCTATAAGACTCTGAGTTACAAAACAGGACTTTCACTCTAGGGAAGTTACCCTTTGAGACAGTGTCATGAACATTGGATAATACATTTTTAAATCCTATCAAAAGGATTCAAACTTGAAGTAAACATGTCATGGAACAACTTTGTAAATTATGCTGCAGTAATTCATCTTTTCTTTACTATTTATGTGTCTCAGATATATCCAATGGCAAATTTTGTTTCCTGTTTAGTTTCCAGGAGATTATTGTGAATGTTGATTAAAATAAATTCAAGGTCTGTAAGATCCCTCAAAGAAATAATTTAATATTGGTAACATGATTTGGATCTTAGATGTGCAGTAGAGCTTTGTCTGAATAGATCTGTTATTATGCTAAGGTTTTAAATATGATTATTCTGTTGCAGGGGAAGCAATTAACATATTAACAGATTACGATTTGGTCTATTACCTCTCATTTCAAAAGTGTAATTTGCATCTTTGAGGCACTAGGCCTTATGGTGAATGTTAGTGTGAAAAGGATTGACTGAATCAGAATTTTCACATGCAAACTGTGAAAATTTGAATACGATATCAGTTACAAATGGATTGATAATAAAATTAAACAACCTTAAAAAAATCAGTAACTTTTTTAATAGAAGAGAGGACAAAAGCCTAATCAATAAATTGGCTAGTAATTTTTCCTTGATGTTATTAACTGATGTTATTTTTGAGGGCTGGTTTTTACATGTGTGCCTGCCCATTGTTCCAAAAATAATGCTGGTCTTTGTGATCTTTATCATATGTAGGTATCATCTACAATGTTATAATGTTGGGAATTATTGGTTCTTTATTTAGCAACATCTTTCTCTCTGCTCATGTGCCTCTTGATTTTCTTGAGTTGTATGCTCATAATGTGAATTAGTTAGTTGATTAAATTGAGATCCAGAGCTGTGATTTGCCTGAATTTGCCTATTTAGCAAAATTAGGATGAGATATGATGTCTTGGATTATACACTAAATACTACCGTTATTGTGTTTTTGAATCTTTTTTGGTAGTCTAAGGGATATAATTCTTTTCCACTGACAACTGTTAATAACACAGGGAGAAAACCTCACAGTGACCACACTTCTGGGTAAAGAAAGTAAATTGATTTCTTAAGTGTCATCGAAGGACCACAGTTTTAGTTCTTCTCTAGTTTCTGTAGTCAGTATGTGGCTCAATGTAGCTCAGTGTACCTTCAAATGAAAACTACCATCAGTTGTTCAGGTATTTTTGAATATTTTGGCATCTAACATTCCTACACAATTAAAAGAGGTCTTCCTTTTCCCTTTATAAGTTTGGCATGGGACAGACATTGCTTGTATTTTGAACTTTCAAAAAATTACAAAGGGAAAGAAAAGAGGATGATGTCATAGAATTATCTATCTATCCAAAGTAAATTTACTGTGTAGTCTTCGGATTGACTCTGGAAGTCAGTTCTTAGTAATCCTAGGCCATGGTATTTAGAAAACTTCTAGAAAAATATGAAAATAAAGTTTTTTTTATTTAGGTACTAGCTATGTCCTTGTTAGGCTCTGTTTGTTTGGAAGGCTTAGGAAGAAGCATAATAAAATCTCTGGAGTCAGAGGAGGGAAAAACACTGTATACCACCTGGAGCCAAGTCAAGGATAACTTCACCTCGTGTGTTTCCAAACCTCAAGGGAGATTATTTCTGCTAGGGGATCATGGTGGTGGGGGATGGGGGTTGGTCACCTTGAGGACACCTTTTGTCTCCATGTTTGGAGACATAGGTTTTTCACCGGGTGTAGATGGCACCTTCTTGGTTCAGTGCTGATTAAAAGGAAAAAAAGGAGGAAAAGTTGTACAGTAATTCAAGGGCAGCCACAAAGTCTGAGTTTGCAGTGCCAGCAGCAGTGTGGTAATTTGAGAATAGCAAATTAGAGGAACAAAGCAGATTTTAATCATATGCCACAGAGAGGAAGGGAGGAAGGTGGTTTAGGTTTATCTCCAAATTGTACCTCCATTAGAGTAAGGGAGGTTTTTAATGCTGTAATCCAATGTTTATTGTTAAAGATTTCTTTGTTTCTTTCCTCCAGTATTTCTTTAGCACACTCACTGGGAGGGAAATGCCAGCTTTCTTCCCATCAGTGAACTCAGCAGTTGTTAAATATAAAACATTTTCTTGATGTTATTGGGAATAGAATGAGGGAGAAAGAGTGACAGAGTTAGATTCAAGAGCATTACCCTTTCGGAGACTTTAGTCTGAAGGCAAAACTGTCCCATTCCATCCTTTCTGTCCATCCATCCATCCATCCGTCAACCCATCCACCTACTTCACTCATTCGTCCAATAGCACCTCTCTTAAGGACTGGTTTGGGTACCAGAGATAAAAAGATAAGTAAGAATATGGTCCCTTCCAATCTGGTAGAGAAGACAGACACACAGACAGTTTCAAGATGGTACTGTTATGATTGAAGAACACTAGGATATTACTGGAGCAGAGAGAGAAGCCAAGGTATCACTTAGGGGAAGGTATAACCCTCCTTTAATCTCTAGTCACCCTCTTCTGAAGTCACTACTCCTCAAAAGGGTGGATCACAGATATTTTCTTTGAAATAGATCACAGATATTTTCTTACTCCCATTTAAATACAGATAAGAGCATCTTGAAGAACTTTGTGCTTCTGCTTGCAGACATCTCAGCAAAAGTTGTACCTTGCTATAAAAGGTAATTTCAAGAGAAGTCACGCATCCCCTTTCCTGCTTTCTACTGGGTCTTCATCCTCACAGTGTCTCCTGTATCGAAATTCTGGAGCAGCCGCTGGGGCTCCCAATGCAGCCTGAGCAGACCAGGGGAAGATTTTCTGGAGGATATCATGGCTTAGATGAGTTTTAAAGAAAAAGTAAGCATTGTCTGGCTGGCTGACTGGGGGAATGTTTTGAGAAGGCGGTATAGTTAGGGAAAGAAGGGCCTCTGGCAGAAGGCTATGCATAGGAAAAGGCATGGTATTTGTGAGGAACTCAGAAAAATGCATTGATTTTATAGGTCACCAGAGAGGTCCATAATATGCAGTGGGGAGCTGGCCATTATGTGATCAGACTGTGCAGACAATGGAGTGGACAGCTGGAGTCTAGAAAACAGTACTGGCTACTGTTGACTACAGAATAATTAGGACAGCCCTACTGAGGCATGGTATGTATGGTTCAGTGACCATTGCCATTGTTTTGCAGGGTCAGCTTGACTACTGTTCCAGAGCGAAAGATAAGATGCATGGAGTATTTTGTCTCAGACACTACCCCAAGGAACACTGGAGGTTTCAAGTTCTTAGCTGAGGTTGTAAACTTTCATGTGCTGTTGAGAGTGGCAGTGGTTCCATGATCTGTGAACTTCAGTAATGAAGCAAATCTTTCTTAATTACAGATCAAGAAGTTGACAGACTTTTCCGAAGCATCCCTTTAACGTGTTGTGTGCTAAGTTGCTTCAGTCGTGATCGACTCTCTGCGATCCCATGGACTGTAGCATGCCAGGCTCCTCTGTCCATGGGATTTTCCGGGCAAGAATACTGGAGTGAGTTGCCATGCCCTCCTCTAGTGTGTCTTCGCAACTCAGGGGTCGAAACTGAGTCTCTTTTGTCTCCTGATTTGGCAGGTGGGTTCTTTACCACTAATGCCACCTGGGAAGTCCTTTAACCTGTTCAGTTCAGTTGCTCAGTCATGTCTGATTCTTTGCAACCCCGTGAACTGCAGCATGCCAGGCCTCCCTGTTCATCACCAACTCCCGGAGCCTGCCCAAACTCATGTCCATTGAGTTGGTGATGCCATCCAGCCATCTCATCCTCTGTCGTCCCCTTCTCCTCCTGCCCCCAATCCCTCCCAGCATCAGAGTCTTTTCAAATGAGTCAGCTCTTTGCATCAGGTGGCCAAAGTATTGGAGTTTCAGCTTCAGCAGCAGTCCTTCCAATGAACACCCAGGACTAATCTCCTTTAGGATGGACTGGTTGGATTTCCTTGCAGCCCAAGGCACTCTCAGGAGTCTTCTCCAACACCACAGTTCAAAAGCATCAATTCTTTGGCGCTCAGCTTCCTTTACAGTCCAGCTTTCACATCCATACATGACTACTGGAAAAACCATAGCCTTGACTAGACGGACCTTTGTTGACAAAGTAATGTTTCTGCTTTTTAATATGTTGTCTAGGTTGGACATCACTTTCCTTCCAAGGAGTAAGTGTCTTTTAATTTCATGGCTGCAATCACCATCTAGAGTGATTTTGGAGCCCAAAAAATAAAGTCTGCCACTGTTTCCACTGTTTCCCCATCTATTTGCCATGAAGTGATGGGACCAGATGCCATGATCTTCGTTTTCTGAATGTTGAGCTTTAAGCCAACTTTTTCACTCTCCTCTTTCACTTTCATCAAGAGGCTTTTTAGTTCTTCTTCACTTTCTGCCATAAGGGTGGTGTCATCTGCATATCTGAGGTTATTGATATTTCTCCCGGCAATCTTGATTCCAGCTTGTGTTTCATCCAGCCCAGCGTTTCTCATGTACTCTGCATGTAAGTTAAATAGGCAGGGTGACAATATACAGCCTTGATGTACTCCTTTTCCTGTTTGGGATCAGTCTGTTGTTCCATGTCCAGTTCTAACTGTTGCTTCCTGACGTGCATACAGGTTTCTCAAGAGGCAGGTCAGGTGGTCTGGTATTCCCATCTCTTTCAGAATTTTCCACAGTTTATTGTGATCCACACAGTCAAAGGCTTTGGCATAGTCAATAAAGCAGAAATAGATATTTTTCTGGAACTATCTTGCTTTTTCGATGATCTGGTGCATGTTGGCAATTTAACCTGTTAGGGTAGTCCTACGTCCAGCCAGAGAGGACCTGATGGAACTAGCTGTGGGGGCTTCTGGAAATAAGTATTGAACAGAGGTGAGAGGAATTGAACCTCTTTCTGTACTTTACTTACATTAGCACTCTCCAATAGAGCTTTTGTGATGATGAAACTGTTCTAGATCTGTGCTGTTTGTTTGGTAACCACTAGTCTTGTGTGGCTTTTGAACACTTAATGTGTGACTAGTGTCACTGAGGAACTGAATTGTCAATGTTAATTAATTTAGTTATTAATAATTAAATAGTTACATGTTTTAGAGGCTGTCATACTGAACAGCACAGTGTTAGCCTCTTAATGGTGGTTAATGGTGCCTCTCTTGAATAAGAGAGACATTGAACGTCAGGGTGGGAATAGTATGGAAAACTTTTCTGCTTTTCTCTGTGTACTTCCATACCATTTGAACGTATGTAAGCATGTGTTGGTGGTGTTGTAGTCACTAAATCGTGTCTGACTCTTGCGACCCCATAGACTGTAGCCTGCCAGGCTTCTCTGACCATGGGATTCTTCAGGCAAGAATAGTGGAGTGAGTTGCCATTTCCTTCTCCAAGGGAAGTGTGTGTTACTTGCATATTTTTAAAAACAATATGACATTCTGGAAAAGGCAAAACTATCGTGACAGTGTCTGCTCACAGTTAACATCCCTAGGGACTATGCCTTCATTGCTTGAACTTTGTGGTCTTGGACAGACCAAAGTTCACATCTCAGCCCAGTGCTTACTATCTGTGTGTCCTGGGGTGGGATGCATTTCTTGGCCCATTTCCCCAACCCGTAAAATGGGGATATTAAGTCCCCATTTCATAGGGCTGTTTCTGAGGATTAAATGAAAATGAAAGATGCTTTTTACTGTCATGGTATTTTTGCCTTTTCCAGTTTTTTGTCAATTCTTTCAAATTTTCTATATAGACAATCATGTCTGTGAACAAAGACCGTTTTGTTACTTCCTTCCCAATCTTTCTCTTGCCTTATTGCATTGGGAAGGACTTCTATTATAGTTTTTAAAAGGAGTGGTGAGAGGGGATTTATTAATCTTAGCGGGAAATCTTTGAGTTTCTCATCATTGAGGATGGTATGAACTGTAGACTTTTTGTAGATTTTTTTTTTTTTTAATTAAGTTGGGAAAGTTCCCTTCTATTCTGAGTTTACTAAGAGTTTTTATGATGATTGGATGCTGGATTTTGTCAAGGTTTTTCCACATTTATTGAAATAATCAAGTGATTTTTTTCTTTTTTAGTTTGTTCTTTTTTTTTTTTTTTTTTTTAAACTTTACAATATTGTATTAGTTTTGCCAAACATCAAAATGAATCTTGTGATGGATTGCATTCACTGATTTTGGAATTTGATCTTGCCTTGCATACCTGGGATGAATCCACTTGAATTGGGTCATCTAATGATTTAGACAAAGGAAATTAGCTCCGAATACTTGTCATTACAGATAAATAAAACAACACATCTCAAATCAATTATTTTCCCCCCATTGTTTGTTTTGGAGGTGATATCTTTCCTCTTTAATAATTACTATAGAGCACATATTATCAGTTCAAATAATACAAAAGATGCTTTTTTTTATTTTTTTATTGAAGGATAATTGCTTTACAGAATTTTGTTGTTTTCTGTCAAACCTCAACATGAATCAGCCATAGGTGTACATATATCCCCTCCCTTTTGAACCTGCCTCCCATCTCCCTCCCCATCCCACCCCTCTAGACTGATACAGAGCCCCTGTTTGAGTTTCCTGAGCCATACAGCAAATTCCCGTTGGTTCTCTATTTTACATATGGTAATGTAAGTTTCCATGTTACTCTTTCCATACATCTCACCCTCTCCTCCCCTCTCCCCATGTCCATAAGTCTATTCTCTATGTCTGTTTCTCCATTGCTGCCCTGTAAATAAATTCCTCAGTACCTAAATAATACAAAAGATTCTTAAATGAAAAATAAATGTTCCTCTAACACCACACCCCAGATACATTCCTCAGAAGCCACCACTCTCCAAGGATTTTTTTTTTTTTTTTACATCCTTCCAGAATTTTCAGAAAACAGTAATGACTTCCTTTTATTAGGGACTAATAACAACCCTATTGATGTGTAGTTTGTAGGGCCAGGTGACCTAGAGAATTTTTTTTATATGGCTAGCTTGGCTGACACTTCTAGAACTAGAGGTAAGACGCACTGGGTTTTTGTCTCAGGCTCTACACGCCCTCAGAAATGTTGGGGTCCGCTTAATATTTCTCTCAACTCCTTTATTCTCTTTGGCAGGCTTGTATTTGTGCTGGATGACTGATAGTTACATCCTGGATATTTGGGAGTATCCTCACTGCTTCCATTGTGTCATTTTATTTTTCTCCTTGTAGCTTGACTGGAATAAATAAAGAACCTATCTGTGCTCTTCACCTTCTCTGCTCACCTGTATGTCCTGCAGACTTAGGATGTCTTCTGAGAGGACCTTTCCTCCCAAAGACCCTGTTTAAGATTCCACTCCCTCAGTGATGTGCGAAGAACAGTCAGAAATGCTGAAAGACATTTAACATGTGAGATTCATTCTAGCGAATAGTGACTTATTTAGATCCCAGAGGACCCTAGTCAGTGAGGGGCAAGAAGAAGGGAAACTTGGCCTCAGGACAAAGGGGAGCAGAAAGGCAAGGCGAAGGCATTTGCTCAAGGGGTGTGTGAACGGGCCTGGCAGCGAAGGTATTGGGTGCCTCTGTGACCATGGTGGTCCCTATGAATGTTTTTTGCAGGAGGGATGAGAAACATTTTACAGTCACAGTTGATCAGCCATTAAGCATTCACTAAACCAACAAAATTTTAATGCCTCATCACATACACTATCTGAGTCTTCTCTGCACTAGTAAGTGATTAAAGCAAGATTATAGGATACAGTTCAGTCGCTAAGTCGTGTCCGACTCTTTGTGACCCCATGAATTGCAGCTCGCCAGGCCTCCCTGTCCATCACCAACTCCCAGAGTTCACTCAAACTCACATCCATCGAGTCGGTGATGCCATCCAGCCATCTCATCCTCTGTCGTCCCCTTCTTCTCCTGCCCCCAATCCCTCCCAGCATCAGAGTCTTTTCCAATGAGTTAACTCTTTGCATGAGGTGGCCAAAGTACTGGAGTTTCAGCTTTAGCATCATTTCTTCCAAAGAACAGCCAGGGCTGATCTCCTTCAGGATGGACTGGTTGGATCTCTTTGCAGTCCAAGGGCCTCTGAAGAGTCTTCTCCAACACCACAGTTCAAAAGCATCAATTCTTCGGCGCTCAGCTTTCTTCACAGTCCAACTCACATCCATACATGACCACTGGAAAAACCATAGCCTTGACTAGACGGACCTTTGTTGGCAAAGTAATGTCTCTGTTTTTCAATATGCTATCTAGGTTGGTCATAACTTTCCTTCCAAGGAGTAAGCATCTTTTAATTTCATGGCTTTAGTCACCATCTGCAGTGATTTTGGAGCCCCCCAAAATAAAGTCTGACACTGTTTCCACTGTTTCCCCATCTATTTCCCATGAAGTGATGGGACCAGATGCCATGGTCTTCGTTTTCTGAATGTTGAACCTTAAGCCAACTTTTTCACTCTCCTCTTTCACTTTCATCAAGAGGCTCTTTAGTTCCTCTTCACTTTCTGCCATAAGGGTGGTGTCATCTGTATATCTGAGGTTATTGATATTTCTCTGGGCAATCTTGATTCCAGCTTGTGCTTTTTCCAGCCCAGCATTTCTCATGATGTACTCTGCATATAAGTTAAATAAGCAGGGTGACAGTATATAGCCTTGACGTACTCCTTTTCAAGGAGTACAAGGTTAATATACAAAAAAAAAATCAATCTCTTTCCTATATACCAGCAATGAGCAGTTTAATTTGAACTTAAATCATAGTATGTCACTTAAATACACTTAGATAAGTATGTCACTTAGATACACAGAGAAAACAGCGACATTAATCAAGCTCACATAAACAGTGCCCTAGAATGAAGCTGAAAGAGCTACGAAAATGGAAATGTAGATGCCTGGGTCCTAGTCCTTTGTCATTCACCAGGTTAAGTGGGTCGCTTCTCTTTTCTGGACCCCGATGCTCCCTGATAAAGTTGCAGGCATTGGACTAAAAATCTAAAATCTTTTCCAACTTTCTAAGCCATCTCTGAGAATAAAGGCACATATTTCTTCTCCAAAATGTCTTTTTTTTTTTTTTTTTTGTAGAGCAGTTTTAGGTTCATGGCAACATTTAGAATAAGGTACAAAGATTTCTGCTGTACCCTTCATCCTTGTATATGCAGAGCCTCCCCAATATCAGCGTCTCCCACCAGAGTGTTACGTGTGTTGTAACTAAAACTGATAAACCTACATTGATACATCATTAAAATCCAAAATCCAGAGTTTACATTCGAGTTCACTAGTGATTTTATACATTCTGTGGGTTTGGACAAGTTTATAGTAACATGTATCCATCATTAAAGTATCATAGAATAGCTTCATTCTGTGCTTTCTGACTATACATCTCTCCTTTTTCTACCCCAAGCAACCACTCAGTAGAAACGGGCCTTGCGAGAGGAGCAGGTTTCCACTATGGCCAACCAGGCATCTGCTCTTCAGGAATTTAAATAGAGACACCCAGACAGCCTTCAACACGGCACTGCAGGGTGGGTTTATCCCTGATGCAAGTTCCTGGTAGATATTTTGAGCAGTTGTGAATTATTTAGGTGCTGAGGCAGAAACACTTCCTGGAATTGAATCCTGAGAATTGTGCATGAAATTGAAGTCAAGAGGTTCGACAGTTATTTATTTATTTTTCCTGTTAACAAATGGAAAAAAAGACTATCCTTCAGCAATCAGCCTTATATTTCATCTCTTGCTTCTCTTTCCTGGCTTTCCAAGTGGCCTCTTGGCGCTTTGCGAATCTTCTTGCTTTTATTATATTGTATTTTGCAAAATACCTGAGAGCTGTTTTCACCATCCTGGGTGCCCTGAGAGTGCTCAGCCTGATCCACTTTCCCACCAGGAGAGAGGAACGAGGTCTAATGAGCCCCTCATCATGGCAAACTTCCTCCTCCTCCTCTGGGCCCTCTGCGAGCCTCACTGCTTTTGCTCCTCCTGGGCTCTTGTGCTATTTGGGGATTGATTGAGCTATTATTGCGAATTCATACACACATTATATGTTGTAAAATGCCTCATATTCAATTTATCAGTCTTTTCTCAAGTAAGTCGCCAACTAGGGAAGGAGAAGAACTCATAAGAATGCAGGTCCAACCTGCTGGCTTATCCTAGCGGGTAAACCTGGTGAGGGCAGAACTTGTAAGAGGGACCAAGTGCATCTTCTTAATGAGGGTTGGTGATGGTCAGAGTCTCTGAGAGGGATCCCCCCATATTTTCATGTCTTTTTTTTTTTGGCTGTGTCACATGGCTTGTGGGATCTTAGTTCCCAGACCAGGGATCGAACCCAGGGCCACAGCAGTGCAAGTACTGAGTCCTTACAGCTCAAGCCAGGGAATTCCCCCATTTTTTTAAAAAAGCAGTTTTATTGAGATCCAATATACATACCGTACAATTCACCCATTTGAGGTGTATAATTCAGTGATTTTTAATATATTCACAAGGTTGTGCAGCCATCACCACAGTCAGTTTTAGAGCATTTCATCACCCCCAAAAGAAACACCAGACCACTTAGCCATCACTCCCCACCTACCCCTGCATTCCCCCAACACAACGAATCTACTTTCTGTCTATATAGATTTGCCTATTCTGGACATTTCATCTACACAGAATCATAAGATATATGGTCTTTGTGACTGACATCTTTCAGTTTATATAATGTTTTCCAAGTTCATTCATGTTGTGTCAGTACTTCATACTTTTATCAGGATGTTTCAGTAAATTTATTTCTTTTCATTGCCAGATAATATTCTATTTATGGATATACCAGTTTGTCCATTCATTTTTTTGATGGACTTTTGAGTTGTGTCCATTTTTTGCTGTTATGAATAGTACTGCTTTGAGCATTTGTGTACAAGTTTTTGTGTGGACATGTGTTTTCATTTACCTCAGAGTAGAATTACTGGCTCATGTGGTTACTCTATGTTTACGTCTTAAGGAACCAGCAGACTGTTATTCACAGTCACTGGACTAGTTTACATCCTTGCCAGCAGTGTATGAGGGTTCCATTTCCCCCACGTTCTCACCATAACATTGTTATCATCTGACTTTTTGACTGCAGCTATCCTAGTGTGTGTGAAGTGGTGAAGTGGATTTACACTGTGGCTTGGGTTTGCACAAGTGGTGGCTTCTACTGTATCTTGACAATAACTTTTTATATATATTTATTTTTGGTAAGAAAACTTTAAGTTCTATTCTCTTAGCATATTTCAAATATGTAATGCAGTATTATGACTATAATCACTATGTTTAACATTAGATTCTCAGACCTTATTCGTCTTATAGATGAAAGTATGTATACACCCTTTACCTACTGCTCCATATTTTCCTTAGCCCCTGGCAACCACTTTTTAACTGTTTCTTTGTAACATTCCCCTCCCACCCTGACTTCCCATATAAGTGATACTATGCAGTTGTTGTTCTCTGTCTGATTTATTTCACTTAGAAAAGTGTTCTCAAATTTTATTCATGTTGTTGCAAATGGCAGGATTTCTTTCCTTCTCATTGCTGAAAAATATTCCATTGTCATGTATATATACGTATTCCTTGATGAACTCTTAGATTGTTCCTATATCTTGGCTGTTGTGAATAATACTTCAGTGAACATGTGGGTGCAATTATCTCTTCAACATCCTGCTTTCAAGTCCTCTTGGATATATACGCAGAAGTGGGATTGCTGGGTCTTATGGTAGTTATGGTGCTGGAGAAGACTTTTGAGAGCCCCTTGGACAGCGAGGAGATCAAACTGGTCCATTCTACAGGAAATCAACCCTGAATGTTCACTGGAAGGACTGATGAGGAAGCTGAAATTCCAATACTTTGGCCACCTGATGTGAAGAGCTGACTCATTGGAAAAGACCCTGATGCTGGGAAAGACTGAGGGCAGGAGGAGAAGCGGGTGACAGAAGATGGAATGGTTGGATGGTATCATTGGTTCAATGGACATGAGTTTGAGCAAACTCTGGGAAATAGTGAATGACAGGGAAGCCTGATGTGCTGCAGTCCATGGG
The DNA here is from genome assembly GCF_002263795.3 of Bos taurus. NCBI lineage: Eukaryota > Metazoa > Chordata > Mammalia > Artiodactyla > Bovidae > Bos > Bos taurus. The sequence continues at coordinate 76,749,729 of NC_037335.1, read as the reverse complement.
GTTGCAAAGAGTCAGACATGACTGAGTGAGTGAATAACAAATGGCAGTTGTATTTAAAAAGTTGTTTTTATTGAAGTGTAGTTGATTTACAATATTGTGTTAGTTTTAGGTATATAGCAGAGTGATTCAGTTACATACATATATTTATTTTTCAGATTATTTTCCATTATATGTTATTATGAGATACTGAATATAGTTCCCTGTGGTTTAGTTGCTAAGTTGTGTCTGACTCTTGCAACTCCATGGACTCTAGCCCTCCAGACTCCTCTGTCCATAGGATTTTCCAGGCAAGAATACTGGAGTGGGTTGCCATTTCCTTCTCCAGGGAATCTTCCTGACCCAGGGATTGAACCTGGGTCTCCTGCACTGCAGGCAGATTCTTTCCTGACTGAGCTACCAGGGAAGCCACCTGTGCTATACAGTGTAGTGCTATAGTTCCCTGTGCTGTGCAGTAAATTTTTGTTGCTTATTTATTTTATATACAGTAGTGTGTATCTGTTAATCCATATTCCTAATTTGCCAACCTTTCCTTCCTTTCCCCTTTGGTCACCATAAATTTCTATTCCTGTGAGTCTGTTTCTGTTTTGTATATGAATTCATTTGTATTAGTTTTTACAGTCTGCATAAGGACTTCCCTGGTGGTTCAGAGGTTAAAGCATCTGCCTGCAGTGCAGGAGACCTGGGTTCAGTTCCTGGTTCGGGAAGATCTCCTGGAGAAGGAAATGGCAACCCACTCCAGTATTCTTGCCTGGAGAATCCCATGGATGGAGGAGCCTGGTGGGCTACAGTCCACGGGGTTGCAAAGAGTTGGACACGACTGAGCGATTTCACTTTCACTTCACTAAGTGCTATCATATAGTACAATGTTTGTCTTTCTCTATCTGACTGACTTCACTTAGTTTGATAATCTCTAGGTCCATCCATGTTGCTGCAAATGACAATATTTCATTTCAATGAATGACAATATTCATTCTTTTATGGTTAAGTAATATCCCATCTTAACCCAACCATCTATTGATGGGAATTTGGGTTGTTTCCATGTCTTGATAATAAAGTTTTAACTTAGGCAGTTGGATGTTCTGCTGGGAGTTAATATTGGAACAGGTGAGGAGAGTGTCTGTCATTGGAACCCTCCTTTCCTCAGGCAGCCTCACACCCTTGGGGCATCCCTCACCCTGGAGCTTTTTCTGTCTGTAGGTCTGGGGGAGGGAGCGGATCATGACTGAATCACTGCTTCAGGCCTTCACTCTGTTGGCCACCTTCAGAGTTGGCCTTCTGCTTTATTGGTCATTCTTAATTATCCCTTGACTCACAAGAAACATGAAGATTTAAACCAATTTGTTTTAAGAATTCAATTATAGATGTTATCTTTTCATAACTATAACCTAAGTTATGCAAGTTTCTTAGGTCACAAGTGTTTTTATGAGGATACTGTATGTTAAGCCCTCGGCACAGAGGAAGGTGTGTGTTTTCCAGCTTTCCTGTGTCCTCAGAAATGAGTGGATAAACTGAGCTATAATCCTTGGAAATATGTGTTTTTTTAAAAAAATTCTTTTTCTTGAAACAGTTGTAGATTCATATGCAGTTGTAGGAAATAATACCAAGAGATACCATACTTAGGCTGTTTAGCTGTGGGAGAAAATGAAGATTTACTGAGAGACTGGAAAATAACTCTGGAAGCATGCCAAGAATTTCAACTATTTCTGCTGCCATCAGCTCCTTGCTTTTCCTGGGATGAGGACCGTATGACCCAACAATCAAATAAGCTGCTCTCAAGGAGTGGTTACTTATTGACAGCAGCTCCTCAGGGTTGCGATTTCTTTTCTTAAAGTAGACAAATCTAATAACACTACCCACCCCTCTCTTCCTTCTCCTTGTTCTTAAGGGTCAGTTGCTAATACTGAATCTTTCCTGTCATGACTGATGCTGCCGCCCCTAATCTATTGCACCTTTAAAAAAACTTTAAGCCTGCCAAAGATCTTATTTTAACTTAGACCTACTCACACTGGGAAAAAATCCTCTAAATGAGGCAAGGAATGTAAATAAGCTAATGGTTATAAAATTGGTCAGTGTAGTACCTGGCATTATCTTTTGAGTTTCTTTCATTGACTCGACACATATTTATAGAATTATAACTCTGTGTTAGGTACTGTTTGAGATGCTAGGAGTACAATTAGAAAAGAAGAAAACACGTAGAAATTTCTGCCGTCATCTAGCTTATATTCTCCTGAAGGGAGACCACAAAATTATAACTGAAAACAGCCAAAAGTAAAATGCTATATCAAAAGTTGGGAGTGGGGACAAAGTGGTGAGGGAGAGGGAGTGAAGATGGATTCCACTAAAAAAAAAAAAACTCGTTTAATATTATGCTGTACATCACAAAAAAAGATTGAAGCAAAAGAAGGGAGTGGCAGAGGATGAGATGCTTAGATAGCATCACCAACTCAACAGACATGAATTTGAGCAAACTCTGTGAGATAGTGGAGGACACAGGAGCCTGGTGTGCTACAGTCCAACTCCATGCAAAGAGTTGGACACAACTTAGTGACTGAACAACAATTGTATCACATCCCCAGGACTTACTTATCCTATAACTAGAAGTTTGTACATTTTGACCCCCTTTCACCCATTTCACACCCCTGCCCTTCCCACCTCTCACCTCTAGCAACCACTTATCTGTTCTATCTGGGACTTTGGCTTTTTTGTTTTTTATATTTCTCATATAAGTGAAACCATACATTATTTGCCTTTTTTGCATATAGCAAAATTTCATTCTTTTTTATGGCTGAGTAGTATTCCATTGTGTGTGTGTGTGGTTGTGTGTATGTGTATGCTATCTTGTTTATCCATTCTTCTGTTCGTGGACACTTAGGTTGCTTCCATATCTTGGCAGTTGTAAATAATGCTGCAGCAAACACCAGCGTGCATGTATCTTTCCAAGTTAGTTGATGTTTGTTTTGGACATATACCCAGGTAAGGGATTGCTCCTCTCGGCTGCTCCTGAGCTGTCGCAGCCTGGCGCTCTTGGCCACTGCCCCTGACCTCGGACGCGGGATAGCTCAGTGTAGTGAAAGTGGAGAGTGAAAAAGTTGGCTTAAACCTCAACATTCAGAAGATGAAGATCATGGCATCTGGTCCCATCACTTCATGGCATATAGATGGGGAAACAGTGGAAACAGTGTCAGACTTTATTTTTGGGGGCTCCAAAATCACTGCAGATGGTGACTACAGCCATAAAATTAAAAGACATTCACTCCTTGGAAGAAAAGTTATGACCAACCTAGATAGCATATTGAAAAGCAGAGACATTACTTTGCCTACAAAGTTCCATCTAGTCAAGGCTATGGTTTTTCCTGTGGTCATGTATGGATGTGAGAGTTGGACTGTGAAGAAGGCTGAGCACCGAAGAATTGATGCTTTTGAACTGTGGTGTTGGAGAAGACTCTTGAGAGGCTCTTGAACCAGAAGGAGATCCAACCAGTCCATTCTGAAGGAGATCAGCCCTGGGATTTCTTTGGAAGGACTAATGCTAAAGCTGAAACTCCAGTACTTTGGCCACTTCATGCGAAGAGTTGACTCATTGGAAAAGACTCTGATGCTGGGAGGGATTGGGAGCAGGAGGAGAAGGGGATGACAGAGGATGAGATGGCTGGATGGCATCACTGACTCGATGGATGTGAGTCTGAGTGAACTCCGGGAGTTGGTGATGGACAGGGAGGCCTGGCGTGCTGCGATTCATGGGGTCACAAAGAGTCAGACACAGACTGAGTAACTGAACTGACTGATGGGATTGCTGGGTCTTATGGCGGGAGAAGGCAATGGCACCCCACTCCAGTACTCTTGCTTGGAAAATCCCATGGACGGAGGAGCCTGGTAGGCTGCAGTCCATGGGGTCGCTAAGAGTCGGACATGACTGAGTGACTTCACTTTCACTTTTCACTTTCATGCATTGGAGGAGGAAATGGCAACCCACTCCAGTGTTCTTGGAGTGTTCCTGGAGAATGCCAGGGACGGGGGAGCCTGGTGGGCTGCCATCTATGGGGTCGCACAGAGTCGGACACGACTGAAGCGACTTAGCAGTAGCAGCAGCATGGTAGTTCTACTTCTAGTTTTTTGAGAAGCTTCCATACTGTTTTCCACTGTTGCTGCACCAATTTGCATTCTCACCAGCAGTGTATGAGAGTTTCCTTTTTACCACATCTTTGCTGACATTTGTTATTTGTGTTCTTTTGATGATAGCCATTCTGACAGGTGTGATGTAATACTGCGGTTTTGATTTGCATTTCCCCGATGATTAGTAATGCTGAGCATCTTTTCATGTGCTTGTTGGCCATCTGCATTTCTTCTTTGGAAAAATATCTATTCAGTTCTTCTGCCAATTTTTTAATCAGGTTTTTGTTTTGATGTTGAGCTATTTATATTTGTTGGGTATTAACCCCTTATCAGTCATGTCATTTGCAAACATTTTCTCCCACTCAGTAGATTGTCTTTTCCTTCTGTCAGTGGTTTCCTTTATTATGCAAAACTTTCAAGTCTAATTAAGTCCCATTTGTTTATTTTTGCTTTTGTTTTCTTCAGGAGATAGATCCAAAAAATATTGCTGATTTATGCCAAAGAGTGTTCCCCCTCAGTTTTTCTGTAGAAATTTTATATAGTATCTGGTCTTTCATTTAGGTCTTTAATCCATTTTGAGATTTTTTTTTTTTGTATGTGGTATTAGAGAATGTTCTGATTTCATTCTTTTCCATGTAGCCGTCCAGTTTTCCCAGAATGACTTATTGGAGAGTGTATTTTCTCCATTGTATATTCTTGTCTCTTTTGTCTTAGATTAATTGACTATAAGTGAGTGGGTTTATTTTTGGACTTTATATTGTGGTTCCATTTATCTGTATGTTTGTTTTCATACTAGGACCATACTGCTTTGATCACTGTATCTTTATTGTATAGTCTGAAGTCAGAAAATTTGATTCCCTCCAGCTCTGTTCTTCTTTCTTAGGATTATTTTGGTTATTTGGGGTCTTTTTGTTCCCACACAAATTAGAAAAATTTTTGTTCTAATTCTGTGGAAAATGCCATTGGTAATTTGATAGAGATTATGTTGAATCTGTAGATTGCCCTGGGTAGAATGGTCATTTTAACAATATTGATTCTTCTAACCTGAGAACACGGTATATCTTTCCGTCTATTTGTGTCATCTTCAATTTCTTTCATCAGGGTCTTATAGTTTTCAAAGTATAGGGTTTTGCTTCCTTATGTAGTAAATTACACTTTCTTTATCCATTCATCTGTTGGTGGACACCTTGGTTTCTATGTCTTGGTTATTGTAAATAATGCTGCAGTGAACTTGGGGTTGCAGATATCTTTTCAAGGTACTGATTTTGTTTCTTTTGGATAAACATCCAGAAGTGGAATTTCTTGATTATATGGTAGTTCTATTTTTAATTTTTTTAGGATCTTCCATAATATTTTTCATAGTGGCTGAAAAAATTTACATTCTCACCAGCAGTGCACCAGGGCTCCCGTTCCTCCACATCCTGTAGATTCCAGTTTTAAGTGAAGTCAGGGAAGACCTCACTGGGAAGGTGGCATCAGAACGGGCTGGCAAAGCTTTTCTGTAAAGGGCCAGACTTTGCTGGCCAAGTGCTTAACAACTTTTTAGTGCAAAAGCAACCCTATGCATTACATAAAAGAATGAACATGGCTGTGTCTTACAAAACTTCATGTATATGAATAGGCAGAAAAGCAAGTGTGGCCATGGACTGCAGTTTGTCAATCCCTGCACTTGGATAAAAATGTGAAGGAGGTGAGAAATCAGGCCCTGTGGATGGATATCTGCAGGGAGAGCATTGCAAGCAGAAGCAACAGCCAGTGAAAAGGCCCTGAGGTGGGTTTATGTCTGGGGCCAATCCTATGGAGTTTGTAGCCCAGGGTACACTCAGTACATGTTAATTCTGTGTGTGTGTGTGTGCATGCATGTGTGCATGCTCAGTCGTGTCTGACTTTTATGACCCCAATGACTATAGCCCACCAGGTTTCTCTGTCCATGGGATTACCCAGGCAAGAACACTGGAGTGGGTTGCTATTTCCTACTCCAAGGGATCTTCCCAACTCAGGGATCAAAGCTGTGTTTTTTGTGTCTCCCGCATTGGCAGGAAAATTCTTTACCACTGTGCCACCTGGGAAGCATGTTTACTAAGAATATCCAAAAGAATTGACAATGAACTACTTCTTTAACAGTTGAAGTATGAGATGCATACAGAAACGTATGTAAGCATACAGCATGACGCACTTGTATAAAGTGAACGCTTCGGGTGACAGTACCCAGATCCAGAAACACAACTGGACTGGCACCTCAGAAGCCCTCCCCAGGCCTCCTCTCGGGCATTGTCCAGTCAGGTGACCACCAGCCTGTAGGTGAATGTAGGTGAGTTGTGCCCATTGTTGAACTTCGTGTGACTTTTCATAAGAGGTACCTGCACTACTCTGTCTGTTGCCTGCCTGCATCTATCTCCTTGGGCTTAATGTTTTATTTCTGAGATTCATCCTTGTGGCTCCTTGGGGTTATAATTCTTTAATTCTCACTAATGTATGGGAGTCAGTACTATGAAGATGATATTACTTAGTTGTTTTTTCCACTGTTGATGGACGTTTATGTTGTTTCTGGTTTTGGCCATTACAACTGCTTTGTTTGTTTTGCCATAAAAAAACAAAATCTCAAGCACAGAGTCAGCCAAATATTTAGGGGCTTTCAGAGTTTTGGGAAACAGTTTAAAATGTTTGAGAACAGGACATGCCTGGATCGTTCAGACTATCCAGGGGTGAGGTTGTTGCTTTCCTGCTGCAGCTCAGGAGGTCTGAGGCAGCCAGCATTGCAGCTGCCACAGGCCTAGCTGTGAGGCCCCCGATCATGGAGTTGGTACAGTTGGTTCAGGTGGCCAAGCCACCCTCCCCTGTGGCACTCCTCTAGCCAAAGTCTGTCTGAGTGTTCCAGAAAGAGCCTCTTGTGGTGGAGCCTCTGGGGCTCCCACGAATACTTCTGCAGCCATGGTCTGTGGGATCACGGAGGATGTGTATTCCCTAAATCTGCAAACCTGTGATGCAAAAACGTGGAACTTTTTAGACCATGACACTTTTCTTCTGACATCTTTGAAGAGTATGTGAAAGTTTAGGCAACTCAAGATTGAGTCTGCCTGGAGAAGGGAAGATTGTTTTTTGAATATTCTTCATGAAGTGCTCAGATAGCCCCGTGAGCAGATCACTTTCTGATGATTCGGAAGCTGACCTTGCCAAGCATGCAGGTCTTATGCTGAATACACGGGCCAGGTGCACTTTGCAGCTGCAGAGTCACAAGGTGGAAATCTGATCACTATGAGGAGGACCTTGGTGGCTCTCACATTTCTCCCAGTTCTCTTGGGCCACCTGTCCTGTTGCCCCTCTGCTCAACCGGCACACCCCCTCCCATCTCTGTCACCACCTTATGACACATCATGGCTCCAGCTGCCCAAGTGCTGGCCTCAGTGCTTGACTAATCTTAGAACACTCCTGGGTCATCAATGGGGCTTACACAGCCTCCGTGTCCTTCTTGAGCACTTTCTGATTCAACTGGAGGGTGAAAAATTGCTCCTTGTACTTATTCTAAATTGAGGAGTCCAAGAAGACACACCAGTAGATAAAGATACACCAGACACATGCCTGAGGAGATAGGTAGGCTGGAAAAAGTTAGAGAGTAGGCAACTCTCCATGTTAGTAATGCTGAATGTTCTCACCTGTTGAGAGATGTAGCCTATGTTTTACAGAATTTCCCAATAGCATGAATTTTTCTAGACCATTCCATCACTTCTCAGTTCAGTTCAGTTGCTCAGTCGTGTCCAACTCTTTGCGACCCCATGTATTGCAGCACGCCAGGCCTCCCTGTCCATCACCAACTCCTGGAGTTCACCCAAACTCATGTCCATCAAGTTGGTGATGCCATCCAGCCATCTCATCCTCTGTCGTCCCCTTCTCCTCCTGCCCCCAATCCCTCCCAGCATCAGAGTCTTTTCTAATGAGTCAACTCTTCACATGAGGTGGCCAAAGTATTGGAGTTTCAGCTTTAGCATCAGTCCTTCCAAAGAACACCCAGGACTGGTCTCCTTTAGGATGGACTGGTTGGTTCTCCATGCTGTCCAAGGGACTCTCAAGAGTCTTCTCCAACACCACAGTTCAAAAACATAAATTCTTAGGCACTCAGCTTTCTTCACAGTCCAACTTTCACATCCATACATGACCACTGGAAAAACCATAGACTAGACAGACCTTTGTTGGCAAAGTAATGTCTCTGCTTTTGAATATGCTATCTAGGTTGGTCATAACTTTCCTTCCAAGGAGTAAGCGTCTTTTAATTTCATGGCTGCAGTCACCATCTGCAGTGATTTTGGAGCCCCAAAAAATAAAGTCTGACACTGTTTCCCCATCTATATGCCATGAAGTGATGGGACCGGATGCCATGATCTTAGTTTTCTGAATGTTGAGTTTTAAGCCAACTTTTTCACTCTCCTCTTTCACTTTCATCAAGAGGTTTTTTAGTTCCTCTTCACTTTCTGCCATAAGGGTGGTGTCATCTGCATATCTCAGGTGCTCTAGGAGAATGTAAACACCCCTTTTGTTATACTTTATTATATGGGGATTGCACTCTTTCTTTTGTATGGAAGAAATTCTCATGACAGGAATAGACACTAGGCATAGAGCAGATGTGTGGAAATTGTTTGCTGAAAGAATGAATAAGGAGAGTATGACTTTGAACATTCTACAGCAATTCTGATATCACACTGTGTTGTGGTCTCCTGAACTCTTGTTGTCTGACTCTAGCTGACCGAATCTGATGGCCCAACATCACCTAGAACAGTGGTTCCCAGCCTTTTTGGCACCAGGAACTGGTTTCATGGAAGAGAATTTTTCCATGGACAGGGTTGAGGGGTGGGGTGGTTTGGGGATGATTCTCTTAAGGAGTACACAGCTTAGATCCTTCACGTGGGCAGGTCACATTAGGGTTCGAGATCCTATGAGAATCTAATGCTGCTGCTGATCTGATAGGAGGTGGAGCTCAGGCAGTAATGCTAGCAATGGGGAGCAGCTGTAAATACAGAGGAAGCTTTGCTTGCTTGCCTGCTGCTCACCTCCAGCTGGGTGGCCTGATTCCTAACAGGCCATGGTCCATGACCCAGGGATTGGAGACCCTTGTCCTTGATGACTTCCTGTTAGTCATTCATTCCCATTCATCACATATGCTAATTTGCACAGGGTCCTGAGAAAGGATCTGAGGATGTATTATAGCAGTGAGCAAGACAAGTTCATGGAGCTTCTATTCTAGTGGGGAGAAGCTGGGATTAAACACTCATACCAATAAACCTTATGACAAGTGGTGATGAATTCTATGTAGGAAAGATCAGTTGGGTCAGAGGGATGGGAGAGTGAGGTGGAACAGGGTTGAAGCAGTGTTCTTTCTAGGGTGGCTGAGAGGGTTTCTCTGATGAGATGGTGTTTGAGCAGAGGTGTGGAGGAAGTGAGGGAGAACCAGGTGGGTATTTGGGAAAAGAACATCACAGGAAAAGAGAAGAGGTTCAACGGTCTCGAAGCGGAAGGGAGCATGGTGTGTTTGAGGAATGGGAGCAGGTGGAGGAGTGAGGGGAGAGGGCCAGGAGGGAAGCCCAGAGAGGTGAAGGTGGGCCCACTGGAGGGTCTTCCAGGTCACTGGAAGCACCTGGAAGCCACTGGGAGGCTTTGCTAGAGGGTGGCATGGTCAGACCTGTGTGTTTTAAGATCACTCAGTTGCTGTGTTGAGAATTGATCCAAGGGGGACAGGAGCAGAAGCAGGAGACCCATCAGAAGGCTGATGCACTCTTCCCAATGAGAGATGTACCCGTGTGTGGTGAGAATTTTTAGAATGTCCAAGTCTGCCAAGCTGTCCGATGGTCCAGAACATGGTGCTCTACTTTTATGTGAATTTCAAGCTCAGGATATAAACATCAGCCTGGAGTTGGAGAGGGAGCTGGCAAGGGCTTCCCTGGGCCCCTGCTCCTCTTCCTTTCCAAGGGCCCTAGCCTCGGCGTGCTCTGGGGCACAGACCCTGGTGAAGCCAGGTGGAGTCTGGGTGTCAGCAGCACTTGGTGCACACCTGAAGTGGCAGCAGGACCCTGACCACATCCTCACCAGCTTCAGGGCAGCCCCTTCCTCTCCTGTGGGGAGGAGTTGCACCTAGCATTCATCGCACAGGGCCCCCACAAGCCACACTTCCCCTTCCCCATCTTGCTGGAGTGAACTGGGCCTTTTCTTTCCTCCCTCTCTCCCTTCCCTCTTTTCTCCCTCCCTTCCCCTTCTTTTTCTGTTTTAACTGAGATATAATTTACATATGGCATTGAATGAAGTGTACAATGTGTTATTTGACACATTTATACATTGTGATTTGACTACCACTGTCGCTTTAGTTAACACCTCTAGCATGTCACGTAATTATCATTTCTTTTTTGTGATGAGAATACTTAATATGTAGTCTCTTAGAAATTTTGAAGTATATAATACAGTATTGTTGGCTATAATCACTGCGCTGTGCATCAGATCTCTAGAATTTATTCATCTTCTAGTTGCAAGTTTGTGCCCTAAACATCTCCCCATTTTCCCCACATCCCAGTCCCTGGTCACTACCATTTTACTCTCTGTTTCTATAATTTCAGCTTTTTTATATTTCACATACAAGAGCTATCATGAAGTATTTATCTTCTTCTATCTGGCTTAGCATCATGCCCTCGAAGTGTTGTCGCAAATGACAAGATTTCGTTCTTTTTAATGGCTGAGTACTATTCCATATGGCATACAGGTATTTATACCATCCCCTTATCCCTTCATTTACTGACACTTAGGTTGTTTCTGTATCTTTCCTATTGTGAATAATGCTGCAATGAACATGAGTGCAGGTATCTTTTCAATACCCTGTTTTTGTTTCCTTTGAATGTATACTCTGAATTGTGATTGCTAGATCATTATGGTAGTTCTATTTTTATTTTTTTTGAGGAACCTCCCTACTGCTTTCCATAGTGGCTACACAGTTTACATTCCCACCCACAGTGTACCAGGGTTCCCTTTCTGCTGTGTGCTGGCAGGATCTGTTCTGTCTTACCTTGATGATTGCCAGTCTCCTGGGTGTCAGGAGTAGTTGGGCCTTTTCTGTCCATGGTTTCAACCATGTCATCTGGGGTGCTACTTTTCTTCCACATCTCTGGATCTCAACTTACCCAGTTCACTTAGATGGTGGAGATGTGGCCCTTGAATGTTGGCCATACCAACCCTTATGTCGGTTTACACCATCTTATCTTCACCATTTGGATTCTGTCTTGGTTACCTACTGCTATGTGACAGATGACCACACACTGAGAGTCTTAAGACAACATCCATTTACTAGCTCTGAAGGCCAGCAGTGTGGTGAACTCAGCTGGATTCTGTGTTCACGGGATCACAAATCTACAGTCAAGGTTCAGCTGGATTGGCCTTATATTTGGAGGTTCAAGATAAAAATCTATTTCTAAGGTCATTCATGTTGGTGGTGGAACCCAGTTCTTTCTGGTTGTAGAACTTAAGACCCCATTTTCTTGGCTGTCGGCCAAGAGCTACTCTCAACTTCTAGAGGTCACCTGCATTCCTTGTCAGGTGGCCCCTTCTGTCTTCAAGCTGCAATGGTGCATTGAATCCTTCTCATGCTTTGACTCTCTCTAGCTTCCCTTCTCCTACCAGTTGGAGAAAGCTCCCTGCTTTTAGGGATCATGTGATTATACCTGGCCCATCTGGATAATTCAAGGTCGTTTCCCTCCCTGAAGGTGGGCTGTGCCGTGTAGCACAGCGTAAGCACAGGAGCGCTCTCTCATCATCATGATTGGCCCGGGGACAAGGACAGGACATCGTTAGGGCCATTTAGAAATTCTGCCTACCCTGACAGAGTCTTTTGCTTCCAATATCTATAGTATGTGTGGACCTGCCTTTGCCCTCATGACTGATATACCTTGGCGATTACACCTTGGCGATTACTGCAGTGTGCTTTTACTTCTAGGACCTGAGTTTCTTCTTTTTTAGAGAAACAGTTGGTATTTTGAAGCCATGTGGTACCCTACAGCCCAGCATAGCGACCAGAAATCAGTGTTTAATGTTTCTGACTCTGAATGGCAGAGAAGCAAGGAAACAATTGCCTGTTTTATCATTTTATGGCCATTAAAGCTTCTCATCCAAGCTAAAATGATAAGGGCTGAGATGTTCAAGGCACTGTGTGTGTGAAGTCTCCTGGATCATGAAATGGGAAGTGATCTCTAATGTCCTAGTGCGTCTGCTTTTTCCTGTCACAGCCAACTTCCAGGAAACATATTGATGTGTCTTCCCACCTCTGCTGGAAGCTCCCATGACTGCGAACTCATTACCTTACAATGCAGTCTATGCCGTTCTTGGACAGGTCTATTTATTAGAACATATCTTCCTTCTATTGGCCAGTGCTGGCTTCCTTCTGACTCGCCCAGTGTTCCCATTTATGGTCTTTGGTCACACTAGATGCCTCTTTTCTCTTATGAAATGTGGTTCAGAGGTTTAGAGGCAGGCATCAAGAGTTGGAGCATCTCTTCTTCAGCTAAATTCCAACTTTGCCAGGCAACGTGGTGCGTGGCCTTCTCTTCTGGTGCTGGGTACTCCTTTGGAATGCAGGCTGGGTTGAGGGCAGGGGCGTTCTCTTTGCCCTCATGAGTTGTCGTCACCACTGTGTCCCTGGCTCCTAGCACAATGCCTTGAACACAGTAGATACCAGTCGATTTTTACCGATGGACCCCAGTCTCCTTTGGAACTTGGGTGTTTGCATGTTCTTCCTGATTGACATTGCCCAGTCTTGCGAGCCATCCCTGGTCTCTACCTAGACACAGTTACTATTTTCTGTCTTAAATCTTTTCCAGAACTAGGCACACAAACAAATAAAACAACTTAATGATTCAGGTGCTTGAGAGAAGTTGCTTCCATAAGTAACACATTTTGGTTCTTGATTTAAATTGTACCTCATTTGGAGCTGTAGCAGGAAGGAGGAGGTAACTTCATTACAGAGAAAAAAAGATCACATGAAACTTGGAATTGGTTTTGCCTTTTCCTCTCTATTCAAGGGCATGGAGTTATTTAATCCGATGCATCTCTCAATGCATGCACTTGCTGCAGGGATGGGAATGAAGTCCCACTGACAGTAAGAAATTCTTTCCCAGAGGAAGCAGATGTGGTTGCCTTGCTGCTTGTTTACATAGCAGTCGCCTTGGTACCTAAAGGTAGCAAATGTGGGTGTTCATGGTGGGTACTTGATAGAATATTCTAATATTGCTGCTTTATTTAAAAGGCTTAGTTTTGTGTAATGTAACTATTGACACATTTGCATCATCTTTCTCCAGGAAAAAGTGTAGGTAATTGTATCTGTAAGAAACTGCAAGTTAGAGCCCCTAGATTGGTAGCTCAGCTATCTAACCTGAATGCTCCTGTGAAAGAATGATCCACACATAAAAATTTCGGATGTATCTGCTCTTTGAAAAGTGAATGTGGTACCTTCTATGTAAAATAGGAGTCTTGTCTTGTCTTTGTAACATTTCTCTTTTGTTCTTCCAACAAATATTTATTGACTCCTGTAATATGTAGAGAAGCACAGATTTTAAGTAGAATTTTTAAAAGAAAATCTCTAGTTGTATCCTTTAAGAGTGGCAGAAAAGCAATTATAGAAAAGTCATTTATTGTGTTTTAATACTGTTTGATCATCAGACTAGTTTGTTATTGACAACTTTGATCTGGAAATAATATATTTCATACATATTATGCAAATCAGTTAAAAGTAGAGCTCACTATTCTGGGTAGGAAATTTCAGTTGTTTAGTTCTTTATTTGTTTTTTCTCCCAATAGTGTGCCTAATAATTAACTGACATGATTATACAACTTTGAATTGTAAGTTACAAAGTAATAGAAGCTAATTCCTGTTTTCCATTCTTATCCTCTTCTCCAAACTCATGTTTTACTGTCTTTAGATTTTTGCATGTGGTTCGAGTCCAAAGAGGAGAAGGCAATGGCAACCCACTCCAGTACTCTTGCCTGGTACTGGAGGCAAGGTAATGGAGGAGCCTGGTAGGCTGCAGTCCATGGGGTCGCTAGGAGTCCGACACGACTGAGCAACTTCACTTTCACTTTTCACTTTCATGCATTAGAGAAGGAAATGGCAACCCACTCCAGTGTTCTTGCCTGGAGAATCCCAGGGACAGGGGAGCCCAGTGGGCTGCCGTTTCTGGGGTCGCACAGAGTCGGACATGACTGAAGTGACAGCAGCAGTAACAGAGTCCAAAGAATACATTAAATCTGCAACCTTTTAAACCAAATTTCATTGACTAATTAACTCACTCATTCAGCAAACATGTATCAGGCCTGCCTTGTGTTTAGATCACAGTGCTAGGGTTAGAGAAGAAAAACTATGAGATAAAGGAGACTTGCCTTAAATTTTTTTTTAATGTTAACACATCTGTCACCTCACATAATTATTATTATTTTTTTTGTGGTAGGAAATTCAAGATCTATCTCTTAGCAACTTTCAAGTATGTAATACAGTATGGTTAACTATAGTCATCATGCTGTTCATCAGATCCCAAGAACTTATTCATCTAATAACTGGATGTATATACCCTTTGACTCACATCATCCCATTTTTCCTACCTCAGCCCCATGCAACCACCACTCTACTCTTTGTTTCTATGAGTTTAGCTTTTTTTAGATTTCACACAATAAGTGAGATCCTGAATTATTTCTCTTTCTCTGTCTGCGTATTTTATGTAGCATAATGCCCTCGATTCATCTACGTTGTTGCAAGTGACAGGATTTCCTTCTTTTTAATAGATGAATAATATTCCATTATGTATAAAGCTATCACACATCTTTATCCATTAATTTGTGAATGGACTCTTAGGTTGTTTCCATGTCTTAGCTATTGTAGATAGTGCTGCTATGAATGTTTGGTTACTGTAGATAGTGTTCCTATGAACGTAGGTGTGCAAATATCTCTTTGAGATACTGGTCTCCTTTAGAGGAGCCTTAACTGTAATGGATGTGAGAGTCGGACTGTGAAGAAAGCTGAGTGCCAAAGAACTGATGCTTTTGAACTGTGGGGTTGGAGAAGACTCTTGAGAGTCCCTTGGACTGCAAGGAGATCCAACCAGTCCATCCTAAAGGAGATCAGTCCTGGGTGTTCATTGGAAGGACTGATGCTGAGGCTGAAACTCCAATACTTTGGCCACCTCATGCAAAGAGTTGACTCATTGGAAAAGACCCTGATGCTGGGAGGGATTGGGGGCAGGAGGAGAAGGGGATGACAGAGAATGAGATGGCTGGATGGCATCACCAACTTGACGGACATGAGTTTGGGTAAACTCCAGGAGTTGGTGATGGAGAGGGATGCCTGGCATCCTGCAATTCATGGGGTTGCAAAGAGTCGAACATGACTGAGTGACTGAACTGAACTGAACTAACTGTAACGACTCTGTAGAGCAGTAGTTCTCCAAGTGTGGTCACATCCCAGTGTTGATGTTGTGTATGTATGTGTGTGTGTCTGTGTGCACTCACATGCTTGTACTACAGTACATACTGGTAGCTCTGGAATATGCTAGAGTAGGAAATGGACATTCATGATGATTTAAATAAAATTAATGCACTTTGTTTTTTAGAGCAGTGTTTGGTATAGAGAAAAACTGTGCAGTATATACATAATTTCCACTACCTCTTCTCTGTCCTCTCACTCTCCTCTATTATTAACATTTTGCCTTAGTCTAGTACATTTGTTGCAATTGATGAACAAATATTGATACGTTATTATTAACCCAGAGTTAACATCAGAGTCATTCTTCGCATTGTATATACTTTGTTGAGTTTTGTCAAATGCATAATGTCCACAATAACAGAGTCATATAGAATAGTTTCACTGCTCTGAAAATCCTCTGATTTCTATCTATTCATCCCTCCCTTCCTTCCTCCAAACTTAAGCAACCACTGAAAATTTTACTATTGTTTCTATAGTTTTTCCTTTTCCAGATGGTAGTGTAGTTGAAATAAGACATTCATAGTGTTTTTAGACTGGTTTCTTTCACTTAGCAATGTGCATTTAAGGTTCCTCCATGCCTTTTTGTGACTTGATGACCCAGTGCATTTAAGGTTCCTCCATGTCTTTTTGTGACTTGATGACCCATTGAATAATAAATATTCCATTGCCTAGATGTGCTATGATTTGTTTCTCTATTGGAGGACATCTTGGCTGTTCCCAAGTTTTGGCAATTGTGAATAAAGCTTCTATAAACATCCGTGTGTAGGTGGTTATGTGAATATAAGTTTTAAACTTAAGTGAATAACTACTAAGGAACACAGTGCTGGATCATTTTGTGAGATTATGTTTAGGCTGTAGATTCTGCCAAAGTAACCATAATATTTTATATTTCCACCAACAGTAAATGAGAGTTTCTGTTGCTCCACATCCCCACCAACATTTGGTGGTGTGAGCATTTCGGATTTTAGCTACCTAATAGGTGTGTAGTCAGATCACACTGTAGGACATTTATTTATGTTAATTGAAGTGAAGTTCATTACAAGCTATGTAAGTTACAGGTATACAATATACTGATTCATACTTTTTAAAATTTATACTCCATTTATAGTTATTATAAAATATTGACTATATTCTCTTATTGTACAGTATATCCTTGTAACTTATTTTAGACATAATAGCTTATACCTTTTAATTTCCCTCCCCTTGATTGCCTTTTTCCCTTCCCTCTCTCCAGTGATAACCACTAGTTTGTTCTCTATATGAACCTGCTTCTTTTTTGTGCTATTCACTCGTTTATTGTATTTTTTAGAGTCTACGTATAAAGTGATATCATATAGTATTTATCTTTCTCTGTCTGACATTTCATTAGCATAATACCCTCCAATTCAAACCATTGTGTTGCAAATGGCAAAATTTCATTCTTTTTATTGCTCAGCAGTATTCCATTATATGTATGTATATATATATATCTGGATATAGATATGGATACCACATCTTTATCTATTCATCTGTTGATGAACACTTAAGTTGCTTACATATCCTGGCAATTATAAATAGTGCTTCAGTGAACACTGGGGTCATGTATCTTTTCAAGTGAGAGTTTTAGGGTTGTTTTTTTTTATATATATACCCAGGAGTAGAATTGCTGGATCATATGTAGTTCTATTTTTAATTTCTTAAGAAACCTCCAGACAGTTTTCCACTGTGGCTGCACCAGTTTACATTCCCACCAACAGTGTATGAGGATTCTTTTTTGTCCACATCCTCACCAGCATTTGTTATTTGTGTTCTTTTTGATGCTAGCCATTCTGACAGAAGTGAGGTGATAGCTCATTGTAGTTTTCATTTGCATTTCCCTGATGATTAGCTATGTTGAGCATCTTTTCATGTGCCTGTTGGCCATCTGAATTTAGGATAATTTATTTTTTAACAGAGCAGCCTAGGCACCTGAGCCTCACAAATGCCCTGCAGAGATAGGCAGGAGTGGAAAGCTGTGACATATTAATGCATTCCGAGTCCTGCATGATTCAAAAATAGTTTTCTTCATCATCATTTGTATTCATTAATGTAGCTAGTTTCAGTCAGGTGTCAGAACCGATGAGCACTCTCAGAGGCCCTCTCACCCGCTCCACCATTCATACTGAATTTTTTTCCCCTTGCAGCACATCCTTTACTGATCCTCAGTTTTAGAGAGCTGGTCCTGTTGGGCTTTTCAGCTTACTGTCAGTGCAGTGAGTTTGCAGCTGATTTGCCTGCAGGGGAACAGCATTTTGCTGGAGGTATCTTTGGTGTCATTTTGGACAGTACCTCATAGAGTTTGTGTTTACGTAGATGGTCTCTTGGAATTTCCTGGCTTTAGTTTTCTCTGGTGCCTGATGGAGGTCAGTATCAGTAATAGTCATGATTGTCAGCTCACCAACTCTGCCTATTTCAGGATTTTTGCATCTTGGTGGTAAAAACCAAAGATCCAGAAAATCAACAGGATATTCCCATGCTAGAGGTAACATACACTTTGAACATCATGTCCCATCTCAAAAATCTTTTTTAAAGCCCTTCTAAAAAAATCTCAGAGCTATTTCTCCAAAGTTTTGCTTTTCTCAGTTTTATCTCATTAATAGTAATTATAATACTAATGGGAGAGGGTGCTAGGAGTCTTAGAGCTATTCTTGTGTAGAAAATATACTTCTTTTGCTCTTATAAACATATGTGTGTATTGTTCATATAAAATACATGTGTGCATATGTGTATTATATTTAATAAACATATATATATATGCTTCCTGGTGGCTCAGTGGTAAAGAATTCACCTGCCAATATAGGAGACTTGGGTATGCTCCCTAGGTCAGGAAGATCCCCTGAAGAAGGAAATGGCAACCAGTTTGAGTATTCTTGCTTGGGAAATCCCATAGACAGAGGAGCCTGGCAAACTGTCATCCATGGGGTCACAAAAGAGTTGGACATGACTTAGAGACTAAAGAACTACTATATCCATATATATATATATATATATATATATATATATATATATATAATTATCTAGGGTATTCTAGGCCAGCACTGTCCAATAAAACTTCCCGGATGATGAAAATTTTCTGCACTGTCTACTATGGTAGCCACTTGCCACATATGTCTATTAAACATTTGAAATGCAGCTAGTGCAACTGAGGAACTGTATTTTTCATTTTTAATTAATTTAAATTATATGGTCCTATGTGCTTAATGGCTGAGAAATATAGGGGAAGACATAGATTGCTTGTTCAGTGCTAACTCTTTCCTTTGGCAAATTCACAGATATTTTATAGGAGGTAGAAATAAACTAAATTTGGAAACCTTTTGGCCTATTAACTTTAACTATGAAATTTGAGATGCTTACTTAAAAATTTGTTTCTTGATGTGATTTTCTGTGTCAAGTCGTCAAGTCTGGCCCCAGATAGTTCTTAAGAAGTTTGTAAATGATACACAGGAAGTTTTAGGAACATGAGGCTTCAGTGTTTCCCTTGATGTCCTCTGTGGGCTGGGATAAAGAGCCAGACAATGCTGAGCTTCCGAGTCCCATGTATAACAAGAACCACAGAGAGTAAGTACACTGTTAAGAGGTCTAGCGTCAGTGATGGATGGGACTGAGCAGAGCTATGGAATGAATTCCCTTTGCTCTGGAAATTTCTGATTTGGAAACCAGAGAAGTCAGGTGACTGGGAAGTGTATTAGTCAGGACTGGCTAGGGTATGCTGTGATAACAACAGGTTCAGCCTGAAATCTCAGGGACTTAATATCACAAAGGCTCAGGTCTTGCTCTTTCCAAATCTAATGTCATTGGGCAGCTGTTTAGAGCCTTTGTCCCTCATGCAGTAACTCTGTGATCCTGGCTGTTGCCATCTTGCTCTTTCATCATTGAAGCCACCAAGTTCCATGCAGGAGAGAAAAAGAGTGTGAATGGTGGCACACACTAGCTCTTAAGTGTTTAGACCCAAAAGGGACACAATCCCTTTTGCTCACACGCCAGGGGCCAGTGCTTGACCGTGGCCTTGACTGTGCAAGGGGCTGTGAAGTGTGGAGGAGCCCAGAGATATTTGGTAAGTTGCGAAAGTGTTAAGTTGCGAATTTGTTAAGCAATTAACAAATCCTCTGCATTTAAAAAATTCCAACAGTTTAGAATGATTTTGGAATTTTCAACTATTTACATTAATTTCCTTAGATATAATTTGGGAGGTTGTGCAAAATATTTTATCTCTAGGCTTTTGTTCCAGTTTGGAATTCACTGGGATACTCTGTTGATGTAAATTTGACTTCTGTTACTTTTTTAACATTTGGTGTTACAATGCTAATTCACCTTAAGATCCTTTGGGCACAGGCATTCATAGATTTAAAAGAAAATTATGATAATTTCATTATCCATTTGAGCAGTTTTAGTTCACCTCTTTTGGGATGTCGATTGGAGAAGGGAATGGCAACCCACTCCAATATTCTTGCCTGGAGAATTCTATGGACAGAGGAGCCTGGCAGGCTACAGTCCACGATGTCACAAAGAGTTGGACGTGACTGAGTGACTTACACTTTAAAATACAAATGGAAAGAGTATCATACATAATTTCCTCAAGCTTGTACTGAAGTTGGGCATTACTATAAAATTTTAGAAGCATGCTGTGATTTGTTTTGTTTATTTTTAGCTTTGCAAAACCAAGTGTACTACATATCCTGGTGAAATGCATTCTTCATTCATAACAGCCAGCTTTAAAGTGGCAAACATGGAGAAATCACTGTTTTTCCTAAATCTCTTTCTCCCATATCACATCTTAAGCCAATCATCTGTTGATGGGCACTTGAGTTACTTCCATGCCTTGGCTATTGTAAATTGTGCTGCTATGAACATTGAGGTGCATGTGTCATTTTGAATTGGCGTTTTCATTTATTTTCCAGATATATACCCAGGAGTGGAATTGCTGGATCATATGATAGCCCTATTTTCAGTTTTTTAAGGAACCTCCATACTGTTCTCCTTAGTGGCTGCACCAATTCATAATCCTACCAACAGTGTAGGAGGGTCCCTTTTGTCCATATCTTCATTAGCATTTGTTATTTGTATACATTTTCAGGATGGGCATTCTGACTGGTGTGAGTTGATACCTCACTGCAATTTTGATCTGCATTTCTCTAATAATTAGCAATTAACAAGCACTTCTTTTTTTTTCCTCTTAAAATGTTATTTATTTTAAATTAGAGGATAATTGCTTTACAATGTTGCATTAGTTTCTGCTGTATCACAGTGTGAAGCAGCCATAGGTATACATATGTCCCCTCCCACCTCCCACCTCATCCCACTCTTCTGGGTTGTTGCAGAGCACCAAGTTGAGCTCGCTGTGTCACACAGTGAATTTCCACTGGATGTCTATTTTACATATGGTGATGTATGCTTCAATGCTCCTTTCTCAGTTTGTCTCACCCTCTCCTTCCCCCACTGTGCCCGCTCGTCTGCTCTCTATGTCTGCATCTACTGCTGCCCTACAACTATGTTAATCAGTACCATTTTCCTGGCTTCCATATATATGCATTAATGTATGATATTTAATAAGCACTCCTTGATGATTCTAACATTGGGATAGTCTGGGAACTCTGCTTAGTTTATTTTCAAGTAACCAAGTTTGTCTAGGAATGGGAGGTTGAATTCTTGTCGGGTTGAAAACAGGATTATTTTTACATAAATAAGGTTAATGACAAAATAAATTGGGTTGTATTTAATCAGTTTCTCAAACTTCAGTCATTACTCTGCAATTTTCACAATTTTTGCATGGTCTCATAATTTGTACAGTTATTTGTTTAATGTTTTTCTTTCATTACACAAACCAACTTATTGAAATGGGAAATTTCATGCTGTGAAATTGTGATTTTATCATTAAAAAGTTTTGTATACCACTTTTAATTATTTCAAGTACTCAGTGTGGAACCTGCATCATATTTGGGGGACATAGTGTAAATTAATTCATTGTTCCAATGTAAGAAGGTCACTGCTTTTAAAGTACTAGTTTATGGATTTATTGGCTGAATTATGCCCTGTAAGCTTGAGATATGCAAACATGCTTGTCAGAATTCAAGCATTTACATTTCATTCGTAGCCTTTATCAAAGCAGAACATTTTTGGTTATACTAATAAGTGGTTAATATAATAAATGATCAGCAGCACTGACATTTTTAATGTAGTCATTTGTTTGACCTCACCTTTAGTTAGCTGTGCTCATCTCTCTATTTGCTTATGGTGACGACAAAAAAATTTACTATTTTCAAATCGGCTTTTAAAAAAAGTAAATACTAAGTCCATTCACCATGAATTTTGTTACAGAAAAGTTGCTCACTCTACAAATCACTAGATACATATACTTTCAGACATGGAACATTTTCTATGTCCTGCAGAAGGTTTATAAGGTAAATTTAAATGTGTGTACCATTGGTGTTTTTGGCAATTTGAAATAATATCTAATAATTCCATCTTAACTGAGAGCTACATTCTTTCTATTTTCTTATATTTACCATCAGTCTAACACCCTCTCTTGACCCCGTGTCTTCCTCAATTACTACCTTGAAAGGATATTTCTCTCCTCCCACGCAACCCACTCCAGTGTTCTTGCCTGGAGAATCCCAAGGATGGGGGAATCTGGTGGGCTTCCGTCTATGGGGTCGCACAGAGTCGGACACGACTGAAGTGACCTAGCAGCAGCAGCAGCAGCAGAAGCAGCAGCATGCTTCCTTTGCCCACTCCAGGTAGGTTTTTCTCCTCTTATCAAGGGGATCAATGGCTTTTGCTTAATTTAATTCAGCAGCTGGTTCTCGGATCTCATCTTACTTGACCTATGGGCTGACGTTGACACAGATGGCTATCTCTTCCTGGAGACTTGTTGTCACTTGGCTCCCAGGACCCTTTCCCTCCACCTTGATTTCCTTGTATCTCTGGGTCTCTACTTCTGCATCCCCTTGGCTGAGTCCTCCTCATCTGTCCTCATCTCATCTGAGTCCCTTTACACTGGACTCAGATAAAGACAGTGAAATAAGGACAAAGATGCATGTAGAGAGATGTTTCACAGCATAATTTAAGTAAACAATTGAAAACAATAGGAGGAAGGAAGGTTAAATAAATTATGAAATGTTCATGTGATGGAATATTGTACACCTGGTAAAGTATTTTTTCCAGGTGTAATGAAGGATACTGGAAATATCAGTGATCTTTTAAATTAAAGTAGGATATTCAACTGTGCTTATAGAATTATGCAGTTTTATAGAAAAAAATCACATACATATACAGTTCAGTTCAGTTGCTCAGTCATGTCTTACTCTTTGCGACCCCATGAACTGCAGCATGCCAGACCTCCCTGTCCATCACCAACTCCCAGAGTTCACTCAAACCCGTGTCCATTGAATCAGTGATGCCATCCAACCATCTCATCCTCTGTCATCCTCTTCTCCTCCTGCCCTCAATCTTTCCCAGCATCAGGATCTTTTCAAATGAGTCAGCTCTTCACATAAGGTGGGCAAAGTATTGGAGTTTCAGCTTCAGCATCAGTCCTTCCAATGAACACCCAGGATTGATCTCCTTTAGGATGGACTGGTTGGATCTCCTTGCAGTCCAAGGGACTCTCAAGAGTTTTCTCCAACACCATAGTTCAAAAGCATCAATTCTTTGGCACTCCCCTTTTTTTATAGTCCAACTCTCACATCCATACATGACCACTGGAAAAACCATAGCCTTGACTAGATGGACCTTTGTTAACAAAGTAATGGCTCTGCTTTTGAATATGCTATCTAGGTTGGTCGTAACTTTCCTTCCAAGGAGCAAGCATCTTTTAATTTCATGGCTGCAGCCACCATCTGCAGTGATTTTGGAGCCCCCAAAATAAAGTCATCCACTGTTTCCCCATCTATTTGCCATGAAGTGATGGGACCAGATGCCATGATCTTAGTTTTCTGAATGTTGAGCTTTAAGCCAACTTGTTCACTCTCCTCTTTCACTTTCATCAAGAGGCTTTTTAGTTCCTCTTCACTTTCTGCCATAAGGGTGCATATCTGCATATCTGAGGTTATTGATATTTCTCCCAGCAATCTTGATTCCAGCTTGTGCTTCATCTAGCCCAGCATTTCTCATGATGTACTCTGTATATAAGTTAAATAAGCAGGGTGACAATATACAGCCTTGATATACTCCTTTTCCTATTTGGAACCAGTCTGTTGTCCCATGTCCAGTTCTAACTGTTGCTTCCTGACCTGCATACAAGTTTCTCAGCAGGCAGGTTAGGTGGTCTGGTTATTCCCATCTCTTTCAGAATTTTCCACAGTTTATTGTGATCCACACAGTCAAAGGCTTTGGCATAGTCAATAAAGCAGAAATAGATATTTTTCTGGAACTCTCTTGCTTTTCAATGATCCAGTGGATGTTGGGAATTTGATCTCTGGTTCCTCTGCCTTTTCGAAAACCAGCTTGAACATCTGGAAGGTCACGGTTCACGTATTGCTGAAGCCTGGCTTGGAGAATGTAAATATACATGCATACTCAAAATATCATATATATACATAGAAAAAAGGCAGGTGTAAACATATCACAATTTTGATAGATGTTAACTATTTGAAAAATTCCAAAAGGATTATGCATTAATATAGTCCATGGAATTCTCCAGGCAAGAATACTGGAGTGGGTAGCTATTGCCTTCTCCAGGGGATCTTCCTGACCCAGGAATCAAACCAGGGTCTCCTGCATTGCAGGCGGATTCTTTACCAGCTGAGCTATCAGGGGAACCCATAAAGAAAATAGTTTTTGTGAAAGAAAGCAAAACCTGTCAAGATGGCAGAAAGAGCTGCTTCCCTGGGTAGGTTTCCAGGGAAGAGTATGACAAAGGGGCCAGTGGAGAAACATCCCAGATTTTCCTGAACCACTTCTTTCGATGTTGCCTTTTTATTTTAAACTAGTGTGAGGTCCAGGGGTATAATGCACATTCACATTCTAATCTTATAAGAAAAATACCCATGGAAAAACTTGATGTGATTTTTCTGAATATCCATGACCTAAAAATATTTTACTTCTGGAGGAGTCAGAACAAAGGGAGATGGAAGGAAGCCTTCTACGCTGTACTGCTGGAGTCACCAGCTTTGACTCTGAGCTTAAGGTGTAGGACTGAGTCGTAAATGCCCATCCACACCTGTTCTAACATCTTTGAGTGACCAGAAAGTTATGGAGTGTAGACATCTTTCAGTAGGAAAGTGGAGTTTGTTGAGGCACATTTGGGGCCACTTTGCAGGGAGAAACCAAGCTAAATCCCATACCATGTTTACAGCCCAATGAGACGAGATTTTTTGAAAAAAAGATTATTTAATTAATTTACTTGGCTGTGTCTGATCTTAGTTGTGGCATGCAGGATCTTGTGTTGTGGTGCACAGGGTGCTCTCTGGTTGTGCTGTGTGGACTCTGTAGTTGCAGCACGTGGGTTTAGTTGCTCCGCGGCATGTGGGATCTTAGTTTCCCCATCAGGGATTCAACCTGCATTCCCTGCATGGGCAGGCAGATGGTTAACCACTGGGCAACCAGGCAAGGCCCAGAGACAAGATTTCTTAGTGGGTGGGTTGCAGGTGCTTTATTATCATGTCCCCTCTGAAGTGCTCCCATATTAACCGGGACTTACGGTTGCTGTCTTTGTTGAACTCTCTCAGCGTGTCACTTTTCAGTTTCAGAAGAAAGATATTTCAATCAAATCACCTTCCATTTAGGACATTAATTAATCAGGGCAAGATTGCCCTGCAATGACCTAAGAGAATGACAGGATGTTTTGATTTACTCTTAATACATATGGGACTTTTCCCCTTGGGCCCAAGCTGTGATACATATACATTTTATAATTAAAATTATGTATTTCACAATTACATACAAGAGTAGGTATTAACTGACAGCATCAACTGCCATCCAGTTTCAGAAGCAGCATGTTAACAAATATATTTAAAAAGGATTAACAAATATGTGAGCCCCACCTCATGGACGCTGGTCCCTGTCCCTTTTCTTCCCTCTCTGGCATTACTGCCATCCTGAATTTGGTGTCACATGCACATGTCAGTTTGCTTTGGGGAGGATAACTTTTCTTGGCAACCATACCCAGTTAAGTAGACGAGAGCTCAAAATACCACTTCCTGACAGACTGTAATGTAATCGCTCTCCTACAGTGGTCGGGGTGAGCCTCCAAAATGGTTTTCTTGGCTGACCTTCCCATTTTCCATTGTGCTGGTCCCACAAGGGTTTGTGTGGAAGGACATGGATCGACTGAAGCTTTTGGTGTTGCTGATGTGGCAGAATCTTCCAGACAGGTGACCCCTGATGACTCATCACAGACCCGGAGTCCTGGTTGGTGCCCTTCAGCATGTGGTATCTTTCTCCAAGATGGGTGGGTGAGTGTGTGTGTGTTTCGGGGCGGCGGGGGGGGGGGGGGGTGGCGGTTACTGGACAAAGCTCCTCAGTATGCCTGTCCTTCCCAGGGCTCTGGCAGAGAACATTGAGTCCAGAGAGTCAGGAAATCCAGCAAGCATCACCTTTTTGTCTCCAATCACGTTTATGATCTTTTCTTGATCAGAGTTCAATTTGTTATCAAAACCCTCCCCTCTTACCCCTGGTGGAACAGCAAACTAATTACTGTTTCTTTTTATCTCAAGTTCCTGCAGTCAGATGTTCTAATTGATGTAGCTAAGAGGATACAAATTAAGTGCAGTGATACTTCCTGAAATACTCTAGGTATTCCACTAAAAAAGGGGTTTCATGGGATATGCTAGTTTAGATAAACCTCTTGAAAAATGACAGAACTTCACAGAACCTTCAGTGTCCTAGTGCTTCCTGGGATTCTCCAAGAGTGAAATAAATATACATGGATGGTTGTCAAAGTCATCATTTTTAAAACTGAAGCATCTCGTGAAATGATGAGCTTGGGACAGACTTTGGGCTCTACTGGAGTGTAGTTATTTACTTTCCATGCATTTCCCCCCACTTTATTATGCTTGCTTTCTAAATGGTTGCTTTGGGCAACAACAGGAACTCTGTGTGTGTGTGTGTGAGAGAGAGAGAGAGAGAGTGAGGGGAGAGGGAGAGAGAGGTGTGTTAACAAGTTGGATCTTTCACAAACTGGTTAATTAGTCTATAAGTCTGCAAATTATAGAAAGCTCACTAAAGGCATTTTTTGAAGGATTTTGGTGTTCTAGCATCTGCATCTCCTCATTCTCCAAATCCCAGTTGTGCCAAATAGATGAAAAGTTAATTCCATTATGGAGTGCAGAACTGCAAAAGGAAGTTCAAAAAAGGCCCTGTTGTTTTTCCATTGCAGCATTTCCCAGGAGTGTCCGTCTTTGGGACCTACTCTGCCGCTAATGGTCTAGTGTTTTTGACAGATTTGCGGTTGTTTCTGCTTCTGGGATGAGCAAACTGCAGGGGAAGTTCCTGTAAAGACTGTGGGGAAAAGGCACAATTAGCAGATAAAAAGCCAGGTGATAGAAAATAAAAAGAGATTGGGTGTTCAGTGTGTTTTAGGGTTGGACACTGACTGAGGGACTAAATTGAACTGAGAGTGGGGGGATTGAAGGCAAGAAGGTCAGGAAACACAAATCATATTTATTGGGATTGGAACAGTGTTTGGCTGTCCTCTTGTCTTTGAGATTTCAGTGATCTGCCCCTGGGGGTGTGTGACCTGGGAAGGCTGAATATTGTTTCTCTTATGTTGACTGGACTTGGTTGTTACATTTATTGAGATTTTCATTAGTGAATTTTTTACCTGAAGGCATTAATTTTTAAGAGTATTATTATTTTAACATACTATTATTTTTAGCAGTATTGTGTACATTTTTTCTCAGCTACTTGAGGTTGAATCGAAAATAACAGTTTTTAAAAGTAGTGAGTTCAGTACAGCTGTATATAAGACCAGTTTTTTAAAAATCTCATGTTGAATGACTAAATTTGCATTTGAAGATGGTGAAGTCAATGCACTGTGTAGAGCTAATGTCTGAGACAAAAGGGAAATGGTACCTTTGACTGTGGGCACCAGACAGTCCAGGTGGCTCTGCTGAGTTTCATGATGAGCTTGTATTAGTTTGTTATTCTAAATGCCCAACTCTCAACCGGTCCTAAAACATGGCGCCCAGGCCCCGTAGTACAGTGGTTGGAACTTCTCTTTCTTTCCACCTCTGCTTACCTAATATGAGATCTTGCAGGCTTCTGCCACAGGTCATACCAGGGCCACTTGACAGGGCTGTTGAGATGGCTGGAGACCTGAGCAGAATAAAGAATATCCTCTTTTCCTCCTGTTATTTATGAAACACACACACACACACGTCTGTGGGAGTGAGCTTCTGCTGAAGGGGGAAATGGGAGACTTCTGACAGTTTCACAATTTATTCACTTTTAATTTCTTTCCCCCATTTTCCTTGTAGGATCTTCTTCATTATGCAGCATGGAAAATGCCTAAATTATTTGCTGTTCCTATTCTTTACTTTGTCAACCATTTAATGGGGGACCATTACATGGGGGGACCATGCTGATGGTCCAGCCTTGGGTTTTGTGAGTGGGAAGGAGATTTTTCAATGAAGGAGACATGGTGTCTGCCTGCCTTAAAAACCTCACTATTGAGTGGGTGGAACTTGTGTGGGTAGCTGGAGAGGCCTTCATGGAGAAAGTGAGTTGTGAGTGTGAAATGAAGTGAGGAGAATGATTCAGATATCAGGAGAGTGGAAGTATTGTGACCAATTTTTTTTTTCAAACATAATTCCCCTTTTCTAAATTGTAGATATTCTACTTATGGCTTCATTGGCTATTTATCTTCTTGTGTAATCCCTTGTGTTCTAATCCATAGGATTAAGCAATGGAATATTTCTTTTCACTGTTGATCAATTCCTCTGTGGGTTGCAGTTGCATCCAGGACTAAATTTGCATTGAAGGATGGCTAAGTTTCAGTGGAGCTGCGTGAAATTCATGTTAGCTTAGGACTAAATGCAGAGTAAAGTGTTTCAGAGGGGCTCCAAACAACAACATTTTTATTTCCTCTTTCCTTTTTGTGCATTGGTATGTTCTTTCTGCAGCTGAGTTGAAGGAGAGCATATTACCGAGATGTTTGTGCATCCTTGATGCCAATTATTTCCTTGTATGTAGGTTATGTAACTATAATAGAATTCTAGGGAAAAAACCTCAGTGGTTCAGGGTGCTTCTTTACAAAAGAGATAAAAGCAGTATATATTTTAATAGAGTCAGATGTAGGACTACTGATGCTATAGGAAAACCTGTGAGAGTTAATAGCTTGGGCTCTGTTGCTGTTCTGGCTAAAACCAAATTTGTTCTTGATGGGAAATTGAGACAAAATTCATTTTGACCAGCCTTTCCTTGCTGTGATGGGCGGTTAAACCATGGTAAGTTTCTGGTGGTGAAGACACTTTGGTGAAATTTTAAAAATAATTCTTGGGGTGCTAGATCCTTGAGTTTACCCATTCTAGTACTCTTGCCTGGAAAATCCCATGGACGGAGGAGCCTGTGAGGCTACAGTTCATGGAGTCGCAAAGAGTCGGACATGACTGAGTGACTTCATTCACCCCAAACTTCAACTCTATTCATGTCCAAAAGTGCCCAATGTGTAGTCAGCCTGGGAAAGTCTCTTCATACTCTCCTGATACATTTAATCATTCCGTTTTCTGTGCTAGTTCCTTATACAGAATGATTTGTGGTTAACTCTCTCTCTCATCAAGGACTCTTCTAGTATGTCTGCATTTCCCAGTCTGCAGACCAGGACTGCCATGTAGGGAGGGCTTAGAAAATATTTGCTGCATTCAATTCATTTGTTGAGAGCCTCTATTGTGGTGTTGGAAGTTCACCAACTCCAGCAGTGTCCTGGAGATCTGTTATTACATCCCATCTATGTCTTCAGAGGCCTTTCAGCAGATTTCTGAGATGAGGTGGTTTGTATTAAAATTCAGTTTCTTGCAAGTAGAGAGAAATATACAGATGGTCTTTATCTCTTATTCCACTGAGATAGGCTTTTTGGAGTGGGGAGGAGAGGGAGGCGGTAAAGTCTTGGTGCTTAGGAATAATTAGAAGTGCTTTTGACAAAACCTGTTTGATTCATTTGGAACCGTGGCTTTTTGGTGACCTTTCATAATCCACTACTAATGGCATTTTCCCCACTGGCATAAATTTTACTTTCTGTTGATAATAACTTGGGTGACACCATTAATATTCTCTTCTTGCTCTGCTGAAAACAACAGCATGTCAAACAAGATGAATGGCAGGGGTTAGATGGAAAGTAATGCTGTTTGCAGTGCAAGCAGTGTGGAAAGGATCCCTGCTAACCAAATGCTTAGACAAAACATGCTTACAGTGGTGCTTGGAAGGATATTCATAATCAGTCTATGGCATCATGTTGATTCAAGATGTCTTTGTTAATGCAAGAGTTTACTTCAAATTTAGGCATAGTGCTGAATATTCAGTGATTGCTATCAAAGGACTTAGTGGGGGGTGTGTGTGTGTGAATGGAGACATTAACTAATGTTCCTTTAAACAAAGGCATAGAATAAGTCCCATTATGTTATAGGTTTTAATGACTTAGACATAGATTCATGGGCCAGTGGAAACAGGTGGGCTCACCTGGTAGAATACATAAGCTGAAGATGAGCTGGGGAAGGGTTTGATCACTTGACTGGCAAGCACCCTTGAACTGCCATGTTTGAGAAAGTGCATTCTTTTCCCTGCCGTCTGCTGGCTGCCAAATGTAGTTTGCCAGGGACTCTGGAGGCCCTGATGATGGGCAAAACCTTAGGCTATTGTAAAGTGTACAGCCTAGAAGAGATGCTCAGTGTTGGTCTGCCTTGGTGAGCTATCAGCATTATAAGTCAGCAGAGTATGTTTTTATAGCCCCTTTGGTCTCAGCTTCAAAATTGTGTCTCTGTATCCCACCGCTGCATCTCTATATGCTTCCCTAGTGGCTCAGAGGGTAAAGCGTCTGCCCGCTATGTGAGATACCGGGGTTCAATCCCTGGGTCAGGAAGATCCCCTGGAGAAGGAAATGGCAACCCACTCCAGTTCTCTTGCCCGGAAAATCCCATGGATGGAGAAGCCTGGTAGGCTATTGTCCATGGGGTCGCAAAAAGTTGGACACGACTGAGCGACTTGACTTCACTTCATGGAATTTAGTGAATGTATGTTATTCACTGTTGATCAACAGAGATGTTTTGTCTGTACAAGGGAGTAATGTGAATAATTCTTTGCAGTAGGATTATACATTAATATACTCATACATACAGTATAGTATGTTTTACATTGAGCTTCCCTGGTGGTAGAAGGGAAGATGGTAAAGAATCTGCCTGCAATGGAGGAGACCTGGGTTCAATCCCTGGGTCAGGACTCTTCTTGAGAATCTTCCCCTGGAAAAGGAAATGGCTACACACTCCAGTGTTCTTGCCTTGGAAATCCATGGACAGGGGAGCCTGGTGGGCTGTAGTCTATGGGGTTGCAAAGATTTGCACATGACCAAGCGACTAAAACATACACACACATTTTTTATGTTATATATAATATATATGATACACATTGAACTTTGTACCATATATCCACTAATATATTAGAATCTGGTAAAAGAGCTTTAACCCACTCCAGTGTTCTTGCCTGGAGAATCCCATGGACAGAGGAACCTGGTGGGCTGCTGTCCATGGGGTCGCACAGAGTCGGATATGACTGAAGCGACTTAGCGTACATGCGTGCAAAAGAGCTTTTTTCCTCAAATTTGTTGAAGGTGTTTAAGAATTATTAGCATGTAGGGAACTTGTATTCTCTTGGTTAAATCCACCTAATTTTTACAGATCTTATGTGTGTGTGTGAGAGAGAGAAACATGATACATTAGTGCCTGAGTACAGAGCTGGAATTCAGGTTTTGTAACACCTGGCACAGCACTGTTTGTACTGTGCTGTGCTCTGTTGCTCCAGTCTTGTCCAACTCTTTGCAACTCCATGGACAGTAGTCTGCCAGGCTCCTCTGTCCATGAGATTCTCCAGGCAAGAATGCTGGAGTGAGTTATCATGCCCTCCTCCAGGGGATCTTCCTGACCCAGGTATCGAACCCGAGTCTCCTGCATCTCCTGCATTGCAAGCGGATTCTTTTCCTGCTGAGCCACTGGGGAAGCCCCTCTCTTTGTACTACCCCACCTAGCTTGTCCTTTCTTTGCTCTTCCCTGAGTCATATCTGGGTAGTGGGAATCCCAAAAGTGAACTCTTAAAGATGCAAAGTAGTGTTTCTCACTGGGCTTCCCTGGTGGCTCAGACAGTAAAGAATTCGCCTACAATGCGGGAGACCTAGGTTTGATCTCTGGGTTGGGAAGATCCCCTGGAGAAGGGCATGGCAACCCACTCCAGTATTCTTGCCCGGAGAATCCCATGGACAGAGGAGCCTGCTGGGCTACAGCCCATGGAGTTACAAAGAGTCAAGACATGACTAAGCGCCTTTCACCACCACTAAGGAATATTTCCCATCTGTCCCTGAAACGGAGGATCAGTGAGGCTGCACTGCACCCCAAGGGTTTGACAGGAAAGCCAGCTTTAGCTGTGAGACATGATATGTCTCTCATTCAGAATTTAATGATCTGAAGAACTCAACTACTTCTAAATTATTTTTCTCGGTTTTAATGAAATTGCTTAGTGTAATTAAGTGCTATGTGGCAGTAAAGCACAATGCACTATTTACAGATCTCTTGTCTCCTAAAGATCAAAATGGGACTGGAAAATTAGTCATGTTCCTGTTAAATTATTTATGAATTACTCTGTGGTTTAATGAGATGGTTGTTAGTGTAAGGGCAAACCAGCTAATTTTCTGCATCAGATTACAGAAGGACATTTTAGATCAAAAATATAAACTATAAGTGTATGTAATTTTACACACCAGTGAGAAAATGGCATAACTCAGGTTGGCTGTCTATGAATGATCTTCTCCAGCCCCCTGTGCAGAATTCTGATCTAGGTTCATGTGTCTGATGTCATCTCGATGAGAATGTATTAGTGAATGCCCAGAC
This sequence comes from Bos taurus, assembly GCF_002263795.3. NCBI lineage: Eukaryota > Metazoa > Chordata > Mammalia > Artiodactyla > Bovidae > Bos > Bos taurus. Next base: position 76,717,080 of record NC_037335.1, on the reverse strand, counting down.
ATAGCTAGTCATTGATATTCGTTTCTCTGCCTGAAGCCTCGGGACAGAATTACACCAGTCGTCCAGAACACAAGGAAGCTAAGGCATTGACATATGTTTATTTAGTATCCACAGCAGTGGACTTTATTATATGTTTTCTTTTGGGGGGTGGAATTAATAGACTGTATCTCTAGATATATGTCAGAAGATAGAGCCTTTCTCTATATTGTTTCTTTTTTTACAACTGCTTTGGTTTTACTAGGGTGCAAATAATATTTCCCAAGCCCAAGTTATTTCCCTTTCAGTAGATCTGAGACTTTTTCTTGACTAATCATTGATATTTTTACTTTGAAAATTGGCAACACGTTTGTAAAATACAGATGTCTATGCTTGACTGAATCCTTTTTCTTTTGCCATATTTCCCCATGATTGATTGAGGGGATTCTGTGACTGGGAAAAATTCCGGTGCCTATGTTATACTCTGTATTGGCAAGGAATATTATTTAAAAACATGCTTACTTGCTCCAGGTCCCTTCCTATAGCTAGTGTGGGAACAGAGAAGGAGCACTTCATCTAGGTAAACTCTTTAAAGAAATTTATTAATACAAAGGGTTGTGGGGGGAAGTTTTATACTAATTGTTAAGAAACACTTTAAACATATTCTCCTAAGGAATAAGCACTTACCCTTTTTTTTCCAAGAGTTTTTTTTTTTTTTTTTTAATTGGAGCACAATTTCTTTACAATGTTGTATCGGTTTCTGCTGTACATTAAAGTGAATCAGCTATACATAAGCATATATTGCCTCCCTTCCACTCCACCCCTACCCCACCTTCTAGGTCATCACAGAGCTGAGCTGAGCTCCCTGTGCTATGCAGCATATTCTCACTAGCTATCTATTTTTTACACATGGTAGTGTATATATATATATATGTCAGTGCTAATATGCACTCATAATATATGTCTCTCAACTTGTCCCTCCCTCCCTTTCCCCCACTGTGTCCACAAGCCCATTCTTTATGTCTGTCTCTATTCCTGTCCTACAGATAGATTCATCAGTACCATTTTTATGCATTCCATATGTATGTGTTAATATAAAGTATTTGTTTTCCTTTTTCTGACTTTCCTTTTTCTGACTTCACTCTGTATGACAGACCCTAGGTTCATCCATGTCACTGCAAATGACCCAGTTTCATTCCCTTTTTGGTTGAGTAATATTCCCTTGTGTATTTGTACAACATCTTTATACATCCATCTGTCAATGGCCGTTTAGATTTCTTCCATTTCCTGGCTATTGTAAATAGTGCTGCAGTGAACACTGGGGTACATATATCTTTTCAAATTATGGTTTTCTCAGGGTGTATGCCTAGTAGTGGGATTGCTGGGTCATACGATAGTTTTATTCCTAGTTTTTAAAGGAACCTCCATATTGTTCTCCATAGTGGCTGTACCAACAGTGCAAGAGGTTCCCTTTTCTCCATATGCTCTCCAGCATTTATTGTTTGTAGATTTTTTTGCTGATACCCATTCAGTCCACTGTGAGGTCATACGTCATTATAGTTTTGATTTGCATTTCTCTAATAATCAGTAATGTTGAATATCTTTTCAGCACTTATCCTTAAGCTCCAAAATTTCAGCAGAAATATTCTCTTCCAATGATGAGAATAAATTCTCTGTAGTGAGTCTGAAGGCCTACTGTGTGCCTTTATAATCAGAAGCTTTTTCTGAAACACATTTCCCATGGTCCGTAGGGGTGTGTGCCGGCTCAGTACATGTACTTGGATTCTTTACACCCAACATAGTTTTAAATTCACACCCGGTCGTTTTATACTGTGCCACAGTTTACATTTGCATCAGACAAGGTTTTAGTTGTAGACGTTAGAATCCACAATAGCTCACTTAAACACAAAAGGGTTTATTAAGTGGTGTAGACTCAATGGCAGAGTGGTAAATGGATTCAAACAGATTCAGGGTGGAGCTCCCAGGAACAGTTCCAAAACCACACTGTCAAAGCAGACTGTCAAAGGTGCTGCTGCCGCTGCCACGACCAGGGGGCTGCCTGCGATGCCAGGGTGTCCCTGCAACAGCTCCTGGTCCGGAATCACGCCTCCTCTGCCATCTCCTAAACTTACAAACACAGCTCATGTGGCTTTCAGAGGTGGGAGTGGGCCCACATTCATGGTTGGATTCTTTGACTTAAATTGGTTTGCTGGTGGCATCCATGCTCCTTCCTGCCTGTGGGTTTGCATGAGCTCTTCCGCCTAAATGGGGTACCTCTATTTCTTCCCTTCTGATTAAATTTCCATCCTCCTTCCTTTTTGGTTTGTAGCCCAAGATATCTTATTTCCAAGAGTCCATCCCTATAGCTGCTGGCTTCAGAAACTTTTCTATTTCATAATGTTCTACAATACTTTTTTTAAAAATAAAAATTGTATATATTTAAGAATGTAAAAATGGTGTTTTGATATATACATTGTAAAATGACTACTACATGTCTATCACATCACATAGTTATCATTTTTGTTGTGAGAACACAAGATCTACTCTCGTAGCAAATTTTAGTATAAAATGCCATATTATCAACTGTAGATACCCTGCTGTACATTAAATCTATAGAACTTATCATCTTACATAATTGAAACTTTCTTCCTACTGACCGGCATCTCCCACTTCCCCTACCTCTCTGCCCTGGTAACCGTCACTGTACTCTCTGTGTCTATGATTTTGACTATTTTAAGATTCCGTATATAAGTGAGATCAGACAGATTTTTTCCTTTCTGTATCTGGTTTATTTCACTTAATATGATGTCTTTCAGGTTCATCCATGAGGACAGGATTTCCTTCTTTTTTAAGGCTGAATAGTATTCACTGTGTATACATATATGTACCACAAATTCCATCTGTCGATAGACACTTAGGCTGTTTCCGTATCTTGGCTGTTGTGAATGATGCTGCACGGAACATGGGAGTGAAGATATCTCTTTAAGATACTGATTTCATTTATTCCAGATATATATGCCAAAGTGGGATTTCTGGATCCTATGGTAGTTCTATTTTAGTTTTTTGAAGAATCTTCATACTGTTTTCCACAATGGCTGCACCAGTTTACATTTCTAGCAACAGTTCACCAGGGTTGTTTTTCTCCATATCCTTGCCAATACTTGATGTCTTTGTCTTTTTGGTAATAGTCATGCTAACAGAGTACTTATTATATTTATGAAAAGTGAAAGTGTTAGTTGCTCAATTGTGTCTGACTCTTTGCGACCCCGTGGACTATAAACCACCAGGCTCATCTGTCCATGAAGTTCTCCAGGCAAGAATACTGGAGTGGGTTGCCATTCCCTTCTCCAGGGGATCTTCCTGACCCAGGGATCGAACTCAGGTTTCCTGCATTGCAAGCAGATTCTTTACCATCTGAGCCACCAGGGCAACCCATCATATTTATGTACCAATTATTTATGTTGTAATATTAAGAAGTTTACATGTCCTATTTTTCTGAGTAGTAACTACACACTTTATACCTGTTTTCATCCCCTAAACCTAGTAGAATATACTATGGTAGACCTTTGTTTTTGGTGTTAACTATAATCATTGACAGCATCAGTTCAGTTCAGTCACTCAGTTGTGTCCGACTCTCTGCCACCCCATGGACTGCAGCATGCCAGTCCATCACCAACTCCCAGAGTTTACTCAAACTCATGTCCATTGAGTCGGTGATGCCATCCAACCATCTCATCCCCTTCTCCTTCCGCCTTCAATCTTTCCCAGCATCAGGGTCTTTTCAAATGAGTCAGTTCTTCACATCAGGTGGCCAAAGTATTGGAGCTTCAGCTTCAGCATCAGTCCTTCCAATGAATATTCAGGGTTGGTTTCCTTTAGGATTGACTGGTTTGCTCTCCTTGCAGTCCAAGGGACTCTCAGGAATCTTCTCCAACATCACAGTTCAAAAGCATCAATTCTTAGGCGCTCAGCTTTCTTTATATCCAACTCCCACATCTGTACTTGACTACTGGAAAAACCATAGCTTTGACTAGATGGACCTTTGTTGGTAAAGTAATGTCTCTGCTTTTTTAATATGCTGTCTAGGTTGTTCATAGCTTTTCTTCCAAGGAGCAAGCGTCTTTTAATTACATGGCTGCAATCACCATCTGCAGTGATTTTGGAGCCCCCCAAAATAAAGTCTGTCACTGTTTCCCCATCTATTCACCATGAAGTGATGGGGCTGGATGCCATGATCTTAGTTTTCTGAATGTTGAGTTTTAAGCCAACTTGTTCACTCTCCTCCTTCACTTTCATCAAGAGGCTCTTTAGTTCTTCTTCACTTTCTGCCATAAGGGTAGTGTCATCTGCATATTTGAGGTTATTGGTATTTCTCCCAGCAATCTTGATTCCAGCTTGTGCTTGATTCCAGCCCAGTGTTTCTTATGATATGCTCTGTATATAAGTTAAATAAGCAGGGTGACAATATACAGCCTTGATGTACTCCTTTCTCAATTTGGAACCAGTCTGTTGTTCCATGTCCAGTTCTAACTGTTGCTTCTTGACCTGCATACAGATTTCTCAGCATGGAGTCTGATTTTTCTTGGAATATTCCATCAACCCTCTTTCGGGCTTTCTACATAGTAAATGCTTAATGGATGCTGTTGGCCACTCCATAGACAGATTGTAGTATCCATCTATGTCTTTAAAAAAGAAAACTCTTTGCTCATTGTTATTTTGTGAGTTACATATAATAACTCACAAAAAACTTTACAGTCTTTGTTGAAATCATCTGGTGGGGAATCCAGCAAATAAGTATCCTTTGAAATTTTCAAACAGGTGGATGCTGCTTCCAAAAGTGTACTTGGTAGGAACTTCCTGTAAATGAACCTTCCTTATGGCTTCCCAAGTGGTTCAATGGTAAAGAAGCTGCCTGCCAATGCAGGAAATGCAGGAGACATGGGTTTGCTGTCTGGGCCATGAAGATCACCTGGAGAAGGAAATGGCAATCCACTCCAGTATTCTTGCCTGGAGAATCCATAGACAGAGAAGCCTGGCGGGCTACAGTCCATGAGGTCACAAAGAGTTGGACATGACTTAGTATGAGCACATACACACATGCACAAGCCTTGTCACCAATGGTTAAGTTGTCCTGGAGACAGTGAAGAGCCTCGAAAGAAGAAAGGCTGGAAAAGTGCTAGTGGTTTGCTGTCTTCGCTTCTGTTTGCTTTGCCTTGTGTCTGATTTGTTAGGAATTTACTTTATATGTAATATATTAAAAAAGCCCAAAACACACCAACAGCGTTTCCCAAGTCAGGATATTGGCTGTCTGCGCAAAGGGTTCTGTGATCAAATACCACTGGGAAAGGTTACAGTACCCCTCTTGGTGATCACAGGGCTCATTAGCATGTAAAGTGCTGTGGGAAAAAGAAACAGATTTGATTTTATTGAGCTTTCAGAGTTTCCCTTCCTTATTAGACTGCTGCTGCTGCTAAGTTGCTTCAGTCGTGTCTGACTCTGTGCGACCCCATAGACGGTTAGGCCATCAGGCTTCCCTGTCCCTGGGATTCTCTAGGCAAGAACACTGGAGTGGGTTGCCATTTCCTTCTCCAATGCATGAAAGTGGGAAGTGAAAGTGAAGTCGCTCAGTCGTGTCCGGCTCTTAGCGACCCCATGGACTGCAGCCCACCAGGCTCCTCCGTCACTCCTCTTTTCTAGATTACTTTGAAACATCTCATAGAATTATTCTTGAAGTGAATACCCTGGAAATTTGGGACAAACCAATGTTTCATACATGGAATTTGAGTTTAAACAAATGATGGTACTTTCGTTGTAAAAAAGTTTGTATTGGATTTCTTACTAATGTGAATTTGTATATACTGATTTTCCTTTAGTGGTGTCATTCTAGTATTTGGTTTTGCAATGTATGGATAGTCTTCTAAATAACAATCATTTTAAAAAGCTGAAAGTAGAATTTCTCTTAGAGAATTGTCCTTTTTTTATCAATATACCTAGAAAAACCATTTTCCCCCTTTGATTTTTATTTTTCTTTAAAATGCCTCTGGTACACAGAATTTGATCAATCATAATCCCTAGTTTATGATACACTCACATCATTGGAACACGGAAGATATCCCTCTTTTTTGTTTATAATAATGTAATTAGTATCCATAAACCTGGGACCTTAGCAGTAAATAACATCTAATATATGTATACTCTCCAACCTCATCTTTCTGCTTCATTCTACCTGGCATAGAGTTAGAAGGAAGAAAGGACAAGAAACAGGAAAAGTTTGTTAAAAATTACATGCTTAAAAATAATCATTTTATATATTAGGCAAGAGTCAGACACAACTTAGTGACTGAACAACAACAACAAATAATACTTCTATTTTAATTTTTTGAGGGATCACCAAATTGTTTTCTATAGCAGCTGCACCAGTTTTCTTCCCACTAGATCTCCAATTTCTTTACATTCTCATCAGCACCTGCTGTTTCTTTTTTTTTTTTTTCAATCAATAACCACTCCAGTGGGTGTGAACAGGTATCTCATCGTGGTTTTGATTAGCATTTTCCAAATGACTAATGATTTTGAGGCTCATTTCATGTTCTCAGGACTCCCCTTGGAGATGTTATGAAAAATATGGACTTTCTCTATAGAAAAGTGAACATATTTTCCCCACATACATTTGCAGAGCATCACAGAGCCCCTGAAACCCATATGGGGAGTCACAGGCCTAGATTTAGAACCCTCCTTAGGGGATTGATATTACGGTTAGGTGGTTCTCTCTAAGCCATCGCTGTGAAGAGAATGAACTGTATAGTTTTACCTTTTGTTAAGCATGAGAAATTCATAGTTCTAAATTGAAATATAAGTCTTTGGACACAGGAGTTTTCATTTGCCAGAATGTAGTTTTGGGATAAGAAATAGAAGTAAGAAGGGAAGCCAGTCCTGGAAAGATGAGCAGGGCTGTGGTTCAGGGAAAGAAAATTGGGCTAAGTCTTCAGTTCAATTCAGTCACTCAGTCGTGTCCGACTCTGTGACCCCATGAATCGCAGCATGCCAGGCCCCCCTGTCCATCACCAACTCCTGGAGTTCACTCAGACTCACGTCCATCGAGTCGGTGATGCCATCCAGCCATCTCATCCTCTGTCATCCCCTTCTCCTCCTGCCCCCAATCCCTCCCAGCATCAGAGTCTTTTCCAATGATTCAACTCTTAGCCTTAGAGCAGCATAAATAGTATTTTAGGATGTACTCATGGGGCGAGATGAGAGTCTGATGGCTCTTCTCACACTGGGAGTTCAAGTCTCAGAGGAAAAGGACAAGCAGTATGTAGATTCTTTTAAGGAAAAGATCCAGACAAGGCCCAGACCTTGGAATGTCTAAAGTGTGTGGAGGAGGGGTGGACAACTGGAAATCCCAGTAGGTAGCACCAGGGAAGCCTGAAAACAGAGGTAGGGATAGTCAGGGGACTGAAGATTCAGGTTGAGAAGCTAATATGTGAGTTGTGGATGATATCTAGGAATAATAGGGCAGAGAGAATACTTTTGCTTCATAGTTTCAATCAAATGATGCTGCTAGTTGAGACAAAAACCTTTTCTTCATGAGAAGAAAGATCTTGACATGGGAGGGTCTTGGTAACCAGCTAAGAGAAGTACAATCAAGGATTCATTGAGGATGTTGGCAACAAAGCCTTTGTGTTCTAGGAAGGGGAGCAGAATGTGATCAAGTTCTGTGTAAGACCAGCAGCCGGCTGGCCCAAGGTCAAGCTGATCATCTGCTGCCCTTAGGGCTGGGCATAACCCATGACTGGAGAGAGGCTTGGACACAGTCCGGGGTACACCTGATTAAGAGGCTTCAGGTGTAGTATTTGGAATTATCCAAGGCAGTATTTTTCAACCTTCTGCTGCTAAGTCACTTCAGTCGTGTCCGACTCTGTGCGACCCCACAGACAGCAGCCCACCAGGCTAGGCATTAAAGTCACCTGGGGAGCTTTGCAAATCCTTGGGGTCCAGCCTGCTCCAGGCTCATTAAATCAGAATTTCTAGGAAGATGAGGTGAGATCCAGGTATCAGTATTTTAAAAAACCATCAGTGATGCTGAAGTGACCCTAAAGCAAAAACCTCTGATTTAAGGGCAAGCAGTCAGACTAATTACACAACCTAGTTGTCTTTGAAAAAATTAGCTCTCAAGTAATTTTGGTTAAGTGCTTCCCTGGTGGCTCAGAGGTTAAAGCATCTGCCTGCAATGCGGGAGAACTGGGTTTGATCCCTGGGTCGAGAAGATCCCCTGGAGAAGGAAATGACAACCGACTCTAGTATTCTTGCCTGGAGAGTCCCATGGATGGAGGAGCCTGGTGGGCTACAGTCCATGGGGTTGCAAAGAGTTGGACATGACTGAGCGAGTTCACTTTCAAACCAGGTTGCTGAGTTCAAAACCGTTTCCCTCATCTTCCTCTACTCATTCAGGGAGAGATTTTCTTGGTCTAGTTATCGAAAGCATCTACAGTGAGCTTTTCAAATTTCATGTGCATACAGATCAGCTGTGGGTTCTGATGCAGTAGGTCTGGGGTAGAGCCTGAGAGATTGCATTTCTAACAAGCACTCAGGGCATGGTGATGCTGCTGGATCACACTTTGAAAAGCAGGATTCTGGACTCATAACCGTGGAGCTGGTTTTCCTTGTTCTTTTATTCATCATATTTGTGGAATGGTGCTTACTACCTGCATGATACTTTGCTGGGTACTGAGAATGTGATGGTGAACAAGAGACAGCCCTTGCCCTCCAGGATCATAAAATCTAGGTGGAAAGGCAATACATTCATTGCTTCATCAAACATTACTTAAATACAATTATGATTAGAGCCACAAAGGAAAAAGTACAAACGTCTATGAAACCATGTGATAGGGAGTCTTGTTCTAGTTAGTGGGACAAGATTGTGACTCACGAGGTAAAGTAAGCCCCAGGAGACCCATGTTGTGTACTGATGCTCACTCTGGTTGTGGGAAACCGGTGACTTTTTTCCTGCAGTTTCCAAAAGTATTGGCTATATTTAGCATATCAACCCTCTTTTCCTGCTGTACATTTTCCCATGGTGGCCTCAGCCAATCTCTTGACTTTCCTTATCCACCCTATCTCCAATTCCACCTCTCTTCTGAGCTCCAGGTTTCTAACTATTGATGAACATCTTAAATTTGGAGACACCTTAACCCTCAGAACCCACATATTCAGGGGGCAAACTCCTTGCCTTCTTCACCACAGCAGCTCCGACGGTGTCACCACTGTGTTTATAACCATTCAAGCAAACACCCAGCATTTTGTTTTAACCAATGTGACTTTTTTATTGTTGATTCAAGGAAGCAACACATATTTTTCTCATTGTTATTGTTTGGTCACTCAGTCGTGTCCCGACTCTTTTGCAACTCCAGGGACCGTAGCCCACCAGGCTCCTCTGTCTGTGGGACTTTCTAGGCAAGAGTACTGGAGTGGGTTGCCATTTCCTACTCCCCAGGGGATCTTCCCAACCCATGGACTGAACCCATGTCTCCTTTAGCATTGCAGAATTGTTTACTGCTGAGCCACTTGTCTACATTTTTCACATAGGATCTGAAATAGGTACACGTTACGTTCATTTGATTTATGTATTACTGAGGTTGAGTATACTCAGCCAATACCCTCTCAGTGAATACTGTTTAAATAAGTGAGACCTGGGGAAGAGAAAAGTTAGAGGCTGTTCATTTAGTCTGGGTATTTTTGTTGTGTATTTTATATATCTTAACTCATTTGCTTCTCCCAGGACCTTTCTAGGCAGATATTGTTGCTTTTCATAGACAAGGAAATTGAGGCTAGTGTGGCCAGGTAGTGGATGACAATAGCATGTGAACTGAGTTTATTCCAACTTCAAAGACCATTGTATACTTTTACTAGGCATCACACTTTATACACTGTAAAGTGTTCTCTAAACTTATTATGAATATATATTTGAAATAAAAGCTCTTTCAAATATTATGAAATTTGTCAAATGAAAATCAGTGACTAATGAAATCAGATTTAATTACTTGAAGATAACTGTGTCTAACCTGCAGCATGTACTCAATAAATATTTGTCCTCTTTCATGGATTCAGATATTCTCTATTTTGATTTTCTTTGGATTTTTCCTTTTCCTTTCCATGCTCCACTCTGGATATTTTCTTCTCCTTGTTGTGGTTCAGTCACTCAGTCATGTCTGACTCTTTGTGACCCCACGGACTGCAGCACGCCAGGCTTCCCTGTCCTTTACCATCTCCCGGAGTTTGCTCAAACTCACCTCTATTGAGTCAGTGATGCCATCCAGCCATCTCATCCTCTGTTGCCCCCTTCTCCTCCTGCCCTCAATCTTTCCCAGCATCAGAGTCTTTTCCACTGAGTCAGCTCTTCACATCAGGTGGCCGAAGTATTGGAGCTTCAGCCTCAGCATCAGTCCTTCCAAAGAATATTCAGGGTTGATTTCCTTTAGGATTGATCTCCTTGCTGTCCAAAGGACTCTCAAGAGTCTTATCCAACACCACAGTTTGAAAGCATCAATTCTTCGGTGCTCATCCTTCTTTATGGTCCAACTCTCACATCCATACATGACCACTGGAAAAACCATAGCTTTGACTATATGGACCTTTGTTGGCAAAGTAATCTCTCTGCTTTTTAATATGCTGTCTAGGTTTGTCATAGCTTTTCATCCAAGGAACAAGCATCTCTTAGTTTCATATTGAAATTTTTTCTACTGAAACATCTTCTAGAACACTAATTCTCTCAACTGGGTTTATTCTGCTGTAAATCCACCTGTAGCATTCTTAATTTCTTCAATTACACTGCATCTTAGTTCTAGAATTTCCATCTAATTTTTAAAATATATGGATTTCAGTGTTTGCTGAGATTTTCATCTTGTCATCTATTTTCTTAAACATGCTCTTCAGTGATTTTTAGCCTAAGTCTAATAACACCTAATAACCCCACTATCTGGATCAACTGTGAGATGATTACTATTGTCTGATTTTATTTTCTTCTTGGTAGTTTTTAATTGGATCTTGGGTATTATAAATGAAAAACTGGGGAGGCTCTTGATGACATGTTCTTTCACAGAGGATTTTTCTTTCTTTAGCTTCTGGCAGGCAGGCACAGTTTTAGAGTAGGAGCAGATAATTTTAATTCAATAATAGAAGGTGTAGCTCTTCAACTGAACAATTGGAGTGTATACAAAGGCTTCTTTGCTTTGATGGCTTCTGAGTTCCAATGATATCTCCTTATTAGTAGTGAGAGCTCTGCTTAGTTTACCATCCCTCTAGCAGATGTTTTTTTGCTCTGATCCTCTTTTTTTCTGTGAAGTTTACAAATCAGCAAATGCCTAAGTGGTGGTGGTGGGGAGACACTGTGGGGCAGCTTCAGGCTTCTTTACTCTGGGAACTTGGTCTTTCAGGTTTTGGTTGTCTTAGTAACTCTTTGATACCTTCAAAGAGAATTTTTTGTTTGTCTTAAAGTGTTGTCTAGGTTTTCTATTTACTTGTCTATCATTGCTAGAAGGTGTTACCTGTTTTTTTTAAAGTCTTAAAATTTAATTAAAGCTGGATTTTGATTCATCAGATTGCCCCAGAAACAGATGCCATTCAGGTGCACAGGTGAGAGATCTGTTTGGGTTGTAGTCTAGTGTGCTATGGGCTCCCCAGGTGGTGCTAGTGGTAAAGAACCCACCTACCAGACCCTGGAGATCCTGGTTTGATCCCTAGGCTGGGAAGATCCCCTGGAGGAGGGCGTGGCAACCCACTCTAGTATTCTTGCCTGGGAAGTCCCATGGACAGAGGAGCCCGGTACAGTCCATAGGGTTGCAAAGAGTCAGACATGACTGGAGTGGCTTCGCACTCCTGCTAGTGCGCTACATGTTCGTCTCACAAGAATCTTGGACTTTTCTCTCATCATAACTTTTGCTTTGCATTCTGAGGAGGTAACAAAAATGAGTGAACTGAATATTATATACTTTATCAGATGTAGAATGGTAGGTTTAGCAGGAAATGGGCTTAAATAAATGATAGAGACAAGAGTAACTCATTCTCTGATTTCTAGTTTGGTCTCCCAGACAGTAACAAAGGGCAGTAATTCTTCCACAGGGAAAGGGAAAACTATGATGATTTCTAGTGGTCTCACCATGCTGGTATTTTTAGTGTACTTTGTCTTTTTAAAGGTTTGCAATTTTGAAGGGTTTGCAATTTTGAAAGTAACACACGTTGAAGTGTTTTCAATGCTGTTTCTCTGTGTTTGTGTCTGTGTATTGATAACATGTGTGTGCACCACACACACAGTACACAGCCTTGTTTTTGTGCCCTCTGCGCTCTCATAGGCACTGAATGCAAAAACATGAGTTCTCCTCAATCTCAACTTCTAGGAAAGCAAAGAAAATGTAAACCAGAGGTTGCCAGGAGTTTATGGCTGTAAGATTTCATCACCTTGCTGTCCTACCTGGAACAGATGGATCAGTCCCCATTTATTTGTTTTTTTACTTCCTTCTCTGCCAGCACTGAGCCTGAATCCTGAAGGAGGCCAAGACAAATTCCTTGTGATAATTTTGAGGGAGGAGCCCCAACTCTTTGGAGAGCAGAAGTTGGCATGAATGCTTTCCTTCAGAGGGTGGTTTTTCCCATTTGAGCTTACTGACCGGCCTCTTCCTTTCCTCTCCCCCTCCTCTTGTTTTTATTATTGTTAGTGGGATTACAAATCAAGTGGATGATCCTGTTTCTAAGAAACTGGAGTTTCATTGTATGGAAAGTCAAAGACATGTGAAAAATGAAACATCACTAGAAAAAACTAAACAGCAACAGAAGTTAGTAAAAGAGGAAGTATGACATGGAGAGTACAGGTTCTGCTGTAGAAATCTGATGAGAGGGGGGCACTTGATTGGAGTCACATGGAAGATTCTGTGGACTTGAGAATTAGGAATTGAGGATTAGGATTTAGAGTTGGCAAAGCATGGGTGGCCATCTCTGTCGGGGAGACTAGATTACAGAAAGGCTTGGGTTCGGGAAGAAGCAAGGTGAGCTTAGGACCTTAGAGTGTTGCATAAGACCATAGGGAAGACATGGGGGAGTCCTACTATGCAGAGCCTCAAAGTCCAGTTGCTGGTTGTGTTTGGACATCCTACAAACAAAGAGGGGACCCTCCAAGGTCTGCAAGGGGGTGTACAGTGATGCTTATTTTAGGAAGGTTGAGTCAAGTGGTGCAGAATGAGTTGGGAAGGGTGATCCCGTAGGCATGGCTGTGATCCCAGTGAGTGTGGTGAGGGTTGGTGACTTGCAGAGGCAGATTGGAGTGTGCTTTTTAGAAAGAACACTGGTGAAGGATTGGCTCTGAATAGAGGCTATTGGCACTTTATGCAAATGAAAATTATGTGCATTTGAAGTAGTATAATGTAAAAATATTAACAAAAATTATAGGAACATTTTTGAAATGACCCCAAACCATTTTTTATCACCTGTGCCAGTCACCTCTCTCGGTCTAGCTTCTATACTTTACAAAATGGATCTATTCACATGAAAAGCAGTTTTTCAGTAAGAAGAATCTGACTTTTCTGTTAACTTGCAAGATAAATTTACAGAGTTATTCTCATGAAAAAGAAAAAAACCCTAATGGAATTCTCTTGTGTCTCTAAGAGGAGGAGCTGGGATGGGATGTGTCTGACCTCCCTGGGTGGATGCTCATGGCCTCACATGAGCTGGTGTGGTGTTCCTCTGGCTGGTGTTCCCCTTTCTTGGTAGCGTTGTCCTCATTCCTGGCTCTAGAATGTCTCCTCCATTGTGATGGTGCCTGGGTAGATGCCAATCAGGAAACGTCATATCCCACAGGGTGTCTGAGTGAGCCACTCTCTCACATGCATTACTGTTGTAGTTTGTTCTGGATGAGCATTTTCTGTGGGCCATGGGACTCGCTTCTTTTGTCAGGAAAGGAGTTCTTGCAGAATTCAGTTTGAGAAATGCTGCATACTTTATGGCCCACCTTGAGTCTTCTCTGAAGATCATGGTGCCCATTAGTACCTTCATTGCTCTGAGAAGTTGGGCAAACCAAGAAATTGGCTGAACACTGTTGAATGCAGTGTTCCCTATACTTATTTGCCCCTGGAACGCTACTTGTACATTACACTTAGTAACGCTGGAATCCACTTCTTCCAGGTGGCCTCTCTGAGAGCAGCAGAGTCCCTTCACAGAGTCATTCACTTGGATGAGCGTAAGGTCCTGCTCCGCACTGTCACAGTGAAAGGGGATTTACACCTATTCTTGTGTTCTAAACTCAGAACAGCCCTCTCAGATCTGAGGAAACTGAAGCTCAGATGAGTTGGGACACCTGTCTAAAGCGACACAGTTAGGAGTGACAGGGCCAGAACTGGAGTCCAGATCAACCCAAATTCCGGGTGGGACACCTTTGCTAGCTCTCTGGAGAGTTTTGAGTTCTCTCAATAAAACAGCAGCTGCTTCATTCAGAGGTTTCCACCACTTAAATACAAATATCTCTGTTGGTAAATAGATATCCCACGTATTTTCAGAGGTGACCTATTTCATTGTGGTCGGAAGTTTTGAACCAGGTTTTGAATGTGTCATGACTCCTTTTCAGCCTTTTCTTATGGGAGAGGACCTGAATACCAGTGCCTGCCCACTGACTCCTCTCTGCCTTTGGACTGAGCAGTGTGGATTCTCGAAGACCTGTCCATTCAGCCCTCAACATCCTGCTCTCATTCTTCAGAAACTGGTGTCCTGCCCATCCCCATTGATCCGCCACTGTGTCCTCAGGCCCTTCTCTGTGAATGATAGCTTGAAACGGTGAGAGGAACACGGTCGCCTCCCAGCATCCTAGCATAAGGCCGAACATTTTGATATAAGACAATGAACAGGGACATGCAGATTATCATCTGTTTTTCTAGTTGCTTGAAAGGTTGCAGGATGTTCAGATGGGCCCGGGAATTTCTGACTGCTCAGAAAGTTTCAGTTTCTTGTTCTTGCTTCTTCTTACCAGTACTGGTCCCCACTTGGCCAGGAGGGCAGGCAGCCAGATTGGCTTCCTGTGTTGTCGAGTCTGTTCTGTGTGTACTTACAGAGCAAGGGCTTGTTCATTCATCTTTTTTCCCCTCAGTTTCCTCTTACTAGCCAAGAAGTGGAAGGTTGTCTACCTCGCCCCCCCTAATTATCATGGGATAGAGTTAGGTGCGAGCAGGTTTCCTCTAGCAGTTAAGCAGGGCCATTTAAGTCGTTTGCGTCTATGTTCTGTTGTTTATGTTGTTAGTTGCTCAGTCGTGTCTGACTCTTTGCGACCCCACGGACTGTAGCCCACCAGGCTCTTCTGTCCATGGGATTTTCCAGAAACAAGAAAAATAGAGTGGGTTGCCTTTCCCTTCTCCAAGGGATCTTCCCAACCTAGATATCAAACCCGAGTTTCCTGCACTACAGACAGATTCTTTACTGCCTGAGCCACCAGGGAAGCATGTTCTGTTAGTAACAGTTAATTAAAGACTTAGCAACTAAATAGATGAGAGGAAATGTTCCATCTCGTTTAAGACTTGATCGTTCAGTCAGTTTTGCTAAAAGTGAGAGAAAAGTAGAATAACCCCAAAATGAAATCCACAGGTTATCTCCAACCTTCGAGTCATCCAGCCCTCAAATGCTCATTTATTGCTTGTTGGCCACATGCAGAGCACTATGTGAGATCTTGGGCATAAAAAAATCATCTCATCAGATCTTCCAAATCAATGTGTGTGCTCTGTTTGTGAATGTGGACCCTCCCGGGATGCCAAAAGGAGCTCCTTCCCTGGGGCAAGGTGTGCTCTGTGCTGTTACCAAGCAAGGTGAGTTACATGTATTGTCATATTTAAATCTCAAAACATCCCCATGTGACTGATCTGAGGAAATTGAGGCTCAGAAGAGTTAGGGAGCTCATCTAAAGTTATACGGGACATGGCAGGGTCCGAACTGAAGCCCAGATCAACCCTGAATCCACTGTGGGATCCCATTGTCCTTTTTCTTATGTGATGGGATTGGATCCAGATCCTTCTTGCCTGGAGCTCTTCTAGATGAGCTCTGGGGGAAGAAAGACATGTTGGAGCTTCAGGGCAGTTGGAATCGGGGGCTGTGTGTAGTAAGATCCTTTCCTTCATTAAAAATATCTTTTCCATTTGCTGCATCAGTTTTTGGTTAAGAGCTCGTAGATCCTCTTAGCCAGCCTTATTGGTTCAGCACTCTGGACCAGCTGCATTTTATAAAGTACAGATGCCCAGTGCTGTCCCCAGAGGTCCCTGTCTTGGGAATGTCTGCTTTTGCAAAGCTCCATGGGATTCCAGCATACATACAAGTTTGAGAACCAGTGGACCTGCGGTGACTCATTCTGGCCCTTTAAGTCATTACTGCTCATCCAGGCTTCCTCCCCACCCCTATCTTAGTTTTCTGAGACATCACATGGGTGAGGAGGCATTGGGTGTGTGAGTTTTAATTATGTATGACTCTGGAGCCTTTATCTGACAACCACTGGTTTCTAATTTCCATCTCAGCTTTGAATTCAGTCATCTCTCTGACCCCCAATTTAATGCTTATTTTTTAAAGGATGCTCATGCTCTTATTTAATTCTGTGCATTTAGTAAGATGTTTGGGCATTTTATCTTTTTTTTTTTAACTTTTATTTTAAAAATTTATTTATTTTAATTGGAGGATAGTTACTTTGAGTATAGTGTTGGTTTCTGCCAACATCAATCAACCATAGATGATACATACGTCCCCTCCCACTTGAACCTCCTTCCCACCTCCCATCCCATCCCACCCTTCTAGGTTATCATACATCATACAGCAAATTCCCACTGGCTATCTGTTTCACATATTGTAATGTATATGTTCCAATGTCACTCTCCCAATTCGTTCCACCTTCTCCCTCCCACACTGTGTCACAAGTCTGTTCTTTAGGTCTATGTCTCCTTTGCTGGGCATTTTATCTTTATCAGTAACTTGGAGGTGGTGAAATGATTAGGTTTTAAGTTTCTCCTCCACAAGTGATAGCCTCATGAATAAACTATGACTCCTTTCGCTCACCAGGCACTTCTGTACTGCCCTGCACTCTCTAACTTGCCTTTGTGATTTGGGGCTGTAGAAATTAAAATACCTCATGGCATGGGGGATATCCTCAAGCCCTTTGACCTGTAGCTATACCATCTAGTGATGGTCCAAGGAACATGCTGGCTTTCTCAGAACTGGCATTATCAGGGTGTAGTTTTGCTTGAATCTCTTCTGGGTTGATTTTGCCACAGTTGAGCTCTTTCAGAGCGACCTGAATAACAGTTAACCCTGGGTTGTGAACTGCTATGTACCAGCTGTGGAGATGAGAGTCCATCCTTGGCTCACTTTGGGTAAACCAGAGTTTTAGTTTTTGTCTGTGTCTTTCTCTGACTTGGGTGGCCTTTATTCATTTGCTTGGTAATGGGTTGTCTCCAACCAGTGTAATTCCTCATCCCTGTTGACAGCTGTACCTTGTCAGATTTTAGTTGAACCTCCTTTGAGTACCGTCTACATAGTTGGACGTTGGTAGGACACTTTGGGGTGGCCTGCCTGAATTAGCTATAGCAAGGGCTGCGTCTTGCTGCTGCTGCTGCTGCTAAGTCGCTTCAGTCGTGTCCGACTCTGTACGACCCCATAGACGGAAGCCCACCAGGCTCCCCCATCCTTGAGATTCTCCAGGCAAGAACACTGGAGTGGGTTGCCATTTCCTTCTCCAATGCATGAAAGTGAAAAGTGAAAGGGAAGTCGTTCAGTTGTGTCCAACTCTTAGCGACCCCATGGACTACAGCCTACCAGGCTCCTCCATCCATGGGATTTTTCAGGCAAGAGTACTGGAGTGGGGTGCCATTGCCTTCTCTGAAGGGCTGCATCTTAGCTCCTGGCATTTCCAGGGCTGGTGTCTTTTATCAGGTTGGAGGGTGTGGGTATGTTCATGAGTGTCCTCAGGGCTCAGGGCAGGGCTCCAAGTCAAAGCCACAGCTGTCTTTTGGCTGCTTGGCTGCTGTCATGGGCTCAGAGGACCTTCCTGTCCCTCTCCACTCACCCCCAGGCCCTGTGTTGCCTGGGTGCCTATTCCTCTCCAGGCCCCAAAGCGGGGGCAAAGGTCAGGAGACTGGGTGAGCAATTATGTTTATCCTTTCTGTTAATTGCCCAAAAGTTTCTGCAAACAAGTTTACTAATCTTGCCGTTGGACGAGGGTGGGAGCAGTTTGTTGTTATTCAGTTGCTAAGTTATGTCTGACTCTTTGCAATCCCATGGACAGCAGCACGCCAGGCTTCCCTGTCCTTCACGGTCTCCCAGAGTTTGCTGAAACTCAGGTTCATTGAGTCGGTGATTCCATCCAACCATCTCATCCTCTGTTGCCCCTTCTCCTGCCCTCAATCTTTTCCAGCATCAAGGTCTTTTCCAAATGAGTTGGCTCTTCTCATCAGGTGGCCATAATATTGGAGCTTTAGCTTCAACATCAGTTTTTCCAGTAAAATTCAGGGTTAGCTTCCTTTAGGAATGACTGGTTTGATCTCCTTGCTGTCCAAGGAACTATCAGCAGTTTACCAAGCCTCAGATTTTCTGAGGAATCAAGGACAGTAGGGACATGTGGAGTTCCCACGCACTGGGAACTAGATCTAGCAGGACTTGACTTGTCTGGGCTCTGAATCTAAGTGGTTTCTCATGGTTAGTGTTAAGAACAAACGAACTTACTCACTCCCGATGCTTGGGCCAACTCTGTTCACCTCGCTGCACTTCTCTGTGTGGTATGTGCTTGCAGAATCATTCAGTTCAGAACTCTGCTACCTGAAATTCCTGGTTGGGTTACTTCTCTCTGTAAAGCAAGGATTCACTGAATGTAATTTGAGAATTTAGCTTCAGGTGGTTGTTAAGGTTTTTGGTGATATTCCTGGAAAAGACACACAAATCGAAATGACTTAAGTTCTATTTTCTCATGGAAATAAAGTTTATCAAGGGGCTATCTTGGATCTCTCTTTTAGCTTCTTCATTTGAAATAGTTTCAAATGACTACAAAATTTATAGTTCACTTTCTTATGGAAATGATCACAAAACTACATTTAATCAAAGGGCCTTAGCCCTAGGCAATGTCATTTTTACATGGTGTCTAACAAGATGTATTACTGACAGTGAGCTCAGAAATAGATTTTTTTTGGCTGATGTCTTTATTCTCAAATTAAAACAATTTTTTTCTTTCTAATGGTAGCTGGCACTGAGATCTTGGCGTGACCCACATCCATCTGATGTTGTATGATAGAGAAACAGTAAAACTTGCATCTTAACATCCAGCAAGACCTTGGATGTTTAAAAGCATCTCATGTTTGTTAATACTTCAAAAAAATCAAACTGTTCACTATGACAGAAATCAGTGGATAGGATTTTGGTGGCAGGGAAGTTTCTGTGAATTAACAATGCGGTATTCAAACTGAGAAAGTCTCTGGTGGAGCCCATGAACTCTCTGGAGACAAGAGTCAAGATGGCAGAATTCTGTAGAGTGCTGGCCAATCACAGCGTAACCACTTCATCCTGTGTTGGTGAGGCTAAAGGAGGTTTGCCTGCACAGCTTTCAAAAGTACATGTCAGCTGGGGTTTCCCTGGAGGTCCAGTGGTTAACACTCTGTGCTTCCACTGCGGGGGCACAGGTTCAATCCCTGGTCAGAGATCTAAGTATGTATGGGGCAATTAAGATGGAATCAACTCAGGTAAACTTTGTTTAACATGGTGCATACTGTGGACTGCTATGCAGTGTTGACATTATTTTACTGGGACAAATTAGAAGGGTGTGTGAATTTCAAAAGGATCTCTTTTGGCAAGCTTATCACAGGTACATTAGAAGAATCTTTTAGTTCTTAATGGTTGCTTTTTTAGTTGCTTTTTTAGTTCTTAATGGTTGCTGAATGGTCATCTCAGAAGTCAAGACAGAGCTCTCTGCTTTATTATTACTTTTCACTCAGAGCAAAATTTCTCCAAATCCCTGTTGTGATAATAGTTTTGAAGATGGTTTGTTTCCTGACCAAACACAGATAACAGGTACTCAACCACTGGGCTTCCTGTTGAGGTCAAGATTGTGCTGTAATTCTTTCAAACTAGCCAGGCAACATCTTTTGGTTCAGGTGACACCTGCCCATTTCTTCACCATTTATGAAAGACATCTTTCTAGCACTAATGCTTTCTTTAAGGATATCTTTATGGGAGATTGTTTAGTGTTTTACCAAAGGATTGACACATCGACATTCTTTTGCTTGTTTAAGAACCTGCTGGATATTAAGAGGCAAGTCTTTAGAGAACAAACTTATGGTTACCAGTGGGGAAGGATGGTTGGAAGGGCTAGTTAGGGAGTTTGGGATTGACATATACACACTGCTATATTTAAAATGGATAACCAACGGTAAGATAACTTACTGTAGAGCACATGGAACTCTGCTCAATGTTATGTGGCAGCCTGGATGGGAGGGGAGGATGAGGGAGAATGGATACATGTATATTATGACTGAGTCCTTTTGCTATCTATCAGAAACTATCACAACATTTTTAATCAGCTATACTCCAATATAAAATAGTTTAAAAAAGATGGAAGTCTTATGGTGTCTCTGTTAAACCTAAGCACAGTTACTGATTAGCTGGGAGAGGAAAGGTTAGGTGGAAACTTGCTTGTCAGCAATGGGAATGTGATTTTTCTAGTCCCCCTTGTTTACTTTTGGGGGGGTCCAGCATCTTTTGGGGGTGGTCCAGATTGGATTCTTCCACTTCAAACCTTCTCACGAAAACTCACTACCTCCGTCGGGTTTACTAAACAGTTGGACATTTTGTAGTTAATCTCCCCTCTATGCTTGTGAGTGTGTAGCAAGTGTTAGAATTATTCTGGGTTGCTCACAGGGAATCCGAGTTGAAGTTCAACACACCAGAGATGTGTTTTGAAATGACACAGCTCTAGATACTGTTTCAAGCTCTTCCATATTTGCTCGTACCAGTTGGCACCCATTTCCTTGGCAGTCTTTCTATGAACTGGGTACCTAGAAGGTTTGACTCTCAGTGGCCTGGTGGGGTGTGGCATCTGTTTAGGTAAATGCTCAGCACACCGGGTGTAAATCTGCTCTTTTCCCTGATGAACAAGCAGATCCCTTTCTCAGAAACATGCAGCAGACAATTATGCAGCACAGGCCCAGAACTCTGGACCTGGGAGGATCACAGAACTCAGCCTCATAGCCTTTCTGTGTCAGGTAAGAATTTACAACAAGGATTTTGCCAATTTGTTAGGGGCTGAATTGAGTCCTAAAATCCATGTGTTGAAGCCCTAGTCCCCAGTACCTCAGAATGTGACTGTATTTGGAGACAGAACCTTTAAAGAGATGGACGTAAGGTAAAATAAGGTCACGTGGTGAGCCCTAGTCCAATAGACTGGTGTCCTTATAAGGAATGGAGGTTAAGTCACGCGTAGCAGTGTTGATGGGCCTACAGTCTGTCATGCAGAGTGAAGTTAATCAGAAGGAGGAATACAAATGTCATATATTAATGCATATATAGAGAATCTGGAAAATAGAAGGTGAACCTGTTTTCAGGGCAAGAATAGAGATCCAGATGTAGAGAACGGATGTGTGGACACAGACAGGGAAGGAGAGGGTGGGACAAATTGAAAGAGTAGCATTGATATATACATGCTGCTGCTGCTGCTGCTAAGTCGCTTCAGTCGTGCCTGACTCTGTGTGACCCCAGAGATGGCAGCCCACCAGGCTCCCCCGTCCCTGGGATTCTCCAGGCAAGAACACTGGAGTGGGTTGCCATTTCCTTCTTCTATGCATGAAAGGAAAAGTGAAAGTGAAATCGCTCAATCGTGTCTGACTCTTAGCGACCCCATGGACTACAGCCCACCAGGCTCCTCCATCCATGGAATTTTCCAGGCGAGAGTACTGGAGTGGGGTGCCATTGCCTTCCATGTGTAAAATGGTATAAAGGAAGATGGGTTCCCCCGGTGGCTCAGCGATAAAGAATACGCCTGCAATGCAGGAACCACAGGGGATGGGGGTTTGATCCCTGGATTGGAAAGATCCCTTGGAGGAGGGCACAGCAACCTATTCCAGTATTCTTGCCTGGAGAGTCCCATGGACAGAGGAGCCTGGCAGGCTACAGTCCATAGAGTTGCAAACAGTTGGACACAACTGAAGCAACTGAGCACATGTGTAAAGTAGCTAGTGGGAAGCTGCTCTACAGCACAGGGAGCTCAGCTCGGTGCTCTGTGATGACCCAGAGGGGTGGGAGAGAGGTGGGTGGGAGAGAGGTTCAAGAGGGAGTGGATATATGTATACTTAAAGTTGATTCATTTTGTTGTACAACAGAAACCAATGCAACATTGTAATGCAATTATGCTCCAATAAAAAGTAATAATAATAAAACAAATGGAAGTTAAAACACAGATACATACAAAGGGCGCAGACCATGTGAGGACACAGGAGAAACTGGCCATCGACCAGCCAACGAGAGAGGCCTCAGAAGAAACCAGCCCTGCCGACATCTTTACCTCAGACTTCCAGTCTCCAGAGCTGTGAGGCAATAGATGTCTGCTGTGTAAGCCGCCCAGTCTGTGGTGTTTCGTCATGGTGCCCCTGGCCACTCAAAATACACCCTGCTAGGCAGTCTTTGTTGCCAGAAGGAAAGCAAAGTGTCTTTTGGAGATATTTGGCTCAAACTAGAATACAAATTCTTAAAGAAAAAAATTGCTGAAAAGCCAAACCCACTTCTCCTGGTAGTGATAACTTCAGGACCTCTGCTCTCCTCAGGAATCATAGAGAAGCCCACTAATGTCCAGACTGACTGACAGGGTCTCGACAGTTCTGCCTGTCCCCTTGTGTTTTGCTCCCTTTTATTTGCCCCCAGGACTGGGTGCTCGCAGTACTCGAGTTACAGAATGTTGAGGACCTGGGTTGCTGCCCGAGGCGCAGCAGTTGGATTTTGCAAATGAGATGAGGCACTTCCAAATGGAAACCATTTCTTATAGAAAGCCCCAGAATGGTCTAAACAGATGAGCCCCTTTAAGGCATTTCATGATTTATCTTCAGAGTGTCTTTGAGAATTTTGTTGTTGGTCAGTTTAAAGTGCATGGTTAAGACTTTTTCTAATTAAATAAAAATGTACAAATGACTTGAACACCAGTATAATTGATTTGGTAGAAAATAGGCCTTACTTTCTAGTACTTTATTCCCCACCATATGCTGGATTTTAAAGGTGAGAGAGCATGTCAGTTTAATCAAGGTAGCTGGCTGCCAGGGGAAGCATGTAGACAGGTTCCATTGTTAGGCCTTTTATGATATTAATGTAAATGTTTGTTTCTGTGACTTATGTGCAGATTTCCCCTTTCCAAAGAGTTTTGTTTCAGCACACAGAGGACTGTTTTTGCAGAACACTGGAAAAATGAAAAAAGAAAAAGTCAAGCAGAAAGGCCTGGAATTTTCCTATAATCTGGAGGATGATTTGTGGGGTATCTGCATTAGGGAGGGAGGGAAGAAGGAAGGAAGGAAGGAAGGAAGGAAGGGGAGGCTGGAGTTTGGGGAAGAACCTGGAACAGGAGTCAGGATGCTCAGTTGTTAACACACTGTGCACTCTCAGGCATGTTCATTACCTGTTCCCCATCTGTCCCATCTTCATCATCCCCTATCAGCTCACAAGGTTGTTGGTGAGATTGAAAGGAAAGAGTGTGAAAATAAAGAATAGAGTGCCAGTTGAGTTTAATAAGAGTCTCTAGGAGTCAGTGATCCTAGAGAACCTCATTAATCTTTGATCAATTTTATTGTCCAAGTGGGAGAGAGCTTCTCAGAGGGGCTGAAAATCCACGACATGGGAACAAGGTGTCAATTAGAAAGAGCTATTCATGGTTAAACTGCCTCTGACACAGATGAGTCCTGGGAGGCCTTTGGTCAGGCCTTGGTGTGTCTGGGAAGCTTGAGCCCACTTTCTGAGAGCCTTTTCTCCAGGAAATGCTGACCAAGAAGATCCCAGACCTCTTGGGGGAGTGAGTGCATTTAATCTCAGGGTGGGGAGGTGTGACGTGTGAGATCTCCTATCCTTCATCATCTGATGTGAGCGAGCAAGTGCCCCACTTGGGAGAGATGCTGATTCCTGAACCAGCAGGTGGGACTGAGGCTTTGAGCTTAGATCTGGAAGCAGCTGGGTGTTACCAGGTGGTTACCAGTAGTGGTAAGTAGGAGATGCAAGAGACGCAGGTTTGATCCTTGGGTCAGGAAGGTCCCCTGGAGTAGGAAATGGCAACCCACTCCAGTATCATGCCTGAAAAATTCTGTGGACAGAGGAGCCTAGTGGGCTATACAGCCCGTGGGGTCACAAAGAGTTGGACATGACTGAGTGACTGAGCACACAGAATACACACATACACTGGAGGCAACTGCCTGGTCCTTTTAGAACCAGAAAATGATGGCTGCATAATACTGTGGTCTCTGATCAGAATAGTCATTCTCTGCCAGCCTTGATGAAGGAGTTCCTGAATAATTCACGAGGATTGACGACCTTCAGCGATAACAATGGGAATGGCTCAGTCTGAAGTTCAGAGGGTGCTGGCTACTCCTGGCAGGTGTCACATGTATTATTCTATAGTTCTAGAGCTCAGAAGTCTGAATGGATCTCACTGGGCTAAATATCAAGGTGTCAGTAGGGCTATGTTTCTTCTGGAGGCTTTAGGGGATAATGTTTCCTTGCCTTTTCTAGCTTCTGGAAGTCTCCTGCATTCCTTGGCTTCTGGTTCCTTATGCCATCTTCAAAGCCAACATCTTCAAGTATTTCTCTGGCTCTCAATATCTTTGCCTATTTCCACGTCTATGGACCCTGTGATAATGTTTGGTTCACCTGGATAATCCAGGCTCCTCTCAAGGTCAGCTGATTAACAACCTTACTTCGACCTGCAACATTAATTCGCCTTTGTCCTATAACCTCACATATCCATGACTTCTGGGGAAAATGCCATGGACATCTTTGGAGAGCAGTTACTCTGCCTACCATACCCCATCAGCATCCTTGTCACTCATATGGTAATTGCCTCTCACTTTGGTTCTCCTGGAGACTCCTAGAGCTCAGGGTTTGTTTGTTTCTTGCTGCCTTTCCAGCAATTTGTACAGACATTTCAAACAGGAAGCTTTGAGATGATGATGTGATCTGCGCAGTGTTATGAATAGATTTAAATTGTTTACCAACATTTAAAAATTAGACTTTTCATGAAAACTGTGAGTCCTTTTTTGTGAAAAGCATGAAACTTGGCAGCACTGAGCATGTGGCACAAGGGGATGTCTTGGTGGCCTCTGTGTCTTGGGGAAGCCCTGGGGCAGAAGTGAGGATGAGATGCTGTCAGCATAACAATGAGCTGGAGCCTGGGTCGAACTAGGTTGAAATAAGGGGTGAGGCTGAGAGCATGTGAGTCAGGGCACCAGATGTGTCTGCTTGTAGAAAGTTGGAAATGTTCCAGCTGGGAATCAGGGTTCAGGGGGCCCAGGATCAGGAGACAGGGGGTGAACAAGCAGACAGACTGAACTCACTGATAGAATGTCAAAGTCCAGGGCCAAGTGGCCAGAACTTTGAGGAGTGTGTGGGTTGATGGCCATGAACACTCCTAAATGATGAATAAATGGAGTCTGTCGATTCTCTTAAGACTCAACTTCAATTTTCCTCTCCCAGCCTCCTGGATTACATCACATGACCTTTTACTATTGCTGTTTACCTGAGTAAGGTCAGCTGCCAGGAGTTTAACTTTTCCTTCTGTTCACTCTGTTGGGTGGGGGCCAGCTAATGAACAGTGAAATTACCTGATGGCAGGTGGCAGAAAGCTAGCTGAGTATAACCAAATGTCTATAATGATAAACATTTATTAAATTAAAGAATAATTACTTCATAAATGTAAACTGAGCATACTTTTTCCTATTGTAGCTCTTCAGTTTGTTTCCTTAGATTTTTTCTGGTACCAAGTTCCTTGTTTCATCTAGCATTTTCTTTGCCTGTGGAATTTCTGTATTTGATAAAGCTTGCCATTATGACTGTATTTTTTTTTCCAGATTTATTGAGATATAAATAACATAATACTGTGAGTTTAAGGTGTACAATGTAATGCTTTGATACACATATATATTGCGAAATGTTTACCACAATAAGGTTAGTTAATGCCTCTATCACTTCACATAATTACCCTTTGTTTTTATTATGGAGAGAACATTAAAGCTCTATTCTCATACTACATATTTCAAGGGTACAATATAGTATTGTTAGCTATAGTTCCCATGCTGTACATCAGATGCCCAGAACTTACTCATTACTGGAGGTTTATACCCTTTACCCACATCTCCCCATTTCCTGCACCTCCTGTGGCCCTTGGCAGCCCCCATTCTACTTTATTTTTCTGAGTTTGATGTTTTTCGATTCCACATAAAAGTGAGGTCATATGATATATGTCTTTTTCTGACTTATTTCACTTAGCATAATGCCCTCAAGGCCATTACTGCATCTTGATTTTAAATATTTTCTGCTAACTTTTCCATTTTTCTGGATTTTAAGTTAATTCAATGTAGTCTTTTTGTGTCCTTAATCCCCTTGCTTTTTATTTCTGTGAATTGTGCCCCTCCTGGAAGTCCTCAGGACTCATTATCCCATCACAGGCTTTGCAAGTGATGACTTGGGAATCCATTTGGTAGAATCTGTCTGTTTGGCTTTATGGAAGCTGTGTGCACAGATGAGATAATCAGTACCATTGTAAGGGTCTTGAGCTGAGTGAGTTCCATGTCCTCATAGAATTTATCCATTCCAGATTTCAGAATGCATTTCTCGTCCCCCTCAGATAGAAGAGGGTATGTGATAGAACAGACACTCCTGTCAGTTGACTCCTTGGACAGGTCCCAGGGTTTGTAATACCTACATTGCACATAGAAATCTCTGTTCTTTGGTTTCAGTGGTTACTGACCCCCAAGCTGTAGCCATACATCCAGCAAATGCATGTCAAAATGAAGGGGAGTGAAGGCCTCTTTACCCAACTTCTCTTAGAAAAGCCACTCATCATCCATTAATCATAATATCAGGAATATTTTTTCAGCTGGGAGGGACCTCAAGGAAAAATCCACTTCAGTGGATTTATTTTCAGTGGTCTAACAGGTGAGGAGCTGGAGGTTACAGGGGTCAAGTGACTGGGCTGGTTCACTCAGTGAACCAGCAGCCAAGACCCGTCTCATTCAGAACCCAGGTGACCTAACTCTGTTGCTGATCTGAAGGATGGGAATTCATGGGGTCAGTGAGAGTGTGTGTGACATGTGAAGAACCATTTTGCTTTACCTTCATTTTGGCCTCCATCTGTTTTTTACTGGTTAAGTGCAGAAAAGTCATGTTGCATAAAGCAGACTCCCATGTATAGTATTGATATTTCTGAGTAGTTGAACTTAAGCAGGTGTTGGGTGGTGTTCTCTCTACAAGTTTTTATAAGGCTTTTACCTGTGTCAACATTATGAATTAGTTTATTAGAAGAGATTGGGCAATATTGTAATTAGGTATTTGTCTTTATTGCTCATGTGAACCTAATATATCCCTTTATAGAGCAGTGTCATGCCTTGAGTTTTATAGCTTGGTTTCTGTTAACAAATTCGGAGTGCTTCATTCATTAGCCTTCTTGTATCCCTTAGCTTGTATTAAGTTGTACTTTTCCCTATTGAAACAGAATTTTAAAATTATTTAAAACATTCAGAAATTACTGTTTCAGTGAGATAATATTTATCACTTAGCTCAATGAACACACACAATACATTGTATTGACAAAGAGGCAGTGAAGAAAGATGCTCTTATATCTATCTGGTAGGAATTAAATTGTATAACCCTTTGGAGGACTCTTTTGTAACCCTAATCAAAATATTAAGTATATATATGTGTATATAATATATGTATAGAGTAACCACTCTTTGACTCAGCATTCATTCTAGGAATGTGTTATGGACATTCTTGAGCATTCTGAAATTGCATATATTTGGGAGTATTCAGAGCAGTACTGTTTGCTTCAGAGGATTTGAAACTGTCTCTCCATCTATGGGAGAGAATCTAAATCAAACATGGCACATCTATGAGGTAGTATATACAGATATTAAATCATTATTGTACACCTGAGACTAATACAATGTTCTGTGTCAGCTTTACCTCAATTAAAAAAGAGAATGCAGCAGCTCCATATACATTAATCTGAAAAGATCTCTAAGATAAACCATTAAATGAAATCAGCAAGGTGTCACCATTTGTACTAAAAGAGGCAGATAATATATACATGATTGCTTATTTATGTGTGGAATCTCTGGGCATATGTATAAGGAATAATATTGGTGATAGCTCAGCTGGTAAAGAATCTGCCTGCGATGCAGGAGACCCTGGTTAGATTCCTGGGTTGGGAATATCCCCTGGAGAAGGGAAAGGCTACCCACTCCAGTATTCTTGGGCTTCCCTTGTGGCTAAGCTAGTAAACAATCTGCCTGCAGTGCGGGAGACCTGGGTTCAATCCCTGGGTTGCAGGAAGATCCCCTGGAGAAGGGAAAGGTTACCCACTCCAGTATTCTGGCCTGGAGAATTCCACAGACTGTATAGTCCATGGGGTCGCAAAAAGTTGGACACGACTGAGTGACTCTCACTTTCACATATGGGGATGGCCACAGGGTGGCTGGGGTCAAGGGCAGGAAGAGGCTTACTTTTCACTGTAAACCCTTTTGTATATTTTGTACCATTCAAAAATCCTAATTTAAAGTTTATTTTGGGAAGGAAAAAAGACATATGTAAATAATTTCCAATCTTCCCATTTAATGATTATGGAATACACTGAATTCTTCCTACTATTCTTACTGTGAACTGTATGCTATGGGTATGAACATTTGTAGTCATGTGTAATATTTAAATTTATATTCCTTCATATGTGACTTGGGTGGTGACTAAAAAAAAAATTATTTTTCTATCTGAAAGCACCTGTGGCAGATTCATGTTGATGTATAGCAAAACTAATACAATATTGTAAAGTAATTAGCCTCTAATTAAAATAAATTTAATTAAAAAAAGAAATTTCTACTGTCAGATAGTTACTTATCTCAAGTTAAAAACATCTTTTAAAAACACACTTATACATATGCAATTCTAAAATATGCCAAGTCACATAACTGCTTAGGGAGACATGAATGTATAGTGAAAGTATGATGAAATGTACAGGCATCCTAAATACTAATGCTGTGAGATCAGTGATGAGGGACAGTATGGGGTAGAATTCAGGAGGGATGGGTGCATGGTTGTTCATTACATTTGAAAAATATCTTCTTGTACATTTCAAACATTACATAATTACAAAAATTAATCTGTGTTTCTAACTGCTGAGAAATTATAGTCAGGCTTCTGTGAAATCATAGGATGCAGAAACAGTATGGGCATAGATAACCTTTATTTTTCTTGCTTTCTGTTGTATTACATCAGTACCTAGAACAGAGCCTGGCAGAAGGTAGGCCCTAATACTATTTGTGCAAATTAATAAACAGGCATTAAAGCTCTCTGAGATGAAGTGGTGGGTGATGGGTTGTGTGATCTTCCAGTGTATCATCTTGTGTCATGGGAACCCAGGAAAAAATATGGGTGGAACTGACAATGCCTACCACCATTTGGATAGGCAGGAAGAAAAGAACCTTGGGAATTTCTTGGTAATGGCAACTAAAGATGACATAGAGAGAGGTGATTGAATATATAATAAAATCCATTTGCCACATTGACATTTTAGGAATCACTGAACTAACATGGACTAAGATGGGTGAACTTAACTCAGATATAACTTAACTTATATCTGCTACTGTGGGCAAGAATCCTTTAGAAGAAATGGAGTAGCCATCATAGTCAACAAGAGAGTCCAAAATGCAGTACTTGGATGCAATCTCAAAAATGACAAAATGATCTCTGTTGGTTTCCAAGGAAAACCATTCAATATCACAGTACTCCAAGTCAATGCTCCAATGAATAATGCTGAAGAAGTCAAAGTTGATTGGTTCTATGAAGACCTACAAGACCTTCTAGAACTAACACACGAAAAAGATGTCCTTTTCATTATAGGGGACTGGAATGCAAAAGTAGGAAGTCAAGAAATACCTGCAATAACAGGCAAATTTGGCTTTGGAGTACAGAATGAAGCAGGGCAAAGGCTAATAGAGTTTTGCCAAGATAACTCACTGGTCACAGCAAACACCCTCATCCAACAACACAAGAGAAGACTCTACATATGGACATCACCAGATGGTCAATACCGAAATCAGATTGATTATATTCTTTGCAGCCAAAGATGTAAAAGCTCTGTACAGTCAGCAAAAACAAGACTGGGAGCTGACTGTGGCTCAGATCATGAACTCCTTATGCCAAATTCAGACTCTAATTGAAGAAAGTAGGGAAAACCTACTGATGAAACTAGACCATTCAGGTATGACCTAAATCAAATCCCTTATGATTATACAGTGGAAGTGACAAGTGGATTCAAGGGACGAGATCTGATAGAGTGCCTGAAGAACTATGGATGGAGGTTCATGACATCCTACAGGAAGCAGTGATCAAGACCATCCCTGAGAAAAAGAAATGCAAAAAGGCAAAATGACTGTCTGAGGAGGCCTTACAAATAGCTGAGAAAAGAAGAAAAGTGAAAGGAAAAGGAGAAAAGGGAATATACACCCATTTGAATGCAGAGTCCCAAAGAATAGCAAGGAGAGATAAGAGAGCCTTCCTCAGTGATCAATGCAAAGGAATAGAGGGAAACAACAGAATGGGAAAGATTAGAGATCTCTTTAAGAAAATTAGAGATACCAAGGGAACATTTCATGCAAAGATGGGCACAATATAGGACAGAAATGGTATGGACCTAACAGAAGCAGAAGATATTAAGAAGTGGCAACAATACACAGAAGAACTATACAAAAAATCTTCATGACCCAGATAATCACGATGGTGTGATCACTCACCTAGAACCAGACATCCTGGAATGAGAAGTCAAAGGCCTTACTATGAACAAAACTAGTGGAGGTGATGGAATTCCAGTTGAGCTATTTCAAATCCTGAAAGATGATGCTTTGAAAGTGCTGCACTTAATATGCCAGCAAATTTGGAAAACTCAGCAGTGGCCACAGGACTGGAAAAGGTCAGTTTTCATTCCAGTCCCAAAGAAAGGCAATGCCAAAGAATGCTCAGACTACCGCACAATTGCACTGATCTCACACGCTAGCAAAGTAATGCTCAAAATTCTCCAAGCCAGGGTTCAACAGTACGTGAACCGTGAACTTCCGGATGTTCAAGCTGGATTTAGAAAAGGCAGAGGAACCAGAGATCAAATTGCCAACATACACTGGATCATCGAAAAAGCGAGAGAGTTCCAGAAAAACATCTATTTCTGCTTTATTGACTATGCCAAAGCCTTTGACTGTGTGGATCACAACAAACTGTGGAAAATTCTGAAAGAGATGGGAATACCAGACCACCTGATCTGCCTCCTGAGAAATCTGTATGCAGGTCAAGAAACAACAGTTAGAACTGGACATGGAACAACAGACTGGTTCCAAATAGGGAAAGGAGTACATCAAGGTTGTATATTGTCACCCTGATTATTTAATTTATATGCAGAGTACATCATGAGAAACTCTGGGCTGGATGAAGTACAAGTATCATAACCTCAGATATGCAGATGACACCACACTTATGGCAGAAAGCAAAGAAGAACTAAAGAGCCTCTTGATGAAAGTGAAAGAGGAGAGTGAAAAAGTTGGCTTAAAACTCAACATTCAGAAAGCTAAGATCTAGTCCCATCACTTCATGGCAAATAGATGGAGAAACAATGGAAACAGTGACAGACTTTAATTTTTTGGGCTCCAAAATCACTGCAGATGATGATTGCAGCCATGAAATTTAAAGGCGTTTGCTCCTTGGAAGAAAAGCTACGACCAACCTAGACAGCATATTAAGAAGCAGAAACATTATTTTGCCAGACATTACTTTGTCTATCTAGTCAAAGCTATGATTTTTCCAGTAGTCATGTATGGATGTGAGAGTTGGAATATAAAGAAATCTGAGTGCCGAAGAATTGATGCTTTTGAATTGTGGTGTTAGAGAAGACTGTTGAGAGTCCCTTGGACTGCAAGGAGATCCAACCAGTCCATCCTGAAGGAAATCAGTCCTTAATATTCATTGGAAGGACTGATACTAAAGCTGAAAGTCCAATATTTTGGCCACTGATGCAAAGAACTGACTCATTGGAAAAGACCCTGATGCTGGGAAAGATTGAAGGTGGGAGGAGAAGGGGACGACAGAGGATGCGATGGTTGGATGGCATCACTGACTCAATGGACATGATTTTGAGTAAGTTCTGGGAGTTCTTGATGGACAGGAAAGCCTGGTGTACTGCAGTCCATGGGGTCACAAAGAGTCGGACATGACTGAGGGACTGAACTGAACTGAACTGATCCTGTACTCCAGAGAACATTGCTTGAAAAAGATCTCTTTATGGTTCTTAGAAAGACTTTATTTTCTCTCATGTCACACTCAATGACCCTCTTTTAAATATTTGGTTAAGATAGCTAATGTGGGTGTAACTCTTGAGTTCCTCTTAGCAGCATTGTGACTGTCTGTCATGTAATTCCGCCCAGCCCAGGAGCCAGGTCGTATGGGAGTGACTGGGATTTACTGTTACCCACTGTCAGTGGTCAGATAACCTTTGCTTCTTTGGGTAGCCAGTCATTTGGTTCACATATTTGTTTAATATTTAGAGATAGGATGCAAAAAGTATGGGAAAATAATAAACATTACAATAACACATTACTAATACAATAATGCAATAATTACAAAAGTGTTACTGTATGGAGACAATAAATAAATAATATGCTATTTTTGCTAGTTGCCCCGCCATATGTAGCCTACTAGAGCAGTGATGTCCAAAGTGTAACATGAGCCACATATTTAATTTAAAACTTTCTGGTAGCCACATTAAAAAATAAAAAGAGATGAAATTAATTTTAATCATATATTTTATTTAACCTAATGTGAAATATTTACCTCAGAGGCTCAAGCGGTAAAGAATCCTCCTGCAATGTAGGAGATGCAGTAAATGTGGGTTCGATCCCTGGGTTGGGAAGATCCCCTGAAGGAAGGGATGGCAACCCACTCCAGTATTCTTGCTTGGAGAATCCCATGGACAGAGGAGCCTGGCGGGCTACAGTCCACAGGTTGCAAAGAGCTGATCACAACTAAAGTGATTGAGTATGCACACATGAAATATTTTCATTTCAGTACATAATCAATATTAACTAGTAATGAGGTTGCATATTCTCTTTCTTTGTAGCAACTCTTGGAAATCCTATGTGTATTTTATGTCTCCAGTAGGGTGCTAAATTTTCATCAGAAATACCTGATCTATATTTAGTGTTTATAGAATTTACAGTTGAAAAGATAGATTTACGTACTCAGGTTGTTCCATAAATACTTAAAATTATTTTCTAGTAACAGAATCAGACATTCATTTTTAAATTAAAATTAATTAAAATTAAATAAAATGAAATATTTCTCAGTCTCAGTAGTCACATTTCAAGTGCTCAATACAGTGCAGAGCTAAAATTTATTCATAAATTTCTACAATAGATTTTTTTTCTCCTTGATTCCAAGAATCTGTCAGTGTGATTTTAAGAGTATGATTAAGGTTAGACATATTCTTACTCTTGAGTAGATTAGAAAGTAATAAAGCAGATGTAATGTATTGTTTTCAGTTAAATTAGTTTTCTGAGTGAGTCTTATAGCTGTTTTGACAAATCTCATTCCAAGAAGTCAGATTTAAGATCTGAGATTTAAGGTAAATAAAATTCTGGATGATATTTAAAAAAAATTGTTTTTAAATTTTATATTGGAGTACTGTTGATTAACAATGTCTTAATTTAAGGTGTACAGCAGAGTGATTCAGTTATATATATACATGTATCAATTCTTTTTAATTTTTTTCCCCATTTAGGTTATTACAGAATATTGAGCAGAGTTCCCTGTGCTATATAGTAGGCCCTTGTTGGTTATTCATTTAAAATGTAGCAATGTGTACAGTCAGTCCCAAACTCCCTAACTACCCCTTCCCCTGATTCTTCCCCCTCTTGCGGGGGCTGGGGGGTGGATAAGTTCATCCTCTAAGTCTGTGAGTCTGTTTCTGTCTTGTAAATTTTGATATGTTTTTTTACATGTATACTCAAGCTCAGGTCAAGAGATCCAAGTAGCTCTTAGCCTAAGAAGTGATATCTAATTTTCTAGATTTTAGAGAAGAAGATGATACGTTTGGGGACAAAAGAAAGATCTTTTCACAGATAATCAAACTTCAAAAGACATGGAAAATATAAATTCATGGTTTAAATGAATCTCAAGAATTAGCTAACAAGGGGATGACCAATTTAACTACTAGTATAGTGAACGAGTAGAATTGAAACCAAGCAGGACCCTATGGGGCCTTCTCCAGGGACAGACCCACTTCTCAAATCTTGCTCCCCTTGCCTCTTGTTTGGGGGAAAAAAAAAAAAAGCTTTGGCTTCCTGGACCTTTCCTGAATTCTAAAGAGCAAGAGGAGTGAGAAAATGCAGAGACAAAGAAAAATAGTCAAGCAAGACAAAATAATAATAGCTTAGCCATAAAACTAAGTCAAGGACCTTTAGTTCCTCCTCAAGGGCTATAGAGAATATCCTGAGTCATAGCCTTGAGTTGTTCTGCAGATACTAAAACCCCACCAGCTGGAAGAAGTTAGCTGCATGCTAACCACTGGCATGTAGACCTCAGCCCAGTTGTAACCAGGTTGATGATGGAGATTCTAGAAACATCTTCCTGTTAATCTCCCCATCAACCAGTTGGAGAATCACGCACGAGCTGATGACAGACCCTGTGACCCTCTCCCTCATGCTGTTTTTAAAAACCTTTCCCTGAAAGCCACGGGAAGTTCAGGTTTTTTGAACATCAGCTGCCTGTTCTCCTTGCCTGGCTCCAACACTGGGCAGCTTGCAATAAACATCGTACTTTCCTTTGAAACAACCCAGTGTCAGTAAATCAGCTTTGCTGTGTGTCAGATGAGTGGACCCAAGTTTTGTTTAGTAACATAATTTGAAATTGAGCACACCTATTTTGAGTGTAGATTTTATTACAGACTTTCAACACCTCCTATATCATGTAGGAGACTACTGATATAGTCTGCTGCACCAGAGGTGAGAGTTACTAGAAGAGGCTGTTGGAGGAAGGTCACAGTTACTGTTTCCCACTGTTTCCATGGCTGCTGGAAAGTTCTAAGAACCCAGAGGAAGGGGTCTTAGGGCCTCCTGTCTCCCTGCTGATTTCTTGTTATCTTGAACCAAGTCCTGGGGCTTGAGCTTTTCATAGAAAATAGAATTAATTCTTCCCCTTACACTCACAAACCACCAAGAATTCACCAGGGGTCCTTGAAATAGTCGTTAATAATGTACAGGCACCCTGACTGGCACTTTTATCTGTCAAAATGAAGGGCAGAGCAGGGACCAGATCTGATTTGAGTGCTATTTTGTGGGATGGATCTTGTGGACAAGTCATTTTCAGGAGAGAAATGGCTGTCTCATCTCACCTCATCTCTGCCACTTCACTCTCGCACCTGGTTAAACCATCAACCTGATTGCACAGCCCGTTCTGTAAGAAGCTAGCATGGGTGCTTCCAAGAAAAGTCAGCATGCCTGTCAGGCACCCGCTCTGTCTAGCTGGCAGCTGCCCTCACGACACAGTGGTTCTGTCTCCATGCAGGATTTCAGAGACAATCACCGGGGAAGTAGTTATTGTTCCCTGTTCAAATAGAAACACAGCAGGGATCCTCAGTATTCACATGTGTGCGTGTGTATGTGTGCATTGGGGCAGTGGAACATTTCCTTCTAATGCTCGTAAGAGAAGTTCAAAAACTATCTTTTCTGAAAAACATGTGCATATTCTGGGAATATGGAAACCTACTAAGATCAATATAACCTCTCTTAATCCTCCCTCAAGATAATCACTGAGGAAGCCTGTCTTTCCAGTGTTTTAAAACAGTCCTTTACAAAGATTTCCAGTGACTTTGTTTAAAAGGATAGGGTGCATTTTTTTCCATCATAAAAACTAGCAAACAAATGGCTTACAGCATACAGCATGTGTGCTCTAGAGTTGAGGATAATTTTTGCAGTGGACTACTTATGCCTCTGGGCTTCTGTACAAACCATATTTTGTGTGTAAAGTGTTAGTCGCTCAGTTGTATTCCAACTCTTTGCAACCCCATGGACTGTAGCGCTCCAGGCTTCTCTGTCCATGGAATTCTCCAGGCAAGAATACTGGAGTGGGTAGTGTTCCCTTTTCCAGGGAATCCTCCTGACCCAGGGATCAAACCCAGGTCTGCTGCATTGCAGGCAGATTCTTTACCATCTGAGCCACCAGGACAGCCATACTTCATGTGTGGGTACTTATTAAGTGGGCATTCATTAAAGTCTCATTTCTTATATTTTATCCCTGTGGGGAGATCTCTCTCCCTGCTCCTCCAGTTTGAAATAGTGTCTTTTTTACACCGCTTCCACTTTGAATTATCTTGCCAGTGCAAAAGCATTCACATGTCCCGGTTACTGGCTCTGGTGCTTGAGTTCCAGTGTGGTTTTTTTCTAGAGATGCAGTTTCCTAATGATTTTGCTTCTCCTGACCAGGAAGATGGGCAGGCAGTCTCTGCAGCAGCAGCCAACGGCCGATCAACATCCAGCCCAGTGGCCACCGAGACCCTGGGTCTACCATGTCCCCAGGGTCTCAGCCCTCCCCTCCCTCTTCCGAGGGAGCTGAGGGTCTTTGTTCCAGGCTGCCACATGGAAACCCTGCTGTTCTGAAGAGAAGGAGAGAGAAAGCTGATGAGATGCATTTTGCCCATAACTGCCTTTTGGGCAATGGTCTTGGAAGAAAACACAAAAAACAAATGTAGAAACTGAGAGTGACAGTTGGGATCTCATTAGCGTAGTGGCTGTCACAATATATCCAGCAAAGAGGCAGTGGGCATGCAGCTAACTGTGACTTAGGAGCCGAAACAGCACGTGTGTGTTTGCGCATGTGTGCATGTGTATGCATGTGTATGTGGGTTTGTGTGTGTGTGCGTGCATGCACCTGTGTGCCTGGAGACGGCTCAGGCTTTGCTATGTAATTACTTGCTTCAGCTTTAAAAAAAAATTGTCAGTTGCATTGCATCAGGCTTGGTTATTTTTTCTTTATGGATGCATCTGTGAATATCTTTAAATTTCAGCTTAGGCTGTTTAGAAGGGCATTCACTGTGAAGAATAAACCTACTATGGCTTTGCTTTTGTTTTTTTAACTTGTTTTGTGGCTTGAAATGCATACAGCAGATGCCTCAAGTACAATATCTTAAGCCAACAGCCTAGATCAAGGTGAGGGTATTTTAGTTGAACCCTAGATCAAGTTCAGAGGGTATTCTGAATTCTGGAGAGTACAGGTCCTGACTTGGTAATTTTAAGAATAAATTATTTCTAGTCGCAGTGAACCACTGCTGTCCTTCCCTGCCAGTCCAGTTCCCAATTCCTGAATCTTCCTATAAAGCTATAGGATGAAGCCTTTCACTTGGTTGTGATTTCCGACCAACCAGAGTGATTCTAGTGCTGAAATATGTCTGCACCTGTTTTCACTTCAGATGAAGCTGAGGTTGGTAAACAGTGCAAAGGGTTTTGGAGATCAAGGGGGCACAATGCGAGGATCTTGTTGCCTGAAGATTTCTGGAGTGGGAGCCAGAGTTCTGCATCCTGGAGTCAGCTCTGATGTGCTGGCAGGGATACTCACTGTGTTTGGGCTTGATGTCTCAAGTCCTACTCTACAATTTGATGGCAGTATGGTTCCAGGGGAAATATAGCCTTTCATGTAAAAAGGATAAGCTCCATAACCCTAGAATTCAGCTAGGAAACTTCCATGATCTGGGGACGTGACCAGATGTCCCTCTTCTAAAAGACACTTTACAGCTGTTCACTGGCCTCATTCTGTCTTCCTGGAGGCAGTGGCCAGGCCTCTCAACAGGCTGAATGGAAGTTTATAAAGCTGTGCACTGGTTGTGTGTTTGTCTTTTTATTTTTTAATTTTTAAAATATTTGGCTAGGTTTTCAAAACCTCAAAATGTGGCTAATAACATCCCTTTCTCCAAGGGTCTGTGGCTGGTTGGAGACTCATCCTGGTTCGGTGTGCGCCTTGCTGTTCCCTGTGGTTAAATATTTTGAATATGGCCAGTAGCCCCTGAGAACTTCTGATGAGACCCCGAGCATATCCCCTCAGGAAATGCAATTCCCCCCCCCCCCCCCCCCCGATTTCCCTACTGTC
The DNA here is from genome assembly GCF_002263795.3 of Bos taurus. NCBI lineage: Eukaryota > Metazoa > Chordata > Mammalia > Artiodactyla > Bovidae > Bos > Bos taurus. Next base: position 76,678,710 of record NC_037335.1, on the reverse strand, counting down.
AGCAGCAGTTCAGAAAGCCTTCTGCTTGTGAACACAATCATGTTTCAGATGAGTAAGACCCCAAAGCCTGTTTGGCTACATCGTTGCTGTGAGCTGAGCAAGACAGCAGGTTGCAGGAGACCCGAGAGTCTCTAAGGAAGGCTGCATCTGCTCTCTGGATGTTTTCTGCCTTTGCTTCTCCCAGCTATACCAATGGAGCTACAAGAAGTCCCGAGAACAAACTGTTGGTCGCTGCTGCCAAGATCGTTGGGGATTTGTGGAGACTGGGTGCTTTCAAGGTTTGGATAGCCTTAAAATCAACTTAGCCAAAGCAAAGTATAAGCTTGAAAATCAGATCCCATTTCAAGCACTTTTATCTTTTTAACCTCCAAGGAAAGGATTTTTTCTCCTAAGGAAAGGATTGGAAAGTGGCTCATGTGCCTTAATTTACCCGGGTAACTGGTTTTATTGTGAGGTGCAGTGGAGCTTTGGGGACTGAGCTGATGCTGACTTGCTGTTTGCACTGACCACCCTCAAAGGCTGAGGAGCCACCTCCTTCCCGCACCCCCCCTCCCTTCTCAAGGCTGTCGTGTGCCTGGTGCCACCTGAGGACTTAAGGCTGCTCTTCTGGGGTTGGCTCTGCTGCTGGGGAGTGTACGGTAATGTTTGTGGACATGCTGTCTGTGGCAGGGTCTGGGGTGGGCTGGATGAACTGTTGCTCTTCTCTGACAGGCCTGGGCCTCTGCCTGCTGCTTGCTCTGATTCCTGGACAGGGGTCACAAACTCAGATGCCTACAGGACCAGGCAGGTAGCATAAATTGCAAATTGGGCTGGGGCAAGACAGTAGGGAGTAGAAGGAGACTGTGGCAGAGACTGGCATGTCTCTCATCAGATGATGATGTTTATTTTTAGGTAAGTGATATAATATCTCCTGGAGAAGTGTAGGGGGGCATGCCTGTAGGAAGACTAGAAAGGTGTGGAGGATATAGGGGAAGTAACATTGAAACTTGACTTTTATACGTACTCAATAACCAATTTTTTGGTATTCAAACTTAAAAAACCCTCACTCACATCTGCAGGTATTTAATGCTCATAGAAACCCTGTGAAAGAGGTCTCTTATATCCAGTTTTTAACTGAAGAAATGTGGGCACAGTGATGAGAAGCCATTGGTTTGGGGTTACTCAGGCAGGACAGAGTAACATTAGGACTTGACACCCTGACCTCCATCTTCCGATCCAGAGGCTCTTGCCCTGCCCCAGTGTTGCTGGGTTGGTGGCCTCTGTGGCTCTCTGGTTTCCTCCATCACTGTTGATTGTCCTTCCCTCCCTGGGGTTTGCCTCCTCTGGACTGACTGACTGACTTCCTGATCCAGGCTGTCATCCACACTCCCTGCTGATGCTGATGGCAGATCCCGTCTGCTCTCATGGTGGGTCTCGCCTCAGCCATCATGGCGCCTTGCGCCTGTAGGTGGTATTCATCCAGCCTGGCCTGGTCCTACAGTCCCATTGCTGGTCGGGGCTCCTTGGGTTTGGATCCCTCTCTGCTTGGTGTGGGTGTTAGCTCGGCCTGGGTGTGGACCTCAGCCCATAGACCATGACTTCAGGCCCACCAGGCCCACCCTGCAGGGGCCCCACTGCAGGAGAGGGCAGCTGTCTCACTCTCATTTCATTAGAACTGTGATCTGCCAGCTGTGGGGAGGGCTGTGTGTGTGGAGAAGGGGCAGTTCACTGTTCAGGGTTGTATTTTCCTTCTCTTTTGCGTATTCTTGATTATAAATAAACGAGAACATTTGGAATCCAGTAAATTTAACATGTCCTCCTCAAGTGCCCCAGAAATGCTTTCCTGTACGTGGGGTAAATACAGAACAATTGGTGGAAAGTACAAGAAAAGGACTTTTCTGCTTGGCGTGTGTTTTCTTGGGTGTGGATGTCAGCTGCAGCAGACGGAGATTTTTATTTTCAAGCATGGGTTTTAGTTTCACTCAGAAATCTGTATTTCGGGTTACCTAAGAATGAACTGCATGGAGTGGAACCACTGGGCTTCTGGCGGGGCCAGGGGGATGGATCACATGAGAGCAGATTTCACACCCTGGGGCCTCCTGTTCCAGGGTTCCTGCTGTCTGTTCCACAGGCACCACAGGGTTACATTTTCTGCTGGAAACGACCTGTACTCTTATCTCCTCTCTGTTGTAAATGAATTGTGTGCTCTTGGACAAGTTACTAACCTCTCTGAGCCACAGTTCTCATATTTACATCATAAGGAGAATAATGAAAGCTTACAGGGTTGTTTTGAAGATTGTTGTTGTTTAGTCGCCAAGTTATGTCTGACTGTTTTGTGACCCCATGGACTGTGGCCCACCAGGTCTCTCTATCCATGGGATTTCCCAGACAAGAAAACTGGAGTAGGTGTCATTTCCTTCTCCAGGGAATCTTCCTGACCCAGGGATCAAACCCATGTCTCCAGTATTACAGGTGGTCTCTGCCATTACAGGCAGATTCTTCACCCACTGAGCTACCCAGAAGCCTGTTTTGAAGATTAGATGAGATTAAATCTATAAAGCATTCCTTGTCAATCCTGTCATGCTCTTAAGCACAAGTTACTGTAAACATCAAGGTCTTCAGACTTGCAGGGTTGTGTTTGGATGTTTGTACCAAGTCATGAAATAGGTGAGTGACTCTTAGCTCCTTCTATTCCCTCTCTCACGTATCAAGTAGTCTGTGAGCTTGCCTGTCCCAGAAAAGTAATTCCCCAACCATGCAAATGTTCCTGATCCCCAGACATTCCTCGTATCTTTCATCAAATTCAATCATCCTTCTTCCATTTTTCTCTTTTACTAAATCCACACATGTGCTGAGTTATGCATGATTAGACAGGATCAGAATAAAGTTCTTTGCAAGGGTAAATAGGGAGAAAGCCTTCCTAGGTATATTTACTTTCTTACCCAAGAATAGAAAAAGTAGTTTTGCTAAATGAATGGATTTCAAATGGTGAAGCAACATAAGTCTGAGACAAGGTTGCAGTGGGAAAAGGGGAGGCTCCCCTTGTGGTGCCCCTGGAGGCCTGCCCTCCAGATGGCACCTCTTTTACATGGTTGGTGTGGTGTCATGTTAATTTATTTCAAATATACTTTATGTAGGATTGAAGTTAGCTAACAAGTGATACTAGAATAAAAATATTAAGTAATGAAAGTGAAAGAGGAGGGTGAAAACGTTGGCTTAAAGCTCAACATTCAGAAAACTAAGATCATGGCATCCGGTCCCATCACTTCATGGTAAATAGATGGTGAAACAGTGTCAGACTTTATTTTTCTGGGCTCCAAAATCACTGCAGATGGTGACTGCAGCCGTGAAATTAAAAGATGCTTACTCCTTGGAAGGAAAGTTATGACCAACCTAGACAGCATATTGAAAAGCAGAGACATTACTTTGCCAACAAAGGTCCGTTTAGTCAAGTCTATGATTTTTCCAGTGGTCACGTATGGATGTGAGAGTTGGACTATAAAGAAAGCTGAGCACCAAAGAATTGATGTTTTTAAACTGTGGTGTTGGAGAAGACTCTTGAGGGTCCCTTGGACTGCAAGGAGATCCAACCAGTCCATTCTGAAGGAGATCAGTCCTGGGTGTTCATTGGAAGGACTGATGTTGAAGCTGAAACTCCAGTACTTTGACCACCTGATGCGAAGAGCTGACTCATTTGAAAAGACCCTGGATGCTGGGAAAGATTGAGGGCAGGAGGAGAAGGGGACGACAGAGGATAACATGGTTGGATGGCATCACTGACTCAATGGACATGGGTTTGGGTGAACTCCAGGAGTTGGTGATGGACAGGGAGGCCTGGCATGCTGCAGTTCATGGGGTCGCAAAAAGTTGGACACGACTGAGTGACTGAACTGAATTAATGGGAACAGAGTTTCAGTTTTGGAAGGTGAAAAATTCAGGAGATGGATGATGGTGAGATTTGTACAACCATGTGAATGTACTTAGTGCTGCTGAACTGTATAGCTAAATATGGTAAAAATAGTATGTTTTATGTTATGTGGCTTTTACCACAGTAAAAAAAATGCAAAGGAACAGTCAGGATAAATGGAATGTCAAGACCACGTGGAGAAGCTGAATGCAAGTTTGTGGGTGGTGTGATTGTGCAGTTGCTGTGGGCAGGCCATGTATTTTGTTGTGAGCTTGCTGGAAGGCAAGTTGAAAAGGAAATAGCAATCTAGCCATGAGAGAAAAAAAATAATCAGTTCCTATGAAAGGCAAACATTTCTCAGTACTTAATTCCACTCTGGAGCTGCACAGACAACAGGAATTGTAGTCAGCAGTGGCCTCTACAACATCCCAGCAAACTCAGAAGTGGCTTTCTAATCTCCCATTTCTTGGCCTATGACTTCCAGAATCTGGTGTTAATGGGAGCCTGCCACCTTGGGTCAACATGGTCCAAAAACACAGCTTTCTATTGCTGTCTTGACTTTGGTTTGGGATAATGAGAATAGACTTCACTCGTGAGCCAAAAGGCACATGTGTTTTGAAGGAAACTCCAAAGATAGTCCTCAAGGCTTCCTATTGTGCCTGGGAAGATTTGAAGAGGACAGGCTGTATCTTGTTCTCAGCTTGAATTTTCCCAGGCAGCCAAGAGCCTTGACTGGGAGAATCATCATTGAATGAGTGACATGGAGGCTAAGCTAGACCTAAGCTTGCCTTTATGTGTAAAAATGGTCACTTTGGGAAGGGTAGGGGGAAGGTCGGTCGTTGATTTGTCAGGAGGAGCGTAGAAGAACCTGACTCACTGACTGAGGTCCAGCCCCCTGTGTCATGAGAAGAGGTCCAATGGCCACGCTCATAGGTCCCCCCACATCTCTCTGGAGTATACGCTGTTCTCTCAGATCCACTATGGTTAACACAGCCTGTTCACAGTGTTAAAGGGACATGAGGCTAATCAGCTTTAAGTGCAGACTAGATTTTTCCCTGTGCATTAATTGTAGCATGTGAACATTCTTTTAAGTAAGTAAAAACAAATATATTTTTAGTGACTGAAATACCCTTGTTTATTTTGGAAACAGTAAGTGCAAATGTTAAAAAAAATTAAAAAGAGCCCAGTAATTTTCTTCTATGACTTTGAAAACAACTTGATTTTTTCTTGCTTCCACCAAAAAATGAACTCATTAGACATAAAAAAACTTAAAAGATAGTAAGTTTTGATTAATCTAAAATCTCTTGATTCCACCACCTAGGGATAATCATTGTTAACATTTCCTTCTATTTTTCTATCTTTATATATACATATCCAAAGCCATTTATATTTTTATGTTGATATTTATATCTTCTTAGGTCAATGGGAAGATTAGTATAAACATTGTCATGTTTCAGAAATCTTTTTAAGACTACTGAAGATTCCAGTTTCAGAAGTAATATTCCAGATAAACCATTGGAGAAAATGGTGGAAAGGTAAAAAGGAGCTGGTGGGTAGAATGAGGTGGATAGAAGAAGGGAAATGAGGGAAAGGAAACTAACACTGACCGAGTGTCCACTCTGGGTAGGGGCAACACTGGTTTCTATTACCCTGAGAGTAGGTTTATGGAGTCAGTGTCCTCCAGAATGAGAGTTCAGGTTTAGGAGCCAAACGGGTTTGAATTTGCATCTTGACTTTACTTTCAGCTAGTTTAGAGCCTCATTTTTTTTTGTTTTTAATTTGTAAGATCCATGTAACTCCTTCCTTCAGTCAGTTATTATAAGGATTTAAAAGTAAAATGCACAGGAATTACTTATGCCCAGGCACTCACAAATGGTAACTCTTAGAGTTAGCATTATTCTAAATATGAGTAAACTGAATCTAAGAGGGGGTCATGTGCCTCAGGTCACGCAGCTAGTAAGTGATAAAGATGGGATTAGAACTCAAGTCTGCCCGGCTTTTGTTGTTGTTTAGTTGCTAAGTCATATCTGACTCTTTTCTGACCCTGTGGACTGTGGCCTGCCAGGCTCCTCTGTCCGTGGGATTTCCCAGGCAAGAATACTGGACTGGGTTGCCATTTCCTTCTCCAGGGTATCTTGCTGATCCAGGGATCAAACTTGCTCTCCTTCTTCATCAGATGTCTGTAAGGAGTGATTGCCAGTGCTTGGTTGTTCATATTGACCTTTTCTGGTAACTCCAAGGAAAGTGAAGCACTCTGCTCTCTGTTTGGATGTGAAGCTTCTCTCCCGTAGTGGCAACTATAGCTGATGGCATCTGCAGATGACAAGGGAGGAAGGGTTAACGTGTGATTGTTTTTCCCCAGGAAAATGGGAATGAATTTCATGCTTGGGATGCTGACTACTATTTAGCAATAAAGCTTTTTTCCCCCTCCTGGATTAGGAAACAGATGTTTTCTGGTCCATTGAGGAATTTTAAAGGCTGGAAATACTTAAGACTTATTTTTCAGAGCTGTTGACCTCAATTCTCGGATTATGATCATTCTGGCTGGGGCCCAGCACTCTAGAGCTTTTAATCTGCAGAAACTCTGTTGTGTATTTATCCTACTCTGTTCAGTGTGACCTTTTAAATCTGTAATTCATGGCAGTATAGTTCAGAATTAGGAACTGAGACTATTTATTTTTGCTTCTTTTAAGTTCTGAATAACTAATGTATGAGGGTCCTTGCCTGGTGAACTGCCTAGGGATCCATCTTTACCCAGTTCAGCTGGAATCTTTGACTTCTCTGGCATTCCCACCTTCGTTTTGAACACAGCATTTTGAAATAACAAGCAGAATCACATTAGCTATAAATCATTGAGGTTTAATTTAATCACATTAGCTATAAACCATTGCCTCAGATGGTTTCTTAATTAATTTATTTTAATTGGAGGATAATTACTTTATAATATTGTGATGGTTTTTGCTATATACCAACATGAATCAACCATAGGTATATATATGTCCCCCCAATCCTGAACCCCAGTCTACCCTCCCTTCCCACTCTGTCCCTCTGGACTGTCCTAGAGCATCTGCTTCATGCATGGAACTTGCACCAGTCATCTATTTTACATATGGTCATGTATATGTTTCAATGCTATTCTCTCAAATCATCCCATCCTCTCCTTCTCCTACTGGGCATGTACCCCAAGGAAGCCAGAATTGAAAGAGATACATGTACCCCAATGTTCATTGCAGCTTTATTTACAATAGCTAGGACATAGAAGCAACCGAGATGTCCATCAGCAGATGAATGGATAAGGAAGTTGTGGTGCATATACACACTGGAATATTACTCAGCTATAAAAAGAAACACATTTGAGATCTGATGAGGTGGATGAACCTAAAGTCTATTATACATAATGAAGTAAGTCAGAAAGAGAAAGACAAATACAGTATATTAATGCATATGTATGGAATCTAGAAAGATGGTACTGATGATCCTACATGCAGGACAACAATGGGAAGGCAGACATAAAGAACAGACTTTTGGAATCATTGAGTTTTATTCTCTCAGTATGTGATAGGTTTTGCTGCAGTAACAAAAACACTCCCAAATCTCAGTGGCTTCATATAACATTTATTTTCTTGCTCATACTATTTCCTTCTATAGGGGATTTCTGTTCACCATGGTCACACAGTGACCCAGGAAGACAGAGGCTTCATCTGGGAAGCTTCTGTGCTCACCATAGTAGTGGGAAGGGAATGTGTGAAGGGAGTGAATATCTCACTGGCTCTTTAGGTTTCATTGGCCAATGCAATCATGTACAGGCCAAGATCTACTTCAAGTGGAGCTGGAAAGTGTTGTACAGTTCTACTGTGTCCCTGAAAGGAGGGCAGAACCAGAATACATGAGAACCTCCTGGGTGACTGTTGCACCTCCTGGGTACCAGACTGTGTTAGGTGCCTCACGTATGTCATCTGTAATCTTAACTCTAATTTCTGCAAAGTACAGGTCCTATTTCTAGAAAACAGACTCAGAGAGATAAGGTGAGTTGCCCATGGGCACACAGGGTTGGTATTGAAATCCAGTCTGTCTGATACTAAAGTTAATGCTCTTCTGGGATAGTGAAGGACAGGGAAGGCTGGTGTGCTGCAGTCCACGGGGTTGCAAAGAGTCGGACATGACTTAGTGACTGAACAGCAACAACATCTGGCCCCTCTCAACTTCCTCTTAATTTATACATGCTACTGCTTGTGTTACTTTTGTTAACTTTGATATAACTAATTGTTATATTCATTGATATATATTCTTGTTGATATATAACTTTGATATTACTAGTTGTTATATGACTGAACAATTTCTGTTGGCTTCTCATTGACTACAAAGTGAAGGTCAAACACTTCAGCAAGGCACACATAGCTCTTCATGATCCTGCCTCCACATACTAATCACATATTTATAATACGGCGGAGGCAGTGCCCAGAGGCAGATGCCACTCCCGGTGACACACAGAATGCACAGAACAAGGACAGTTGTTTCTGTCTGTCTTTCTTCCTTCCTTTTTAAATTTAATTCTTCCTTTCCAATTTAAAATTTTTGACTGTGCTGGATTTTGGCTGCCATGTGTGGGCTTTCTCTAGTTGCAACAAGTAGGGACTACTCTATTTGCGGTGCACAGGCTTTTCATTGCAGTGGCTTCTCTTGCAGTGGAGCATGGATTCTAGAGTAAGAGGGCTTCAAAAATTGCAACATGTGGGCTCAGTAGTTGTGGCGCCTGTGCTTAGCTGCCTTGTGGCATGTGGGATCTTCCTGGACCATGGGTCAAACCCATGTCCCCTGCATTGGCAGGCAGATTCTTTACCACTGGACTACCACCGAAGTCCCAGGAAGACTGTTTCTAAGTCTTGTCCCTAATGAGGTTGTTCCGCCTAATTTAGGTGCTGCGCCCTGGGTCAGGCCTGACTGTACAAGTCCACATTTGCATGGAGAAAGCATTCATTCCCTTCAGAGACACATAGACTGGGCAGAGGGAAACCACCTGTGTTTCCTTTTCAGTGCCCATGTTCAAGACCCATTTAGGACATCTTCTGTGAGTAACAATCATGATTTTCCCCAAATAGACAGTAAGTGTTTATTTCAGCAATGTGAGAAATGGAGTTCATAGGTTTTATCCCTTTGGGGTAGTGCTCTATGTGCTTAGTCACCCTATACTTTGTGGCTTACTTTGGAAAATACATTTTCTTTCCTTAAAAAAAAAAAAAAAATCCAGTAAGGTGTTTCCTTGAGTCAGATCTTTTCTTGGTATGCTTAATAGTAATTTAGCAGAAATTTTTAGCCTCGCACTGGCACTTCCAGCCTCACTGGGAATCTGCTTATAGCACCAGAGCAGCCAGTGTGTGGGAGGTGAGGCTGAGAGTAGAGGCTAATTCTGCAAAAGTAAGTGTGTTCCCACATGTGCCCTCGTGTGCCCTCATTCTCTCTCTTCCCTGGCTTCCTTTTATTCCACTCCCTTTGGGGCTCTTGAAGCAGATGTGGTTCAATGCTTCATTCATTTAACTTGACTCTACCACTTTCCGTGACTTCCATATTCTTCTAAAATGCTAAGTCTGATACAAACTTCATGCCCTAGAGCATAAAGGAAATAGAGTACTGGACTTCAAAAGATGTAAGGGTGTCTTGGCTCTGTTTTCTTTGCATTTTGTTCTGCTTCCATGGAAGACTCAGTTCTGTGCACCTTGCTTAAATGCTGAGTCTGAGCCTGGTTCAAGGATGATGGGATTGGTAGGAAGGACTGCTTGATGCTGGCTGAAGAAGGAGCCGTTATGAACTAGGTCAGTGGTGATGGGCCAGTGAAAATTGTGAGCTAGATGGAAACTCCTTAGGTTTCATGTCATTTTGAAAATAACTTTCAAGCTCAGACTTCAGTGAGAAAGAACAGAGCAGGCATTTGGGTAGGCCAAATGATAAAGTCTCAATATATAGTTTTCAATAAGTTAAGATGAATAAGGTTTTCTGAGACAAAACTGAGATATGTAATGTTACATAAAGTGATAAAACTATAATCTTTGGTTTAGTTCTTCTATTGGACAGAAATCATTTGTAGCTTATCAATCTTCTACAAGGTAACATCTAACTTTACAGTGTCTAGACTCTACAGAACAGTGACTATTAAGTTAAGCCAACTGTCTTCCATAAAGCATCAGGTGCTGTTGTGTAGCTTTGCGAGACAATGCTCTATTGCTCTATGTGACCCCGGAAAAAGGGTGCCTAGTCATATTTTTGCCTTATCTCCAAATTTCAGTTAATATTTCTAGATAGTACCTATGGAGCTATTGAGCAGTCTTCTGATTTCTTGTTTGACATTAATTCTAAGTGGTTAGCTATTTCAGGGGTACCCGTGGTTAGACATTGTCTCAGTTTGCTCCATCCGTCTGTATTTTCAGTGTGATATGTTGTGACTATTTTCAAGGATGACAACCTTTGGGGAAAACACTTGGATCAATATTCTTTCCTTGTCCAGTTCTCTTGTGTTTTGTTTTTTTTTTTTAGGTTGGAAAACTTGGTCCAGGTTGGAAAACTTCAGTCACAGGGTAAAATGTGTATCTTTAAATGGCATGGTTCTTTTGGGGGAAGGCATGAGTTAGAAATAAATGTGTGTTTCTGTTGAGGTCCAAAAGAGTTATTATTCCTTGTGAAATAACTGGCTTTAGTCTAGATAAAATGGCTATTTTATCTTTAAGTTTATAGGCAACAACTTTTCTTTTAACTGAAAACTTTTAAAATCATCTCTGTTGCCTGAAGCAAGGTTTTCTTTGTTAATGGGTTGATCCCTTGTGCATGCACAGGAACACAACACACAGATATACATACAATAAATCTTATTAATTTAGACTTCACCAAAGAAAAGTGTTTGATTAATTCAGACACGCTAGATTCTTATTTAGGAAAAAGCTAAATATTGTCCCTTGTAATGCCTGCTGTGCAGATGGTTTTGTGTGTCAATTACTTTGTTTCATTATGTTTCAAGAGCTATGATTTGACCCTGAAAGTGACAGAAAAGCAAACAGTTTTACTAGATTTACACAATTTATTTCTTCTGGGACAACTTAATCTCAAGGAACATGCTGCAGAGTCAGAGTCCAAGATCAGAACTTCCTGAAGGGGACTGAAGCGAATAGAAGCAGGGTACGCTGGAGCCAGAGTGAAGCTAGGAGCCATGAATCAAAAATAAGACCCAACCCAACTCTTTGTCATTGACAAGATACTCTCTTCAAATATAAAGACACATACAGGTTAAAATTAAATGGATGGAGGAAGAGATACCATGATAACACAGATCAGAACAAAGTGGGAATAGCTGTATTAATTTCAGACAGAGCAGATTTCAGAGCAAGGAAAATGATGAGGGATAGAGAGGGGCATTACATAATGATAAAGGGGTCAGTTCTCCAAGGAGATATAATAATCCTTAACGTGTATTCACCTAACAATACAACATCAAACCAGGTGAGGCAGAACTGACAAGACTGCAAGGAGAAATAGGTGATCCGATGTCATAGTGTCACGGCGTGTAATAGTGTACACTCAGGCATGCCCGACTCTGTGACCCCATGGCCTGTGGCCCACCAGGCTCCTCTGTCCATGGGATTTTCCAGGCAAGAATACTGGAGTGGGTTGCCATTTCCTCCTCCAACAGTTGGAGACATCAGTACCTCTCTCTGAGGGTGAACAAAGTTGGTGTGGTTCAGGGCTGCGAGGGAGGCCTTGGCGCTCCAAGGATTCCAGATGTGTGTATATTCCAGTGTTCTCTTTTCCTACTAATTAGTTTTGGGGGATTTAACTTCTGTAGCAGGCCAGGCTCTAGGGATTTTTGAATGGTACAGCCCAGCCAGTTTTTCCATATTGTGGTTTGAAGTCCACATTAGGGTCACAGGAACAGGGGAGGTGTTAAAAATATGTATACTCATGTTTCTACCTTAGATTTACCAAATCAGAGTCTAGGGGTGCATGGGGGGTGGATATCCATTTTCAGCAAGCCCTTCAGGTGAGTCTCACAAATTTGAAAAGTAACTTCCCGGGTGGTCCAGTCGTTTGGGGGTCTGCATGCTAGTGCAGGAGACAGTGGTTCAATCCCTGGTCCGGGAAGATCCCACGTGCTGTGGAGCAACGAAGCCTGAGGGGCACAACTCCTGAAGCCCCCTTGTCCTAGAGTGCAGGCTTGGCAACAAGAGAAGCCACCATGATGAGAAGCCCAAGCAACACAACTCAGGAGTATCCCCCACCAGCTGCAACTAGAGAAAGCCCGGGCACAGCAGCAAAGACCCTAGCATAGCCATAAATAAATGACACTTAAAAATTTGGGGGAAATGAATTGAGGGCAATTGCATGTTGACTCGGAGAAGGCAATGGCACCCCACTCCAGTACTCTTGCCTGGAAAATCCCATGGACGGAGGAGCTTGGTAGGCTGCAGTCCATGGGGTTGCAAAGAGTCGGACACGACTGTGTGACTTCACTTTCACGCATTGGAGAAGGAAATGGCAACCCACTCCAGTGTTCTTGCCTGGAGAATCCCAGGGACGGGGGAGCCTGGTGGGCTGCCATCTATGGGGTCGCACAGAGTTGGACACGACTGAAGCGACTTAGCAGCAGCATGTTGAATAAGCAGGAAGGAACTGGAAGTCTATGTGTGTAGAACTGATGCTCCATGTGAGCATCTGCAGAGCTGGAGAAAGCATTGCACAAGGAGCATTACATACGGGATTCAGGTGTTAGCATCATATGTTAATTAGAGTTTCCTTTTTATAGGAAAGGTCATGGTGAGACCCATTCCCCTTTGCTTTACTTTGGAAACCTCAAGAATCACCAAGCAAACGTTAAGTCTTAAGACACTGGGAGAGAAGTGTTCATACACATGGCTTGAGTCTGCATTGGTATGAACTAGTTTGCTTTTATAAAGCTTATTAAGATGACTTAATAGTTCAGAAACTCTGCTGGCCTACTATGGTTATGTTGTGGTTGAGGGATAGTTGAGTTGAGGTTTGTTTGGCTCCTGCCAGCTGTCAGGTAGGGTGCTGAGTGCTCCATCGTACCATTTCATTTAAGGAGGGACACATGCCAATGAAGAGGTGAGAAAACTGAGGCTTGGAGAGCCAAGTGATGTGTCCTAGGTGACACAGCCAGGAGTGGCCCAACGCCGGGTAGTGAACTGAAGTCCCTTTCTGTCTATTGGTATTGCGTAAGCAATAGTCAAATTCTTCTTTTCTGACCTTGGAGACCAATGGCACAGCGTCCTAAAAGGGACTTAGCACTCCACCTGGGACTCAGGGGACCAAGCGTCCAGTAATCAATGCATAAAACAAGCCAGGAGTAGCATTCATTTTCTAGTTTGCAGAGAATTTGGTATTTGTGAAAACAAATTACTAAATCAGTGGCCTTGAGGAAATGTCAGTGAAGATGCCTCTGCCTCCCTTCAAGCTCACACAGAGCGCCCCCTGCTGCAGTAAAGATGAGTTGGCAAAGGGGGAATTTGTAGAGCCGAGCAAGGTGGCAGCTCTTGATACATCCCTCTAAGGAGTATAGCCTGTGAAGAAGACAGGAGAGGGACAGGATGTGGTTCTGGGGAAAGGTCTAATCCTTCTTCCCCTTATATTGTTTTGTTGTTGTTTAGTCACTAAGTTGTGTCCGACTCTTTTTGACCCCATGGACTATAGCCCACCAGGCTCCTCTGTCCCTGGGATTTCTCAGGCAAGAATACTGGAGTGGGTTGCCATTTCCTTCTCCAGAGGATCTTCCTGACCCAGGGATAGGGCCTGTGTGTCATGCTTGTCAGTGGGATTCTTTACCCTCTGAGCCATCAGTGAAGCCCCTTATCTTAGCTTCTATCCAAACCTCTTATTTCACCATTATTGCTGAGCATGCAGAATTTTACCAAGTGGGTAAACGTCACTTCCACCCATGTCCTTTGTTAATACAAGGCAGGAAGCAAGCTCTAATAGGCTTCCTTACTGTCCCTAGATTTTTTTTTTCATGTTAAGAATGAAAATGATTCAAACACTTTTATATTGCACTTGAACTTACATTGTACTTGAATTTATATACCTTTGATATTATACTTGCAAGCGGATATTTCTGCAGGTTTTGTGTGAGTGATCTACAATCCTTGTTTAAAAAGTTTAACCTGCTGGGCTGCATAGCTTTGCAAATTCCAGAGACCTTGGGGCTGTGGGTGGCATTGTGGTGTGGTGATGGGGTTATGGGGTTAACTGTGATTCACACATTAGACTTAGGAATGTGAGTGGGCCATTGGGGAGCGTGGGCCTGGCCAGGCTATGGGGAGGCGGCCACACAAAGGGCACACAGTCACATTCCTCTGGGGCCTCTGGGCAAGCGTGGTGGCTGCCTGCCACTTGGCAGTGGTCTCTGGTATTTGCCTGGGAGAGGTTTCCTGGATTCCTTGGTTCAGAGAAGCACAGTACCCCAGGCAGAACACTGCTCCTGGCTCCATGGCAAGGCCAGAGCTGAAGAAGCAGTTTTTGGAGGAGCCTGCAGCGTTTATGGAGAAGGCAATAGCACCCCACTCCAGTACTCTTGCCTGGAAAATCCCATGGACGGAGGAGCCTGGTAGGCTGTAGTCCATGGGGTCACTAAGAGTCGTACACGACTGCGCGACTTCACTTTCACTTTTCACTTTCATGCATTGGAGAAGGAAATGGCAACCCCACTCCAGTGTTCTTGCCTGGAGAATCCCAGGGACGGGGGAGCCTGGTGGGCTGCCGTCTATGGGGTCACACAGAGTTGGACACGACTGAAGCGACTTAGCAGCAGCAGTAGCAGCAGCGTTTATAAAGGACCATCATCGTGGGAGGAGGCTAGGCATACAGAGGGTAGGAACATGGGGAGGACTCTTGAATTGCAGGGTTTTGATCTGGGCCCTGCCAGGTGTAGTGCATGGTCCCCTCCAGCCTCCAGATTTGGGAGTGCTTTAGGGAAGGAGGACTGGGTGAAGGGTTCAAGTACTAAATGGGATGTTTGGTGCCTCAAGAGGATTGTCTGTGCTTAGAGTTACCACAGGTTCCTTCTGAAGAGTCACGGGGTTTCTCTGAATAAGGCATAGCTTCACACTGAACCAAATGGCCTTGTCTGTACAGTGGCGGGCTAGCAGCCGGCAAGCAAACATATTTATGACTTGGTGATCTTTTGATAACTGCTCATTCCTGAAAGGCAAATGGAAACTTCCAATTAGAATTCATGTCAGGTCACAGGGTGAGAGCATGGAAAAATATCACCAAATGCAGGCACAAACCAGGAAAGCCAAAATAATAAGGGAGCTACAAGATTGCAGAAATGTAAAGGGGCATTGGAATCCAGAGGAAAGGGAAGGCCAAGGCAAGGGACACTCTCCACCATTATATGTTCAGCAAAAGCTGATACTCCTGGGGACTAAAATAGCAGAGATGTCAAATGTTTAACCTCAGTGTTAAACAAACAAACAAAAATGGAACCATAAAGCTTTTTAAGGTTATAGCTTATGGACTGCAAAGTAAAAAGTTAAAATAGAACAGAAAAAAAGAAACAGAATAGAATAAGGAAAAAAGGATTGAAAACAAACAAAGATAAATTCAAGCTTTGAAATTTAATTGTTTGTCTTAGAATTTTTAAGAAAAACAATCCTGGATGGCAGAACAAATCATCCTAACTCATATTCCTGGAACTGTACTAGAGTAAATTATTCACAAGGGAATAATAAACATTTGGTGCACACTTGGTTCTAATATCATTTTGCAAAACAAATATATTACACTGGTATCATACTCATTTATGATTGGAAGTCTTGTTGGATGAAGGAAGTAGTACATTTAAAGTGGCTGATGTTCTGAAATACCCACACTATTGGACAATCTGCACAAGCTAGAAATACACATTCTGAAACACACATGTTCCTTAAATGGGTTCAGTCGATCCCACCTACAAGGAAGGCTAATTATTGTTGTTTTAAAACTAGTATACACATATATACAGGATATATTTTGTGTGTCAGAGGGCTCTGATGTCATATAAATTGCAATAAAACTTCATTGTTTAGGGATTAAACATGTAACTCCTAGTGGGTCAGACAACATGATCTTAATGAACTAATGGGAAGAAAGTGGATGCCCTGGCCAGTGGGTGGCCATTGTTATGCTCTCTGCCATGGCATGCTGAGCCAGTGTTACCTGATCAGGTGGGTTTTCAAGGCAAGGCCAGCTGTTTCAGATTTTAGGGGAAATCTAATTTTTAAACATTGGCTTTTGGACATCAAAGATAATGGCTGTCCGGCCACCAGTGTGCTAACTCTGGCTTTAAATGTTAGAGTAAGGAGATAACAGGTGAATGTTTTCTGGCTCCTTGGCATGGAATTTTAAAAAAGAATAAAAAAAAAAAAAAACACTGAAGCAAGTTTGTAAATGTAAGAAAAGTTCTTCTTTTATCAAGGTCATGATTGTACAATTTTAACAACTTGAAGGATGGATATGTGAAGAAGATGGTGTCAGCTCTTTTCTACTCTGAGCCTTAGTCAGTCAGACCTTTGTGATCCATGTGTACCTAGATACATATATATTTATATACTTATACACATGTCTATAGATAAAAATCCTTCTGCCTGGCTCTTGGTACTGATTACTCCCTTTCTACCAAACTGAGCTGATCTTGGCTTCTATTTGGTAGATGTGGACTGCAGAAAGCACGTGATGGCAGTGCAGAGCTGTACTTTAGGAAAATCCCTCTGAAGTGGTTTGGAGGATAAAGAGGAGGAGGGGGAGATTAGTTAGGCAGGAGTCTCTTGAAGTTGTTGCCAGTAGAGTCGTCAAGACTAGGACTCAGGGATAAAGTAGCTTCAGTGTGATAAGGAAGGGCTTGATAAGAGCATTATGGGTTGCATAAAATAAGACTGAACTTAGTAAGTGGTTAGTGATGGGGAGATTAAGGAGTTTCTGATGGTTGCCAAGGCTCAAATATAAGAAACTGGCAAGTGGTGGCAAGCAGAAGCCATCGGTGAGAACTGGGGATCAGAGTGGTCAGCGGTGGTGAGTTTGGTTTGGGACCTGTTGATTCACAGGTGAGACTTCAAGTCTGAATCTAGAGCTTAAATACCATCTGCTTCTCTGCATAGAGGTCACAACTGGATCTAGGGGACGAATGAAATCCCTCAGGAAGTGACACACAGAAGTAAAGACAAAGACCCTGACCCAGGGAAAAGAATAGGGAGCTGAATGAAATCCAGGAGAGAAAAACACTTCAAGAAGTGGAGGACTAATGAGCTCCCACTTGGTACCTGGCATCATATACACATTCTCACTGAAGCCTCCCCTGGGCTTAAGAGACGTGGTTGCCCGATTGTTATAAATGAGGAGGCAGTTAAGCCAGGAGAGGCTGGCAAGGAAGTGGGACTGTGGGACAGACGGGGTTCCTTCAAGAAGGTGGGTGATGAAGGAAGTGAGAGGGAGCTTGATGGGGAGAGCACAGCTGAGGAAGAAGGAGATTTTGGAGGATGTCCTGAGGAGCATGTTTGTCACCCAGTGGAAAGGAGCAAAGGAAGAGGGAGATACAGAAGATGAAAGCTGGAGATGGGTTACATAATGGATGGAGCTGAGAGGAAAAGCAGGAGTGAGAGGTGGGATCAAGAGAGATCTTCAGAGTGACAGGAACTGGAAAGGAAGCTGTCTGTGGACACAGTACCTGAGCCCCAAGCAGTGGTGAAGCTTCACAGCACCAGGGCCACAGATTTGAAAGGAGTGACCGGTTTGGGAAGCTGATGGCCAATTTCACATTACCTGGAGTAATGTTATTAGTCACTTATTTTCTTTTTATCTAAAGATTTTCTATGAATTGTTCACATTCTCATGAATTATAGATACTTTAGTATTAATCCTGTATTCAGGATTAATACATGAATCCAGCCTAGATTCAGTAAAGACGACTTTACCTTTCATTTTTTCCCCAAGGAAACTATGCTATTTCTAGATGCTGTCACAAGAGTTTTTTGCTTGCTGTTTTGTTTTTCACTGCAGTGAAGAACAGGGCTACGCATCAAGAGCAATATAAGAGGAACTAGTTATTGTGTTTACATCATTATCAACACAACGGGTTTAACACATACTGTGGTGATTAAGATTCTTCTGGAAAAAAGCTCCCAGTTATATGGTAAGAAGGAATTTGGATTTTGGAGTTATTGGTACCCATATGACAATAATATTTCCCAGTGGTGTGATCATGGGCCAAAGGAATTGCTTTATGTCCTCTAACTCAAAGGTGGTAATTATGCCTTACAATGTTCCAATGATAATTAGAAATCTATGAAAATGCCTAGAACCTGCCTTAATAAATGGTGAAAATAATAGTAAATCACTAAATGAACTGAGGACTAAATTTATAAAAGAGAGCAACATAAAAGCATCATGTGTGTGTCTGCGCTTTGTGTATGTGTAGTGCGTGTGTTTAGGAACTTTATTTCGCCATTCTCTTGTTGGATATTTGAATTGTTTCCAGTTTTATTCTACTACAAAGCATGCTGCTATAAACATTTTCTTACATATCTCTCGGTACACACCTGCTAGACTTGTTCTAGGCTTTCTCCCAGAGAATGGAAGGACTTTTGTGCTCACCTTCACCTGGCTTCCCTGGTGGCTCAGCTGGTAAAAGCGTCTGCCTACAATGTGGGAGACCCGGGTTCTATCCCTGGGTGGGGAAGATCCCTGGAGAAGGCAATGGCAACCCACTCCAGTATTCTTGCCTGGAAAATCCCATGGACAGAGGAGCCTGATAGGCTACAGTCCATGGGGTCGCAAAGGGTTGGACACGACTGAGCAACTTCACTTCACTTCTTCACCTCTGCTGGGTGTTGCCAAATCATTTTTTAAGTTGGTTGTACTCATTTGCATACCTACAGGCCAAACTTAAAAAATTTAGCTTGCCAATCTCATGGGTGTGAAATGGAATCTTGTTCTTTAATTAGTATCTCCCTGATTGTAGATCAGTTGAGCATCTTTTCAAGCTTGCTAGCCTTATGAGTTTTCTCTTCTTTGAAATGCTGTTATGCTTTTTGCCCTTTTTTTTCCCCTAGACTCGTTTTTTAAAAGGTATAAAAGGTATAAGGGCTCTGCATCAGGCATCTATCTATCTGTCTATCTATCATCTATCAGAGTTCAAGAGTCAATTTATACTATCATTAACTGATACTTCATCTGGCAGAAGAATCAATTGCTTGTACATATGATGCTGAATGATGAGTATTGGATGAATCAGATATGGGAGAAAAATAAGCCTGCCATTAATGATGTACAGTGACACATTAAATGTGATATCTTTCCATAGGGTATGACCGCAGGGCCTGGGAATCTGAATTTCGAACAAATGCCTCAGGTAATTCCTATGTCTTGATGTCTTCAGGAAATCTGGCCCAAGCTCCATTCCCGAAACTGATGTTTCGTGAGAGAAGGTCCTTTGGGTGCTTTTCTTCTTATTTCTTTGGCACAAATCTAGCTGAGAAGCAGTATAATTAGGGAAAACAAATGGCTCCAGAAAGAAGTGTCCTTGGTTTCATATAACCAGCTACACTCCCCTCTCCAAGTGATCAAGCCTGTGCCAATGATTCTTGGCTCCTGCTGACCCACTGCTGGCCCCGGGCCACCTGACCTCCTTGATGTCCCATAGCCGGGTACAATGACGTGTGTTGTGATTTTCTCCATGGTCCTCCAAACCTGCTCTTTCCCTACTGTTGCCAGGACGTTCTTCCTAAACGTCTCCTGCATAAGACCTTTCAAAGAATTTGAGAGCTCTTATGAGAGAGATCTTGGAGAAGGGAATGGCAACCCATTCCAGTATTCTTGCCTGGACAATTCCAAGGATAGAGGAGCCTGGTGGGCTACAGTCTTTACAGGGTTGTAAAGAATCAGACACGACTGAGTGACTAAAATTTTCACTTTATTCACGAGTGACCTAGCTGGGTCCTGTCCCTTTTCAGAAAGCACTTTCTTTGACCACTTCTTGCCTCTCACTTACTCTGTGCTTTGGACATGTTGATCTCTGTACTTTGGGAATGTGGGACCACCTGTCTAACACCAGTAATTTTTCTTCTGCTCTTTCCTCTATCTTAGATCTCCTCTCCCACTTCTCTGCTTCCCTGGTAAATCAAGTGATAAAGAATCCACCTGCCAATGCAGGAGACGTGGGTTTAATCCCTAGGTTAGGAAGATCCCCCAGAGGAGGAAATGGCAACCCATTCCAGTATTCTTGCCTAGAGAATCCCACAGACAGAGGAGCATGGCTGGCTACAATCCATGAGGTTGCAAAAGAGTCAGACATGACTGAGCACCTAAACAACAACAAAACAACTCACTTCTCTCCCTTTGGCTTCTCATCCTTATCCTTAAAGATGGTATTTCTCAGACTTTAACATGCATGCAGATAAACCAGGGATCTTGTTAAAATAGAGTCTGATTCCACTGGTCTATGGTGGGGCTTGAGATTCAGATTTCCTGGCAAGCTCCTGGGTGCCACAGGAAGCTACTAAGTCTGGGGACAACACTTTGAATCACAGAATGTAGAGACACAGCTTGGTATCACCTGCTTCTCCTTGAGTTGTAAATGCCCCTCAGTGTTTGCCATGCTTCTCACACTGTATTATGACAACTGCCTTATCTGTCAGTAAGTTCATTGAGGGCAAGAATTGTGCCTTGTTTACCTTTATTTATATTTGCTGTGCCTGGCATGTAGGAAACACTCAACGAATATTTGCTGAATGAACAAACGATTCCAGCAATCCAGACAGATATTTGTCTGGCTGCGTTTTGCTGTTTGTGGCTGTTTTCCTGTTGAGCCCAATGACTCGTTGCTTTTCCAGATGGCGCCCTGTGGCCTGAAGGGTTGGCTCCACTTTCTACAAAGTGGCAGACCTTGCCAGGGGAGGATCAGCGGAGTGGGTGGTTAGCTTTGGCATTGGAAGAACCCCACTTCTTTGTGCCTAATTTAGGTCAAGATTAGTGGGTTTAAAATTAGCCCTGAATTTTGTATTTTCTCGGTAGGGTTTGCTTATGCTTGTGAACACACACGCACACACATCTCTGAGGTTGAGTAGCCTCTTCCTTTTCTGATCCTGTTCCACATAGATGCTGGAATGAGTTTTCCCAAATAGAAATTTGGGTTATGCCACTCTGGGTGGCTCCCTTTCCCTTTAGGGAAAAGTCCAAATCTCTCTTCCTGGCTCATGCACACAGTGCCTGGGATAAGGCATGCTTACTCGTGTTGTCCCTGAGTGCCTCCTTCACTATTCAAGTCATCCCAATTAGGGTGATGAATAATGTGACTGCCCTACTCCTAAGCGCCACCCCCGCCGCCACATCCCCCCACACATCTCATGCTTTACCTTTTCAGTGAAGTCACTGGGTTGTGAGAATGTTTGCATTGCTGATCCAATCCCAGGCTTCCAGCTCCAGCTGCAAATTCTCATGATGGGGACCCTGCTACCAGCTCACTGTTGCCTTGGCTCTGGACAGCTATTCTATGAACTGGGGTATATGTTTATTGTAAGTTGTGAGCTGTACGTACTCTAAAACCCAGCAAGATCAAATAATGAACACAGTGGTTAATGTTCTCCCTTAGCACTTTTAGCAGAAATCTCTTAATGATGGCATTAATCCTTTAATGGATGAATGGGTGAGGCATTCTACTTATGGGTGAGGAAATAATAGCTAGATGGGAGAAAAAGTTGCTGGTCTGTAGTAGTTATTTTGCTTAGAGTGTGTAATCTCCCTCCTCTCATCTCTTCATGAACTTGTTTTTCAGTGCTCGTTGGAAAGAGTATGAGTTGGAAAGCCAGAGTGATCTGGGTGAGGCCCATGCGGTTTCTCAGTTCTTCTGGGAGTTAGTATTCACACCTGTCAAAATGAAAATAATAAGACTTACTTTGCGTGGATAGTTACGTTGGTTAATTGAGATAATGTGGAAATGGTGAGTTATATATAATGTAGGTAAGACTTTCTCCTTGTTTTCAAAGACTAAACCAACTGAGTTATTTCAGTTAGGAAACAGCGACAGTGCTTCATGTTATTTGGTCCTGAGCTGTGGCACTAGGCTTGTTCTGTTTTTAAGCTGGGAGAGCTTCTTTCCCTTTGTTACTCTGTGTATTTCACTAATGCAGCCATGCCGAACCCCAGCACATGCCTGACTGTTCCTCTCTGAGTTACCACTGTGTCTGGGATATAAAAGGCCTGTGCTTATCTTCTGAAAACACAGCTGCTTCAATTATATCATGCCAGGCTTTCTGTCAAGGAAATCTCCATTGCAGATAGTGGAAACGTCGCAAAGATAGAGATTCAGTGCCCTGTACATTTTTTCTGTAAATCTTGGAGTTTTTTAAAACCAGAGAGTGCGAAATGGAGACGTAGGCAAAGGAGAAAGATTTAACAACTTCTATGTGGTTGAATGCTCGTTATTTTGAGGAACAGTGACGTGAACGTAAAGGCACTCTTGGTGTTAGAATAGGGCAAATATTTACCATTCGGTCCAAGGACAGCATATAACAGAGTTGCTGTGAATCCACTCCACCCTCTCAGGGGTCCACAGGCCAGGACTATGAGTATCACCAGGAGCTTGTAGGAGATTGAGTCACAGGCCCCATCCCAGTCCTACTCAATCAGAAGCTGCATCTTAACAAGATCTTCAAAGAGACTCAAATGTAGATTAAAGTTTAAAGAAGCTTTGCTCTTGGCCAGTGCCGTCTAATAGAACTTTCTGTGACGATGGTGATGTTCTGTATGTGTGCCATCTAGTACGGTAGACACTTGGCCATATGTGGCTGAGAATTTGAAATAGGACTAGTACAACCAAGGACTAAAGTTAAAGCATATTTAACAATTATAACTGGAATGTAGTTAGTCACATGTGGTGTGTGGCTACGAAATTGGGTAGCACAGCATGAAACTTTACCAGGTTTTGCTTGCAGGATTCCTGGGGAGGGTAATGCTGTCTCCCGTCACCCCCAGGGCACAGTCAGGTTTTCCCACGTGGCCAGGAAGTACCACTGCCCATTCCTCGTCCTCGCTGTGACCATGGTCCATGCACAGTCCCTGGAATAAATCCAGGAGCTTCAGCATTCATGATACCCTTACTTTCTCCTGGAGGCTCAGAGTGGTTAGCTGGATAGGAAAAAAGTAACTTCAGTTGCACTAAGCCAACACAAGAAACTGATAACTGTCCTTTTCTAATTGTGTTATTTGTTATTTCACAAATCCCTGAGTATCAGAAAATGTTATTTCTCTACTTTGCTTCATCTGCAATGTATCTAACTTACAAAATAGAAATTGATGCTTTTTATAGACCTTCTTTCTCCTTTAATATTTTCACTTTCTCCATGGGGAACTCTAGTTCAAGTTATTTTCATTACAGTCCCCTGAAGGGGTCTTGAGAAACTTTCCTTTCCACATCTTTGCTCAAGCATTCCTTCTGGGTCCTCCTAAGCCATGCCCCTGTGGGGCATCTACTCCATAAATACCAGCTGTGCTATTGTGAGACACGGCTTCTGTAATTTTAAGATGTCTCTTCTTTTTCCTACCTTCTCCATGCTGATCATCTCTAATCATCATTTCAAACGTAACTTCTTTTTTATCAAATTTGGCAACACAAAACATTTCCCGGCTGTTCGCTGGGGACACATGGCCAAGCGATGATGCAAACATCTGTTCTGGTTGGAACAGCCCTTATAATTCACCAAATGGAGTTCTGGGACCATCTGTCTCCCCCTCCTCCCATGTGACCCCAGAGTTCTGTGGAGGTCAGGGGGAGTAAAGAGTCATTTGATGGATGAAAATAAAGTTTAGTGTGATAGCAAACTTTTATTCTAAAACGGAAACATTTATTGATCAGTGTACATTTGATTACACCTCATAGATGTTTTATAATCAGATATAGGGTTGTCATTTCTTTATATTAACGTTTGTCCTTAAATAGTGCCTGATTAGGAGACACCCCCATTTAGACCCTGAGCACAGGAAGGGGCTGGAGTGATCATCTCATTGTATGGAGAAGTAAAGGGCCTTCCATAGAGCTTCCCTGGGCATGGCCTAAGAGTCAGCTTGTAACATTTATAAGTTTGGGTCTCTTGACATACCCGTCTGTAAGTGGGCTTCAGGGAGTCCATGAACCCCAAAAATTATAGCAAGGTTTTGTGTGTGTATGTGCAGTGCTGGGACAGGGAACTCAATACATTTATTAGAGTCTCAGCGTTGCATCATGCTATTCTCCTTTTGAATTCTCCTGATAATGGTGATTAGTTTGATCAACTTCTCATATTTAGGATGAGGCATATAGAACATTTGCTAGAAAATTATAATATGCAGAGAAGTTAGCGTTACTGGTGGGGAACCTTTATTACAAACCATTCTGCCGATGGTGATTGCCGGCTTCAAGGAAGAGAGGGTAAGAATATTTAGGCTATTCAGGGGAAAGTCAGCTTCCCAGATGGTGCAGTGGTAAAGAATCTGTCTGCTAGTGCGGGAGATGGGGGTTCGATCTGAGCTTGGAAGATCCCTTGGAGGAGGAAATGGCAACCCACTCCAGTATTCTTGCCTGGGAAATCGCATGGACAGAGGAGCCAGGTGCGCTATAGTCCATGGGGTCGCAATGAGTCAAACACGACTAAGCATGTACTCAAGAGGAAAGTCATCACTTTCTCATTGATCAAATGTAGCTCTTTGCATGGTTTGTACAGACTTTGGAGTCAAAAGACTTGATCTTGGATCTCTGCTCTGCTGCTCCCTGGCTATGTGATCTTAAGCAAGTGGTTTGTTGTTTTTCTTTGAACCTCAATTTTCTCCTGCATATGAGACAGCAAAAGAGACACTGATGTATAGAACAGTCTTTTGGACTCTGTGGGAGAGGAAGAGGGTGGGATGATTTGGGAGAATGGCATTGAAACATGTATACTATCATATATGAAATGAGTCGCCAGTCCAGGTTTGATGCACGATACTGGATGCTTGGGGCTGGTGCGCTGGGATGACCCAGAGGGATGATACGGGGAGGGAGGAGGGTTCAGGATGGGGAACATGTGTATACCTGTGGCGGATTCATGTTGATATATGGCAAAACCAATACAATATTGTAAAGTTAAAAAAAAAAAAAACTTAGGGATAGTAATACTTGCTTTGCAGGGCTGTAATGAGGAGTCACTGCAAGAATGTATACAGGGTCCTGAGGACACAGCAGACCCTCTGCAAATGATCACCGTTTCCATTATTTCTGCTGACCATTTCAGAGCTACTGAGGACTTGTGTCTTTCTAGATCAAAAGGCATCTTTTAGATTTACTGTTACCATAAGCAGAGGAGTGGGATACTGAGGAAACCCAGTTCCTGGGATAGCTTACCTTCAAACTTCTCTGGGGATGATCATGGAATATGTATATTTGTTAATTTGGAGACTGCAGGAGGTATAACTGTTTGCTCATAGTGCCTGATTGCTTAAAATGTAAATGCTCAGTGTCCACATCTCTAAAGTCAGCTGGTCCACTCTCTGCTGTTCAGCCTTTTGAGGGAGTTCAGGATGCTATGGTGGATTATTCTTTTCTCGGCTAGCTCTTCCACTTTCTCTCACCATCCATGATATGTTCCCGTCTATCTGCTGGAATTATGTTTCCTGCAGTAGAGTTTACAGGCTAACAGAGCACATGATCTTCCAGGAAGTTCAGTGCTGGCTGGACACATCCTTTGGGGAACAGAGCCATTAAGATGCTGTGTTTCTGGCAAATGTGATCTGTTTTATGGCGAGACATAGGAGAAGGATATGGCTTTCTATTTTAAGCCACAGATGAAACTTCATGTGTAGGGAGCAGGCAGAGTTTCTGTCTGTGGTCTACCTTAGGTTGTTCTGTGGCTTGGGTCAACTCAGTTTCCCTCCTCTGTGGAAAAGAAATGCCTTTAAGACCTGGTATAAGGGACAAACCGGAGAAGGCAATGGCACCCCACTTCCGTACTCTTGCCTGGACAATCCCCTGGACGGAGGAGCCTGGTAGGCTGCAGTCCATGAGGTCACTAAGAGTCAGACATGACTGAGTGACTTCACTTTCACTTTTCACTTTCATTCATTGGAGAAAGAAATGGCAACCCGCTCCAGTGTTCCTGCCTGGAGAATCCCAGGGACAGGGAGCCTGGTGGGCTGCCGTCTATGGCGTCACACAGAGTCGGACACAACTGAAGCGACTTAGCAGCAGCATAAGGGACAAACATTTGTTTAATAATAATAATAATTGAGCATTTGGGATTAGCAGATGCAAACTATTATGTATAGGGTGGATAAACCACAAGGTGCTACTGTATAGTACAGGGAGCTGTATTCAATATCCTGTGATAATTCGTAACAGAAAAGACTATGAAAGAGACTCTATGTGAATAACTATCACTTCGCTGGACAGCAGAAATTAACACATTGTAAATCAACCATATTTCAGTAAAAATTATTAAAAATAATAAAACAAATTCAGATGAGCTTTACTTAACTCTCTCAGTTGGCTGATGTAAGTGCTTCTTAGAATAAGGTGAACACAGAACATGAATCATGCCTCCCAGGTCTTTCCTATCTTGCTTCTCACAATCCCCACCATCTGTGACACACACCCACACCCCCACCTCCTGCCCCCCCCCCCACAACCCACTTTACTTTCCACTGTCCCTACTATCACACCAGCCCTTCATGATCCTGAATCCTGTGATGACATCTCTTACATCTTGTGAGACTGGGAGATCTATCATAATGCCTGTTCAAATTACTGTGAACACATATTGTCTTTTAAGGTTTCTCTCTTCCCAAATTAAAAAAAAAAGTTACAGCAAAAACAAACTCAGCTGTAGACTATTTAAAAGTAATGTACTTCACTAGTCAAGTTCTCTAGGAATGGAAAATTCCAATTCAGGATAAAAATGAGCCCTGGCTTATGTGTCTTGCCACCAACAGAAATCTTATTTTCCCTCTAAATATTTAACTAATGCATCCCATAGAACATGTTTGTGTTTTTAGCTCTAGGTGTTTTTAGTTAATATTCAGTGCATTCTTGAGAGAGCAGCACTGGTGAAAGGAATGATTCTGATAGGTGCTGTTTCGTTCTCAGCTGGGACGAATTTCTTTCTTAAGCACCACCCCTGTGGTGGTACTTTCTTTTTTTTCTGTGTGAGACCTGAGAGGCTCACTCTAATGACTGAAGGAGAAGGTAATGGCAACCCACTCCAGTACTTGGAGTTCCAAGTGGGCTGCCGTCTATGGGGTCGCACAGAGTCCGACACGACTGAAGTGACTTAGCAGCAGCAGCAGCAGCAGCAGCAGCTTTTCTCCTGTCTACCACCCTATCTCTCTCTCTTCCCTTGGGTTACCCCTGGAGCTCACTCCTCCCCATTTCTTTGCTTCACCCAATCTTCCTTCCCTATCCTTCCTGGAACCTGTGGCCTTCAATTTCCATCGTTAGCCAGCATCATCCTACACCAGCGTCCTCAAATTGTGGCCCCAAACTACAAGTCTCAGCATCATCCTGCATGGTAGGCAGGATGATGACCTTCTAATGAAGTCTGCATCCTAATTCCTAGAACCTGTGCACGTGTGCTCAGTCACATCTGACTTGGCGATCCCATGAACTATAGCCCACCAGGCTCCTCTGGCCATGGGATTCTCCAGGCAAGAATACTGGAGTGGGTTACCATGCCTTCCTCCAGGGGTTCTTCCTGACCTAGGGATTGCATCTGCATTTCTTGCATCTCCTTCATTGGCAGGCAGATTCTTTACCACTGTGCCACCTGGGAAGCCCATAGAACCTGTAGATATGTTAAATTACAAGGCAACAGGAAATTAAGGTAGCATGTATCATTAAGATGGCTTAGCACTGACCTCAAAATAGGGACAGCACCCTGGATTATCCATGCGAGTCCAATGTAATCACAGAGTCTAAATTGGAGGAGGGAGGCAGTGTCAGAATGATGCAGGAAAGACTTGCCCAGCCATTGCTGCCTTTGAAAATAAGAGATTGTGACCATGAGCCAAGAGATGCAGTTCACATCTAGGAACTGGAAGAAGCAAGAAAATGGATTATCCCTAGAGCCTCCAGAAATAAAGACAGCCCTGCAGATGACTTAATTTTAGCCCAGTAAGACCCGTTTTGGACTTAGAGTTTTGAACTTCAGAACTATAAGGTAATCGTTTTAACTTGTAGTTTTAAGTCACTAATTTTGTGGAATTTCTTATAGCAGCAATTGGAAACTAATACCCCTGGGAATTTCTTACAAACACATGTATACCTGTGATGGATTCATTTTGATATTTGGCAAAACTAATACAATTATGTAAAGTTTAAAAATAAAATAAAATTAAAAATAAAATAAAAATATGAAAAAACAAAAAAAAACAAAAATTCTAGACCCACTCCAGACCTATTATATCAGAAGCTTTAGGGGTAGGGTTCAGGAATCTGCATTTTAACAGCCCTCAGGGGGAATCTGATGCATGTAAAGTTTGAGAATCTCTAGGGCATCCGTTTTCCCTTACAAGGTCTGAGTGGAAGGGAAGAGGAGTGGTATTTGGAGAATGTGGTCAGGAAGATGCTATGGGTTAGATGAAATGGCATGGTCAGGTGGCTGCATGTGGGTTCACCACTGAGATGGCTGGCTTTGCATGACGTTGTTGTCCCTAGTAAGGGACAATGTGTAATTTATGACATGAAACAGCATGGCAAACTCTGCTCCTGCAGCTTGTCAGCCAGCTTTTCAAAGAGATGTTTTAGGGGCTTCCTTTAGTCTCTTTTACTTATCTCAAATGGACTTGTTTATTACAAACGTAGCCAAGTTAGAGTGGGTGGTAGAATTAAAGCCAGGTGCTGCCAGTGAAGAAGTAAGAGATTGTCACATCCAGGGACTTCCTTGGTGGTCCAGTGGTTAAGACTCTTGCTTCTAATGCAGGGGACATGGGTTTGATCCCTGGTCAGGGAACTAAGATCCCACGATGTGGCCAAAAAGTTTTTAAAAAAGAATGTCATGTCCAGTTACTCATTTATTTGGCATACATTTAGCCTTCAGTTCAGTTCAGTTGCTCAGTTGTGTCCGACTCTTTGAGACCTCATGAACTGCAGCACGCCAGGTTTCCCTGTCCATCACCAACTCCCGGAGCCTACCCAAACTCATGTCCATTGAGTCGGTGATGCCATCCAACCATCTCATCCTCTGTTGTCCCCTTCTCCTCCTGCCCTCAGTCTTTCCCAGAATCAGGGTCTTTTCCAATGAGTCAGCTTTTTGCATCAGCTGGCCAAAGTATTGGAGTTTTAGCTTCAACATCCATCCTTCCAATGAACACCAGGACTGATCCCCTTTAGGATGGACTGGTTGGATCTCCTTGCAGTCCAAGGGACTCTCAAGAGTCTTCTCCAACACCACAGTTAAAAAGCATCAATTCTTTGGTGCTCAGCTTTCTTTATAGTCCAACTCTCACATCTGTACATGACTACTGGAAAAACCATAGCCTTGACTAGATGGACCTTTGTTGGCAAAGTAATGTCTCTGCTTTTGAATATGCTGTCTAGGTTGGTTATAACTTTCTTTCCAAGGAGTAAGTGCCTTTTAATTTCATGGCTGCAGTCACCATCTGCAGTGATTTTGGAGCCCCCCAAAATAAAGTCAGCCACTGTTTCCCCATCTATTTGCCATGAAGTGACGGGACTGGATGCCATGATCTTAGTTTTCTGAATGTTGAGCTTTAAGCCAACGTTTTCACTCTCCTCTTTAACTTTCATCAAGAGGCTCTTTAGTTCTTCACTTTCTGCCATAAGGGTGGTGTCATCTGCATACCTGAGGTTATTGATATTTCTCCTGGCAATCTTGATTCCAGTTTGTGCTTCCTCCAGCCCAGCATTTCTCATGATGTACTCTGCATATAAGTTAAATAAGCAGGATAACAATATACAGCCTTGATGAACTCCTTTTCCTATTTGGAACCAGTCTGTTGTTCCATGTCCAGTTCTAACTGTTGCTTCCTGACCAGCATACAGATTTCTCAAGAGGTAGGTCAGGTGGTCTGGTATTCCCGCCTCTTTCAGAATTTTCCACAGTTTATTGTGAGCCACAGTCAAAGGCATTGGTATAGTCAATAAAGCAGAAATAGATGTTTTTCTGGAACTCTCTTTCTTTTTCAATGATCCAGCAGATGTTGAGAATTTGATCTCTGCTTCCTCTGCCTTTTCTAAAACCAGCTTGAACATTTAGCCTACCAGGTGCCAATTGCTGTGTGAGACCCCGAGGAAGGCTGAACAAGACAGACAAAATCCCTGCTCACAAGGATCTTTGTTCTAATGGAGTTGACAGCAGACACATAGTTTGATAAATAAGGGGATTTTTTTCATGTTCATTAAGTCTCCTGCACAGATTCACTTGGTTTTTCCTTTGTACTGTAATACAGGGGCTTCCCCAAGTGGTGTTGCTGATAAAGAACCTGCCTGCCAATGCAAGAGAAGTAAGAGACAAGGGTTCAATCCCTGGGTCAGGAAGACCCCCTGGGGGAGGGCATGACAACCCACTCCAGTATTCTCGCCTGGAAAATCCCATGAACAGAGGACAGACTGTACAGAGGATAAAAATCCCATGGACAGACTGTTGCCTGGAAGGCTACAGTCCATAGGGTCGCAAGGAATTGGACATAACTGAAGCAACTTAGCATGCATGCATAATACAAGGAAGTTTAGAATGGGAAGTAACTGAACTATGTCCCAGATCACCTTATAGACTGAGGCTGGTGAAAGAAAAGTAAGCATCTGCGTGCTTCTTGATGGACACTTTGAAAGTCTTTTAAGAAAATCAATGTAGACAACATTTTGGATCCTGCCCTAATGGAAACTGTGGTTGAGAACTAAGTAAGTGGGGGTGGATAAAGAAAATTGGCTCGGGGGAGTAGGGTGTGGCAGCTGAGAAAATATGATGGAGGGGAGATGGGAGGAGAGGTTGTAAGGTCCCTTTCGGGCTGTTCAGACAAAGAAGTCCGTATTGAAGAGGAGATTCACTTTATATCTTTAGGATAATAACCTTCCCCAAGTACCCAGATACTAGCTCTGAAGCGAATTTAAAGAACAGCCCTTTCCAAGAAGGTATGTCATTTATTCCTGAGGATGTCTATTTCACTTTTGGACAGGAGTCAGCTCTATGTCTGATCGATAGAAAATGAATTATGCAGGGCATTATCTTGGCTGAGTATATAATAATGAACTGCTATTCCTTTCTTCTCCTTCATAAATTGCATATGAGAAGCTTATGTAATGTCTATAACGAATCCCCTTTTTGTCTCCCAGGAGCATAGGTTTACTGGTTGTGGTCTCTGTTCATGATTTATTCCCTGCGTATTTAGAAAGAGATTCCAGGCAGCTTGCAATGGCATGCCAGGTCCCTTCCATTTGCCCCTCCAGAGCCACTCTACCTTCTCTGACCCAGGAGACTGATCTGATCAATGACATAGGTATGAGCTGCCTTGTTCTTTGGCTTCTGGTTGTGTTTGACCAATAGGGGTCCCAGCCAAGAGGCCACTTGGATGACGGAGTGAGGTGTGGGTACTCTAAATTGAGTGTGCCATTAACTTTCTCTTGGGGTTTTGAGAGATGTGAATATCAAAATATATAACAAGGAAATAAGCACCATTAAAGAAAATGAAAGGCACAGGAATCAGAACTAGGAACTGAGGTAGCCATCATGTCTGTGTATCTTTTTGTGTGTGTTGGACAATTAGATCTGTCTTTTGTGAATGACTTGTTCAAGTCTATTGCCCATCCTAAAATTGGGTTGTTAGTCTTTTTGTTTATTTGTAGGTGTGTCTTAAAGATAAAATCTAGATATCAGTCTTTTGTCAGAAATAAGTATTGCAAATATCTCTCCCCAGCATGTGGCTTGCATCTTCACAGTCCTAATGATGTCCTTTGTCTAACAGATATTCTTAATTCTAATGAAGTCCAGTTTATCATTTGTTTTATTATATGGTTAATACTTTTAGTGTTCTATTTAAGAAATCTCTGCTTCCTCCAAGATCATGATGATTATATTTTCTTCCAGAAGATTTATTGTTTTACCTTTCACATTAATGTCTATGATTCAACTCTGATTTTTTAAAAACAGCTTTATTGAGGTATAATTTACATACCATTAAGTTTACTCATTTTAAGAGTACCATTCAATGATTTTTTAAAAGTGAATTTACAGAGTTGTGCAACTGTCTTCATTATCTAATTTTAGAATATTTTCATCACTAAGGAAAAAAACCCTTGTCTGCATTTGTAGCCATTCCCCTTTCCCACCCTGTTCAGTTCAGTACAGTTGCTCAGTCGTGTCTGACTCTTTGTAACCCCATGGACTTCAGCACACCAGGGCTTCCTGTCCAACACCAACTCCCGGAGTTTACTCAAACTCATGTCCATTGAGTTGGTGATCCCACCCTGAGCACCAGGCAACTACTAATCTACTTTCTCTCTATATAGATTTGCCTTTCAGATTCGTGTATGTGTGTGTGATGGGTAATTATTAAGCACAGACCTTTAACTCCAAGCTTTCTAGAAGCCAGAGCAAAAAGAGAGTCCCATTTTTTTCATAGTCTTCTTGGTTAGGACTTCAATTCCATCATTTCAGGAAGAATCAAATATTTGTGACAGGTCTTATAACAGGCATTGGGTAGTTTAACAGGCAATGTCTTTGACTACATCTTGGCATGAGATAGAAAAAGCTCAAACAGTTATTTCTTCTGTTGGCACCCTCTAAGAGTTAAGGGATTATCTATCCCCCAGTTGAGATGAGGGAAAGCACATCTGTGAGAAGCTATGATAATAAGGATTGTGTACATGGATTTCTGGACACACTGGGGGAACTTCAGGCAGCTAAGGCGCAAGCAGGCACTGTGGTTCTGCTAAACACGTGAGTCTTAAGCAGGGTTTGGGTGAGGATGGATCAGTCTTTTTCATAGTGGGATTCTCTGACGGGTAAGTGCCTGAAGTGCCAAAGAAGCCATATTATTTATTTTTCTTCTAAAATTTTCCCCCAGCTTTATTGAAGTATGATTGACAAAAATATAATATTTAATATATTTAAGACCTACACTGTGATGTTTTGATATACATATACATCATGAAATGATGAGTACCACAATCAAGCTAATTAACACAAACCTCATTTCACATAGTTACGATTGTATGTGTATGTGTGTGGTGAGAACACTTAAGATCTAATTCTCTATTCTCATAGCAAATTTCAAGTGTACATGCAGTAGTAACTGCAGTCACCATGCTATTCACTAGGTTTCCAGAGCTTTTGTTGTTCAGTCGCTAAATCGTGTTCAACTCTTTGCGACCCCATGGACTGCAGCGCGCCAAGCTTCCCTGTCCTTCACTCTACCCCAGAGTTTGCTCAAACTCTTGTCCATTGAGTCGGTGATGCCATCCAACAATCTCACTCTCTGTCAACCCCTTCTCCTCCTGCCTTCAATCTTTCCCAGCATCAGGGTCTTTTTCAATGGGTTGGCTCCTCACACCAGGTAGCCAAAGTATTGGAGCTTCAGCATCAGTTCTTCCAGTGAATATTCAGTGTTGATTTCTTTTAGAATTGACTGGTTTGATTTCCTTGCAGTCCAAGGGACTCTCAAGACTCTCCTCCAGCACCACAATTCACAAGTATCAATTCTTCAGTGCTCAGCTTTCTTTACATCCAACTCTCACATTCATATATGACTGCTGGAAAAACCATGGCTTTGACTATATCGACCTTTGTGGGCAAAGTAATGTCTCTGCTTTTTAATATGCAGTCTAGGTTTGTCATGGCTTTCCTTCTAAGGAGCAAGTATCTTTTAATTTCATGGCTGCAGTCACCCTCTGCCATGATTTTGGAGCCCAAGAAAATAAAATTTGTCACTGTTTCCACTTTCCCCTCTTCTATTTGCCATTCCAAAGCTTATTTATCTTATAATTGAAAGTTTGTACCCTTTAAGCTATATCTTCTCTCCCCTGCCCCTTCCCCATCGTCTCCCAGCCCACAGTGACACCATTCTATTCTTTGTTTCTCTGAGTTCAATTTTTAGCTGTATTATTTATTAAAGTAGGATCCATGTGCTGTATATAACTACAAGACATGCAGGTGGCAGAATTGACATATTGTGAACATTTAAGGGTTTGGTGTGTCCTTATATTTCTGCTCATCAGTAGCTCGCAGCTTTATCCCCTGGATAAAGCATGGATGCCAGGGGGTCATGAATAGAGTCAACACTCCTCACAGAAAAAACCTTTCATTTTGCTCCCATGCCTGGAAAAATAGATGGCTAGTTCCCTAGATTTTTGTACCATGAAGTATGAGAAAAAATGGTTTGGGGCCTACATAGTTTTAACAGTTCTTATCACTTGGTCACCTCCAAAGATGTACTTACACTTTCGATATACCCAATATGATCACTTAATTTTGAAATATAGCCTTACATAGCTGTTTGAATTGACTAGTTGAACAGAGTTACTTATAGGCCATCAAATATTGAATATCTGCCAACTGCAATGATTTATTTGGACCATAATTTGATGTTGAAATGTTTTCAAGTCATCATTTAGCTGACATGTTCAGCTACTCACAAAGGCTACGCTTCTAGTCAGTCATGGCAAAAGCCATATTACCGGCATGGAGAAGTTTGCTTCTCTGTCTGCTGTAGTAGGGCATGTAGCCACTGTACCCAAAAGCTTCATGAACTAAACATGCTTGAAAAGGACACTCTTGCACTACCAGGGAGACTAAAAATTGGTACGACCACTTTAGAAAGCTCTCTGGCAGAATCTACCATAGGCAAACATATGCATCCTGCATGTCTGAGTAATTCCACTTCTAAGTATAATATACCCAATAGAAATGGTTATATATGTTCACCAAATATATGTCCAAGTATGTTCATAGCAGCTTTACTTGTAATACATAAACAAAACTGGAAACTACCCAAATGTCCATCATTATACAACTGTTGAATATATTAATGAATTGGGTAATCATACAGTAGAAAAACTGTACAGCAATAAAGTCAATGACCACACAACAACATGTAAGACTTTCAGAAATTATATTGAACTAAAGGAGACATAAAGAATGTTACTATAAGATTCTATTCACTTAAAATTCAGGAATAGGCAAAACTGATGATAGAAATCAGTAATGGGTATCTTTAGGGAGATGATGACGGAGGGTATGAAGGGGCTTTTGAAGCATGAGTAATGTTTTAATGTTTGATCTGGGTGGTGGTTCTGTAGATTTGTTCACCTTGTAAAAAGTTGCTGAGCGGCATACTTATGGTTTGAGTACTTTACTGCATGTATGTTATATCCATAAAAATATTTACTTAAAAGAGGGCAGCTAGAACAGTCCTGCCTTATGTATTGAGGATTATCTGATAAAAGTCCATTTCTGTCCATTCACTGATTCTAGAAATGGTGCAGATTTTGAAGAGTCATGAGTAACCTGATATAAAATATGAATGGATAACTTGACTCAGAGGGAGTTTCTGTATTTAGACTCAAAGTTTGACAAGAATTAATGGAGGAAGTGAGAAATTGCACATTTTTCCATGTTCACCTCTCTTTGAGATGAAATAATCTATAATAGTAAGCTTCAGTGAAATAGCTATGTCTCAAATGGCTGACTTCTCACCTAAGATATTAAACTGAGAAACTCAGGTTTGTGCTCTCCACCCACCTAGACAGAATGGCAACCCAGCTTTACAAAGGGATATCTGGCAGAGTAACAGTCTGTATTTTGAGGACTTCTCTCCTCTATCCCTCCCTCCATCCCTCCATGAGAAACTACCACAAAATATTATGCTTCATGGCCTTGTTAGGGTAAATTTAGAGTTGAATCGTTCAGTGTGCTTTGGGGCCTACCTTTTTCTTGATCCCATAGGATCTGGTCACCTTCCCTTCTCTACCCTCATCTGCATCTGTCTCCTTGGTTCACTCTGCTCCAGCCCCACTCCATCCTCCCGACACTGCTCAGACTCATCCTGACACTACAGCCTTTGTACCTTTGCCCAACCTGCCCGCCCTCCCTGGGACACATGCCCTCCTTCATTTCTACCCCTAACACCTTCAAGTTCTTCAGTTCTTTGATCAAATGCCATCCACCTGGTGAGGTCTATTCTGACCGTCCTATTTAGAACTGCAGTCAGCACCCCCTGCCCCCAGCGCCCCCCCAGTGCCTCACCGGACTGCTGAGAAATTTCTGGACATATGTAGGAGACAACATGATGGGATGGAAGAAACATGGGCTTGGGAACAAAATCAAACTGGAGTTTGAAATTTGGAATTTGCGACTTGCTTCCTATTTCTCTTGGTCTAGTGTCCTCAGATGTAGAATGAGGCCACTTCATAGGATCATTGCCAGGCAGGATACTGCAGGTGAAGCACGTAGCCAAGGGCTTGCACGTGGCAGTTCTCAATAAATAAAATCTCTCATCCGTTTCTCTCTAGCAATTTCTCCCTGCCTCAGTAGGGACTGATTTACACAGTAAAATATTCTAGGAAGTCAGTTCCAAATAGGATTAACGTATTTTCATAGGGTAGACAAACTAGCATTGAAAAGTTGAACCTCTCATATATTAACTGAAATTATTATGGTGAACTTTATCTTACCTACTCAAAAATGACTTTGTTAGAAGCCTGGGAGGGGAAATAGCCTAAAGCCTTCAGCACAGATGGGAATTGACTATTTAATAAGCCAAGTCTGATGGGCAGGTGATGTTACAGTGCTAGAGGAAGGTGAGACAATAAAGATCTTCACTCTTGCCCCTGACACTCTGAGGTATTCCAGGGAGGAGTTGTGCTGAGAAAAGTCATGTTCTGAAACACCCTGAGGATCAACAAAAGGTACCATTTGCCTCTGGGGCACATCTTCTGGGGATGTGTGTTCTAGTTCCTAAGCAACTTAGCCTTCTGAGCTGGCTGGGCCTCATTATTCTGCCTGTGGTGGTGGGAAGCAAATCTGTTGTTTTTGGAAAGAGAAGCTGAGGCTTCCTGGTCCTTCCATTTTTTTTTTAATTTAATTTAATTTTTAAACTTTACAATATTGTATTGGTTTTGCCAAATATTGAAATGAATCTGCCACAGGTATACATGTGTTCCCCGTCCTGAACCCTCCTCCTTCCTCCCTCCCCATACCATCCCCCTGGGTCGTCCCAGTGCACCAGCCCCAAGCATCCAGTATTGTGCATCGAACCTGGACTGGTGACTCGTTTCATATATGATATTATACATGTTTCAATGCCATTCTCCCAAATCTTCCCACCCTCTCCCTCTCCCACAGAGTCCAAAAGACTGTTCTATACATCAGTGTCTCTTTTGCTGTCTCGTACACAGGGTTATTGTTACCATCTTTCTAAATTCCATATATATGCGTTAGTATACTGTATTGGTGTTTTTCTTTCTGGCTTACTTCACTCTGTATAATAGGCTCCAGTTTCATCCACCTCATTAGAACTGATTCAAATGTATTCTTTTTAATGGCTGAGTAATACTCCATTGTGTATATGTACCACAGCTTTCTTATCCATTCATCTGCTGATGGACATCTAGGTTGCTTCCATGTCCTGGCTATTATAAACAGTGCTGCGATGAACACTGGGGTACACGTGCCTCTTTCCCTTCTGGTTTCCTCAGTGTGTATGCCCAGCAGTGGGATTGCTGCATCATAAGGCAATTCTATTTCCAGTTTTTTAAGGAATCTCCACACTGTTCTCCATAGTGGCTGTACTAGTTTGCATTCCCACCAACAGTGTAAGAGGGTTCCCTTTTATCCACACCCTCTCCAGCATTTATTGCTTGTAGATTTTTGGATCGCAGCCATTCTGACTGGCGTGAAATGGTACCTCATAGTGGTTTTGATTTGCATTTCTCTGATAATGAGTGATGTTGAGCATCTTTTCATGTGTTTGTTAGCCATCTGTATGTCTTCTTTGGAGAAATGTCTATTTAGTTCTTTGGCCCATTTTTTGATTGGGTCATTTATTTTTCTGGAATTGAGCTGTAGGAGTTGCTTGTATATTTTTGAGATTAGTTGTTTGTCAGTTGCTTCATTTGCTATTATTTTCTCCCATTCTGAAGGCTGTCTTTTCACCTTGCTAATAGTTTCCTTTGATGTGCAGAAGCTTTTAAGTTTAATTAGGTCCCATTTGTTTATTTTTGCTTTTATTTCCAATATTCTGGGAGGTGGGTCATAGAGGATCCTGCAGTGATGTATGTCGGAGAGTGTTTTGCCTATATTCTCCTCTAGGAGTTTTATAGTTTCTGGTCTTACGTTGAGATCTTTAATCCATTTTGAGTTTATTTTTGTGTATGGTGTTAGAAAGTGGTCTAGTTTCATTCTTTTACAAGTGGTTGACCAGTTTTCCCAGCACCACTTGTTAAAGAGATTGTCTTTAATCCATTGTATATTCTTGCCTCCTTTGTCAAAGATAAGGTGTCCATATGTGTATGGATTTATCTCTGGGCTTTCTATTTTGTTCCATTGATCTATATTTCTGTCTTTGTGCCAGTACCATACTGTCTTGATGACTGTGGCTTTGTAGTAGAGCCTGAAGTCAGGTAGGTTGATTCCTCCAGTTCCATTCTTCTTTCTCAAGATAGCTTTGGCTATTCAAGGTTTTTTTGTATTTCCATACAAATTGTGAAATTATTTGTTCTAGCTCTGTGAAGAATACCGTTGGTAGCTTGATAGGGATTGCATTGAATCTATAAATTGCTTTGGGTAGTATACTCATTTTCACTATATTGATTCTTCCAATCCATGAACATGTTATATTTCTCCATCTATTAGTGTCCTCTTTGATCTCTTTCACCAGTGTTTTATAGTTTTCTATATATAGGTCTTTAGTTTATTTAGGTAGATACAGTCCTAAGTATTTTATTCTTTCTGTTGCAATGGTGAATGGAATTGTTTCCTTAATTTCTCTTTCTGTTTTCTCATTATTAGTGTATAGGAATGCAAGGGATTTCTGTGTGTTGATTTTATATCCTGCAACTTTACTATAATCATTGATTAGTTCTAGTAATTTTCTGGTGGAGTCTTTAGGGTTTTCTATGTAGAGGATCATGTCATCTGCAAATAGTGAGAGTTTTACTTCTTCTTTTCCAATTTGGATTCCTTTTATTTCTTTTTCTGCTCTGATTGCTGTGGCCAAAACTTCCAAAACCCTTCCATTTGTTTTATTCTTAAACTTTTTATTTTGAATTGGAGTACAGTCAGTTAGCAAATTAATATGATAGTTTCAGGTGAACAGTGAAGTGACTTAGCCATACATATACATGTATCCATTCTCTCACAAACTCTCCTCCCATCCAGGCTGCCATATAACATTGAGCAGAGTTCCATGTGCTATAGAGTAGGTCCCTGTTCTTTTAAATATGACAGTGTGTCCATGTCCATCCCAAACTCCATAACTATCCCTTCCTCCCAATCCTTCCCCTTGGCAACTGTAAGTTCATTCTCTAAGTCTGTGAGTCTCTTTCTGTTTTATAAGTAAGTTAATTTGTATTATTTCTTTTTAGATTCCACATATAAGGGATGTCATATGATATTTCTCCTTCACTGTTACTTCACTCAAAGATCCTGGTGAAAAATGAGTAAGACCTAGGGATGATTTTATCACTTATGTGGTGGGAACAAGATTAGGAGGGGTCTTGACCTGGGGGAAAGCTGTCAGTAGAAAATTTTTACACTTGCTGCTGCTGCTGCTAAGTCGCTTCAGTCACATCTGACTCTGTGCGACCCCTAGACGGCAGCCCACCAGGCTCCACCATCCCTGGGATTCTCCAGGCAAGAGTACTGGAGTGGGTTGCCATTGCCTTTTCCGACTTTTACACTTAGGCCAGTGAATAACTGGGAAAACTGGGAAAGACTGGTTGGGTAACAGAAGCACTTACTGAGAAAGAAGCGTTCCCAAAGTGTGCACACCAACGTTTGAGAACCTGTGAAAGTGGTAGGAAAGAGCAGAGGCTTTAGAGAAGCATAGAAGAGAATTTAGGTCTTGGTCCAGATCATATTTGTTATTTGAGCCTCCATTTCCTCATCTGTAATGTATCTACCAAAGTGATTGTGAGGATTCAAAGAGCTAATACACATCCATGACTTAGCAGAGCATATATTACAAAATGTTTGCCTTTATTGACAAATTTGAGAGGTTGTAATTATATACAGGAGTGTGCTGTGGCCACTCTGAAGAGTCTCACATTTTCTTACAAAAGCTCTTGTCCATCTTTTTCTGAACCAACATGAGAAGAAGCTGGTAGAGCTTTCCCTGTGCTGATGGAGAGTTGGTTTTTTTCCCCTTGGTGAGGGGGCAGAAGCTGCTCAGAGAACAATTAGGAGCTTCAGAAATGAGTGTTAGGTTGGATGGAGGGAAATGTGAGGAAGGGAGATGTAAGCTAAGGGCAGCAAGAGTGGATCAACTGATTCTATTTGCAAGCCAATAACTTGCAAAAGCAGGAGTGGGCATTCAATTCCAGTGGTCTGGCATCTTATTCTGGGTTGGATATTATATACTTTAAAAACATTTTGTTTATTTATGGCTTCTGTGGGTCTTCATTGCTGCATGTGGGCTTTCTCTAGTTGCAGCGAGCGGAGGTTACTCCTTGTTGTGTGGCACGGGCTTCTCACTATGTTGCCTTCTCTTATTGTGGAGCCCTGGTTCTAGGCATATGAACTCAGTACTTGTGGCTCATGGGCTCGAGAGCTCGGTTTCAGTAGTTGTGGTGTTCCACCACACGTGGGATCTTCCCAGGCCAGAAATCGAACCTGTGCCCCCTGCATTGGCAGGTGGATTTTTAACTACTGGACCACTAGGGATATTGTGTACTTTTAAAACACCCCATGCTGCCATCTTCATGGCCTTTCTGCTCTGCATCCCTCCTCCATCAGGGCTACTCTCTGAGATCGTGGCACAGAAAATGTTAGCCTTCATGTCTGTAGACCCACAACTTTTACACTCCCAAATGTGCTGCTGATTTATACAGAACTGATTATTTTGGGAAAATGGAGTAGAGTGTATAATTTATTGTAACATTCTTGGAACTGCCTAGGGAGAATTTGGGGACAATAGATTGGGTGTTAGATTGGTTTTATCTGAGTAGCTGTCCTCTTCCTTCTCTTCTTTTCCCCAGCGTGGGATGGAAAATCCATCTCCAAGTTGAGCTCTAGATTAGTCTCCCTATCGTCTTCTCTGAACTTGAATGGCTGAGTTTTCAGTCTATGCGCTGCTGTGTGCCTGTGGTATCTTAACTTTGCTCTGGTAATTGTAACGAAAGGAGACAACCAGAGGGCTCAGCTTTGAGAGATAGAATCTCTCTTTTTGAATACTCAAATTGGAAGCAGTAAAATTTAAGGTCCGATACCCCATGTTATGACCATGTCAGTCCCCAGCGGGGGAAGAAGTCTGAGCAAAGGGAGAGAAAATAGGGATTAAAAAATTCCTTAAATTAACATCTAAAAATTTCACCCTTGCCCAGTTTAATTTTTACTTCCATTAGGATGTAATTCCATTGTTACACTCTCCATGGGGTTAGCTATTTTTGTATTCTTTTGGCTTTGTGAAATTGATAGGTACAATTTTTTTTTATTTTATTTATTTATTTTTAATTTTATTTTATTTTTAAACTTTACAATATTGTATTAGTTTTGCCAAGTATCGAAATGAACCTGCCACAGGTATACCTGTGTTCCCCATCCTGAACCCTCCTCCCTCCTCCCTCCCCATACCCTCCCTCTGGGTCGTCCCAGTGCACTAGCCCCAAGCATCCAGTATTGTGCATCGAACCTGGACTGGCGACTCGTTTCAAACATGATATTATACATGTTTCAATGCTATTCTCCCAAATCTCCCCACCCTCTCCCTCTCCCACAGAGTCCATAAGACTGATCTATACATCAGTGTCTCTTTTGCTGTCTCGTACACAGGGTTATTGTTACCATCTTTCTAAATTCCATATATATGCATTAGTATACTGTATTGGTGTTTTTCTCTCTGGCTTACTTCACTCTGTATAATAGGCTCCAGTTTCATCCACCTCATTAGAACTGATTCAAATGTATTCTTTTTAATGACTGGGTAATACTCCATTGTGTATATGTACCACAGCTTTCTTATCCATTCATCTGCTGATGGGCATCTAGGTTGCTTCCATGTCCTGGCTATTATAAACAATGCTGCGAGGAACATTGGGGTACACGTGTCTCTTTCCCTTCTGGTTTCCTCAGTGTGTATGCCCAGCAGTGGGATTGCTGGATCATAAGGCAGTTCTATTCCAGTTTTTTAAGGAATCTCCACACTGTTCTCCATAGTGGCTGTAGTAGTTTGCATTCCCACCAACAGTGTAAGAGAGTTCCCTTTTGTCCACACCCTCTCCAGCATTTATTGCTTGTAGATTTATGGATTGCAGCCATTCTGACTGGTGTGAAATGGTACCTCATAGTGGTTTTGATTTGCATTTCTCTGATAATGAGTGATGTTGAGCATCTTTTCTGATAGGTACAATTTTAAATCATTTACTATGTACAAATTATTCTGTGAATTTCCTGTGAAAAGTTCAAAGAAGACATTTCCTTGAGAAAAGAAAGCTGAGAGGACTGATAAACCCCAAGTTATACCATTGTATATGGCAATGAGAGGATCAAGGTAGTGCTTCATCAATTTTTGAATGAGATCAG
Organism: Bos taurus; assembly: GCF_002263795.3. Classification (NCBI taxonomy): domain Eukaryota; kingdom Metazoa; phylum Chordata; class Mammalia; order Artiodactyla; family Bovidae; genus Bos; species Bos taurus. The sequence goes on along the minus strand of NC_037335.1, from coordinate 76,636,107 downwards.
AGGACAGACATGTCATTGAGGGTGTGGTAGTCTGTGAGGGCTCTAGCATAGGGGCAGCTCCTACAGTGAATTCTCTAGCTTGAGCTAGCAAATACATCAGTGACAGAATTTTGGTAAGTAGAGGCAGGAGGGCTTTGTTCATGCAAGGGAATGGCATGAGTGAAACCATTTTGAAGAGTTAGTGATAAAATGAACTGGAGGAAAATAAAAAACAATAATAACAAAAGCTAGTTGGCACCCCACTCCAGTACTCTTGCCTGGAAAATCCCATGGACGGAGGAGCCTGGTAGGCTGTAGTTCATGGGGTCACTAAGAGTCGGATACGACTGAGCGACTTCACTTTCACTTTTCACTTTCCTGCATTGGAGAAGGAAATGGCAACCCACTCCAGTGTTCTTGCCTAGAGAATCCCAGGGACGGGGGAGCCTGGTGGGCTGCCATCTATGGGATTGCACAGAGTCGGACACGACTGAAGTGACCTTAGCAGTAGCACCTGAACCACAGATACATAGAGTTTGCATTTCTGAATCTGTCTGTTCTCCTCTTTGGTGTGTGTCCTTGCTGACGTTGGCCAACATCTGCTAACCACCAAACAAGGACCCTTTGGCATCCTGCTCATTGTTTAGTACCTAGGGAAGTAACTTTTTGAGATGTAGCTTATAACTTGAGGGAGTAGCATTCATGGGTTGGAAGTGTATGTTCTGCTCTGGGAGGCCTGTCACCAGGATCTTTCTTTGATTTGCAAGAGAAAAGCCACCTCATCTTCCTTTCTTGAGAACTTTGTATTAATAATTAACCATTGATTGTTACTTGTAGGGATTTTCCTCCCTCCCAGGAGGCCTAGGTGGAATCTCTGGTGGCTCAGACAGTAAAGCATCTGCCTACAATGTGGGAGACCTGGGTTCAATCCCTGGGTCGGGAAGATCTCCTGGAGAAGGAAATAGCAATCCACTCCAGTATTCTTGCCTGGAAAATCCCATGGACAGAGGAGCCTGGTAGGCTACAGTCCATGGAATCGCGAAGAGTAGGACACGACTGAGCAACTTCGCTTCTCCTTGTTTACACAAAGTATGTGTCTGAAGACTCTGCAGTGGTGCACTGGACTCAGAATAAGACTTCCAGACTGTTCTACAGGGCACTTCAGGTCGTGGTAAAGAATTCTTTGGCTCTGGTGGCCTTTGACTTATGTCCTTATTTTCCAAGTTTTGGCTGTGTAGATGATGAGGAAAGACTGGGGGGCCCTTTGCAAAAAGAGACAGGAGCCAGCAAGTGCAGGGTGGGGGACAGTAGAAGAAGCAGGAAAACCCAGTGTCCCCATGGCTGGAGGTGAAAGAAGCAGAAAGGGACTATGTTCTAAGAGGCCTAAAGATACATAAAGTTTCTAAGCAGTGCTCTTGATCTGTTTTTCTGATTTCCTAACCCTGGCTTCTTTGCATAAACATCACAACCAACTTTACAGAGTGTGTGTGTGTGCAGGGAGGGGGGAGTGGGGGCAGGCATGGAGATAGGGAATAGAATTTGATAGAATTTCTGCAAAAGATACAAAGTTGTTTACATAAAATAAAACACAAGTTACTTTTTTTGGCTTATAGTTTCAGTTAAGTTCAGTTGCGCAGTCGCTCAGTCGTGTCCAACTGTTTGCAACCCCATGAACCGCAGCACGCCAGGCCTCCCTGTCTATCACCAACTCCCAGAGTTCACTCAGACTCACATCCATGGAGCCAGTGATGCCATCCAGCCATCTCATCCTCTGTCGTCCCCTTCTCCTCCTGCCCCCAATCCCTCCCAGCATCAGAGTCTTTTCCAGTGAGTCAGCTCTTCGCATGAGGTGGCCAAAGTACTGGAGTTTCAGCTTTAGCATCATTCCTTCCAAAGAAATCCCAGGGCTGATCTCCTTCAGAATGGACTGGTTGGATCTCCTTGCAGTCCAAGGGACTTGCAAGAGTCTTCTCCAACACCACAGTTCAAAAGCATCAATTCTTCAGTGCTCAGCTTTCTTCACAGTCCAACTCTCACATCCATACATGACCACTGGAAAAACCATAGCCTTGACTAGACGGACCTTTGTTGGCACAGTAATGTCTCTGCTTTTGAATATGGTGTCTAGGTTGGTCATAACTTTCCTTCCAAGGAATAAGCGTCTTTTAATTTTATGGCTGTAGTCACCATCTGCAGTGATTTTGGAGCCCCCAAAAATAAAGTCTGACACTGTTTCCACTGTTTTCCCATCTATTTCCCATGAAGTGATAGGACCAGATGCCATGATCTTCGTTTTCTGAATGTTGAGCTTTAAGCCAACTTTTTCACTCTCCTCTTTCACTTTCATCAAGAGGCTATTTAGTTCCTCTTCACTTTCTGCCATAAGGGTGGTGTCATCTGCATATCTGAGGTTATTGATATTTCTCCCGGCAATCTTGATTACAGCTTGTGCTTCTTCCAGCCCAGCATTTCTCATGATGTACTCTGCATAGAAGTTAAATAAGCAGGGTGACAATATACAGCCTTGACGAACTCCTTTTCTTATTTGGAACCAGTCTGTTGTTCCATGTCCAGTTCTAACTGTTGCTTCCTGACCTGCATATAGGTTTCTCAAGAGGCAGGTCAGGTGGTCTGGTATTCCCATCTCTTTCAGAATTTTCCACAGTTTGTTGTGATCCACACAGCCAAAGGCTTTGGCATAGTCAATCAAACAGAAATAGATGTTTTTCTGGAACTCTCTTCCTTTTTCGATGATCCAGCAGATGTTTTCAATTTGATCTCTGGTTTCTCTGCCTTTTCTAAAATCAGCTTGAACATCTGGAAGTTCACGGCTCACGTATTGCTGAAGCCTTGCTTAGAGAATTTTGAGCATTACTTTACTAGGATGTGAGATGAGTGCAACTGTGTGGTAGTTTGAGCATTCTTTGGCATTGCCTTTCTTTGGGATTGGAATGAAAACGGACCTTTTCCAGTCCTGTGGCCACTGCTGAGTTTTCCAAATTTGCTGGCATATTGAGTGCAGCACTTTCACAGCATCATCTTTCAGGATTTGAAATAGCTCAACTGGAATTCCATCACCTCCACTAGCTTTGTTTGTAGTGATGCTTTCTAAGGCTCACTTACTTCACATTCTAGCATGTCTGGCTCTAAGTGAGTGATCACCATCGTGATTATCTTGGTCATGAAGATCTTTTTTGTACAGTTCTTCTGTGTATTCTTGCCACCTCTTCTTAATATCTTCTGCTTCTGTTAGGTCTATACCATTTCTGTCTTTTATCGAGCCCATCTTTGCATGAAATGTTCCTGTGGTATCTCTAATTTTCTTGAAGAGATCTCTAGTCTTTCCCATTCTGTTGTTTTCCTCTATTTCTTTGCATTGATCCCTGAAGAAGGCTTTCTTATCTCTTCTTGCTATTCTTTGGAACTCTGCATTCAGATGCTTATATCTTTCCTTTTCTCCTTTGCTTTTCACTTCCCTTCTTTTCACAGCTATTTGTAAGGCCTCCTCAGACAGTCATTTTGCTTTCTTGCATTTCTTTTCCGTGGGGATGGTCTTGATCCCTGTCTCCTGTGCAATGTCATGAACCTCCGTCCATAGTTCATCAGGCTGAACAGTATGAAAAGGCTTATAGTTTACCTCTCGATATTAGAGGTTGGTGGTGTCTGACTCTTGTGACCCCATGGACTGTAGCCCACCAGGCACCTCTGCCCATGGAATTCTCCAGGCAAAAATACTGGAGTGGGTTGCCAGTTCCTTCTCTAGGGATATGAGGTTAGTCATGGTATTTTTCTATTTCTTACTATCTTTCCAGATTTATTAAGGTATAATTAACATATAACATTGTGTAATGTTAAGGTGTACAACATAATGATTTGGTTTATGTGTATAAGATGCAAAATGATTACCACATCTACATCCCATATAGTTGTCATTTTTTGGTGTGTGGTGAGAATGTTAAAAAAATATCCTACCAACTTTTGAATACACAATACAGTATTAACTGCAGTTAATATGTGGTAACTGCATGTTATTATATCCCTAGAACTTACTTATCTAATAACTGGAAGCAGGTACCATTTTCACACCTTCCCCTCACCCCATAAGTTATTATTTAATCTGTGACTGAGTAAAACTGCCAGAATTTCCATCAGGACAGAAAGTAAGAGCCAATTTGCAGTCCTGCCCTCTTTGCAACAACATTTTCAAGCTAAAAGCCTCTGTCAACCCTGGTTCCACCCTCATCACAGACATTGACTTGGAAGAGGGGTGATGGACATGTTCAATATCATCTTTCTTTATCCAAGAGCCTCTCCCTCCTTGTTCCATGATGTCAGTTTCAGGGGGCACCCCTGCTAGTTGGGTTTGGGTGTTAGTGAATCCACATGAGTGCTAGACAAAGTGGGGCAGCCCTCTTCATAGGAGGCATTGCAGAAACCCAGAACTGCTGGAGCTCAGGTCTGGGATGGAGGCTCACCATCATCAGGACCAGTCTGCTGTTGCACACCTGGGCACCTGGAGACCCAGAAAGTTGGTTGGTGACTTTCCCAGGGTCATCACTTGGCAGAGGCAGGGAACTCTAAGTCAGTACTGGGAATTCAAGATCAGAAGCATCTTCCCTACCTGCAACCTCTTATCTCTTGCTTCTTTTACCTCCCTGATGAAAAGGAGGTGAAACTTTTAGATAATATGATAATAACTGGAATTCTGGTTTGTGAGTCTTAAGGATACCTCAGGCCAGTGGCGCAAGGGAGGATAGTCTTTATGGTCCCTTCAGAGAGGAAGCCAGTGATTAAACCTTAGCGATTAAAAAGTGATTAGAAAGAAATACAGGATACTGATAACCAATCTGTTGTTTGTTATCTGTAGAAAAACTGGAAAATGCAAACAGGCACAAGGAAAAACTAAAAATAAGAAGCTCTCATCTCCCGCAGATATCATCATGAATAGTCATCATTTTAGCTTTTAAGTCTTGATTCTTCATGTCTACATATACATATAATGCATGTGTATAAATACACACATGTATGTAAAAATGAGAATTTTATAAAAAATGTTCATCCCATCTTATAGTCTTACTTTTCCCATTTTATGTTGTTGTCTTTAATATCTTCTCATACATTCTTAAGAGTGAATTCCTGACGGGGTTCTCACTTTCATACTTGTATTTGAGCAAGAGTGTCTATGCATTATTATGTATTTGTGCACTGCTAAACAGTGGGCCCAAATTCCTTGGTATAAGGAGCTGGCAGATTGCATCTTATATTTTCCTTCTTCCAGGAAGCTCCTGACTGCTGCAAGGAGTGAAAAAAAAAAAAAAACAGAGGAGAGTTAAAGAAGACTGATTTGCAATAGTAGATAATGGCCTTTATTAATAAAATTCACATCAGTCATTCTTTATACTTTAAATTTCATTAGGAAAGAAAACCTTGGCTTGGGTTGCTGTGTAGTCAGAAGAGATGTAAATATAACCAAGATGTTGTTCCTCTTTTGTGATTCATCCCTTGCAGAGAGGGGGAGTGTGATAGTCGGGGAACCCAGCCCACATCTTTCAGTCTTTAAATATTTGTGATAAATCATTTGTGTGTGTGTGTGCATGTGTGTGTGCGCCTGGGAATTCCCCCCAGCATACAGAGGGTTGTTTCAGGAGTTTCAGAGGCTACGTGGACTACAGACCAGCTAATTGCCTGACTAGTGATGTGAGAATCTTCTAGAATTGAAGCACAGGCATTAGGACTTCACAGAGTGTAAGTTAAGGACCATGCTGGGTTGGTCTTTTGCCCGAATAAAGAGTAGCGTCTGAGAGGGAAAAAATTGTAGCTTAGAAGAGTTAGGAATGGAAGTGGGTGGAAATCATACATTTCTTGAAGGTCATCCACCCAAATAGGGCCGATGCTAGCTAGGGTTGTTGGAAAGAGCAAATGACGTAATCTCTCTGCAGCTCTTAGCACGACCCTGTTTATAGTTAGCACACAGTAATTTGTAGCTTTAATTCTCACTGTGATTATGACCTTTGTCATATTATTTATCACACTGAATTAAGTTCCCAGTGGGGCAGCCATGCCTAGATATGTTTATGCTGGTGTAGTGGGAAATATTTTGGGACTAATTCACTAGTTCAGTGAATCTCCTCTTTCATTCCCAGCCTGTTCCATCCCCAGTCTTAGCAACTTTGTCAGGATACTTCCTGGGTGGTGATGTGTCCTGCGCCATTGCAGAGTGCCCTTTAAAGAGTGAGATGGTTGAACCTAGAGGCTGTTATATCGGAGAAGACAATGGCAACCCACTCCAGTACTCTTGCCTGGAGAATCCCGTGGACAAAAGTAGCCTGCTGCAGTCCATGGGGTCGCTAAGGGTCAGACACGACTGAGCGACTTCACTTTCACGCATTGGAGAAGGAAATGGCAACCCACTCCAGTGTTCTTGCCTGGAGAATCCCAGGGACGGGGGAGCCTGGTGGGCTGCCGTCTATGGGGTCGCACAGAGTCAGACACGACTGAAGCGACTTAGCAGCAGCAGCAACAGCAGCAATCCATAAAGAGAAAAAAACATATTGTATATTAACGCATTATCATATATATGGAATCCAGGAAAAATGGTACTGATTTGCAGGGTAGGAATAGAGATTCAGATGCAGAGGACAGATTTGTAGATATATCATCGGGGAAGGAGAGGGAGGGACAAATTGAGGAGCGGCACTGACATATATGCACTGGCATGTGTGAAACAGATCGCTAGTGGGAAGCTGCTGTACAGTACAGGGAGCTCAGCTCGGTGCTCTGTGATGACCTAGAGGGCTGGGATGGCAGGGGTGGGATACACGTATGCTTACAGCTGATTCAGGTTGTTCATAGGAGAAACCAACACAACATTGTAAAGCAATTATCCTCCAATTAAAAAAAGAAATTGAAAAAAAAAGCCTCTTCACTTCTGTAGTTCTAAGCCTGCATGAACTTTCAAGCTGCCCTTCTGCCCAGTTTCTCCCTCCTCCATTCTCCTGGGGAGGAAAAATTATTTCTTGTTGTGAATAAGGCTACCAACAGGCATCCTAATAGAGGAGAGAGAGGGGATGGGGATATAAAACATGAAGCCTTTAGTTCAGCAATGGGGCGGGAATTTGGGAGTAAGAGTTTTCACAGCACCTGGAGGGCAAAGACAATTTGGAGAGGCAAAAGAGGGTTTGGGAAGTGTTGCGGGTTAGACCTTGGATTCTCCTAAATGTTACTTGAAAACAAATTCTGGAGAATTGAATTTCTCTTCAGTACTTAAATGTGTTCGGGTAGGGTGTAAGGCCGAGCCATGTCGACTCCCATGGATGTAATAGAGCTACATGTATTGATCTGCTTGCAAATTCATCTCTTTGCCCTTGTTTAGTTTTATTTCTTTTTTAACTGCCTGGATGGGGGAAAGTCTTTCCTTAAGCTGAGCAAAGCCTCACTAACCACGTAAGTGGTTTTGAATTTCTCCATAAACAATTCAATGACTCTTGTTCCAGCTGCTTTACCTCATCACTTTGAATGGACCAAGATCTGACTTGTCAGATTAGTCTCAGAAGCCGGAGGATCCCTCTGCCCAAGGCTCTCGACAGATAGACGGGAGGGACTATGAAGGGGATCTATGCATAATGAACCTATATGGTTTTTTTTTAAATAGCTATTGAGCTCAGTGTAGACATCTGTATGCAATTTCAGGAGAAAGTCTATCTTCGTTATTAAGCTCCTGGGTGCCTTGAGAATTCCATAAACAGAAATGATCTCTTTGCTCTCCCTGTGTATGAATGGCAGCTCCTAGTTGACCATTGCCATGTTTTTCTTAAAGCCCTATATTCTCACATAATTGTTAAAATAATGTGATCAGCTGGTGATTCCAGGTAGATCTCAGACTCCAAAGGCACTGAATTCCTTAAGTAGTTAGAGATACCCAAGGTAAATTTGTGAAGATTGCAAAGTGGGTGGCAATACTGTAGTTCTAGGTGAATATTTAAAAAATTCTCTTTCAGAGGGCAAATCTAGCATATTATGCTGATTAAGTTAACTGCCAGACCAATCCTTGTATGACAAATATTAGGATTCTTCATAAGTATTTCATTTCTCATCCTTATGGGCGCATGGAATTTCATTTCCCAGCCTGGCATGTTGCAGTCCATGGGGTCACAAATAGTAGAACACAACTTAGTGACTGAACAGCAATAACTTCTCTTAAAGTTAGGCAAGATTTTTAACTTGCTTTAGCTAATGAGCTGAGGTGACATACTTTTTATTGAAGTAGAGTTGATTTATAGTGCTATGTTAGTTTCTGGTATACAGCAAAGTGATTCAGTTATGTATATGTATATGAAACAATTATATATATATTTCAAATTCTTTTCCATTATTGTTTACGATATTGAATATACTTCCCTGTGCTATACAGTAGGAATTTATCTATTTTACATGTAGTACCTTGTATCTCCTAATCCCAAACTCCTGATTTATCTCTCCATGCCCCTTCCCCTTTTGTAACCATAAATTTGTTTTCTAGCTCTGTGATTCTTTCTGTTTTGTAAATAAGTTCATTTGTATCATTTTTTAAAATGATACATATGTTATATCAAGTGATATTTGTCCTCTGTCTGACTTGCTTTGCTTTAGGTTCATCCATGTTGCTTCAGATGGCATTATTTTATTCTTTTTTATGCCCGAGTAATATTCCTCTGTGTGTGTGTGTGTGTGTGTGTGTGTGTGTGTGTGTGTGTACACCACATTGAAGTGACATGTTTCAAAGCAGGCATAGGATTCACCATATTCCCTTCCCACTGCTGTGATTATTGTTGAAGCTGCTTCCAAGAAGAATTCATCATTTGGAGTCCCTAAGCTATGATGAGAAAAGCCCTCCCCTATCAAATCAGCATCAGCTATATATTGTAGGCAAGAAATAAACCTTTGTGATATTAGCTCTATGACATGTTGGACTTTTTTTAATGAAGTGATTTTTTATTTTATATATTTTTTGGCCATGTAGGTAGTATGTGGGATTCTAGTTCCTAGCCATGGCCTGAACCTGCACCCCCTTCAGTGGAAGTGTGGAGTCCTAACCTGGACTGCCAGGAAAGTTCCTGGAATTTTTTGTTACTGCAGCTTAACCTAGCCTACCCTGACTGGTATATCTTGGCTCCAACTCTTGATTTCAAGTCTCAGCTCCAACACTAAGTTATTTCATTTTAACCTCTCTGAGCCTCAGTTTCCCCATTTCTGAAATGGTTTGGATCAGATTCTCTCTACAGTACCTTTCAACTCTAACATCCTGTAATTCTTCCCCTTTTAAATTAAAGTAAGAACCCTCCTGCCAGTGCAGGAGACATAAGAGACTTGGGTTTGATCCTTGGGTTGGGAAGATCCCCTGGAGGAGGAAATGGCAATCTACTCCAGTATTCTTGCCTGGAGAATCCCATGGACAGAGGAGCCTAGAGCTATGGTCCATAGTGTCACAAAGAGTCAGACGTGACTGAAGCGACTTAGCAGGCAACATTGCTCCTTTTAATGATTCTGGTCTTTCCTTTCCAGACTAACTCCAGGCTGGAGTTCAAACCTGAATTTTGCCATTTGCTTTCTGTGTGACTTTGGGCAAGTTACTCAATCACTCTAAGCTTTATTTTCCCCTCCTAAAAATGGAAAAGCAGCTAGCTCTTGGGCTCATGTGGATTAAATTAAATGCCTAGTTGAAGTAATTGAAATAGTGTGGTCCACAATGCCAGCCACTCAAGGGTCTCTAAGCAAATTCCTGCCCATTTCAATCTCAGAAGAAGAGGTAATGCTCATGTCTGCTCTCCTAATGCTGGGGCTCAGGGCGACATGAAACCCAGAGGGTTTGGCCTGTCTATTTCACAACACCTGTTAGAAAGACAAATGTTGCAGATCATAGGCTAAACTAAGGGAAAAAGCAGGTATTAAGTGAAGATGTACTTAAATTCTGGAAGTATTGATTAATGCAGACAGCTTGAAAGCACTTTGCTTAAAATCTTGTCTACCAGAGTGGAGATTACTTAAAGCAGTACTTTTCCCCTTTGGAACTTTAAATAATGAAAAAGAGATCTTTATGTTTAATTTTATTCTGGATAATTACAAGATTATTTTGTTAAATTTATTTCCTTGGTCAGTCTCCTGAGTTGCAAGTTTTATGTTCATATCCCCTGAGGTGCTCTGCCGGTTTCCCCCTCCCCTCCCTTCTCCTTCTCCCCACTTTCCCTTCCTTTCTTTTTAGGTTAATAGACTCTGTTTTAGAGTAGCTTTGCTGCTGCTGCTATGTCGCTTCAGTCGTGTCCACCTCTTTGCAACCCCATGAACCGCAGCACACCAGGCCTCCCTGTCCGTCACCAACTCCCGGAGTCTACCCAAACCCATGTCCATTGAGCCAATGATGCTATCCAACCATCTCATCCTCTGTTGTCCCCTTCTCCTCCTGCCCTCGATTGTTCCCAGCATCAGGGTATTTTCCAATGAGTCAACTCTTCGCATCAGGTGGCCAGAGTATTGGAGTTTCAGCTTCAACATCGGTCCTTCCAATAAACATTCAGGACTGATGTCCTTTAGGATGGACTGGTTGGATCTCCTTGCAGTCCAAGGGACTCTCAAGAGTCTTCTCCAACACCACAGGTCAAAAGCATCAATTCTTTGGCGCTCAGCTTTCTTTCTAGTCCAACTCTCACATCCATACATGACTACTGGAAAAACCATAGCCTTGACTAGATGGATCTTTGTTGACAAAGTAATGTCTCTGCTTTTGAATATGCTATCTAGGTTGGTCATAACTTTCCTTCCAAGGAGTAAGCGTCTTTTAATTTCATGGCTGCAGTCACCATCTGCAGTGATTTTGGAGCCCCCCCCAAAATAAAGTCAGCCACTGTTTCCACTGTTTTCCCATCTATTTCCCATGAAGTGATGGGACTGGATGCCATGATCTTCGTTTTCTGAATGTTGAGCCTTAAGCCAACTTTTTCACTCTCCTCTTTCACTTTCATCAAGAGGCTCTTTAGTTCCTCTTCACTTTCTGCCATAAGGGTGGTATCATCTGCATATCTGATGTTATTGATATTTCTCCCGGCAATCTTGATTCCAGCTTGTGCTTCTTCCAGCTCAGCGTTTCTCATGATGTACTCTGCATATAAGTTAAATAAGTATGGTGACAATATACAGCCTTGACGTACTCCTTTGGGACAAGTCTGTTGTTCCATGTCCAGTTCTAACTGTTGCTTCCTGACCTGCACACAGATTTCTCAAGAGGCAGGTCAGGTGGTCTGGTATTCCCATCTCTTTCAGAATTTTCCACAGTTTACTGTGATCCACACAGTCAGTAGCCACTGATCTTTTTACTGTCTCTATAGTTTTGCCTTTTCCAGGATGTCATTTATACACAATATAATAGGTAACCTTTTCAGACTAGCGTCTTTCACTTAATAACGTGCATTTAAGTTTCCTTTCCCCAGTGGCTCAGATGGTAAAGAATCTTCCTGCCAATGCAGGGGACCTGAGTTTGATCCCTGGGTTGGGAAGATCCCCTAGAGAATGAAATGGCAACTCACTCTAGTATTTTTGTCTGGAGAATTCCATGGAGAGAGGAGCCTGGCAGGCTACACAGTCCATGGTATCACAAAGAATTGGACAGGACTGAGTGACTTTCACTTTATTCTTTCATGTTAGGGCTTAAAAGCAAATTTCTTTTTACCACTGAATATTATCCGATTATATAGATGTACCAGTTTTTTTATCCATATATCTCTTGAAGGACATCTTGGTTGCTTCCAATTTGGGGAAATTGTGAATAATGCTGCTATAAACACTTGTGTTCACATTTTTGTATGGCCATAAGATTTTTACTCTTCAAGGTAAATATCTAGGAGTAAAATTTCTGGATTGAGCCTACATTTGACTTCATAAGAAACAGCCAAACTGTCTTTGAAAGTGACTGCACCGTGTTATGTTTCTGTCAGGAGTGAGTGAGAGTTCCTGTTGCTCCACGCCCTTGTCGGTATTTGGTGTTGTCAATGTTTGGGATTTTAGCTATCTAATAGGCATGTGGTGGCATCTCGTTGTTGTTTCGGTTTGCAGTTCTCTAATGACATGCGTTGTGGGGCATCTTTTCATGTGTTCTTTGATGAATTATCTGTTAAGGTCTTTTGCCCACTTTTAAAATTGTTTGTAATTTATTGTTGAATTATGAGTGCTTTGTGTATTTTTGGATACAAATCCTTTGTCAGATATGTGTTACACAAACACTTCAAATCTTGGCTTGTTTTTTCATTCTCTGAATAGTTTTCTTTTGCAGAACGAATGTTTTAAATTTTAATGAAGTCCAACTTATCAATTTTTTTTCTGTCGTCAGTTATGCTTTTTGGATTGTATATGAAAAGCCAATGAAAACCCAGGTCACCTAGATTTTGTCCTGTATTTCCTTCTGGAGGTTTTATAGTTTTGTGGTTTACGTGTAGGTCTATAATCCATTTTGAGTTAATTTTTTTAAAGGTGTAAGGTCTGCATCCAAATTCTTTTTTTTTTGCATGTGTATTTCTAGTTGTTCTAGCCCCATTTGTTGAAAAGACTTTTTCTCAGTTGAACTGTCTTTGCTCCTTTGTCAAAGGCTGCTGCTACTGCTAAGTCGCTTCAGTCATGTCCAACCCTGTTCAACCCCAGAGACGGCAGCCCACCAGGCTCCCCCATCCCTGGGATTCTCCAGGCAAGAACACTGGAGTGGGTTGCCATTTCCTTCTCCAATGCATGAAAGTGAAAAGTGAAAGTGAAGTCGCTCAGTCGTGTCCGACTGTTCTCGACCCCATGGACTGCAGCCTACCAGGCTCCCCCGCCCATGGGATTTGCCAGGCAAGAGTACTGGAGTGGGTTGCCATTCCTTCTCTTCAAAGGCTAGTTTACTATATTTGTGTGGGTCTATTTCTGGGCTCTGCTGTTCTGGGCTCTTTATTCTGGTTTCTGCCATATTTGTCAATTACCCTGCCAATACCACACTGTCTTGATCACTGAAACTTTATACTAAGTCTTGAAGTTGAGTAGTGTCAGTCCTCTGACTTTGCCCTTCATCAATATTGTATTGGCCATTCTGGATCTTTTCCCTTTCTGTAATAACATTAGAATCAGATTGTTGGCATACACAAAGGAACCGCTGAGATTTTAATTGGGCTTGCGTTGAATCTGTAGCTCAAGTTGGGAAGAACTGACATCTTGACAATATAGAGTCTTATCTGCATGAACATGGAATAGCTCTCCATTTAGTCAGATATTCTTTTGTTTCTTTCATCAGAATTTTGTAGTTTTCCTCACACAGATTTTGTACACATTTGTACCAGTGTGTTTAATATTTTTGGTGGTGATGTAAATGGTGCTGTTTTCAATTTCAACTTACAGTTGTTCTTTGCTAATATATAGGAAAGCAGTTCACTTTTGGGGGGCTGCACTGGGTTTTCATTGCTACACGCAGGCTGTCTCTGGTTGTGGAGAACATGAGCTACTCAAGTGGTGGTGTGTGAGCTTCTCATGGATGTGGCTTCTCTTGTAGAGCACGGGTTTACAGTGTGCGGGCTTTAGTAGTTGCTGCCTGTGGGCTCAGTAATTGCAACACACAGGCTTAGTTGCCCTGCAGCATGTGGGACCTTCCCAGACTAGGGATCAAACCAGTGTCCCCTGCATTGTAAGGTGGATTCTTAACCCCTGGACCACCAGGGAAGCCCGCAATTCACTTTTGTATATTTTGCTTTGTATCCTGCAACCTTGCTATAATTACTTTTTAGTTCAAGGAAATTTTCTTTTGTCCATTCTTTTGGGTTTTCTACAAAGACAATCACGTAATCTCCAAATAGAGACAGTTTTATTGCCTCCTTCCCAATCTGTCTGCCTTCCATTTACTTCTTTTATTTATTTATTTGGCTGCACCGGATTTTAGTTGTCTTTTATTTCCTTCTTACTGCATTAACTAGAACTTTCAACATGATGTTTTAGAAGTAGTGAGGAGGCTGTCCTTGCCTGTATCTGATCTTAGTGAGGAAGCATCTAGTTTCTCTCAGTTAAGTATAATGTTAGCTTTGGCTTAAAGCATCTAATTTTTCTCTGCTAAGTATGATGTTAGCTGTTTTGCAGATGTTCTTTATACAGTGAAGAATAATTTCATTTTTAATCATTGACTGTAATAACCAAATCAAGCAGACTTGGTTTTAAATATTGACTTTGCTACTTTCTAGCTGTGTTGACCCTGAATAAGTTAATTACACTTTCTGAACCTTGGATTCCTTAGCTTGAGATTAAAAAAACCAAAACACAACAAAACACTTTTTGAAATTGTGGAAAGGATTAGAATTGGAAAACTCTAAAATCATTCAGAGGTTCAGTTCAGTGGCTCAGTTGTGTCCACCTCTTTGCAACCCCATGGACTGTAGCATGCCAGGCTTCCCTGTCCATCACCAACTCCTGGAGTTTACTCAAACTCGTGTCCATCAAGTCAGTGATGGAAATTGCTAAGAACAGTGGACACATCAAATATGATTCCCCAAACATACAGTGGACACATCAAATGTGATTCCCCAAACATTGGGATGGATCTGTGTGCCAGTCAGAAGAGAAACAACCCTCTGACTCAGTGCAGACACACAGCCCATCCTTTAGGATGGAAGCTGTGGAACACTGGAGAGATAACTGAGGTGGAAAACACTCAGAAGAAAAGCGAATAGATGGAACCATTACTGACTAAGCCACTCTGCCTGCTCAGTCACCTTGGTCACCCTTCAGAAGACGCCACTCAGGACTCGGGCAGTGGGGAGAGTGGCCAACCTGTCCTGGCTACTTTATCTTCTTGTGGCTGCAGTTTTGTTTTATTTCTTCCATGGGACCCCTTTATCTTCCTCAGCCCTGATACAAGTAAGCTTCTAGCTGTGAGGATGGCAGTATATTTCTGTCTCCTCAGAGTGTATAGAGGCTACCACAGAACTGAGGTAGTGGGTTTTGACTCTCTGCCAAAGACCCTGGTGTGTCTAGGTGGCCACTTTTGTCTGACCTTTACTTTTAGCCAGATACTCATTTTCAGGCAGTTGTTTTTTACCCCAGTAACTGTCTGGCTTTGGTATTTTTTTTGTTATTTTCTAACTTTTATGTCACTGCTACAGTCATAACTATGCCCTCTCTTCCCCCACATTATAAATATGTATTTTTAACAAAAATGCCTTTAATCAGTCTAGCCTATATTTTCCTAATTATATTAGCCATAATATGCTGATTATTACTATAAAGGAGATAAATACTTAGAATTAGGCCTTCAGCTTCTTGAAACCTTGGTTTTACCTTTTATATTTCTGAAAAAAATAACACAAATGAAAAACTTTTAATTTCTGTGTAAGAACCACAGATTGAACCATGAGAGATTCCTCTATACTTGTTTTCCTTTAAATTTCTCTTCATTTAAACAGCCTTAATATTACTTCTTTCCTCGCTGTCTGAGGATGATGCAATTTTCTGAATATATGTCACAGCCAGATATTAAATACCAGTTACTGGCTGCAATAGGAAGGAACAATTAACAAAGTGATATATCACTTGCTATTTAAATTCCAATTATAAAAGCTAATTCCTTTCTAACACTATATTCTGTTTTGGTTAAAGCTGTGGTGTCTCCCAAACAAAATGTATGAATTTACACAAATATGGTTGAACTTTTTAAGCATAGATATAAACAGAGCATTTTTTATGTTATTCAGTCAAACCACAATCTTTCTTAAATCAACAGATGCTTATTCTTCACAATAGAAGCAGAACTATTCAGTTTGCCAGTTTCTAGTTCTATCTTTCATTTATCTGCCAATGTAAGTGAATGGATTGAGGCTCTTAATTCATGCAAGAAATGTAACCACCTGTTCCTAGAAGACACGCACACATGCATGCTAAGTCGCTTCAGTTGTGTCCGACTCTTTGCGACCGCATGGATTGTAGCCCACCAGGCTCCTCTGTCTGTGGGATTCTCCAGGCAAGAATACTGGGGCGGGTTGCCATGCCCTCCTCTAGGGAAATCTTCCTGACCCAGGGATTGAACCCATGTCTTTAGTCTCCTGCATTGACAGGCAGGTTCTTTACCACTAGCACCACCTGGAAGCCCAGAAGACATGCTCCTGGCAGCAAACTGAGTATGCGGTTGCTGTTTTGGGCCTCACCATTGTCTAGAAGCCCCATTTGGAGTCTCTAGGTATCCACATGGGAATTGGATTCTTCCTTCCCAGGTGGAAGACCCAGCAGAGACTGACAAAGCTGCTCTTCCCTATATGTGAAGATGCGGGGGCCGCCCCTTCTCAAGAGCAGCTCCTGCAAGTGAAGAGTTCCAAACAAAGGGGCCCTTTGAACAAGAAACTCACAACCTTTATTACTAGAAAACTAGGTCTGGCAGCCCCACTTCTGTTTGTCAGAGAGGGTTCCTGGGGTGCCAGCCCCAAAATGAACTGTTTCCAGCGTCCTGGTCTGTGCTTCAGATTCTTCAGACCACTGCCTGTTCCCCTCATCTCAGTGATCCTTCCTACAGTCTGGCCTGTGTTGGGCCCTTTTCCCTCCAAAGGTGCTAGAACTTCAGTGGCTGGACAGCTTCAGAGGGCAGCTCAAAGCTGTGTCCACTGAGGGCTTTTCTGGGCTATAAGGATGCTTCTGAGTAGTTAAAGGAAAATTCTTTCAAGGAACCCTTTCAAAAGCCTCTAGTTTGCCTCAGATTAGGGTTGTAAACACATTTCTCTAGGGGTTAGAGAAGTGAGAGATGTGGAAGACTGGGTGATGATATGTGGAAATGTAGTAGACTGCAGGGTTCCCCTACTATAGAAGAGGCAGTGATCCTGAGCTGAGCAAACCTTCATGGTCTACCTTCCAGACCCTCTACCTTTTCAAGAGCAGCCAGCAGCAGGTATCATGTGCAGTCTCCCAGTTTAAAGACACAAAAACACCGTGCTGGCCAAATAGAACCTGTTGGTAGATGGACTTAACTCTCTGGTTCTTTAGTCAGTAACCTCTGACTGTGTTTCACATCAGCACTGTCATTCTCCTTGTGCTCTTCTGCTTGGCTTGAGGCACTGATTTACCTTCTCACCAGAGGCAACATGTTGAGCATGATAAGCAGAAAGATCAACTTGTACTGTCAGAAACAACAAGGACTGTTGTTGGCATCCTTGGAAGTTCACACTTAGGGTGAGCTTCCTGATTGATGATCTGCAAACACAAACTCCACTCTCCTTGGAAATAGTTTGGTTTCAAAATGGCTGCAGCAGTTCCAGGCCTCAGGCTTTTATGTAACAACATCCAGAGTGAACAGAAAGTCTCTTCCATAAGCTCTTTCAGAAGAGCAAGTGAGAACCATCTCAGAAACGTCAGTCAGTTGCTCCTCAGGTCTCATTGGCCTAAACTAGGTCATGTGTCTTTTCCTGAACCAATCAGATAAGGGAGGTGAGAAAACCCTTTCACTAACTCAGCTTGAGTCCAGAAGGTAATAGTGGCTTATAGTTTCCTGAGGCTCATGCTGTTTGTGTCCACCTGTGTTTGCACATAACGTTTATACACATGTATGTGTATGCCTGAACTGAACAAAATCTGGGTTCTTTTAGGAAAGACAAAGGGGTGTATGAATGCTGGGCAATTAACCTGTTGACGTCTATGCTAATATGGTTTGTATTTTATAAAACTGCCTCTCTTTAGATCTGGTATAATGGTCGATAACCAGTGCGTCTTCCTGCCAGGGTCCAAATTCTAGTAACTGGGGCACTTGATACTGTTCCCTAATCCTCATACCATTGTTTTCTTCTGTCTCTACATAGAGAAAAGGGGGAATATTGCAGATTGGGTTCCTACAACTGCTTAGGCATGTTGGACCTGGGTTTGACACACAAACTTAACCTTTATGAGTCCATTTAAAAAATCTGTAACATGAGAAACTTAACTTTTCTGAGTCCATTTAAAAAATCTGTGACATGGGGAGAACATGAGTTACCTGATAATCTACCTGCTATTAGGAAATTAAATGTATGTAACACAATTCTTGGGGTACAGTAAGTGTTCAGTATATAGTAATTATTATTATTATGTTCATACCTTCATTCCTGAAGTTACCTATTCAAACCCTAAATATTGGTTTATAGCAACACATAAGTATTTTGTGTTGCTAAAACAAAACACTAAGTATTTTGGGGGTTGATACTCTTTTCCTCATTTAACCAATATCTAAAAGGTAGCAAAATGTCTTGAATATATGTATATATAACTGAATCACTTTGATTTACATGTGAAACTAACATAACATTGTAAATCAACTATATTTCAATAACATTTTTAAAATTTATATAAAAAGGAATTCTTCAGCAAAACAAAAATCTTGACCTGAAGTTTTAGGAATTAGGAATTGAAACGTGCCATACTTTTTCACTGAAGACAAGCCATGGCTGATTTAGTCAGTGGATTTTTCATGTTCTTTTTCTTTAAGCACAAATATATTGTTGTTTTAACCTTGTCATTGAACCAGGGAGTTGAAGTAAACGCACATCAGCAACTGATGACAAGGAGTTAAGCAAAAAAAAAAAGAAGTTCTTTGTCTCTTTGTTCACTTTTTCTCACATAGAGGCCAATTCTCAGAAGTGAATACTGTTTTTCTTAACTTTCTTGTATCTTGGCTATGAAACTGGAGACAAAGATTTAAGATTATGATAATTCTAATTATCAGTAGTAATGATATCTTACATTGGTATAGTGCTTTACAGTTTGCAAAAATGCTTTCATGTTTTACAAGCCACAGATTTTTAAGGTCTGTGAGATTATAGATTGTGTTTTGCTCATTATTTTTCTCTAATTCCTATCCCAATGCCTGTTGTATGACAGATGTTTAACAAATATGTGAATGAGCCTCAAATTAACCCCAGTGGGGTAGATTTGGGATTTATCATTGTTATTCCCCTTTCATGCAAGAAGAAACTAAGTCTCAGAGATTTCATGACTTAAGGCTTTCTAGTACAAACTTTGGGGTGAGGAGGAGAGAGGGATTTTCTGAAAAATAGTCTAGTTTTTGACTGTGAAAATTAGGTTCTTTTCTAATCTGTGAAAGAGAACCCTGAGATAATGTGGGATTACTGGAAGATGTTCAGGGATCACATGCAAAATAAGGATTGTCAAAAAAAATGGACAGAGGAGGTGGAGAGAGGGCCCAGCCCCCTTCACTGTTTGAGGCTTCTGGTATAAAGAGACCCCACACCAAACCCTCAAACATGACAGCCTGGTTTAGGTCAGTGTGTTAAACTCTGGTGAGAAACTAGTACTGGATCTTGTTCCCCCAATCTGATTTTGACCAATACTTGTAGAAAACACAATACAATAAATTAATGTAATTTCTGCACCTATGATGGCCCAGTAACAAAGATTATACATTCTAGCAAGTCCATAGACCACACCTTGACTGGATTTGTTTAGATTTTTAACACATTAAAAATGTGGTAAAAAGTCCACTTGCCAATGCAGGAGACGCAAGAGATGTGCTTGCGATCCCTGGGTTGGGAGGATCTCCTGGAGGAGAGCATGGCAACCCACTCCAGCATTCTTGCCTGGAGAATCCCATGGACAGAGAAGCCTGGCGGGCTACAATCCATGAGGTCACAAAGAGTCGGACATGACTGAGCAACTGAGCATAGCACACACAAAAATGTTAAACAACAGTATTTACAATATTTTAGGATAGTCTTTGTAAGTGTCAATTCACAGTGTGGACCAGTTTTGGGATGCGAGTTTGTGTATGGTAAACAGATTATTCTTTCAACCCTGAGACTATATAACTTCATTTCGAGATGGCATCAAAAGTCTGTATTTCAAGTGCTTTCTTGAGGTGTGGACCATAACATCCTACTGACCTTTGTAGAAGGCCCTGCTCACATATTTGTGCCCTATTGTTCTCCACATGTGTGAAAGTTGTTGTGATTAATAAATCACAACTTGTGTAACAGCTCTAAGGAAGCTAGTTGATTTTTCTTTACTCTTCAGTTGGTACTAAAAATATAACTGCTATCTTGTGGGAGAATCAATGAAATTTTGACGTTAAAAAGAAGTCTTTATATTAATACTTGAAATCCTTGGTAACCACTTCTCTGTGTAGACCTTGAAGGATTAGGGTGAAAGTCAACTAATTCTACTATGTTTGAAGAATCTCTAAAAATAGAACTAGGTGTCTTGCCCGAGACTCACTGTTAGTTTCTAGAACCTAGGTTTTCCATGAGCGAAAGCAGTGCCTCGTTTTTTGATTCAGTAACAGTGTGCTAGACACCGGCTTAGGTAGACACTAAGAGTGTGAATAATGGCCTCTACTATCAGAAACCTCAGGAGGAAACCAATGGAAGGTCTGAGTCATTCACCAGAGTTCTAGGGGCTAGAGGTGTGGGGTAGAACCAGAGATCACCCCTAAGCTCATTCGCTGAAGTGAGGTGTGTGGGACTGGCTGCTGGACTTCTACACTCTTGCATTACTGATTCCCGAACAAACTTTTCCAACTCTTGACACTGGGCCCAGGTGGTCTTTTTGTTTAGGCACGTACTGGGCTTCATGCACAAAAATGAGACTGATAGGAATTTCCGTGACTTAAAAGCATTGTCATGCTTTCCAGGGAGGAGTGGAACAGAGCAGAACATGAAGATGTAAACTGGCTTCCTTGGCACGAGGAAGCAACACAGAGCATCTAGAGATGATGAGATTGGCGGACAGCCTGCAGATTCTGTTTCTGTTTCAGATTCTGGGCAGTTTCTGTTCTCTAGGCTGGAAAAATCTTTGATCTTTCTGACTTAGGAATAGACAATTCACAGGGAAAAATTGGCATTTTTTTTTTTCTTGAGAAAAAAATGTACCTTCTGGATACAGATACAATTTTTGCACTCTTCCCAGGGATGGGGGAGCCTCGTGGGCTGCCATATATGGGGTCGCACAGAATCGGACACGACTGATGCGACTTAGCAGCAGGAGCAGCAGCATATTGGGAAAAGTTCTCTAGACCAGTGCTCCTCAAACTTGAATGAGCCTATGAATAACTGAGAGATCTTGCTGAAGTGTAGGTTAGGTTCACTTGGTCTAGGACAGTGCCTGGAATTCTGTGTTTCTAACAAGCTCCCTCCTAAGTCATGCTGAGTTTGCTATAATATTGCTGGACTGAGAGTGGTGCTCTGAGGAGCACAGACCTGGAATCCACGTGGAAGCCTAGACCCATGGGAACTGGCCTCATCTGCTTTGGTGGGAGGCATTGATCCCTGTTTCTGATGGAGTTGTATTATCCAGTCACTACATTGTCTGCAGTGGTGTTTCCTTCTCTCAAGGTTCTTAAGTAGTCAGAGATATTGCTTTAGAGTATATATTGGTTGCTGTGCTTAATCATTAAAAAAAATCTTTGTTGTGCTTTGGAGTACTACTTCTTCAGGGCACAGTAGCTGTCTTGCACAATCAAGGCCTGTTCAATCGCCCATCATTACAAGGCATTGCCTTAACCCACAGGTCTTGTGTGTCTCGCATATGTTGGGGGTAGTCCACCATAGTAAATTCTGCTGCGGAGAGCTTGGCAATCTAATCATAGAATGATGAACTTGTGTTATGTTCAGTGACTTGATCCTGCAGCTGCATCTAAGATGGACAGGTTGCAGAATAAATCTTTGAAAGGTACTATATCCATTGATTATATTCTGGACATCAAATGTAGCTGTCATCAGATATAGCTTGTGATTTGAGCCTCCTGATTTAAAAACTATTACAGAAATCTATCCATTTTGACGTTTTGTCCCTTTTGAGCTACATCAAATGGGTTCTGTTAGAAAGAAAGAAAAGGTTAAAAGCTCATCCAAATTTATACTCAAAAGTGATTTCAGGAAAATTGAGGCTTCACATCACAGTATGTGCTTATAAGCACTAATCCTTTGTTCAGTGCACTGCATCCCAGGCCAATGAATGACTTCTTCATCTGGTGGTAGTGGTTTCTAATGAAAAAATAATCATGTAGCATAGACCAAACCAATCTTCCGAAATTGTTTTAAAGTGGATTGGAAGAGTGGCTCACTTAAGGTCTCTGATTTCTTCATTAATTTTTGTAGGTCACATTCCACCCCCACAACACTCCATGGGTCTGTCAGCGACTTTGATTGAAGCAGAAAGTTATCAAATATCCTGATGAGGGCTTGGAAGAGTCCTTGCTATTAAGGAGTTTTGTTGTAATGGTATTTATCTTAATCAGATTTGGCGGATACGTCTCTTACTCATAGAACTTTAGAGGGAAAAATCATCTAGCCAATTTAGAATCTAGTCCAACCAACTCATTTTACTGATGTGGAGACAGCTGGGAAGTTTGCTCAAGGTCACCCAGACCTGTCTCTGAATCCCAATCCTGGTCTTCCCCCCAAACCCTGGTCTACCACACGCTTTTGTATGTTGATTTATGGATGTGATGTGTCTGTGAGGCCTGAGGCAGCAGGTTTTCCACCTTCCCTGATGGGAATTGGGGTGGTTCCACTGATAAATTCATTGCATTTCCTTACCATCTAGACCTTGTGTTCTAGCAGAGTCCCAGTAGGTTCACCAGTGCTCTAGAGAGGCAAAATGACACAGAGCCCAGATTCTGCAGCCTGGTGGTCTAGGTCAAATCCTGCTTTGCTCCGTACATATTTTGTGACTTTGGGCAAGCCACTTAACCTCTCTTTAGATTTAAAATGGGGACCTTCCTTGTAAGGCTATTGTGAAGAGTGAATGAATGAATACTACAGAGCAGCTGGAGCAAGCAGCCAGATGTGTAGTATGTGGAATTGTGTGTGGTTTTGCAAACTATGGGTTTCTACTAGACACTGAGCTGTGAAATCAGTGTTCTAAATCATTAAAAGCATTCTAGAAAGTAAATGGCAATACTAGAATTAAATAGTCAAGTGTGCTGCATCTATGCAGGGCATTGTTTGGTGTTCTTTTGGTTCCTTTTTTGGTGTCCCTTTGGTTTCGTGTGTGTGTATGTGTGTGTGTGTAAAATGACTCACAGTGTGAAAATGAATTTCTCACTGTGGATTGCACTCAAGAGTTCGGAAGCCCGGCTCCAGAGATTGGAATGAGTGAATTGATTTCTGTACCTGCAGCCCTATCGGAGTGAATGAGGCACATGTTAGACATGAGTGTACAAGGCAAGCTCTGACTGAAACATAAACGTGCTTCTTTTGCAGAGGGAGACCAAAGGGCAGTTTCTTATTGACCACATCTGCAACTACTACAGTTTGCTGGAGAAGGACTACTTTGGTATTCGTTATGTGGACCCAGAGAAGCAGCGGGTAAGAGTTGACCACCATCTAGATCCATTTTGGGGAGGCATTCAGCCTTTGAGGGTGCTGAATAAGTTCTTCTTAGAGCAATTGTGATACATTTGATCTCATAATTATTGATCACATGGTTATTGACCAGCCCGGGGCATGTGTATATATGTCTCTGTGTGTATAAGAGTATATAAGAGTTTGGCACTGTTCTCACTGGGCTTATTGAGGCAGGGGGAACGGAAATTTAACCGTAAGCCTTTCCAGAAAGCTGCTCCCACCTGACTGAAGAGAGAATGTTCTTGTGCCCTTTGAACCTAGAGTTTGCCGAAGCTTCTCAGACAGTCATTACATAAAAATCTCATTATAGAGAAAAAGCCACCTTTCACTATAAAAAGCCATTGTTAGAGCAGGGAACAAGGAGGTGATTGCCTGATGGGCATGAGGTTTTCTTTTAGGATGATGAAAATGTTTGACACTTGATAGAAGTGACAGATATACACCATTTTGAGTGTTTTAAATACCACCTAAAATGTATACTTTAAAATGTTATGTTAGTGACTATTGCCTCAATTAAAAAAAAAAAAAAAAAACTTTGGCAGATAATGGGTAAAGTTGCTTTGAAAAGTGTTAGTTGTTCAGTTGTGTCTGACTCTTTGTGACCCCATGGACTGTAGCCTACCAGGCTCCTCTGTGCATGGGATTCTCCAGGCAGGAATACTGGAGTGGGCTGCCACTTCCTCCTTCAGGGGATCTTCCTGAGATAGGGATCAAACTTGGGTCTCCTGCATTGCAAGCAGATTCTTTACCATCTGAGCCACCAGAGAAGCCCAAAAGTTATTTTGAAGCTTTCTCCTTAGGAACCACCAAATTTGACAGCCCCCACTGTATTTCTTGGAGTAGGAAATGGCAACCCACTCCAGTATTCTTGCCTGGAGAATCCCATGGACAGAGGAGCCTGTCAGGCTACAGTCCATGGGGTCACAAAGAGTCGGACACTACTGAGTGACTGAGTATATTGTATTCCTATTCCTAGACACATGTATCCTTCCTGGCCTCTGTTGGTACATGAGTAGTCTTGCTTTTTGAGCGGGAGTACCAGTCTAAGAGTGTTCAGATATGACATCTGCCAAACTCACAGTGATATGTGTCCCTCACATTGAGAAGACCCCAGGAATCTCCATCCCAGCTCCTACCACCTAGAGCTTCTCATTCCTGCATGGGTCCCAGCTATGCATAAAAAGGCCCTGTATCTGCTCCAGTCTCTGTTCTTACCCTGCTCTATTGATAAGCATGGCAGTGTGTGAAGGGATCAGCTGGGGGTGACTACCCTTTTTAATTTGCTCTCCTCCTTACCGGTGGCCCTGGTCATTTTCCTATTTCTTTTTCCCCTCCTGCTTCTTGGTTTTGTGTTTACTGACCTTATACAGTGAGGGAGAGGCTCACAGAGTGTATTTTTGTAAAGGAGGAGGATATTGAAGGGATAGATTAGTTTTCTGAAACATGGAGAATCTTATTTGCATTTCAGTAGAACCTAACCTTCTATAAAGGAATATAAGGCAGTGGCTCAGAAGAAGGAGGTTTTGGTTTCCTGTAGCACTTGCAGGAACCCTTGAATGAACCAAGTATTTACCTGAGTAAGAGGAAGGTGGCAGGACACTGTGAGGATGTGGGACTGCTGAGATCACGGAGGGGATTGTATGGTGTTTACTGTTGAGTACCAGTGACTCCCAGACTAGCCCTGCAACTAAATCAGTTTAGGTGTTTGCTAAAATCGATTAGTATGGACTTTATTCTAGACCTCCTGAATCAGAATTCCTGGGGCCAGGGCCAGGAATAGGTATTTTAATTCATCTTGATTCTAATTTTGATGCAGCCATCCTAGCTTTGACTTCTGTTGGAGACTATGGCATAAAGATATTCATAGACATAATTTCTTATGGCCTGTGAAGATATTACTCTTGTATGGAGAGAGTTCGAACCTATGTCTCTTGCAACTCCTGCATTGGCAGGTGGATTCTTTACCACTAGCGCCACCTGGGAAGCCCCATGGAGGAGAAACTGGCTCAAAAACATTGTTACTTGCCCAAGACCCTATGGGTAATGAGTGATGAAGTAAGTACTTGAATTTAGAATTATGGTTCAGAGTTCTCCTGGCCACACAGACACTATGAACAACATCAGTCATCTAACCACTGCTGAAAATGATTTTTATACAAAATTAACAGCCTACCTGCAGAAGTAATTCTAGCTACCATTAGTTGAGCATTTATCATATGTGAGGAATTTTACTCATATGGTCTTTAGTCTTCCCCCCAGAAGGGGGAAACTGAGGCCCAGAGATACAGTTATGGCTAGTAATTGTGGAAGGAAGAATGGTATTTAAAACCACACTATTTCCATTTTATCTCTCAAGTGAAAATTTGAAACACAGCCTAGATTAGGAACCTGTGAATCCTTTTTGTAAAGGGCTATACAGAAAGTATTTCCAGCTTTGTGACTGATAAAACTTCTGTTGCAGTTCTTAGTAATTAAATTCTAATGGCAAGTGGCCATAGACAGTACCTAAATTAGTGGATGTGTGTGTGTTCCAGTAGAACTTTTTCTCCAATGAAAGTATTTCACAAAAAAGACAGTTGGCCGTAGTTTGCTGACCCTTGGCCTAGACAATAACTGGATATCACTTAAATGCATAAGCCTTTTTTGTCCCTCTTAACCCTGTCACTGGGGAGATTCTGGATAAAACATTAATAAGTAAAATCTTTCAAATTGGACTCAGATATAAATATGAATTAATGTTATTAAATATACAAAGATAAATACAGAAATAAATAAGTGTGTGTATTAAGGTGGATAGCTAGTATGCATACATATATTTCCAAGTTCCATCCACGGAGCTGGCTTAGAGGCAATGATACCACAGTAGTAATGAGCACACCTAGCTCTCAGATCTTGGTTTCAAATACCATGTTAATAAAAGGAAGAAGAGCTTCTTGCAGAAATGGCTGATTCTAGAGCCAGCATAGGGAAATAACAAGGTGAGCCTGGAGCATCATGTGGCACCAGGAAATTTGAAAAAAAAAAAAACTCAAAGAACCAAAATGTAGAGCACTAGGAAAGGCACTGAGCCAACATGAAAGAACTGCCAATGACCGGAACTGAAACAACGGAAGTGACCAAAACAGTAATAGTACTGAATTATAATCCATAGAATAAAATAAATATTCATGAGTTCATACTGATATAAATAAATAACTGAATAGATAAATAAGAGGAGGAGAAGTGGTAGCTCTTCCTTACAGAGCAGTTCCAGTTAATAAATATAGAGAGAATGAGAGAAATAAAAAGCCATTATTAGAGTGCCAAAATAATAATTGCTGTGGGCAAGATCCATTGACGAATGCTAAAATTAGTGGACAAAAGTTTGAGGAGAATCAAGATATTTGTGCAGTCTCAAGGTATCCTCTCCCCCAACCCACTGTCAGCCTGGTATTTTTTAATTACAAGAGGAAAAAGAAAAGCCTTATAGTGGAGAAACTTGGCAGACATCACTTTAACCAAGCAATCAGGATTAACATCAGCAATAAAAACCCTTACCAACATCATGGACTCCCAGATACCAAGCACTGAGAAGGGCACTGTCTCTCTGTGGTATTCTTTGCAATAATGCATGATTTCATTCGAATCTTGAGGGAACATCAGACAAACTAAAGGAAGAGACTTTCTCCAAAACAATTCACCCACACCCTTCAAGAATGTTCAGGTCATGAAGGACAAGGAGAGATCGGGAAACTCTCACAGATTAGAGAGCTACATCAACTAAGACAACGTGGAATCCTGGACTGGATACTGGAACAGAGAAAAGTGTAGGAGTGGGAAAACTGGTGAACTCCAGGTTAAGTCTGTAGCTTAGTTAATAGTATTGGGTTAATATTAGTTTCCTAATTTTGGCAATTGCTCTATGGCTGTATAAGATGCTAACACTATGGAAAGATGAGGCACCTTTTCTGTATGTCTAAAATTATTCTTTTAACTTGAAGTTTATGGGTTATGTGTTTACTGTTCTTTATATTTTGATGTGACTTAGCTTAATTTTTAATGTTCAGATTCAGGTAATAGATTAGTGGAAAAAATAAGGGCCACTCCAAAACAAAACCATCTTCTCTGATGTATTCACTAAACTGCTTAGAGGGTTGCCTGAATAGTTCTGTTTTTCCTGTAATTTAGCTGTTATTGCCTTTTGATTTTTGAGGATGCAATGTGAGTGTAACTTCCACATGGATTGCAGAGTAGTTACTATACAAAATTGTATGAAATTTGTACTCAGAAAGAGGCTTGGACTTTTTACTTAGAAAGATGCTTGGACTTTGTAATCACATGGATGCAAATTAAATCCCATCTCTGTTGGTTAATAAGTGTGATCTTGACCAAGTTATGAGCTTCTCTGAGTCTTAGTCCTGATTATTAATATAGATAACAACACCTACATATGAAATTGATATCGGAATTAGATATGTAAATGCTTAATAAATGATATATATGGAGTACATAGCATGTGTTATTTTTATTATTGATATTATTACTATTACTATGCATTAGCTGGGCTTCCCAGATGGAGCTAGTGTTAAAGAAATCGCTTACCAATGCAGGAGACATAAGAGACGTGGGTTCAAGCCCTCGGTCGGGAAGATCCCTTGGAGGATGGCATGGCAACCCACTCCAGTATTCTTGCCTGGAGAATCCTATGGACAGAGGATCCTGGCAGGCTACAGTCCATAGGGTCACAGAGAGTCAGACATGACTGAAGTGACTTAGCATCCTTGTACACATGCATTAGCTAGGTCTAGGTGAGGCAATTACATGAGGAAATACAGCCATGATTGGCAAGTTTAAACCTAGAAATGTTAACGATAACTTCTTTCAAAGGCAGGATGGCCATTATTATGATCTTTCGGGAGAGAAGAGGGAGGAAGAGAACCTTGGATAATTAGAAAAAGGGCTCAAAGACACAGCGATATGCTGATATGAGAGTCTTAAGCAGAGATTAGTTGACAAATGTTAGTTTGGTTTTTGTTTGTTTGTTTTTAACCAGCTCGTGTGCTTTTTCTCCATGGAAAATATTGAATTATTTAGATAGAAAGCTAATCAAGAAAAAATCGAGTTAGTTAGAAAGGCTGATGTGGAACTTATTCTGTTGCGGGAGTTGGTGGTTTGCCTACAGCTCTTCACAATTTGATTTACAGTACACTATTGTGGAATATTAAATATTTAGCGCTATTACACTTGGAATACCATATGTGTGACAAGATGTCTTGTGTCCCATATGCTGTGAGAGTGGTGAGGACTGAATCAGTAAGTGATGACTACCTTTACTATTTAATAGCAAAGGCCCAGAATTTCCATTATTTTAAAATATTGATGTAAGAAGGGACAAACTGAATACTGGCCAATAAAATCCTCTCTAATGCCCGCCGAATTTATCTTCTAAAGAACTCATATAATCTTAGTTGCCTAAGACTAGGAAGAAAGTGAGTAGTAGTCTCCTCATTTACTGAAAGAGAAAGCTGAGGCTACAAGTGTGGAAGTCTTGGGAGAAATAATTCCAGAAGAAAAAGATCTTATTTGGCTTATCCAAGTATTTTTTTCTTAAATGCAATCTTTCTACTACTTCTGCTCAGGTGCTGAGGTAACTTCTCTTTGGAAAGAAGTTTTGAAATAATTAGTTGGGTTTCATATTTCTAGTTCTGTGGCTTTGATTTGTTATGTTCATCCTCTGGATTTTCCTGCTTACTCTTCCACACTTCCCCTTTCCCCAAACCCAGCTAGGGAAGTCACCCCCACTGCTTTAGAGCTAAGGACGTGCCCCAGCCCTAGCCAGCCAGAGGAGGATTTATACCAGGACTTTGATGTAGGTAGTTGGTTTATAGACTTCAGGGAGACTGAACCCAATGCTTTTGATGTTTAACTTCCCTCTCTCTAAGCATCTGTTTAACCCACTTACATGAGTGCCATTGACTTTTCTAACTTAAGGGATATTCTGAAACATACCCAAGGACAGCAAATTTACTTTGTAAAATCACACCTCTGGGGCAGTCTCTGCAAGCACCCTTGTTTTAGGGCATTCTGTGTCATGTGGCCACTGGATGTCCTTTCTGATAGGATGACCTAGGAAATCATGGATGCAGGGACATGCTGAACTTCCTCCAAATGTAATTACAGCCTTGAGGTTTTTGTGTTGGCAGCCAGAAAGAACTAGTGAGCCTATCAGTGAGTTTTGTTGACAATGGGAAAAGACCTTGCCTATGTTAGAGCAATTTGCTTTTGTTGGAGGTACCTTTGGGGGAGGACATGGAATGGAAAAAGAAACAGGCCCAGTGATTTGAAATTTCACTCTGGGGATGGTGCCAGGAAGCTAGATAGCATTATGTCCCACCAGCTGCTCCTTCCATTGAAAGGCTGCTTTCTGCTCCTGGGGAAATTGCTTCACAGATGCTTGAAACTAGGAATGAGAGGGGCACCTGAGATCTAGGACATCCCTAAACTGAAGAGGAGGGCTGTCCTTCTGCCTCAAGTCATTGGTCATGAATTGGTCTGCTTAATGAGTCCTCTTTAAAAAAAAACAAAAACATTTTTTAAATTAGAGGATAATTACTTTACAATATTGTGATGGTTTTTGCCTTACATCAGCATGAATAGAAATTAGATATACATGTGTCCCCTCCCTGTGGAACCCCCCTCCCATCTCCTTCCAATCCCACCCCTCTAGGTTGTCACAGACCAAATGATTCCTCTTTTATTTTTAAGTATCAGGGGTATCAAAAATCAAGATTACTTGGATGTCTGTTTTAGGAGAGGTATGGACAAGTAGGAATCAGCGAACTAAAATGGACTGGAATGGGTGAATTTAACTCAGATGACCATTATATCTACTACTGTGCGCAGGAATCCCTCAGAAGAAATGGAGTAGCCATCATGGTCAACAAAAGAGTCCAAAATGCAGTACTTGGATGCAATCTCAAAAACGACAGAATGATCTCTGTTCGTTTCCAAGGCAAACCATTCAGTATCACAGTAATCCAAGTCTATGCCCTAAACAGTAATGCTGAAGAAGCTGAAGTTGAATGGTTCTATAAAGACCTACAAGACCCTTTAGAACTAACACCGAGAAAAGATGTCCTTTTCATTACAGGGGACTGGAATGCAAAAGTAGGAAGTCAAGAAACACCTGGGGTAACTGGCAAATTTGGCCTTGGAATACAGAATGAAGCAGGGCAAAGGCTAATAGAGTTTTGCCAAGAAAATGCACTGGTCATAGCAAACACCCTCTTCCAACAACACAAGAGAAGACTGTACACATGGACATCACCAGATGGTCAACACTGAAATCAGATTGATTATATTCTTTGCAGCCAAAGATGGAGAAGCTCTATACAGTCAGCAAAAACAAGACCAGGAGCTGACTGTGGCTCAGATCATGAACTCCTTATTGCCAAATTCAGACTTAAATTGAAGAAAGTAGTGTAAACCACTAGACCATTCAGGTATGACCTAAATCAAATCCCTTATGATTATACAATGGAAGTGAGAAATAGATTTAAGGGACTAGATCTGATAGACAGAATGCCTGATGAACTATGGACGGAGGTTTGTGACATTGTACAAGAGACAGGGATCAAGACCATCCCTATGGAAAAGAAATGCAAAAAAGCAAAATGGCTGTCTGGGGAGGCCTTACAAACAGCTGTGAAAAGAAGAGAAGCGAAAAGCAAAGGAGAAAAGGAAAGATATAAGCATCTGAATGCAGAGTTCCAAAGAATATCAAGGAGAGATAAGAAACCCTTCCTCAGCAATCAATGCAAAGAAATCCAGGAAAACAATAGAATGGGAAAGACTAGCGATCTCTTCAAGAAAATTAGAGATACCAAGGGAACATTTCCTGTAAAGATGGGCTCGATAAAGGACAGAAATGGTATGGACCTAACAGAAGCAGAAGATATTAAGAAGAGGTGGCAAGAATACACAGAAGAACTGTACAAAAAAGATCTTCACGACTCAGATAATCATGATGGTGTGATCACTCACACTCACCTAGAGCCAGACATCCTGGAATGTGAAGTCAAGTGGGCCTTAGGAAGCATCACTGCGAACAAAGCTAGTGGAGGTGATGGAAATCCAGTTGAGCTATTTCAAATCCTGAAAGATGATGCTGTGAAAGTGCTGCACTCAATATGCCAGCAAATTTGGAAAACTCAGCAGTGGCCACAGGCCTCGAAAAGGTCAGTTTTCATTCCAATCCCAAAGAAAGGCAATGCCAAAGAATGCTCAAACTACCGCACAACTGCACTCATCTCACACACTAGTAAAGTAGTGCTCAAAATTCTCCAAGCCAGGCTTCAGCAATATGTGAACTGTGAACTTCCAGATGTTCAAGCTGGTTTTAGAAAAGGCAGAGGAACCAGAGATCAAATTGCCAACATCTGCTGGATCATCAAAAAAGGAAGATAGTTCCAGAAAAACATCTATTTCTGCTTTATTGACTATGCCAAAGCCTTTGACTATGTGGATCACAATAAACTGTGGAAAATTCTGGAAGAGATGGGAATACCAGATCACCTGACCTGCCTCTTGAGAAACCTATATGCAGGTCAGTAAGCAACAGTTAGAACTGGACATGGAACAACAGACTGGTTCCAAATAGGAAAAGGAGTACGTCAAGGCTATATATTGTCACCCTGCTTATTTAAGTTCTATGCAGAGTACATCATGAGAAACACTGGGCTGGAAGAAGCACAAGCTGGAATCAAGATTGCCGGGAGAAATATCAATAACCTCAGATATGCAGATGACACCACCCTTATGGCAGAAAGTGAAGAGGAACTGAAAGGCCTCTTGATGAAAGTGAAAGAGGAGAGTGAA
This sequence comes from Bos taurus, assembly GCF_002263795.3. Lineage (NCBI taxonomy): Eukaryota > Metazoa > Chordata > Mammalia > Artiodactyla > Bovidae > Bos > Bos taurus. The sequence continues at coordinate 76,603,927 of NC_037335.1, read as the reverse complement.
AAAGTTGGCTTAAAGCTCAACAGTCAGAAAACGAAGATCATGGCATCTGGTCCCATCACTTCATGGGAAATAGATAGGAAAACAGTGGAAACAGTGTCAGACTTTATTTTTCTGGGCTCCAAAATCACGGCAGATGGTGATTGCAATCACGAAGTTAAAAGACGCTTACTCCTTGGAAGGAAAGTTATGACCAACCTAGATAGCATATTCAAAAGCAGAGACATTACTTTGCCAACAAAGGTCCGTCTAGTCAAGGCTATGGTTTTTCCAGGGGCCCTGTATGGATGTGAGAGTTGGACTGTGAAGAAGGCTGAGCACCGAAGAACTGATGCTTTTGAACTGTGGTGTTGGAGAAGACTCTTGCGAGTCCCTTGGACTGCAAGGAGATCCAACCAGTCCATTCTAAAGGAGATCAGCCCTGGGTGTTCTTTGGAAGGAATGATGCTAAAGCTGAAACTGCAGTACTTTGGCCACCTCATGCGAAGAGTTGACTCATTGGAAAAGATTCTGATGCTGGGAGGGATTGGGGGCAGGAGGAGAAGGGAATGACAGAGGATGAGATGACTGGTTGGCATCCCCGACTCGATGGACATGAGTTTGGGTGAACTCCGGGAGTTGGTGATGGACAGGGAGGCCTTGCATGCTGCAATTCATGGGGTCACAAAGTGTCAGACACGACTGAGCGACCGAACTGAACTGAACTGAACTGACGGACAAGTAACCTGGCTTTGCAGGAAAAGACTTCGGGTATTCAAGTTACAAAGAATACATCACTATCATAACAGCTTGAGAACCAGATTTGTTGTCAGTAATTTAATTGTGGTCCAAGGTATTAACGCTGACAGATTTGAGAAATTGTCATATTCTTTCAGAAGAAAGCAGAATTTGATGTTTAACTAAAATGATTGCTTGCCAATGACTCTATAAACATACACCTGATGTCTTCTCCTCGGAAGGAATGGGATGCCTGATAAAGAGGTTGCAATCTGAAAGTCATCTAACCAACTGAGATATCATAACTGATATCAAACTCATGAACTGGTCATCTTGTTCAGGTCAAAATGCAGAAATAAGGAAGAATCTCTGGGAATATGCAGAGTAGGAAGACCCTGAGCTCACTTTCTATTGTGGGCACATCATAATTATAACTGTTAAAGGGCAGCTATATATGAAAACAAGCTGATGGAGAAAAGATCTTCCACAATTAAAGATACAGAGAAAGAACCACAACGTGACAGGTAGAAGGGGTGGTTACACAGAATGGTCACACCCAGGGGAAGCAATCCAAAAACAGGAGAATAGTCACAATTGTAGAGATTTTCTTCAAGAAGTTTAAAGTGTATAACAGGGATGGTTTGGTATACATATTCATTGTAAAAGGAACCCCACCCCTTTGAATTAATTAACATATTCATCATCTCACATATTTACCTTTATTTGGGGGGGAGTAGTGAGAACATTTAAGTTTTACTGTCAGAGAATTTCAATTATATAATAAAGTGCAACTATAGTCACCATGTTATACTTTAATTCTTGGACCTTATTCCCCTTATAACTGAAAGCTTATACCCTTTTACCAACTTCTCCCTTTGTTTATTGTTATATGTTTTCTGGTACATATTTCTAGTTATGAGTCTGTAAATATTCTTATCTTTATTCAACTGATATAGTGTATCTTAATTGCACTCATCTCACACGCTAGTCAAGTAATGCTCAATATTCTCCAAGTGTGAACCGTGAACTTCCAGATGCTCAAGCTGGTTTTAGAGAAGGCAGAGGAACCAGAAATCAAATTCCCAACATCCATTGGATCATGGAAAAAGCAAGAGAGTTCCAGAAAAACATCTATTTCTGCTTTATTGACTATGCCAAAGCCTTTGACTGTGTGGATCACAACAAACTGTGGAAAATTATTCAAGAGAGGGGAATATGTATGAGAAATATGTATGCAGGTCAGGAAGCAACAGTCAGGACTCGACGTGGAGCAACAGACTGGTTCCAAATCGGGAAAGGAGTACGTCAAGGCTGTATATTGTCACCCTGCTTATTTAACTTCTATGCAGAGTACATTATGAGAAACGCTGGGCTGGATGAAGCACAAGCTGGAATCAAGATTTCCAGGAGAAATATCAATAACCTAAGATACGCAGTTGATACCACCCTTATGGGAGAAAGTGAAGAAGAACTAAAGAGCCTCTTGATGAAAGTGAAAGAGAAAAGCAAAAAGTTGGCTTAAAGCTCAACATTCAGAAAACTAAGACCATGGCATCTGGTCCCATCACTTCCTGGAAAATTAGATGGGGAAACAGTGGAAACAGTGACAGACTTTACTTTTTTGGGCTCCAAAATCACTGCAGATGGTGACTGCAGCCATGAAATTAAAAGATGCTTGCTCCTTGGAAGAAAAACTATGAGCAACCTAGACAGCATATTAAAAAGCAGAGACACTGCTTTTCCAACAAAGGTCCATCTGGTCTAAGCTATGGTTTTCCCAGTGGTCATGTATGAGTGTGAGAGTTGGACTATAAAGAAAACTGAGTCCCGAAGAACTAATGCTTTTGAACTGTGGTGTTGGAGAAGACTCTTGAGAGTCCCTTGGACTACAAGGAGATCCAACCAGTCCATCCTAAAGGAAATCAGTCCTGAATATTCATTGGAAGGACTGATGTTGAAGCTGAAACTCCAATACTTTGTCCACCTGATGTGAAGAGCTGACTCATTTGAAAAGACCCTGATGATGGGAAAGATTGAAGGTGGGAGGAGAAGGGGATGACAGAGGATGAAATGGTTGGATGGCATCAACAACTCAATGGACATGAGTTTGAGTAAACTCGGGAAGTTGGTAATGGACAGGGAGGCCTGGCGTGCTGCAGTCCATGGGGTTGCAAAGAGTCGGACACAACTGAGCAACTGAACTGAACTGAAACCTCATTCAGTAAATTTCTCATTTCAGAGTTTTTCAGCTTTAGAAGTTTCATTTGCTTACTTTTGTATCTTTCATCTCTCTCTCCTTTTTATGCTGATGCATTCTTTAGGTACATTAGCTATTTTTATTTTTACCATCAGTTCAGTTCAGTCACTCAGTTGTGTCCAACTCTTTGTGACCCCATGAATCGCAGCACGCCAGGCCTCCCTGTCCATCACCAACTCCCGGAGTTCACTCAAACTCACGTCCATCGAGTCGGTGATGCCATCCAGCCATCTCATCCTCAGTCATCCCCTTTTCCTCCTGCCCCCAATCCCTCCCAGCATCAGAGTCTTTTCCAGTGAGTCAACTCTTCGCATGAGGTAGCCAAAGTACTGGAGTTTCAGCTTTAGCATCATTCCTTCTAAAGAACACCCAGGGCTGATCTCCTTTAGAATGGACTGGTTGGATCTCTTTGCAGTCCAAGGGACTCTCAAGAGTCTTTTCCAATACCACAGTTCAAAAGCATCAATTCTTCGGCGCTCAGCTTTCTTATAGTCCAACTCTCACATCCATACAGGGCCCCTGGAAAAACCATAGCCTTGACTAGACAGAACTTTGTTGGCAAAGTAATGTCTCTGCTTTTGAATATGCTTTTGAATTTTGAGGATCACTTTACTAGCATATGAGATGAGTGCAATTGTGCGGTAGTTTGATCATTCTTTGGCATTGCCTTTCTTTGGGATTGGAATGAAAACTGACCTTTTCCAGTCCTGTGGCCACTGCTGAGTTTTCCAAATTTGCTGGCATATTGAGTCCAGCACTTTCACAGCTCTTTTGAAAGCTCTGTCTTCTAATTATATGGTCTATAGAATTTATGGCTATTTCTACTGACTGAATTTTCTTCTGTTTTGGGTCACATTTTCCTGCATCTTTGCAAATTGGTAATTTTATATTGGATGTTAGATATTGTGAGTATTACACTGTTGAGTGTCTAGATTTTGTTGTCTTTAAAGAGTATGCAACTTTGTTTTTTTTTTTTTTTTATTCCTTTATTTCTCATGTGTTCCCCATCCTGAAACATGTGAAATGTCATGTATGAAACAAGATGCCAGTCCAGGTTCAATGCACGATGCTGGATGCTTGGGGCTGGTGCACTGGGACGACCCTGAGGGATGGTATGGGGAGGGAGGAGGGAGGAGGGTTCAACTTTGTTTTGGTAGATATTTTACCTTAGAGTCTTATTCAAAAAATTTTTTTCAAATAAAACTTTTTTTTAGATTAAAAAAAAAAAAACAAAAAACAAAAACCCTGAGCCCCATACCAGGTTTCCCAGCCTGGGGATCTTGCACCAGGAAGGTGGTCCCCTTAGAACATCTTGTTTTGAAGATAAGCAGAGCTTGCATATGGGAGAGCCAGAGATATGTAGGAAACAGATCCAGCTCTTAAATGGTGCATTTTTTATGAGTATAAAATCTCATAAACTCCAAATCCCAGTACATGGGCAGTAATTTGAAAGGATCCTGGGTCAGATCCAGTTGCTGATCTTAGAGAGCCTCCTGGAAAGGCCGAGGCAATTGGGACTCCTGTTAGGGACATAGACACTGGTAGCAGCCATCTTGGGAAGCTCATTCTATCACAAGGACAATATATATATTCTATCACAATATTAATATATTGCCAAGCACCATTTTGGAGCTCTTTTCTAATCTATTAGCACTGGGGGCTTACCTGTCCACCAGTGGGCTGGCACCAACCTGGGGACCCTCTAGGCCCTGAAGCTAGTGCCTCAGAACCTGGCCTCTCCCACCACCCCAGACCCTGCAGCCAGATTTCTTGATACCCAGTCCTGCCCACCTACAGGCTCACACCAGCTGCAGGACCCTTTAGGACTCTGCATAGTCAGCTGTACTGAGACCTGGCCCTTCCTACCAGTGGGCCAGCAGCCAGTGAAGCAGGGCTTGACAGCCAACTGTGCTGGGTACCAGCCTTTCCTGTGAGCATGCCCACAATAGTCAACTCTGCAATGATAAAAAGTGAGAAAAAGACCTAAACTGACTTTTCTCCAAAGAAGACATACACAGATGGCTAACAAACACATGTAAAGATACTCAACATCGCTCCTTATTAGAGAAATGCAAATCAAAACTATAACAAGATTCCACCTCACACCAGTCAGAATGGCCATCATCAAAAAGTCTACAAATGATAAATGCTGGAGAGGGTGTGGAGAAAAGGGAACCCCCTTGCATTGCTGGTGGGGATGTAAATTGATGCAGCCACTATGGAAGACAGTGTGGAGATTCCTTTAAAAACTAGGAATAAAACCACCACATGACCCAGAAATCCCACTCCTAGGCATGTACCCTGAGGAAACCAAAATCGAAAGACACATGTACCCCAATGTTCATTGCAGCACTATTTATAATAGCTAGAACATGGAAGCAAACTAGATGTCCATTGACAGATGAGTAGATAAAGAAGCTGTGGTATATATATAATGGAATATTACTCAGCCAAAGAAAGGAATGCATTTGAATCAGTTTTAATGAGGTAGACAGATCTAGAGCCCATTGTACAGAGTGAAGTACATCAGAAAGAGAAAGATAAATGTCATATACTAACGCACGTATATGGAATCTGGAAAGATCATACTGATGAATTTAGTTGCAGCACAGCAATGGAGAAACAGACATAGAAAACAGACTTATGGACAGAGCGGGAGGGGAAGAGGAAGATGTATCAAGAAAGTAACATGGAAACTTACAATACCATATGTAAAATAGATAGCCAATGGAAACTTGCTGTATGACTCAGGGATCTCAAACAGGGTCTCTGTAACAATCTAGAAGGATTGGATGTGGAGGGAGATGGGAGGGAGGTTCAAGAGGGAGGGGATATATGTATACCTATGGCTGATTCTTGTTGATGTTTTACAGAAAAAAAACAGAATTCTGTAAAACAATTATCCTTCAATTAAAAAATAAATTAATTTTTTAAAGTAATTAAATTTAAATGGACTAGATACTCCAATCAAAGGACACAACGTGGCTGAATGGATTAAAAAAATAAGACCAATATATATCCTGTCTACAAGAGTTTCACTTCAGATCTAAACACACTCACACAGACTGAAATTGAGGGGAAGGAAACAAGTATTTGTGCAAATGAAATAAAAAAAAAAAAACTGGAGTAGCAAGACTTTTATCAGACAAAATCAGTTTTAAAACAAAACTATAAGAAGAGACAAAGAGAGAGATTATGTAATGATCAAGTGATCAATCCAAGAAGAAGACAGAAGAATTGTAAATATATATTTACACTGGGAAGTGGCACTGTAAATATATAGTGCCACTGGGAAGTGGCACTGATGGTAAAGAATCTACCTGCCAATGCAGGAGACACAAGAGACATTGATTTGATCCCTGGGTTGGGAAGATCCCCTGGAATAGGAAATGGCAACCTGCCCCAGTATTCTTGCCTGGAAAATTCCACAGATGAAGTAGTCTAACTACAACTGAGTGACTGAGTCCACACACACGCGCACACACACACACAAACATCCAATAGAGGAGCACCTAAATACATAAATATTAACAGATATATATATAGAGAAATTGACAGTAACACAATAATAGTAGAGGACTTTAAACACCCCAGTTACATCAATGGACGGATCATCCAGCCAGAAAATCAATAAGGAAACACTGGCCTTAAAAGATACTCAAGACCAGTGGACTATATATAAGTATATGTATGTATACACACACACACACACACACACACACACACACACATACACATACATAAATATGGCAACTGCATACACATTTTTTCAAGTGTACATGGAACATTCTATAGGATAGATCACATGCTATGCCACCAAACAAGTCTCAGTAAGTTTAAGAAGATTGAAATCATATCAAGCACCATTTCTGACCACAGTACTGTAAGACTAGAAATCAACTGCAGGAAAAAACTGGAAAAAAAAAACATGAATATGTAGAGGCTAAACAATATGCCACTAAACAACCAATGGGTCGGTGAAAAAAATCAAAGAGGAAATTTAAAAATGGAAAAAGAATGATCCAAAATCTATGGGGCACAGTGAAAACAGTTTCAAGAGGGAATTGTTTAGTGATATAAGCCTGCCTCACGAAACGGGAAAAATCTAACAATCTAAAATATCTAAGTGAAAGTGAAGTTGCTCAGTCGTGTCTGACTCTTTGCCACCCCATGGACTGTAGCCTACCAGGTTCCACCATCCATGGGATTTTCCAGGCAAGAATACTGGAGTGGGTTGTCATTTCCTTCTCCAGGAGATCTTCCCAACCCAGGGATTGAACCCGGGCCTCCTGCATTGTAGGCAGACGCTTTACTATCTGAGCCACCAGGGAAGTCTAAGCAAAAGGGCAAGCAAAACTCAAAGTTAAAAGAAGGAAAGAAATAATAAACATCAGAGCAGAAGTAAATGAAATGAAGTCTAGAAAAACAATGAAAAAAATTAATGAAACTAAGAGCTGGTTCTTTGTAAAGATGATAAACCAGACTCATCAAGAAAAAAAAAGTAAATAAGTAAAATCAGAAATGAAAGAAAAGAAATTACAGTGGACACCATAGAAATACAAGGGATCATAAGAGCTGGCCGCGAGGAGCTACACCATGTCCAAGGTCAGGGGCGGTGGCTGAGAGGAGCTACCCCACATCCAAGGTAAGGAGCAGTGGCTGCACTTTGCTGGAACAGCTGTGAAGAGATACCCCACGTCCAAGGTAAGAGAAAACCAAGTAAGATGGTAGGCGCTGAGAAAGGGCATCGGAGGGCAGACAGACTGAAACCACAATCACAGACAACTAGCCAGTCTGATCACATGGATCATCCCTTGTCTAACTCAATGAAACTAAGCCATGCCATGTGGGGCCGCCCAAGATGGACAGGTCATGGTGGAGCGGTCGGACAGAATGTGGTCCACTGGAGAAGGGAATGACAAATGACTTCAGTATTCAGAACCCCATGAATAGTATGAAAAGGCAAAAAGATAGGACACTGAAAGATGAACTCTCCAGATTGGTAGATGCCCAATATGCTACTGGAGATCAGGGGAGACATAACTCCAGAAAGAATAAAGGGATGGAGTTAAAGCAAAAACAACACCCAGTTGTGGATGGACTGGTGATAGAAACAAGGTCTAATGCTGTAAAGAGCAGTATTGCATAGGAACCTGTAATGTTAGGTTCATGAATCAAGGAAAATTGAAGTGGTCAAACGGGAGATGACAAGAGTGAACATCGACATTCTAAGAATCAACGAACTAAGATAGACTGGAATGGGTGAATTTAACTCAGATAATCATTACATTTACTACTGTGGGCAGGAATTCCTTAGAAGAAATGGAGTAGCCATCATAGTCAACAAGAGTCTGAAATGCAGTACTTGGATGCAATCTCAAAAACAACAGAATGATCTCTGTTCGTTTCCAAGGCAAACCATTCAATATCACAGTAATCCAAGTCTATGCCCCAACCAGTAATGCTGAAGAAACTGAAGGTGAACGGTTTTATTAAGACCTACAAGATCTTTTAGAACTAACTCCAAAAAAAGATGTCCTCTTCATTATAGGGGAGTGGAATGCAAAAGTAGGAAGTCAAGAAACACCTGGAGTAACTGGCAAATTTGGTCTTGGAATATGGAATGAAACAGGGCAAAGGCTAATAGAGTTTTTACAAGAGAACACAATGGTCATAGCAGACACCCTCTTCCAACAACACAAGAGAAGACTCTACACATGGACATCACCAGATGGTCAACACCAAAATCAGATTGATTATATTCTTTGCAGCCAAAGATGGAGAATCAGCAAAATCAAGACCAGGAGCTGACTATGGCTCAGATCTTGAAATCCTTATTGCCAAATTCAGACTTAAATTGAAGAAAGTGGGGAAAACTACTAGACCATTCAGGTATGACCTAAATCAAATCGCTTATGACTATACAGTAGAAATGAGAAATAGATTTAAGGGACTAGATCTGATAGACAGAGTTCCTGATGAACTATGGATGGAGGTTCATGACATTGTACAGGAGACAGGAATCAAGACCATCCCCAAGAAAAAGAAATGCAAAAAAGCAAAATGGCTGTCTAAGGAGGCCTTACAAATAGCTGTGAAAAGAAGAGAAGCGAAAAGCAAAGGAGAAAAGGAAAGATATGCCCATTTGAATGCAGAGTTCCAAAGAATAGTAAAGAGAAATAAGAAAGCCTTCCTCAGCGATCAATGCAAAGAAATCGAGGAAAACAATAGAATGGGAAAGACTAGAGATCTCTTCAAGAAAATTAGAGATACCAAGGGAACATTTCATGCAAAGATGGCTCAATAAAGGACAGAAATGGTATGAACCTAACAGAAGTAGAAGATATTAAGAAGAGGTGGCAAGAATACACAGAAGAACTGTACAAAAAAGATCTTCATGACTCAGATAATCACAATGGTGTGATCACTCATACTCACCTAGAGCCAGACATCCTGGAATGTGAAGTCAAGTGGGCCTTAGGAAGCATCACTACGAACAAAGCTAGTGGAGGTGATGGAATTCCAGTTGAACTATTTCAAATCCTGAAAGATGATGCTGTGAAAGTGCTACATTCAGTATGCCAGCAAACTCAGCAGTGGAAACAGGACTGGAAAAGGTCAGTTTTCATTCCAATCCCAAAGAAAGGCAATGCCAAAGAATGCTCAAACTACCACACACTTGCACTCATCTCACACGCTAGTAAAGTAATGTACAAAATTCTCCAAGTGAGGCTTCTGCAATACGTGAACCGTGAACTTCCTGATGTTCAAGCTGGTTTTAGAAAAGGCAGAGGAACCAGAGATCAAATTGCCAACATCCGCTGGATCATGGAAAAAGCAAGAGAGTTCCAGAAAAACATGTATTTCTGCTTTATTGTCTAAGCCTTTGACTGTGTGGATCACAATAAACTGTGGAAAATTCTGAAAGAGATGGGAATACCAGGCCACCTGACCTGCCTCTTGAGAAATCTGTATTCAGGTCTGGAAGCAATAGTTAGAACAGGACATGGAACTGCAGACTGGTTCCAAATAGGAAAAGGAATATGTCAAGGCTGTATACTGTCACCCTGCTTATTTAACTTATATGCAGAGTACATCATGAGAAACGCTGGGCTGGATGAAGCACAAGTTGGAATCAAGACTGCTGGAAGAAATATCAATAACCTCAGATATGCAGATGACACTACCCTTATAGCAGAAAGTGAAGAAGAACTAAAGAGCCTCTTGATGAAAGTGAAAGAGGAGAGTGAAAAGGTTGGCTTAAAACTCAACATTCAGAAGACTAAGATCATGGCATCTGGTCCTATCACTTCATGGGAAGTAGATGGGGAAACAGTGGAAACAGTGTCAGACTTTATTTATGGGGCTCCAAAATCACTGCAGATGATAATTGCAGCCATGAAATTAAAAGACGCTTACTTCTTAAACGGAAAGTTATGACTAGCCTAGACAGCATATTAAAAAGCAGAGACATTACTTTGCCAACAAAGGTCCGTCTAGTCAAGGCTGTGGTTTTTCCAGTGGTCATGTATGGATGTGAGAGTTGGACTGTGAAGAAGGCTGAGTGCCGAAGAATTGATGCTTTTGAACTGTGGTGTTGGAGAAAACTCTTGAGTGTCCCTTGGACTGCATGGAGATCCAACCAGTCCATCGTAAAGGAGATTAGTCCTGGGTGTTCTTTGGAAGGAATGATGCTAAAGTTGAAACTCCAATACTTTGGCCACCTCATGCGAAGAGTTGACTCATTGGAAAAGACCCTGATGCTGGGAAAGATTGAGGGCAGGAGGAGACGGGGACATTAGAGGTTGAGATGGTTGGATGGCATCACCAACTCAATGGATATGGGTTTGGGTAGACTCCGGCCATTGGTGATGGACAGGGAGGCCTGGTGTGCTGCAGTTCATGGGGTTGGAAAGACTTGGACACAACTGAGCGACTGAACTGAACTGAAGAACAATTATATGCCAACAAAATGTACAACCTGAATAAATGGATAAATTCTTAGAAATGTGCAATTTTCCAACACTGAATCAGTACAAAATAGAAAATATGAACATACCAATTATCAATAATGAAAATGAATCAGTAATTAAGAAAAACCTCCCAACAAATACAAGTCCAGGACCAGATGGCTTCTCAGGAGAATTCTACAAAGCATTTAACACTTATTCTTCTCAAACTATTTCAAGAAATCGAGGAGGAAGGAATGCTTCTGAACTTATTCTCTGAGGCCAGCATCACCCCGATACCAAAACCAGACAAAGTCACCAGAAAAAAAGAAAATTACAGGCCAGTATCACTGATGAACACAGATGCAAAAATCCTCAACAAAATACTAGCAAACCAAATTCAACAATACATTAAAAGGATCATGTACCACAATTAAGTGGGCTTTATGCCAGGGATGCAAGGATTTTTCAATATCTGTAAATCATTGTGATACATCACATTAATAAATTTAATAATAAAAATTATATGATAATCCTAATAGATGCAGAAAAAGCTTTGATAAAAGTTCAGTTCTACTTATGATAAAAACTCTTAAGAAAGTGAATATATTGAGAACATACTTTACATAATAAAAGCCTTATATGACAAGCCCATAGCTAACATTGTACTCAGCAGTGAAAAGCTGTACACTTTTTCTTTAAGGGTAGGAACAACACATGGATACTCACTCTCACCACTTTTATTCAAGTCCTAAGCACATCAGTTGGACAAGAAAAAGAAATAAAAGCAAAGAAAAATGGTAAGGAAGAAGAAAAATGTCACTGAATGCAGATGACATGATACTATATATAGAGAATCCCAAAGTCACCACCAAAAAACTATTAGAACTAATAAATGAATTCTTTAAAATTGGAGGATACAAAATTAACATACAGAAATCTGGTGTGTTATTTTATACTAACAATAAACTATCAGAAGAAATTAAGAAAACAATCCCATTGACAATTGCATTGAACAGTATTAAATACAGAGAAAAAATTAAAAGCTAAAATACCTCATCAATAAAAGAAATTGACAACAACACAAACAAATGGAAAGTTATAGTGTTATCATGGATTAGAAGAACTGACATTGTTAAAATGACCATTCTTCCCAAGGTAATCTACAGATTCAGCACAATCCCTATCAAAAAACCAATTACATTTTATACAGAATTAGAGCAAGTAATTTTAAAATTTGTATAGAATCAAAAGACCCTGAATAGCTAAAATAATCTCAAGAAAGAACAAAGCTGGAGATATCACGCTGTCATTTCAAATTATATTATAAAACTATAATAATCAAAACAGTATGGTACTGACATGAAAACAGACACATAGATCAGTGGAACAGATTGGAGATCCCAGAAATAAACCCACATTTTTATGGTAAATTAATCTATAACAAACGAGGCAGCCATATACAATGGGTAAAAACAGACTCTTCAATAAATGGTGATGGGAAAATTAGACAGCTACATGCAAAGGAATCAGACTCTCCTACTTTTTCACACCATACACAAAAATAAATTCAAAATGGATTAAAGACTTAAATGTAAGACCTGAAACCATAAAACTCCTAGAAGAAAACATAGGCAGTATGCTCTTTGGCATCAATCTTAGCAATATTTTTTGGATGTATCTCCTCAGTCAAGGGAAACAAAAGCAAAAATAAACAAATGTATTGTATTAAACTAAAAATTTTTTGCACAGTAAAGTAAACTGTCAGTGAAATGCAGCCTACTGAATTGGAGCATATATTTGCAAAGATATCCAATAAGGAGATAATATCCAAAATATACAAAGAACTCATACAGCTCAACATCAGAAAAACAAACCAGATTAAAAAGTGAGCAGAGGACCTGAATAGACATCTTTCCAAGGAATACATACAGATGGCCAACAGGCACATGAAAAGCTACTCAAAATCATTAATTATCAGAGAAATGCAAATTTAAACCACAGTGAGACATCACCTCACATCTGTCGAAATGACTATAATCAAAAAGATAACAAACACAAAGTGTTGGTGGGGATATGGAAAAAAGGAATCTCATGCACTGTTGGTGGAGACGTATATCGGTGCAGCCACTGTGGAAAACACTAGAGATTCCTCAGAAAGTTAAAAGTGAGGTTGCCATATGATTCAGCGATTTCACTTGTGGATATTTACTTAAAGAAAACAAAAACACTAATTTGAAAAGGTATATATACTCCAGTGTTCATTGAAGCACTATTTACAGAAGCCAAGATATGAAAGCAACCTACGTGTCCACCAACAGATGAATGGATAAAGATGTGATTATATATATATATATATATATATATAATTAAAAATGAAATCTTATCATTTGCAACAATATGGATGGATCTAAAAGGTATTAAGTTAAATGGAATTAGTCAGAGGAAGACAAATAGAACTTGATCTCACTTATTGTAGAATCTAAAAAACAAAACCAAAACAGACCCATAGATACAGAGAATGAACTAGTGTTTGCTAGAGAGGAGATGGTGGGAGGATGAGTGAAATAAATGAGGGAGATTAAGAGGTACAAACTTCTAGTTATAAAATAAACTATGGGAATATAATGTACAGTATGGAGAATATAGTTAATAATATTGCCATAAGTTTGTATGGTGACAGATGGTAACCAGACTTACCATGGTGATATTTTTGTAGTGTATAAAATTATTGAATCACTATGTTGTACACTTGAAATTTTCTAAAAAGGCAGACAAAAACTAAGTAGGGCTGGGAAATACCGTGTTATCTCTGTTTGAGTTAGAAAAAATGGGAAGATATCCAATGTAGGACAGTTTTTCTCCTCTGTAGTGGGAACCTCCTGGGTTTGGTTCAGAATGAAGATAGAAATTAATTTGGGGAATAAGATTTAAGTGCCATAATTATAAAGAAAATCACTCACTAGAGACTTCCAGTGGCAAGAAATTTAGAGCTAAATGTACACAAGCAGGTTTGGAAGTAATTTTAAAGGCAGTTTTTAAGTTCAGCTGAGAAGAGACTGCAATGTAAGTGTGAGTATAGTGTATAACTTAGATAAATAAAAACAGTATAGATTAGGAAATGACAGTTTAAAGAAGACATATTTCTTATTCATTTATGCTCCAGCAGATAGATATCTTTCAAAGTTCAGTTGTAATTATGTATTATATGGATGGAGGTAATAATGAGAGTGTCTTAGGCATCTTGGACTGCTGCAAGAAAACACCATAGACCAGGTGCTTAAGCAGGACATTTATTTCTCATAGTTTTAAGAGGCTGGATAGTCCAAGATCATGGTACTGATGGGTTTGTTTCCTGGTAAGAACTGTCTTTCTGGTTTGCAGACAGCTGCCTTCTCCTATGTCCTTACATGGTGGAGTAGAGTAGGAAGAGCTCAAGAGAGTTCTGGTCTTTTTTTGTTGTCTTATAAGGACACTAATCCAATCACGTGGGTTGTACTCTCATGACGTCTTTTGAACCTTATTACTTCGCCAAGGCCTTACCTCCAGAATCATCACTTTGGGGTTAGGGTTGGAGCATGTGAGTATAATGGGTGAGGGCACATTCAGTCCATAAGAAGGAGGAAGAGTTCTAGTGATCTATTGCTATGTAACAACTCTCTTCAAAACTTGCTGCTTTAAAACAGCACAGTTTTATTAAATTTCAGGATTTTGTGGGTCAGGAATTTGATTAGGGTTCAGCTGGATAATTCTGCTCTGCCTGGGGTTGTCTGGGCTCACTCAGCCAGTGGTTGGTATGGTCTGTGTCCAAGACATCTTCATTCATGTGCCTGGTGCTTCAGTGGGGGTGACTAGAAGGTGGGGCTTGGGGACCCCCTTCCTCTGCATGTGTTTTCAGGGCCTTTCCACATGGCTTTTCTAGCAGAGTGTTTGGACTTCTTACATAGGTTCCAAGTACAAGTGGAACCATTTACCAAATGAACTGTACAAAAACATTGGATTGATAAGTTTTGGACATGTTGAGTTGGGATGACTATGAGCTGTTGAGGCAGAGAGGTTTGCAGTATAGTTGAAAATATAGATCTGAATCTTAGGCCCTAAAATGAAATGGATCTAAAATTTAAAAAAATTTAGGTCACAGATGGAGATTTTGGGAGTCAATGAGCTCCTCACTATTTTAAGGCCCTGAAGAATAGATTGCAGTGTTAAGGGAGAGAGTATAAGTTGAGAGGAGAAACTGAAAGCTGAATAAATGTCCATATTTTAAAGGATGGTCCGGAAGGAGAAACTTGCAATGAAGACTAACCAGGAACATACAGAGAAGAAAGAATAGAATGAGGGGGGAGAGAGAGAGAGACATTTTAGAAGCATAGGTAGTTACAGAATTCATAAAAACAATGAACTGAAATCTCTGATATCAAGAAGAAGGAAGATTAGAGGACATTATTGCTCAAATGCTAAGAGATTTAACAACAGGAAGACTGGGTCAAATCCTGTCCCTGCCATCTGCTGTTTGTATGACTTTGACCTTAGCCTGTGCCTCAGTTTCTTTATCTGTGAAATGAGGATACTAAAAGCAACTGTGCCATAGGGTTGTTTAAATGCACTAATCCATGTTATCAGTATATATAACTTATCTTTTTACTATTCCATGCTTTAAAGAGTTTGGAAAGATCCATAAGTTTGACAACTAGGAGAATTTTGAACTTTAGAAAAGTTTGGTGATAGTATCGTTAAATTTATATGACATGACGGCAGATGTTCCACAGTATGTAACTGGGTACTGATAATGGTAAAATCCATTGTAACAAGCATGAAAGAAGCCCATAATTCCCTTTATGACTGCATTTTGGTATTTTAATGTACTTTAAAATGCACATCAATAAACATTTTTTTTTTTTTTTTACAAACTCTATTATATTTTCAGACCACTATTTGTTTTTTCTTGTACACTATGGATTTCTTGGATGTAGAGCAAGAGGTTGGCACACAAGGGTCAGGATGACACTCATCTGTTTTTGTAAATAAAGTTTTGTTGGAACACAGCTACTTCTATTCATTTCTGTGTTGTCTGTGGCTGCTTTTATGTTCCAATGGCAGAGTTGGAGTCCTGACAGAGACCATATGGATCACAAAGCTTAAAATAATTACAATCTGGTTCTTTATGTAAAAAAAAGGTGCTTTTGCTCTCCTGTTTCCTACAGTGTTTCTTCTCTTGGCAGTTACTTCTGTTTTGCTCATCCCTAGGAACCTAGAAAGCAAAAGCAGTTATGGCTGAAGGAGTGCAAAAACACTATTCCTAAAGCCATGGAGGCTTTCTTACATAGATTGACTTACAAAAGGACAATAACTTTTGAGTATACCTGATCTACAGATATTTTTGTTGCTGTAGATTTTACTGAAACTGGAGTGGAAGTCATTGTTACCAGGAGTGAAATGACTAAGGCCTAGGCTAACTTTCTTATCCAGGACACTGTTAAGGCTGCCTTCATTTTGATGGCATTCTTTTTTTCCCCAGCAAAGGGCTTAGAAATGGCATAAATTGGCTAGCTAACGTAGGGACTGAGTTACTCTGGGGCTTTGTCCAGGTGGGATGTGAGAATCAGGCCATCTTTTCAGAGCAGATTTGGGATTTGGTTACTATTGAGGAGAAAAACAATCTCCTGTTTGGGAAGGTCTATTCATTATTGTTTAAAGCCCTATTGGTTATTTAACACATTTCTCTAGTCTACAGATTACTTTGGTGTAGAGAACCAAGGGTTTTGAGAAAGATAACAGAGAGGTGTGTAATTTATTCTGTAATCACAAACTGGGTCAGTTTCAACAGAAGCCCAGATTTGAAGATAGCTAACTTTTATATTGTTTACTTTTGGTAGCTTTTTAAAAAAATCTACCAATTTGAAAATCAATCTACTCAGTCATAAATCACCAACTCATTCCTGCCATCTTTTTCTCCATATTTGCCAGAATTAGAAAGTATGAAAGAAATGTACCATTTCTCATGATGATAAAGAGAAAAATTATCTCTTAGAGCTAAATGCAGCAGCAAAATTAGAAAGAAATATTTGTTGGCAACATTCTCATCTGCTTCAATTCATAGTATATGAAATGTGAGAGCTAAAGGAATCTTAGAGGTTCTGAAATCTGCTACCCCCAACCCAGAAGATAAGAACTGGCTTGAAATGTGGTCAGATTTTCAATGCTGAAAACAATGCTAAATTGGGACCCTTCACAGGGAATTTGCAGCCTACTAGGGCTCAAGCCTAAGGTGAAAGGAATAAAAGAATTTGAGAATTCTTCTTGAATAGAAGAATTTCAAATACCATGGAGGGCAGTTTTGGCTGGAGAGTTAGGGAGGCTGTCTTAGGTTCAGTTCCTAGAAAGCAAATCCTGAGATAAAAATTCCAGTTTTATTAGGAAATGTTCCCAGAAAGAGACTTATAGGGGAGTAGGGGATTGGGACATTAAGAGAAGGAGGGTGGGCCAGGGTATGATGTTAGGCAGTCATAGAGAGAATAACTTGGGCTCAGTTCCACAGAGGAGTTCAGGAAGAGTGTAGGTCATGTCTTTGAGTTGTCCTGCCCAAGGGAATAAGGAGTATTTATCCTCCCACATCTGTCATTAGTTGTTGTTCAGATATTCAGTTGTGTCTGACTCTTTGTGACCCCATGAACAGCAGCATGACAGGCTTCCCTGTCCTTCACTATCTCCTGGAGTTTGCTCAGACACATGTCCATTGAGTCAGTGATGCCATCCAACCATCTTGTCCTCTGTTGCCCCCTTCTCCTCCTGCCTTCCATCTTTCCCAGCATCAGGGTCTTTTCCAATGAATCAGCTCTGTGCATCAGGTGGCCAAAGTATTGGAGCTTCAGCATCAGTCCTTCCAATGGATATTCAGGGTTGATTTCCTTTAGGATGGACTGATTTGATCTCCTTGCAGTCCATGGGGCTCTCAAGCGTCTTCTCCAGAACCACAGTTCAAAAGCATCCATTATTAGTTATGAGCTGACTTGCTGTGGGATGGTGGAGGTGGGGGTGTGTGGGATATTCATTCTTCACCCTGCAATGGATTCCAGTAACCTGAGGGCAGCCTTCTTTAAAAAAAAAAAAAAAAAAAGTTAACTGTTGTATAACTAAAGGGAAAGGGAACCTGGGCTGTGCCTTCAGACACTCTTCCTGCAGACATCTTCCTAATACCTTCAACTCATGCTAAGGATGCCTCCTCTGGTTCATCTTTCTGTCGAAGCTCAGTAAGTAGAATCAATGATTGGGTATTACCTTCCTTAGTCTTTGAAATTTTTATTCTAAATAAGATTCGAGGAAATGAAGGTTTCAGCCACAAATTCAGATATTTGGTTGGCAGGTTTTCGTTGCTTCCTCTCTCTAGGAATATCAGTTTTCAGCAAGGAAACAGACTTTAAAAGATCACATATATTCCAAGTAGCAATTGAAGGGAAAATAGCAATGTGATAAATGTTCTAAGCCTTACATCTAATTACCAAGCACACCACAACATGGTTGTTATTTTCTCATGGGCGTGTAATCCATCTGTACATGCAATCTCAGCAGGAGGTGTTGGTATAGTACAGACTATTTCATTGTCCAACTCCTACCTCTAAAAGGAAGAATGAAAAAATGAAGGCGAATTATCTGTTCATGTAGCACAGAAGGCAGGTGGGGTGGGGAGGGAGAGAAGAAAGTGACAAATATGGTCTCACAGAGAGGGCCTATGTCACCAACTTAAGAATCTCTCTCAGTGAACGGGAGGAAGATAGGAGGGAACAGCTGGTGTTTATTCAGCCTTCACTGTGATCCAAACTCTGTTCTTAGAGCTTCTAAGTGAGTTAACCCACTTAAACCTCATATGATGCTATAACTGAAGAAACAGAGGAACTTGATGGAGGTCACACCACTCACTAGTAAGTGGCAGAGCTGGCTTCTGAATCCAGGCCTGCTGGCTCCTGAGTCAACCTGGATGCCTGGCTAGATTTGTCATTGGCCTGTTATGTATGAGATTCTTCCTCTGGAGTCTAAACTACATGAAATCCACTTTTATTCTCTGGATGATGTTTGGTTCTTGTCTGACTCTGCAACCCTATGGACTGTAGCCCGCCAGGTTCCTTTGTGCATGGGATTCTCCAGGCGAGAATACTGGGGAGGGTTGCCATTTCCTTCTCCAGGGGATCTTCCCAACCCAGGAATCGAACCCATGTCTCCAGCAAGTCTCCTGCATTGCAGGCGAATTCTTTACTGTGAGCCATTTTCTGGATAGAGTTTAGCTATTTCTTTGCAACTGATTTTTAAATAGTCATGTACTGTACAAATGCATGTGAAAATTTAAGTTAAAGCATCACAGTTAAAATGGAAGTTGTGGTTTCATGGTTTTCTTTGACTGACAACCCTAAATTCCTATTCTCTCCCTGTAACCCACCTCACTTGATCAGTTTAGCATCATTTCAGATGTTTAAAAATACATTTAGATGCTTGTTAAGTCTTCTTTGAAAATATATGGTACTGTTTTGTACTTTTTATTTTAAAAAGAGAACACATTAGTCATATGATACTATAGTTCAGCTGCTGCTGCTGCTAAGTCGCTTCAGTCGTGTCCGACTCTGTGCAACCCAATAGATGGCAGTGCATCAGGCTCCTCCGTCCATGGGATTTTCCAGGCAAGAATACTGGAGTGGGGTGCCATTGCCTTCTCCGATCATAGTTCAGAGGGTCTTGAATTGTCTTGGTTTATGGCTCTTTCAGTATCTTAGTAATTATTTCATGGTGCTCTAGGTCAAAAGAATATTTAACAGTTCCATCTAGTGAGAATTAGATCCAAACAACTTAATAAGTATTTATGTCCTAACATAGCCATTATGGCCTTAGTAGCCATTCAAAACATTACACACATGAAAATAGTATCCAGTTCATCCTTAACCATAATTACCTTCTAACTGGCAGTATATGCCTGTTGGACACTTCATGGCTCTCAAACCTTAGGATCAGATCAGACACTGCCACACTCGTTGCCTGTTCTACACCAAATTCCTAATTTGCACAGGACTTTTTTTTTTTTTAATCACAGCAACCACAGGAAACCCAACTTTGGAAAAGTATGACATTAAAAGGAATTTAGTGGGTGCTAATACTGGGACTGTGGACCTCCCTGAGCTCAGGGTTTGCACGGAGTCCAGCAGATGTCTACTGTGGCTGTGCTTTCCTGTGCACAATTTGGGAACTAACTGTGGTCATGGTTATAAATTTTGCAGTTCACTTTTTTCATCCTACACTTTGCCTTGGGGATTCAACCATGTTGCACATAAAGATCTACTTCCTAGAAAAGACTGCCACAGAATCTCCCAGATTTTATTTACCCATTTTCCTTATTATGGCCATTAATGTTATTTCTAATATTTTGTAATTTTATATAATATTTCAGTGAAAATCCTTGTTTCATTCCTCTTCATTCACATGGCCAAATTAGAGTGAAGGAACTGCTAGGCCATAGGCCAGTCAGGTTTTTAAATTTTAGTGAAAGTGTTAGTCACTCAGTTGTATCTGACTCTGTGATCCCATGGACGGTAGCCCGGCAGGATCCTCTGTCCATGAAATTCTCCAGGCAAGAATACTAGAGTGGAGAGCCATTCCCTTCTCCAGAGGATCTTCCCGATCCAGGGATCAAACCCAGGTCTCCCGATCTAGGGATGGAACCCAGGCAGATTCTTTACCATGAGTCATCGTGGAAGCCTTTAAACTTCCGTGCATACCAATAAATTGAGCGTGACCCTCTTTGAATAAATGATTCCCTTAAAATTCCTTAAAGCGTGATTACTTCTGGCTTATTTTTCTTAGAACTCTATACCCTATGACTATCCCACTGGGGAAGAATAGTTGTTTTGGAAATGTATGTAGTAGTTAAATTTTAGACAAAGGTAATTGAGAAACAAGGGCAGGATATGAGTAGGCTGAGAGGAAGAGGAAGATAGGAACTGATCAGAAACTGCTGGGCATATTATGTAGGACAATGAGAAGGCCAGATCATTTATAGTAATTTATGTAGACCACAGATGGTAAATACCTCACAGGCATGCCTTAAATGTTCCCTCCCCTTCCATGGGAGACCTAGCCAATCCATCATGAATGGCAGACATAACCAATCCATCATGACACTCATTCTCCCCAAACCTTCACCCAATCTTGAGTTCTCCTCACAACCCTGGAAGATTACCATCAACTTTTGTGAGTGCACAAAATGAAATTTGCCTGTCATCCCTGGAGGCAGTGAGAAGGTGGGAAGATAGGTTGAAATTCGGCAGAGAAGGGCTAAGGAGTTTAAAGAATGCCAAGCAAGGAGCATGTGGATAACTTATTTACATTTCAGACTCTGTTCACAAAATGACTGTATCCTCCTCTGTGAAACAATAGCAGTAGGTATTGATCTCAGGCTGCTATTATTTGTTTTCATGCCTTAGTTCTAAATTATGCTATGTATTTATTTCTAGAAAAGTAATTAAATCACCAGAGACCCCTGTTATTATTCTTTTCATGTGTCCCATATATTGAAAAATGTGGTCTCCCAATTAAACTGTACTTATTAAATAACAGTGACAATATCAGCAAACAAGCATTCACTGAATATTTTTCACATGACAGGCACTGTTAAGCAACTTACATGTATTAATTTTTAAAATCTTCACAACAACCTTACAAGGTAGGTACAATTACTGTTCTCATTTTATAGTTGTAAAACAGAGACCGAAAGTAAACATTTTGTAGCTAGTAAGTGGTATAATCAATACCTTTCTCATTGTTCAATTTTAACTGTGTAAAGTCCAAGCATAATTTCTGATTAGAAGGAGATAACCAAAAGTACAGTGGTGGTTTCCAAGGGCTGGGAGAAAGGGGGAAATGAAAGTTAATGTTTAATAGGTATAGAGTTTAAATTTTACAAGATGAAAAGAATTCTAGAGGTGGATGGTGGTAATGGTAGCACACCACTGTAAGTGTGTTTAATATGCCAAATTGTACACTTAAAAATGGTTAGGATGGTGAATTTTATGTTATGTATGCGTGCGTGCATGCCAACTTGATTCAGTCATGACTGACTCTTTGTGACCCTATGGACTGTAGCCCACCAGGCTCCTTTGTTGGGATTCTCCAGGGAAGAATACTGGAGTGGCTTGCCACACCCTCCTCCAGGGGGATCTTCCTGATCTGGGGATCTTCCCGATCCAGGGATTGAATCCACATCTCTTATGTCTCCCATACTGGCAGGCATATTCTTTACCACTAGTAGCACCTGGGAAGGCCCATGTTATGTATCAGTTCAGTTCAGTCGCTCAGTCATGTCTGACTCTTTGCAACCTCATGGACTGCAGCATGCCAGGCTTCCCTGCCCATCACCAACTCCCAGAGTTTACTCAAACTCATGTCCATCAAGTCAGTGATACCATCCAACCATCTCATCCTCTGTCATCCCCTTCTCCTCCTGCCTTCAGTCTTTCCCAGCATCAGGGTCTTTTCCAATGAGTTGGTTCTTCACATCAGATGGCCAAAGTATTGGAGTTTCAGCGTCAGCATCAATCCTTCCAATGGATATTCAGGATTGATTTCGTTTAGGACAGACTGGTTGGATCTCCTTGCAGTACAAGAGACTAAAGAGTCTTCTCCAACACCACGGTTCAAAAGCATCAATTCTTTGGTGCTCAACTTTCTTTATAGTCTGGCTCTCACATCCATACATGACTACTGTAAAAACCATAGCTTTGACTAGATGGACCTTGGCAAAGTAATGTCTCTGCTTTTTAATATGCTGTCTAGTTTGGTCATAGCTTTTCTTTCAAGGAGCAAGCTTCTTTTTATTTCATGGCTGCAGTCACCATCTGCAGTGATTTTGGAGCCCAAGAAAATAAAGTCTCTCACTGTTTCCATTGTTTCCCCATCTATTTGCCATGAAGTGATGGGACCAGATGTTATGTATATTTTACCACAAAAAAATAAGGGAAAAAGGAGTTAACCAGGGTTCCCAACATAGGTTGGTGGAATTCTGGCCAGAAACAAAGAAATTTGCTATATTAGTTTGATTGTGCAACAGGTCATGGATGAATGCATGGTTTTCTGGCAGATTCTTCATTTAGAAGAATTAGATTTAAATAGCCAGGAGACCCCATTTTTCTTTAAAGAATGCAAAGATCTGAAACCCTAGACTGGAACCTGCTGACTGGACACTCAATTCTCTAGTTCCTAGGAAGGTAGGGAGTGTTCAGCAAGGAGAATAATACATTTTAGAGTGAACTGGCCAGTGGGGAAGCCACAAGCCCAAGGTTAAGGGCCTCTGCACTAGAATTGCATAGAAAGTTGGCGTCGCCATTTCTTCACTTTGCCATTTCTTTGGCAAGTTCTTTAACATCCCAAGCCCCAGATTTCTTGTCTGTAAATGGGGTAGTAATGATGGCTTATGGAAACTCTGGCACTTGGTGAACCCTCAACAATACTAGCTCCTAATTCAACTTCATGGCTATGTATTTACATCAAACAATAGGGATAATACAGAATCCTGAGGCTTACTGGATCCTGCAAATGAGATAAACTGAGGTGTAAGTGCTTGACTGATGGTAAGTTTCCTCCTCTTCTTTTGTCTCCAGTATCTAGCAGAGAGAGGGTGCCCCATAAGTGAGGACTCCCCAGCATCTTGATGGATACTCAGTGGCACCCCTCTTACCATCTATCTATCTAAACTTCTGGCGTATAAAGTGATGTTTCCTGATATTCCTTAAGCAGCTTCAAGGGCATCATGTTTTGTAACATCAGAGGCTGCCCTGGTGTTGGCATGTCAAAGTGACCTTCACTCATGGTGTGGAGAGAGCTGGTTGCTGGGTCCAGCATTGTGTCTGCTTCAAATACTTATCGGTAACATGATTCTGAGCTATTCAGGATTTGGAGCTTCTTTGTTTTGTGTTGCAGCTGATTTTTCTTCTTGATGACCTCAGGCCTCTGAAATAAGATGTTTAAAATAATTTGTTCCTCCCTACTGTGAAGGAAGAACTGTCTCTGTATGTGACAGGGCTAATGGTGGCTTGCCCCACTGTTAACTTGAAAGGATGGTGCTGGACTGTGACTCTTAGAGGTCACGGATGTCAAAGTCTTTAGCCATCTGTGGCTTGCCCAGAGCGATGGAGCTCAAAGAATCACCTAGGAGCCAACTAGAGCCACTGGAACATCCCATTTAAGTGCATATTTTCTCCCTTGTCCTTCTCTCCTAGCAACTGCATGACTCAAATACTACTCAGAAAGTATTAATTCTCTGTAATTTATACACTTGCCTGTGATATTATTACTGCCCAATTGCTCATGTTGATCTTCAGAGGGTGGAACCCCAAGGAATATCTATGGGGAACTGAGGCTGTACTTTGGAAAAAGAATATCTTTACTAAGTTCCTTTTATTAAGTATGTATCACATGGTCCAGCCATTTGACCCACAATCTCTGCTTTTTTTCTCCCCAGCACTGGCTTGAACCTAACAAGTCCATCTCCAAGCAAATGAAATGTAAGTGTCAATCTGTGGGTTCATTTTTGCTTTGAAATGTCCAATGGTAGATTCTGTTTCTTTACAGAGTTTCTCCTGCCAAGAAAGAAATGGATGAAGTTAAAGATCTGGGGGTGGGGGGACTTCTCCCTCCCCATGAGCTGTGTAACTTCTCCTCTCTTATTTGCTGGCCTTGGTGCTCCCCATGGTCACTATTCCTAGAGGCCTGTGTCTCTCCCCATCCGCATCATCTTACCCTCATGTTTCATGTTCAAACAGGGGCACAGGTGCCTAGTTCCCCTTTGATTGTGGGGTTTGCTAGTAAATGGTTCAGGGTGGAAAGTCAGTGTTGTAGGGGGGTGGGAAGATAGGCAGGTGTATTTTGAAATTAAAATCTTGCTGATAACATTAATGAAGATTGAAGTATTCTTGTCCACTCCTCAAGCTCCCCAATATACTTTCCTGAGTAATGTTTTCAAGCTCTGGTGTTGTGACCTGCCTCCTCGCCTCCCCCGATGAACTCTTGGAAAAGTTGGCTTGGGAAACATCTCTGTAGTGCATAGAATATCTGGTCATCCACTTGGGGGCATTGTGAATAGGGTGTTGACTGCTGGTCCTGGATGGCATGATGTTTTGTCCTGGTCACCTGTGCCAGGCTGTAGTCAACCTGCTTTTATTTATGGTTTAGAGGAGAACTTCTGAAATGCACCTCAGAAATTCATTGCCTGCCCTGGAGTCCATTTATCCCTTCATGTCAACTTTCCCAGGGCTCTAAAATGTGGGTGATTAATCAGTTTCTCATCAGAGATCAGGTTAGCACGTATTAGGTCACTAGTCATCGTTCAAGGGAGTCTTTTTTTAATATGAAAAAATTATTTGAAGCAAGGTTTTTAAGTAAGAGAAGGAAGAAACTGAATTATGATGGCAAACTGGTAACCAACATATCTATTCCTTAACTCTTTCCTTTTACCCTCCTGCCCTATCCCTTTTCTGTCTTCACTCAGACCTCTGTCTGTCTCTTCCCTTTCTTCTCCTTTCACTCAAGAATAGACTCTGTCTGGCCAGTGCAGGACTCACAGTCAGCCGGGCTGTTCAGGCTAGCACCCAGAGCTGCTGTGGGCGAATGATGCTGCAGAGAGAGGGCAAGAAAGAGGTGCAGGCAAGGGGCAGCAACACATGGAAAGTTCAGAGAAGTCAGCCCCTTGAGGTGAGGCTGGAATAGAGTTGGGACAAGCATCCAAGATTAAGTAGCAGGACACAGGTACCAGGGAGCTCTGTATAGAATGACATGCAGGCTAATGAGAATAAACTAATTTATCTGAGAAAAAACTAGCTGATCCTTGGATAACCCTTAACTACTTTATCACTTAAAATTTTAATATTGTTTTTATATATTTAAGAATATTTAGGCAAATTTCCAGTAAAGTTATTTTTAGTAAATGGTTCTTTGACTTTGGTTCTTTTTTTTTTTTTAATTTTATTTTATTTTTAAACTTTACATAATTGTATTAGTTTTGCCAAATATCAAAATGAATCCATCACAGGTATACATGTGCTCCCCATCCTGAACCCTCCTCCCTCCTCCCTCCCCATACCATCCCTCTGGGTCATCCCAGTGCACTAGCCCCAAGCATCCAGTATCGTGCATTGAACCTGGACTGGCATCTCGTTTCATACATGATATTTTACATGTTTCACTTTGGTTCTTAAATGTCATAAAATAGTTTCCTTAAGCCACACACATTTTTAAAATATAACATCTATAAAGTAAGATGTATTTCAATACTTAAAAGAAGAGAAAATTTTAAATTTGTGAAGATTTTTCTGCTTAAGAGCTTTGTGTCTACAATTAGTAAATCTGAACAACCAACTCAGAATATATAATGTTTTGTAAAAATAGTTTCAAGATTGACATATGACTACTGGCTGGTTTTAATCTAACGACAAATAGAATCTGAATCTGGAAAAATAATTGTGTAAAATTCAATTTCTAACCAGACACGGTGACTCACTGATTCTAGGAACTAGCAAGGTTCTTACCTGAAGGGTAAGGGTCTTACCAGTTACCTGGTCCTCTGTTGTATTGTTAAGAACATTAGCAGACAAAAAATTATGTAATTTTTCTCAAGATCACAAGGCTAGTTTTGTGATGGTTGATGATGTCTTTTAGTATCAAGAATTTATTGTTTTCTTATACATATGTCCTAGTCACTATAATGTAAATTAGGGAAAAATTTAAACTAAGGCATGTAGACTGTTAACCCAGAAAAATTGGGTCCAACAAATCCATGGAACTCATCCATGAATTTATCAACAGATCTGGTTGCAGAACCCCAGGCAGCTTCCTCTTTGGTTGTTGTTCAGTCGTTAAGTTGTGTTCAACTTTTGCAACCTCATGGACTGCAGCACACCAGGCTTCCCTGTCCTTCACTATTCTGGAGTGTGCTCAAATTCACGTCCATTGAGTCAGTGATGCTATCTAACCATCTCATCCTCTGCCTCCCTCTTTTCCTTTTGCCTTCAATCTTTCCCAGCACCAGGGTCTATTCCAGTGAGTCAGCTCTTCACATCAGGTGGCCAAAGTATTGGAGCTTCAGCATCAGTCCTTTCAAAGAATATTCAGGCTTGATTTCTTTTAGGATTGACTGATTTGATCTTACTTTGGTTGGGGAGATGCAGTTTATATTCTGACTGCCTTTGAGGAGGCAGTAAGAGAGTAATTCCTTGGATGAAGAATTTACTCCATTCCCATGTCACTCATCAGTGATAACGAGCTTTCCAGTCCTTTGCCCTGACCTCATTAAGATCCCTCAGACTATGTGGATTACCAGAGTAGGCAGAAGACCAGCTCTCCTGATGAATAAACTTTCTACAAAATCATTATTATATCTTACTAGTATTTTTAAAAATAGTTTTTTAATAGTATCATGCTTGTGGTTTTTCTAGCAGTTCAGAAAAGTTTAAAGTATTTCCTTTCTCTTCTCCCTTATATCTCCATGCTTACTCCAAAGAGATGACTATTACTAAGAATATTTATATATCCTTCAGGGAATTTTTCTTTACATATAAATTCCCCCAACTTATATAAGGCCTTTTGTAAACAAAAATGAGATCAGTCTCTATATATGACTCTTCACCTTATCATTTTCTTAATAATTTTAGAGTTTTTAAATAAAAATTAGTGATTGATGATTAGCTTCATTTAAAAAATGGTTTTTGGGGATTCCTTAGTGGTTCAGTGGTTAGGACTCTGAGCTTCCAATGCAGGGAAGTTGAGTTCCATCCCTGGTCATGGAACTAAGATCCTGCATGCTGTGTGGAGCAGGTAAAAAATAAATAAACACAAAATTTCAAATGGTTTTCTGATATTTAATTGTATATATCTATGTGATTTACTTATTAATGACGGTCAGCATTGTTTATAGTCTTTTCCTATTATAAATTATGCTGTAGTAAACATGCTTATATGTATATTCTTGCATATTGTCCATCTGTACTAGAATTTCCTAAAAATAGAATTGTTGGATCAAAAAGAATATGCATTTAATCTTTCCTTAGAGATAAATACCCATTCAAAGAGCTTATAGTAATTTACTCCTCTACGGTTACATGAGAGTTCTTATTTCCCCCAAATCTTGTTAAAAATAAGTATTATCAAACTTACTTTTATGGTGACCTCAAATCCTGGTGGGCTGCCGTCTATGGGGTCGCACAGAGTCAGACACGACTGAGGTGACTTAGCAGAAGCAAATCTATTAGGAAAGTGAAATATTTAATTAAAAAACTAGACAGTTATTAATTATAAATTTTAAAATTGAGAAACTTCTTAAACTAGTCTTATTTCTCCTCTGAACTTAGGAGTTACTTTAAATTTGGTTTTTTAAATGAATACGTGGTAAAACTGGCTTCATTTTGTTCTATAGTGCTGTGAATTTTTAACATACAGATTTGTGCAACCATCTCCACAGTCAGGATACAGAGCACATCTCTCCAAAAACCTTACTTTTGTGGTCCCTTTGTAGTTACTCTCCATTCCCTGAACAACTAACAGCCTCTGATCTATTCTCTGTCAATACAGTTTGTATCTTTTGAGAATGTCACAGAAATTGAGTCTTACAGTTTGTAATCTTTTGAAACTGGCTACTTTAACTCAGCATTAATAACTCAAATTCATCCAAGTTCCTGTATTTACCAATACATGATACAGAAAATTAATGAAAAGATTAATTGAAAAGATCAAGAAAAATTGATGAACCTCTAGCAAGACTCATGAAGAAAAAAGACACAAACTACCAATATCAGGAACAAAAGAGGAGATGTCACTACAGACCCCACAGAACAACTCTAGGTACGTACGTAAGTTTGACCAGTTCCTCAAAACCCACAAATTACCAAAGCTCACCCAAGATGAAATACAAAATGTGAGTAGTTTTACAATTAAGGATACTAGATTTAAAACCTTCCTGAAAGAAAATCTTCTGCCCACTTGCTGCTATTTTTGATGCTGCCGGAACCCCTTTTCTTGCTCTTCAGGCCTTAACTAGGAGCTTCTAAGTTTGTACTGATGTCCAGGTATCTCTGAGTTCTGTCCAGGGGACACAGAAGAGAATATGTGATGATCTCAACACTGGTTCGCTGATCCTTTTAATTCTTGTCTTTGTTTCCAATCTTCCTGATATTGTTTACTTTCCAGG
This sequence comes from Bos taurus, assembly GCF_002263795.3. Lineage (NCBI taxonomy): Eukaryota > Metazoa > Chordata > Mammalia > Artiodactyla > Bovidae > Bos > Bos taurus. The sequence goes on along the minus strand of NC_037335.1, from coordinate 76,574,796 downwards.
GACCTCAAATAGCTGCTGCACTGTATTCTGTCCAGGTTTTATAGCTGCAGTCAATACAAGAAGCAGGATGGGGTGTAACTGGTCCATACTGCCCAGAACTAAAATTTTAAAGTCAACTTTTAATCATTCCTTGTATATTAGGTAAGAATTTAGATAGGCTTTATAATTTACTTGGGAAGCGTTGAGGGATTATCTTTCTCATTTCCCTTTTCTGTCATTGTATCCATAGGTACAAATGTGGAGTAAGCTGGTAGTTATTTTTTTCTTTCTAAACTACTCAGATAATAGACTGCCTGTAAGCAAAGTGTTAAATGAAGTGCATATTTTGAATGTTTGGTTTTCAGAGTCCTTGCTTTCCATGCAGGAATGTACAAGTCCTTGTATTTCCACGCTACGTAATACACACTGACTCTTTTCACTTCAAACCTACTAGCTTTTAGCCTTGTCCCCATGACTATGGAATGTAGCCCAATGTGTATATATGTAGAGACACACATCAAGAGGACAAAAATTGTATGTCCTATAGGATCTATATAATCACACAAATTATATAAGCATGTAAAGGTTTTAAAAAGTTATTATGATTCAGAAGTATGGAATTGAAGTGAAAGTTGCTCAGTCATGTCCAGCTCTTTGCGAACCTATAGACTAATAAAGTCCATGGAATTCTCCAGGCCAGAGAGGGTAGCCTTTCCCTTCTCCAGGCAGAAGTATGGAAATGGAACCTTATTTCCCCATGACTGAATTCCACTTGCTGTGTACCCCTATCTCCTCTGGAAAGTTTAACCTTGTTACTTCAGGGTAACTCAGGATCTGCCAGTTTAATATTTGATCTCTTTCAGCAAATTGCTTAGTGAATTCATAATTTAAATATGAAAATGCATACCCTATGTTGTCCTTCTCCACCAAACAGTATCACGTGGCACGAGAAGCAAACTTAGCATCCATCGTGGCTGCAAGGGTGATGTCTCTCAAGCCCAGAATCCTCTGAGTCCTGCAGGACTCTTGTGTCTTACGTGATTTGGCCTCTGGTTGCTGGCACCACTCCCACTGCGTCCTCTCTGGATGCAGTGGTGCCACTAGAGTATGCATTGGCATGTGCTGCTGAGACCCCTGGCTCCTGCCATGGTCTTGACCTGCACGGCTATAGACTCTGTCCTCCTGTGGTCCCCGATGCATGGCTCTCTCACTGGCTGCATCTCAGCACATCCGTATTCACCACTGGGACAAGCCGACATTGCTTAGCCTCTTCCATGCTGTGCTTCAGCCTCAGGGTTGAAACTTGGCACACTATCTGAGGCTCACTCTGCTTAAACACGTCATGCTGCCATTTCCTTGGTGTGCTCCGAAGTTCCAAAGTATCACTTCCCCTAAACTCTGGGATTTCTTTGTCTTGTCCCTACCCTTCACTCTGTTAGCCAAGCCTAGGGTGCTGAGGGATCTGAATCCCTTCTCAGAGCTCCATAAAGCATCTTAACCTTGGTTACGTCCTCTCTGGATCTCTCCAGGTTCTCCACCTGCCTTTCTTCCCTACCCCTTTCCAACAACTAATATAGCTTTTAACATTCGATATAAAATTAACGTTCTAATACAATAGCTTTTTTATATACAAGCAGTAACAGTTTCTCAAATGTAATAAAAAAGAAGTGCTATTGTTTATAATAGCAATAACAAGTAAAAGCATAAATTTCTTATAAATGAATGTGTAAGATCTATATAAATCTATGAAATTTTACTGTGGAGTTATTGTAGATAAGAGAGCTCAATAAATGCAGACTTCTCTTGTTTCAGGTTAATATTAATGAAATCAATTTGTCACATATTAATATGTACATTCAATAATTTTTCACATCACAATTTCAATCAGGTTCTCTATGGCATTTAACAAATTGATTCTAAGGCTCATTTGCAAAATAAAATGCTCAAAAGTACCCAATAAATATGCAAACAAGAACAATGAACAATGATGGAGTGCATGTTCTATTAGATAGCAAATCAAGGCCTATGAGCTATAGTAATTAAAAGAGGCCTAATGATAGACTCATATAGTAATTAAGATATAGTTAGGAATAGGAAAAGAATCAGTAGAACAGAGAAAAACAGTCCCATTATGTTTGGAAATATAGGTTGTAAGAAAGATTATATTTCATATCAGAGATATAAAGATTCAAGGTATAATTTTAGGGTTGTGTGTTTACTTGGGGGAAAAAAAACTAAAACCATCCTTCACATCATGCATGGGATTAATAATAAATGAATTCAAAAGCTAAATATATTTAATAATTTATAAGAAGTTCAGGTAAAAATTTAGGAGTATTTTATTTTTTGGTAATACTTTATTTTTTGGCCTTGTTAGAGGATGTCGGACATGACTTAGCGACTACACAACAACAGAGGATTATATAATAAGCAAGTGATTTGCTATTAATCTATTAAAATAGAGAAGGATAATTGAAAAAATTGTGATATTTCAATTGCTAAGCATCAAAGATTATGATAAAACTAACACTATTGAAGAGACTGTCCTTTTCCCATTGAGTATTTTCTAGTCCTTTGTCATAAACTAATTGACTGTATATGAGTGGGTTTATTTTATGGCTCTCTCTTCTGTTCCATTGATCCATGTGTCTGTTTTCATGCAAATACCATATGGTTTTGATTATTATAGCTTTGCAATAGAGTTTAAAATCATGGAGCATAATGACTTCAACTTTGTTCTCCTGTCTCAAGATTTTTTGGAGGGTGGGTATTTGGGGTCTTTTGCGGCCCTATACAAATTTTAAGATTAAACATTTTCTGTTAAGAAATGCCATTGGAATTTTGATAGGAATCACATTGGATCTCTAGATTGTTTTGGGTAGTATGGACATTTTAACAATATTAATTTTTCTAATCTATGAGCACAGAATATCTTTCTATTTATTTGTGTCACCTTCAACTTTTTTCCTTAATGTCATGTTGTTTTCAGTATACAAGTCTTTCACTTACTTGATTAAATTTATTCCTAGGTGTTTTATTCTTTTGATACAACTATAAATGGGATTGATTTCTTAATATCCATTTCCAGTAGTTTGTTATTAATTTATAGAATAACAACAGATTTTTCTGTATTGATTTTGTATCCTGCAACATAAATGAATTCACTCATTAGTTCTAATAGTTTTTTGGTGGAGTCTTCAGGGTTTTCTCTATATAATATCATGTCACCTGAATGTAATGACAGTTGTACTTCTTCCTTTCCAACTTGGATGCCTTTTATTATTTTGCTTGCCTAATTAGTGTTGTAGGACTTCTAATACTATGTCAAATAAAAGTTATAAGAGGGGGCATCCCTGTCTCATTCCTGATCTAGAAAAAAGAGCTTTCAGCATTTCACTGTTGAATATACTAGCTGTTGTTGTTGTTCAGTTGCTAAGTTGTGTCCAATTCTTCGCAAACCCATGGACTGCAGCACGCCAGGCTTCCTTGTCCCTCACTGTCTCCCAGAGTTTGCTCAAACTCATGTCCACTGAGTCAGAGAAGCCATCCAGCCATCTCATCCTGTCACCCCCTTATCCTCCTGCCCTCAATCTGTCCCAGCTTCAGAGTCTTTTCCAATGTGTCAGCTCTTCACATCAGGTGGCCAAAGTATTGGAGCTTTAGCATCAGTCCTTTCAATGAATATTCAGGGTTGATTTCCTTTAGGATTAACTGGTTTGATCTCCTTGCTGTCCAAGGGACTCTCAAGAGTCTTCTCCAGCACCACATTTAGGAAGCAACAATTCTTTGGCGCTCAGTCTTCTTTATGGTCCAACTCACTCATCCATACATGACTACTGAAAAAACTACAGCTTTGACTATATAGACCTTTGTCAGCAAGTGAAGTCTCTGCTTTTTAATATACTGCCTAGGTTTTTCATAGCTTTTCTTCCAAAGAGCAAGCATCTTTTATTATCTGTAGCTTGTCATAAATGGCCTTTATTGTGTTGAAGTATGTTCCCTTTATACATACTTTGTTGAGAGTTTTTTTAAAGATCATAAATGGATTTGAGTTTTCTACATCTATTCAGATGGTAATATGATTTTTATTCTTTATTTTATTCATGTGGTGTATCACATCAGAAGTATTTTTTTAAATTATGGAGTCAAATAGGATTTCCTAAGGAAAACATCAAACCCAGAAGTAACAAAGCAAAATGCTAACAAATTTATACAAAATTTAAGTGTTTGTACTAGAATATTTGGTTTGTTTTCTCTACAGAGTAGATTCCCAGTAAATATTTGTTGGATGAATGACTATAAAATGAATTAAAATACAAGCAAAATAATGGGAAGAACATTTGTCAAGTATATAAAAAGTAGTAATATGCAGACTATAAAAAGTCTACATATAAAAAGTTCTGATGCTACAAGCCCAAAGAAAAACTCAGTAGCAAAATGTGAAAAAAAAAACATGTAGAAGGAATAAAAATAAACGGACAATAAACTTATAAACAGATGTTCAACATCGTTAGTAACAAGCAAAATACAAATTAAAACAAAATATTTTTATACTGCTATTCAGAAGCTTCAGTTGTATCTGACTCTTTGCCACCCTATGGACTATAGCCCACTGGACTCCTCTGTCCATGGAATTCTCCAGGCAAGAATACTGGAGTGGGTTTCCATGCCCTCCTCCAGGGGATCTTCCTGTCCTGGGGATCAAACCTGCATCTCTTATGTCTCCTACAGTGGAAGCCAGATTCCTTACCACTGAGTCACCAGGGAAGCCCTTATTTTCCCAGGAAAATTGTAAATATTGATAATAGCCAGTTGATGAGGATGAGGGTAACACTTCTGGTGGGAGTATATAAACTGGTAAAGCCATCTGGGAGGGAAATTTGGCTGTGTCTTTCAAGATTAAAAATCCCTATGTCTTTGGTACAACAAGGTCATTTCTGTGAGTCTGTCGAAAGCAAAATTTATTCTAGCATGTATATATATTATACAAGGATGTCCATTGTGTCCATTGAAGTATTGCTTATAACACTGGGAACTGGAAACAATTAAAAAGCCTAGAAGTTTTGGCCAGGCTAAATAAATTATGTGGAGTGCATGTAGTCATTTAAAGAAAAAAACAGACATATTTTATTGACATCAAAATATTTATTAGATATATTGTAGAGTTTAAAAAGCAAGTAAAATACCAAGTATAGAATGATCATAAATGAAAATATAAAGATCATTTATATGGAAATAAATACATATTATCTATATGACTATGTAAATGCACAGAAGATGGACTAAATAAATGTTTACTGAGTTACCTCTGAGAAAGAGAATGAAGTAGACAGAGGTGAGGCCCTCATGTCTTACTACATATAGTTACATTTTACGCCGATCTTTTCAATGAGAATATATTCATATATCACTTGATAATAAAAAGAGAACATAAACAAAAGGAGAGGAAGCTTTATGCAAAAGTCAAGAAAGGAGTAAAGATACGAAGAAAAGAATCAAAGTGCATTATGCATTAAGCGTGTACTACAGAAATAGAGACCTAGATGAAAGCCTGCTTAGTCTTCTAAACAGGCTCTCTGCTTAATCCTGGCTGGTGCCTAATTAGCCCAGGAGAAGAGTTAAAATCGTATTCTTGCTCTACAAACCAGGTACTATGCTGCCACCAAGCTCTGTGAAGGGATAAGGGCTCTTGGAAATGGCTTCTGCATGCAAATCAGGGTGCAGAGAACCCCATCCTCTGAATAACACATGGATTTGAGTTCAGCCATAAGAACACTGTTGAGTCAAGTTGCTGGCTGATATCTTTGGTGCTTCCTCCCCAAAGTTATGATTGTTTTTCATATATATATATGAAAAACCTGGGCCAATATAATTTTGTTAATAGGGAGCATGTATTCTGCTGTAGCACAGACAGAGGGTACCAGGACCATTTCATGGTGGCTCAGGGGTAAAGAACCCATCTGCCAATGCAGGAGATGTGGGTTCGATCCCTGGATTGGGAAGATCCCCTGGAAGAAGGCATGGCAACCCACTCCAGTATTCTTGCCTTGGACATTCCATGTACAGAGGAGCCTGGGGGGCTACAGTCCTTGGGACTGCAAAGAGTTGGACACGACTGAGAAACTCTGCATGCACGCATACACCAGAAGCATAGATTTTGCTCTAGTGTCAGGAACAGGAGGACAGCCACAGGTCCATACCCAGTCATGGGACTCGTTTGGATGATAATTCTATTCTTCCAATTATTCCCTTTGCTGAGTATGTTAGTTCCTAAGGCTGCGAAAACAAAGTACCATACAACGGCTGGTTTAAAACAATAGAAATTGATTCTGCCACAGTTCTGAGGGCTAGAAGTCTGAGGTCAAGGTGTCAAAAGGGCCATGCTCCCTCTGAAGTCTCCTCTCACTCTTGAAGATCGCTGGCCAGCCTTGGCATTCGTTCCTCAGCTTGAGGCTGCCTCACCCCAGTGTCTGCCTCCACTCTCACACTGCCTTCTCCTTATGTTTCTCTGTGTCTGTATCTTAACTTTCCCCTCCATCTTTTGTAAAGGGTATCAGTCATTGGATTTAGGGCACACCCTAACCCAGTACGGGGCTTCCCAGGTGGCATTAGTGGTAAGACGTGAGACTTGGGTTCAGTCCCTGGGCTGAGCAGATCCCCTGGAGAAGGGCACGCCAACCCTCTCCAGTATTCTTGCCTGGAGAATCCCATGGACAGAGGAGCCTGGAGGGCAACAGTCCATAGCATCGCACAGAGCTGGACCCAGCGGAAGCAACTTAGCAGGCATGCACACAGGCTAACCCAGAATGACCTCATCTTAATTAATTACATCTTCAAAGACCTATTTCCAAATGAGGTCACATTCAGGGATTTCAGGTTGATATGAGATTTGGGGATTACACTACCCAGCTCACTGCACTGAGCACCCCAATTTAGATCTCCCACACCCTTTGTCATTCCTATTTACTGTTTGGGTAACCTTCATGATTTTGTTTTGTGGCTCATTTCTTCTCCTTTGTGTATGTGTTATTCTTCGTTGAACTTGATCATATGCTCTGACAGCAAAACTTCAAACATTTTACTTCTTCAAACATCCCTTGGGCTGTATCCCCATCTCTAGATTTTTGGGGCAACCTGGCCTGTTGTCCTCAGGCATATAGATATACTCATCTAATCCCTAGTATTTAGTTTGAAGATTTCTTTACTTGGTCCATGGCTTACTACAAGCCTCTGCAAGTAGTAAGTTCATAATAAATGCTTGTTGTCTAGAACCAAACTGCTTCTTATAGAGAGCAGGCAGAAGAATGTAAACTGCCATATTCTTTAAAGACAAAGTAAAACTCACACATCTGAACAAAAGCCATTGCATCAGTCAAGTGTGTAATACTAAGTCCCCAGCTGCTGTGGTTTAGTTTTGGCTGGTTTTGTCCTCTTCAGTTTTCTTCTCTCCAATGCTTCTTTCCAGCTTTAGGGGCAGGTTTTTTTTTTTTAATTCTTGTCATAGCTTAGTAGGTTTGGCCAACTGTCTTTCTTTCTCCCAGGTTTGACTATTTCATCTAAAATTTCTTTTTTTGATCCTTCTCTGAAAAAGTCCATTTATAGGCAGTTTGGGCCTATAAATAATTTCCACATTGTGTTCTTTCTTTATTTCAGAACATGGATAGAAATAATGATAACAAAAGTAATGACAAAATACCTCAAATTTATAATGTACAATTCTAATTGATTTGCACATTTGGTAAGCCATGGGTTTCTAATTTTTAACCTTATCCTTAGAGTGTGGTTGGTGGTGACATGGATGTCACTCTGATTGAGTACAATGTTAGGCTTTGGGGAAGACCCAGCACTTCTTATGGGAGAGAAAGAATGTGGCAGGAGTGATGGATAAAGTGGAGGAAAAGGAGCATCCTCCAGCGGAAGCCTTTATGTCACCAGGGAGATACTTTCAGGGCTTCCTTTTTCCTTCCGGAGTGCCCATGTTGTTTCATAATGGGTGATGTGATTCAAAACTACATGTGTTGGCAGCACAAAAGTTGAAATGATAACTGTGATGGGCCAAGAGATTCCATGCTTGGTATATGAATCCTAGAGGTGGTTCAAATCTGGGTCAACTGGGTTAGGAAAGCTCTATTCATTTCTGTTTCCCTTTGGCTGGAAATATTTTATAATGCCTCATTTTTAGATGCATTTTTGTGGTAAGAAAAAACACCTCAGTACCAAGTTACATAAATAATTTTTAATTTTGCTGTTATAATGATAATAATTATTATTACTAGTTGATTTATACCAACCAACATTACTCCTGAGGGATCAGTGAGTTACACATCTGTAGCAAGCAGGCACCTGGATCTCCTGCCTTCAGTTTCATGTACTTTTACTAACTTTTTTTGGCTGAAATTCTCAGGTCACTGCACCCTAGTCCCAGGCAGCAAAGTTCCTCTTTAGAAGAACTGCCAAATATCTCTTCATCTGGGCACCTATTTCATGAGTATTTCATCCCCACTCCTTCCTGAAAAATGACAGTCCCCCTCTCACCCTTTGAACCAAGATATATGACTTAGGTCAAGTTAAAGGAGTCTACCACATCCACATGGGTTTCTTCTTCAACTTCTAGGGTGATAGTAACTCCTCTGGGTTGAGTGTGAAGGTCTCAGGCAGTCTGCTGGGCACTCTACCCTATGAACTTGTGTCATCCTCATCATGGTCTCTGTTAACAGGACCCCTGGGCCAGACCCAACCTGCTATCTGGTTTTGTATGGCCATAGGCTGGGTGTAGGTTTCATATTTTTAAATGGTCAGAAGGAAAGAATGTTATTTTGTGACATGAAAAGTGTATTAAATTCAGATTTCAGTGTTTTATTAAAACACATCATGCCATTTGTTTTTATCATGTCTATGATCGCTTCCACCCTTCAACAACTGATGGAAGTAGTTGAGATAGCTGCCCTGATGCCTGCAAAGTGAAAAATATTTACTCTCTTATCCTTTATAGAGAAATTTCACAGATCTTTACTTTAGGTTGTTGGTTGCATTCTTATCCCCATTTTGCAGATGAGGAAATGAAAGTTGAGAGTTTTAAGTTTATAGCAATTTGTTCAAATGGTGAACTTGAGATTAGGCATGTTGAATATCAAAGTCCCTGATGGAGCTTCTCCTGTACAGCATAGGCGGTCGGAGAATTCCAAGGACATGTATTTGTGAGGCAGCTGCTCAGCACTCCAGTGTCCCCTAAAAGAGTGCTTAGAGGGTGACTTCATTTTCTCCATGCGCGTGTGGGTGTGTAGATATGCCTGTACCTGTGTGTGTGTGTGATTGAAACATAAGAGAGAGCTATAACAGGAGGAAGATGAGTTAAAGAAACGTTGTTTTTAATCTCTGCTTTGGAAGTAGAGGAGGTGCAATACCAGTAACATCTTGGAGGCTGCTGCTTGTCATTTCAGTCAAAGAGGGATGGAGGGATTATCTGTGCCGTTGATGATGATAGTAACAGTTGTCGCTTAATGGTAATAATCATTTCCAACTAGAAGAGAGCAGTTGTTAAGAGAGCAGTTCTCTGTGGCTGGTTCATTTTATCATTACCCCAAGAGTTACAGTTCATTATGAGTAATGCTTTGCCCTTTTGGTGTGCAGCATCTTTTTCCACATGCACAGAAAGAGCGTGTGCTCCCGAGCTATTTCATCACCGAACGTGGCTCATCAGGGTCCCTTTGCACCGCTGCCCAATGGGGAGGTGGGGGGTGGCCCTCAGCTCTCAAGCTAAAGCCCGTGAAAGGACCTGGGAGGGACTTTTGGTTAGAAATAAAAAGGTGTCAGTTGTGCTGAACAGGCCAAGGACCCCTGATGCCTGCTTGAGGTCCTTTGGAAAGTAAGCCTCTTTCTTACTTGCAGTGCTAGGAGTCCTTCCTGCAACACCAAACCCTTTGTAGTGGTTTTTCCAGAGTCTGAAAGTCTGAAAAATTGATCACACTTTTTTTTTTTTAATTTAATTTTATTTTTAAACTTTACAATATTGTATTGGTTTTGCCAAATATCGAAATGAATCCGCCACAGGTATACATGTGTTCCCCATCCTGAACCCTCCTCCCTCCTCCCTCCCCATACCATCCCTCTGGGTCGTCCCAGTGTACCAGCCCCAAGCATCCAGTATAGGATCACACTTCTTTTATCAAGAGTCCCAGAGGGAGGCATGAGAGATATATTCTAGGTATAAGTACTGTCCTGACAAATGCCTGCTGGAGCCATGGGCGCTATGCTTATCTGCTGTTGAAAGGAGTTTGCGGTGCGGGGCGGGGTGGGGGGGGTACTGGTTCATAGCTGTCAACCAAAATGTGCATGAGAAGGATCATGAGTTTATATGTATGTTCCCAAAGTTATGTTTTTCTATTGTTCTTTATAATGATTGGAGGAAGACCACTGTATTTTAAGAAAAATTGTTGAGGGATGTTTGACCAGCCAAAAAAAAAAGTTTCACCTATTTGTTTTTATAAGATCTGAGGATGGTTACTGGTTAAAAATCCCTGGAGATGGGAATGGCAGCCCACTCCAGTATTCTTGCCTGGAGAATCCCATGGACGGAGAAGTCCGGCAGGCTATACTCCATAGGGTCACACAGAGTCGAACGTGACTGAAGCGACGTAATGTGTTTGCATGCTGATTAAAAATAGAAAGTCTTTTTTTTTTAATTTCCATTTTCACTGAGGAGGCTGCTCACCTAATCGTTTCTTATCCCTATCCCCATTTCTGGGCAAGATCTCAAAGTGGAGATGAGGAAGTCTGTCTCTGCTTTATAAATGGCTGTTCCTCTCCCCATGTTCTCACTGTTAACAAACCACCCAAATGACAATACCCTGGGATCTGCTGATGCAAAAAAGGGGGCCCTGAGCTTCCCTGCGGTAGCACTTGGCTTCCCCAGCCTTTATCTGGCAGGTAACAAAGGGCTGTGCCAGAGGAGCCCTGCTGTTCTTGGGGCAATTACTTGCTCCTGGCATTTTAAAGTGGATTTTTACATTTTTCCCAACTCTGCTCCTCAGTGATGTTCTCATTTTTAGCACTTACATGGCTGAGTAAATGCTTTTCAGCTGTTGACTTAAGTGCAACTCAGTCTTCTTCTCTTCCCTCCCATATCCAGCCTTCCTTTTCCTTCTGTTCTTCTGTTAGGAGTGCTTACCTAAATGTGAACTTTTGTTTGTTGGCATGTTGTGCCAAGTGCATGTACCAAGAACCTATTGGATCTGTCCAAACACCTCTGGGGAGGTTGACGTGCCCCCCGGTGCTGTTCCCTCTTCCAAAGCAGGAAACAGAGGTGTTAAGTGTTTTGCTTAAGATCACTGAAGTCTCTTTTGAGGTTTGAGTGCTCCTGGTGGGCTTGGGTTTCCCGTCATCCTGGGTGCTTCTATCACTGATGCCAGAGTCTTAGTACCACAGTAGAAGTGAACGAGGGTGTTGTCCCCTGCGGGGTGCCCCATCTAGTAATGCCACATAGTGGCTCTTCTTGATGACACTGTCAGAGAAGGGCCCCGAGCAGAGCATAGGCGTTACTGCCTACATGTTACCTCTGTGTTGGGTATTTCTTGCTCTATAGATAGCTCCTTCATCAGACATGTCCAATTCCACTTCTGAACCAAATGTTTGGGCAGATAAGTGTCATCTTTTGCCCTATTCCTCTTTCTCTGTAGCTTAAGAATAAGGCATGGAAGCTGGAATAGCAGAGAAACTGAGCTGCTAGACGAAGGGAGTGGGCTTATCTCCACAAGAGGATTTTGACCTTAGACTAGTCCCAGGAAGCACATGCCAGCTGTCAGCTGGAGCCTGGAAAAGCTCCTTTTCCAGCATTTATGCAGCTGGTGGGGTGTCTGCCAGTGCTCCAAAGCTGAGCTTTTGACCCTAAACCACTGCCAACACATTTGGGTTTAATGCTTTAAAATTTTACATAATTGTATTTCTCCCCTTGTTTAATTTTCTAGAAGGTAATAAAGAGAATTGCACTTAGTTTGGTGGATTTGCTTGTGTGGAGATGGGAAAAGGTAACAGGGATGGGGATGGTCTTCCCTCTCCCCTTAAATTCATTATTCTTCTCCATAGCAGTTATGAGCTTCAAATGTCCTACATATTTCATGTATTTATTTTCATTTTATATCTGTTTATCCCACTAGAATGTGTCTTCCATGAAGATAGAATTTTTTGTTTATATCTAAACCTGTGCCTGATACCTAGGAGGTACTCATTTTTTTTGTTGATTTTAATTAATCCCCCCACTAGAAGTAGCTATTGTAAGCAACTCTAGAGTCCCTGAATCTGTTCCAGCTGTTGAAGGGCAGAGGTTGATTTGTAGGACCTGAGATTTTTCAAAATAGAAATCCTGGAAATTGCTGTAGTGACTCAGACTGTGGACCTTCTAGACCAGTGTTCTAGCGGGATAAATGTGATAGCAGCACTTGGCTGTTTGCCTTAACATCTGCCTCAGAGGTTGGGCACCATCATTCATTAATTCATCTAGACAGGGAGAGAACTAATCCTTTATCAGTAAGCAACTCTGAGGCTGGAAAGCTGAATAAGACATAAGGGTCCAAACCCTCATAAATCTTGTCATCAACATTTTAGGGGGAAATTATTTCTTTTCAGCTTCTTCCAGCCCTGTGAGGGGCATTCCTTAGTTTTACTTTTGCTGTATAATATAATTTTGCATCCACAACCTTCAGTGTGTTCTTTAAGGAGAAGCCTGCTACTACCTGTGGTTCATTATGTCAAGATCATGCACTCTTTTAACCAATAGGAAATTTTTTTTCTTTTGTTGGCAACACAGGGCCAATGATGCTGGATCAATATGAGACCACCATATATGATGGTAGAAGAAAACGGGTAGAAAATTTCAGACTTGAAAAGTGCTGCCTCTAGGCTTCCCTGGTGGTTTAATGGTTAAGAATCCATCTGCCAATGCAAGAGACACAGGTTCTATCCCTGATCTGGCAAGATCCTGTATGCTATAAAGCACAACTAAGCCTGTGCACCACAACTATTGAGCCTGTGCTCTAGAGCCCAGGAGTGGCAACTACTAAAGCCTAAGCACCCTAGAGCCTGTGCTCTGCAGCAAGAGAAGCCTCTGCAATGAGAAGCTAGCACCACAACTAGTGAGTAGCCCCTGCTCTCCATAACTAGAGAAAAGCCTGTAGACCCAACCCAGTCAAAAATTAATACATAGAAACCAGAAGGGAAAGAGACACGTGTACCCCAATGTTCATCGCAGCACTGTTTATAATATAGCCAGGACATGGAAGCAACCTAGATGTCCATCAGCAGATGAATGGATAAGAAAGCTGTGGTACATATACACAATGGAGTATTACTCAGCCATTAAAAAGAATACATTTGAATCAGTTCTAAAGAGGTGGATGAAACTGGAGCCTATTATACAGAGCGAAGTAAGCCAGAAGGAAAAACACCAATACAGTATACTAACACATATATATGGAATTTAGAAAGATGATAACAATAACCCTGTGTACGAGACAGCAAAAGTGACGCTGATGTATGGAACAGTCTTATGGACTCTGTGGGAGAGGGAGAGGGTGGGAAGATTTGGGAGAATGGCATTGAAACATGTAAAATATCATGTATGAAACGAGATGCCAGTCCAGGTTCGATGCACGATACTGGATGCTTGGGGCTGGTGCACTGGGACGACCCAGAGGGATGGTATGGGGAGGGAGGAGGGAGGAGGGTTCAGGAGGGGGAGCACATGTATACCTGTGATGGATTCATTTTGATGTTTGGCAAAACTAATACAATTATGTAAAGTTTAAAAATAAAATAAAATTTAAAAAAAAACGAAAAAAAATTAAATACATAAAATTACTAAAAAACAAGAAAAATGCCACCTCCTGATTTTTCTGCTAGCTGCTTGGCATCCCTTCTCTGATAAGGGATCTAGTGGTGAGCCTACCACTGGAACCTTGTATGAATTTCTTCCATGATCACATCCCAGAAAACGGAGGAGGAGATGGCAGGAGCTTAGTGACTTTTTCCTGTCTGACTTAGCAGCAACATATATGAAAAGAATTACAGCTGTTGGTCTGCTGTAAACTCAGAGTGAATCAGCACTGAGAGGAGGCTGTTGATAGGGAGCAACAGTTATGTTCAAAGTGAAGCCTGTGATGGTCCCCTCACCTGAGCAGCTCTGGCAACTGCTGGGGCTCCAGGCTTGAGGAAGCACAGAGGGGGCAGGAATATATCCAGGGTGAGGGCACTCAAAACTCCCATATGAGGAGCAGTTACAAGCACTGGGGATATTTATTTGTATTAATTTTTTGGCAGTGTGAGCTTTTTATTGCAGTGTGCCAGCTCCTCTAGCTGTGGCACATGGGCACAGCAGTTGTGGTTGGTGGGCTCTCTGGTTGTGGTGTACAGGCTTAGTTGCCCCGCAGCATGTAGGAATCTTGGTTCCCCGACCAGGGATAGAACTCAAATCCCTTGCATTGTAAAGCAAATTCTTAACCCCAGACCACCAGGCAAGTCCCTCAGGATGTTTATTTTAGAAAAGGCTCAGAAAGACCTTGAGCTGTGTCTTCAAATGATGGAAGGGCTCTCCATGTGGAAGAAGCATTAGATCATTCTGAAGCCTCAGGTCTTGGAACAAGGATGGCTGAAAGGCTTGCCTACAGTCATGGAATTCAAAGATGGCTGCCTGGGGACCACCTCTGAGCCTCACTGCGTGGTCCCTTAGGAGGAGTGCAAATCCCTGTTTGTATCCGATGAGCTCAGATAACTATTGAAGCCAGCCTAGGGCATGGCAAGGAAATACGCTGACCAGGTAGAAGAGAAAATGACAGCTCTCATTTGGGTCTACCTTCTCTGAGCCTCCTTTTCTCTATTTGCCTTCAGTCAGCTGATTTTATTCCCCCAAATTGAAATATTGGGAGTCTATATTAAAATATATATATATATTTAACAATATATGAAATAGTTAATGATATATGGAATAAAAACACTTGCATTTAATGATATAACTCACTATTGTATATATCAATAATATATATGGTATACATTACAGAATGCATGTATTGTAATGTTGGAACAACCTGAATAATTAAAAAAGAATAGATGAGTAAATTCTAGTATATCATATGAACTATTGTGCAGTTGTTATAGACAGTGATTTAGATCTGTACCTAATGTCCTAGATGGATGGGCAAGATAGTTGAATGAGATAAGAGAAACATGCATAGTATGATCTTATTTTGTGAGAATAAATTAAAAAATTACTTATGTGTGTAATCATGTGTGAGGATGGCAAAAGTGGAGAAGCATAGAGATGAAGTGGTTGTTAACAGTGGTTGGAGAGTCTGGGGTGGGGTGGGGAGCTGGGGGACAGAAAGGGCAGGAATGGAGACAAAAGGGAAGGAAAGTGAAAGGGGAAGGCTCATCTGTCTGTCTATCAGTATCCATCTGTCTATCTGTCTTTCATCTCTCTATCATCTGTCTGTCTAGCTTCATTGGTTGTGCTTAAACATGTATTAATTTTGAGGACCTTAATAAAAGGAGGAAGAAAGAAAAGAGAAAAAGCCTTTTTAAAATGCTGTTTTCTTTTTTGTTCTGTTGCTTGTATAACAACTGTCTCAATCTTTCTATTAAGGACACATTTTATCATTAAAAACACTATTAATTTTCATTTTTTAGAGATGATTTAAACAAATTGAAAAAAACCTGGGAAACGTGTGAAGATAAAGTATTTTGAATCAAAACTGAGTTTCTAGATATTGTGAAAGATGAATGACTTAAGAATCCATTTGTGTTTTTCTTCATTTTTTGCTGTATAAGAGGTGTACATTTTCCCCTTGTACTCCAGAAAAATGCTCCCTTTCTTAAATGTAGGGAACACACGGTCAGTTAAGAAACAGTTAAGTCAAACAACTCAGTTAAGAAATTTGCTAGTTTCTGGTGGAGAAGTGGAGCGTTGAGTAAAGGGTTCTGACACCTGTGTGTGTGCGTGTGTATTTTTAATCAGTTTTTCTTTCCTGAGATATCCAGCAAGATGCTGCTATGTTTTCCTGGGAATTGGATGCTTTCTTCCAAACTGTTTTAAATAATTATTTTCCAGATTAAATTACCCTCATTATACATTCATTTTTGATGCTGATAGTCCTTTCTACATAAAGAATTTGTCTACATACAGAATAGTCCCAGACGTTATAGAATTGACTGGTGATTTAACCCCTGCTTATTATGAAAGAAGATTTGAGACAGAAGAGAGTGCTATTTCATAGTCACATTTGGATGTAGACTCAGAGATGATCTCAAGCACCATAATGATTCAGAGACAAATAATAATGTCAGGTCCATAGAAATAATACTACTAATCATCATACTTCTTTGATTTTAAGATGCTCATTTTGTATATGAACTGAAATCTAAATGTATCTTACTATACTTGTGTGCATTTATTAGGTTAATATTGCAAGTCAACAGGGGTCTTATAATTAAAGGTATCAGAAATCCTATAGAATCCCCTTGGGAGCTTATTGAGTTCTGGATGTTTTAATGCAATTAGTACATTCCAGAATCAACAAACCGCAACCAGAATTTCAGTCTACATATAGCCATCTTGATTCAGACAAAGCAAGAAGTTATAAAAGTGTTTCTTTTCATGCAAGCGACTGCCTCATTGATAGATAACACTAAAATAATACTAAAATTATACAGAGTAGAATCTGTACATGGCAGACTGCATTTTAAGAATCTTGATTTTAGTTCAAAGGCACTATCACTTTGGGAAAACTAGTCATGTGTGGTGACATTTTTCCATCTCACAGGCTAAAAAAATATTTCACTAGGCCAAAATCCTGAGTGGTACTTAGGAACAATGTATGTGTCAGAAGAGAGTGGAAAGAATTGGAAGAGAAAATGTTATTTGAAGCTGTGGCCTGGAGAGAAGGAAGGAGCCGTGACATGGAAATCTGTACTGACCGACTAGGTTACCTGTATCCTAGTTTGCTTCAGGTGTCTTGTCAAGCATTTCCATTGAGTTTTGTGGTCACTGTTGCTTTGTTTCTTCTTTCAGAAAATCCTCCTCCCACTCCCCCCAGGCTAGAGTGGGGAAGGCTGCATGGCTGACTCGCCTGTGTGTGTTTGAGTTCATGGTCTTTTGCTGCTTTTCTCATGCTTTTTCTTTATGATGTTTCAGCTCATCCACCATACACCATGTGCTTTAGAGTGAAATTCTACCCACATGAACCCTTGAAGATTAAAGAAGAGCTCACCAGGTATTTTGTTTGTTTGTTTGTGTGTTTAACGTGCCCCTTGAGCCAAAGCCAGGGCCGCTGAGTCTTCCTTCTAGAGCAGAGCATCTCCACCAAGCGGACGCCTCAGCTCAGTATTTGGCTTGGCATTGTTTCTCTTGCACTTAATTGTCTTGGGATTTTTCAAACCGTTGTCATTAGGAGTGTAATTAACTGTGCCAAAAAGCAGTGGGGATAAGGAGGAGCTGCTCCCTGAAAACATCTGACAGTGGGTTGCTAAAAATAAACAGAAGATGACTGTCTTTAGCATATGGGCAAATTCATAGCTAGTGCAGCCCCTGGGACTTATCCTGGGGATCTAAGATTTTCTGGAAGGGAAAAGATCCCTTGACAGAATGGAATGTTTGTCATCCCACATTCCACTTGCTAAACGACCAACCGTGGAGCCAGCTACCCTCTCCTTGTAGAGTGTTCTCAGCCCAGCTATTTGCATTTTCTAGTTCTTGGGCCTCCCCCCACTTCTTGTCTCCTTCTGCCGCGGCCACGCGCAAATAGTCTACTTTCTGGAGGTTCCACAAGCAGCCTTGGCAGTGCCACTGAGCAGGGTCCCAGGAGGGCCTACTCAGTGTATAAAGAAGAGCCCATGCTCTTAGTGCTTAGTTCTTAATGAGGCTTTGATTTGATGCTTAGTTCTTAATGAGGCTTTAATTTGATGACTGCAAAAAGTCTTTGCATCTAGTCTTCTCTCAGAATAATCTGTGTGGGTCCAAGCGCAGAAGAGAAGCAAAGGCAGTTGGCCCTGATCATTGTGTGCAGAGGCACGTGTAGGGTTCTTGGGGGTTGTGCCATCTTATTATCCATGAGGGGCCAGTCAGGCTCCACCATAGTGGCAAAGGGTGACGTTGGAAGGGAGCCTTTCTCTATTAGTAATTTGTGCATAGCCGTTGGTGGAGGTTTGTGCTTAGGGGTGGGGCAGGGTATGCAGGGGAAAGGAGATGATGGACATTGTAAGTGGTGGTTGGCATTTTGCAATCTGGCCTGCCTTTTTTAAAAATTAAGATAAAATTCACATAACAAATTATTTTTTGTTGTTTCAAAGTGTACAATTCAGTGCCATTAAGCACATTCAACATGTTGGGCAACCATCACCATTATCTAGTTCCAGAGCATGTCATCATCCCTCTGACCCCCAGAAAGCTCATACCCATGAGCAGTTACTACTCACTCTCTCATTCCCTGGCCCAGGAAACCACTCATCTGCTTTCTGTCTCTATGGGTTTACCTGTTTTGGACATTTCATGCAAATAGAATCAAATTGTATGTGGCTTCAGCCTGCTTTTGGCTTGAAAATTTAATCATTTATTTGTTAAGTTCTTCCTCAGTTCTGCTATCTGCAAGGGCTGTATGAGCTACTTAAATAAATAGAGAGAGAGACATATTGGAGATATTTGTCCTCCCCTCTGGGTGCTAACAGTGTAATTAGGAAGATCAAATCAAATACTCATGCCAGGCGTTATTGCATCAGGGGGCCAAAATGGCTCACTTTTGTCACTTGTTTGCTTTAAAATCTTTTCTGGAGGATAAAAACTGAGTATGTATCACAATATAAATTAAGGATGTGTTTTTTGTTGTTGACATTGAGAAAAGCCCCTTTTGAAAGTAAAAGGGTACAAAGTTTTAGTCACTAACTCCAGTTAAATCCCTCTCAGTTAAATTTGCTAGCATTTTCCTACTTTTGTCTGAATAGCTAAGGTATTAATAGTGGAACATTTTTATGTCTCTGATGGAAATTAAGATAATACTGTGTCCTTGCACAGGTAGAAATGGGCTTTTCTGAGTTAACACTGTCCTTAGAATTTGAAAGGAATCTGCAAACTATGGAATGACTCAGATACTTAGGTTTAAACCCTATCTCGAAAGAGTTTAGTTTTTCTTGTTTGATAAGTTATTTTATCATAAATTAATCTAAAATTTAAGAAGTTAATAAATGAGACGCTAAGATCACATTTATGACCAGGCTTAGGTGTAAATAAACACTGAGAAAGAAAAGCAGTTTTAAAAGAGCAAAACAACAAGAATACTCAGCAAGAAGGACATTTGAAATCATTTTTTAACCTTTTTATCTCTCCATTTACACCGTCACCTTACAATCTTTTAGATTCCTAGGGCTTTAGGTAAATGCTATATACAATTGAGTGTAATAAAAGCATATTGCTTTAAAATGTTTTGGTAAGAACCATCTTTAAATTCATACTAGATGGAGAAGTGTATCACCAATGGTACATAATAATGTGTGACCCCGATCCTCTTGTGTTTTCATTGCTTAATTCTTTCATGCAGGGAGGGGTGAGACTACATGTAAATGCATTATTATTGTTGTTTTTTGGTGACTGTTACATTAAAAAATGAGTATCTGAACCTGAAGCCATTTGCAAGGCTCAGTGGATTATGTGGAACCCATAATAATCCATGATTATTTCTAGAGTTTGCTAATTTGAGTAAGGACCCAATCTCAGCTGTTGTGAAAGCTGATTTTCTTTCTCAGGAAGCTTTCATCAGACGCAATATCTGAGTTATGGGATCAGAACCCAAACCTCTGATTTATGAGTGAATATTTATTTGAAACCATTTTTCACTGCTAAACTCACCAAAACGTGGAAAGGAATGCTTTTGGTTTAATGTATACATTCAGCATGTAGCAAAGAAACTTGATGGCATTCAGCCTGGCAGTTTAAAATCTTTAAGAAAGATTTCATCATCTCAAGTATTCGCACAACCCTGGTATTCTGAATAGTCAAGGGCCTTGGTCCTCAAAGTCAGGTCACTGAATTAACAGCAACAGCGTCACCTGGGAACTTGGTCTCTGCCCCAGGCCTGGGATGGGGTCCTGCAATCTATAGTTTCATAAGCACTCCAGGTAATTGTTGGAGAGGGAAATGGAAACCCAGTCCAGTGTTCTTGCATGGAGAATCCCATGGACAGAGGAGTTTGGCAAGCTATGGTCCACAGGGTCTCAGAGAGTCAGACACAACTGAAGTGACTTTGCAGGTAATTGTAAAGCAGGTTAAAATTTAAGAACAGCTGTGCTGTGCTGTGCTTAGTGACTCAGTCATGTCCAACTCTTTGCAACCCCATGGACTACAGCTGACCAGGCTCCTCTGTCCATGGGGATTCTCAAGGCAAGAATACTGGAGTGGGTTGCCATGCCCTCCTCCAAGAACCACCACTTCAAAGGCAATTGGATTTTCAAAAGCATTAGTTCCCTTAGGTAGATATTAGAGCATACAGTTCAGGGGGGTTGGTATGTTCCCAGAGTTGTGTCACCATCACTGTGATCCCCTTCCACAACATTTTTATCACCCCAGCAGCAAACCGAGTACTCAAGCAGTCCTTCCCATTCTCCCCTCCCCTCAGCCCCTGGCAGTTATGAAGCTACATTTCTGAGTCTGTAGACTGGTCTATTGTGAAAATTTTATACAAATGGAATCATACAATATGTGGTCCATACACCTTTTATGTCTGACTTTTCACTTAGCTTAATGTTTTCAAGTTTCATCCCTGTTGTAGCAGGAATCAGTAGGTACTTCCTTCCTTTTATGAGTCAATAATATTACATTATACGGATATACCACTTTTCTTTATCCTTTCATAAGTTGATGGGCATTCGGCTTTGCTATGATGAAGAATGCAGCTATGAAAACTCATGTACACGTTTTGGTGAGGAATAAGATTCTGATTTAATTAGGTCTGGGTAGGATCCATGCTGGTATTGTCTAAAAGCTCCCCCGTGTAATTCTGATATGCAGTCAGGATGAGAACCTCTGGTTTAGAACCTTTTTACTCAAGTGTGATCCATACGCCTGCAGCTCAGCATCACCGGGGAGCTTATTAGAAATCTGGACTCTTGGGCCTCACCCAGACCTACGGAACCAGAATCCACATTCTAACAGGATCTCTGGGTAATTCACAAGCTCACTAAAGTGTGAAAGGTGTCAGTTTAAGGAGATACTCTGGGTCCTTGACAAAATGGGTCCTTTGACAAAATTCACAGTAACCCAGACAGGAAATTTATTAGGGACTACCTTTATGCCCTGCACACAATTCCATACAAAGCTGGGGACAGAAAGTGTCACTTGAGCCTCCACGGTGTCCCCAGTGCCTAGCACTGTCAGGGCCTAAAGCAGGTGTGAGGTAAAGATTCATCAGATGGAACCACCAGGGAGCCACTGAACCCATCAGTGCATCCCTGAGTCAGGAGATGGTGAGCTCCAGTGCTCTGGGATGGGACTAGGTGGGCTGGCAGCACCTGAATGGTCTGAGCACTTCAGGCAGGCTCTCTAAGTGGGGCTGTGCATGAAGCTGCTTTGTTGTCATTCAGTTGCTCAGTCATGTCTGACTCTTTGCGATGCCATGGACTGCAACACGCCAAACCTCCCTGTCTCTCACCATCTCCCAGAGTTTGCCCAAGTTCGTGTCCATTGTATCATTGATGCCATCCAGCCATCTCATCCTCTGATGCCCTCCTCTCCTTCTGCCCTCAATCTTTCCTAGCATCAGGGACTTTTCCAGCGAGTTGGCTGTTTGCATCAAGTGGCCAAAATCCTGGAGCTTCAGCTTCAGGCTGAGTAAAAGATGAGATTGTTTGAGCTCTGGAGGTAGTGACTGGGACCGATGGGGTGCTGCCCGTACCTGGCCTCAGGAACCTGGAAAGAAGAAAAAGGTTGATCTCTGCGACTTAAACTGTAAAATAAGCAGAAAGAATCTGCAACGTCTGTAAAGTTACTTTAGTCAGAGATAAGGACCCTAGGCCTGACCCTTCAATGAAAGAATCAATCCAGCTAAGAAATAGGAGGAGATCTGAAGAGGGCATGATTGGCGTGGAGGAACAGAGGAGACAGTGGTGACATGACCTGAGCTAGGAGTGGCAAGCTGACACCCCGCCCCCCACCCATCCCCAGCTGAATCGAGCCAGGCATATTTTTTTTGTTTGGCTCTACAGTGTTTTCAAAAATAGAGTTTGCTGCAACATTAAAATTCAAAGGATTTTACCTCTCAATGAGTCTCTGCGATGCTGGAGCTGCACGGTGCTGACCCTTCCACGGGAGCCAGCACCTTCTGTCCTCTGCTCCTCGACCCCTCACCCCAGCCCCTGTCACTCAGAATCAGGTTTGTCTGACCTGGAGAAGATGGCAGGAGAGGATACTAAACAGATGACAGCTCTCACTGAGAATAAGCTGGCTTCCTGGCCTTGTAACCACGTCTTTTCAAGGTTGATTGAGTGGGACTAGTCTCTGTAAGACTGAGTGTGTTTCCTGACTCCTCATTCCACCAAGAGCTCGGGCAACCTGTACCTGAAGTGCCGGTGGGGGCGAGGGTGTCTGTGGTTGTCATTGTGTGGGACTTTTCTCCCAGGGACGGTGGCTGCTAGGCCCCGTGGCTCTCCTCTGTCCTCCCCGTCTCTCTTGGAAGTGGCTGCAGACACTTCAAGTTTTCCGAACTCTGGGGGCCCCTCCCAGTTTTCCTCTGCTTGCCCTCCAAGCAGCGCAAGTAGGGTTCTGGGGACCCAGGTGGATTAAAGATACACAATCCTTCTGCTTCTTCCAGGCCTCAGCCAAAACTTATGGCAACTCTTTCTCCTTTTTCATTGCAGATACCTTTTGTACCTGCAAATTAAAAGAGATATTTTCCATGGTCGACTGCTCTGCTCCTTTTCGGATGCTGCCTACCTGGGTGCTTGTATCGTTCAAGGTAAGTGTGGGCCCAGCTGCGCATCCCCACTGTTGTACGGGACAGCAGAGCTTCGGCTGTTCAGAGCCTCTCTCCTCCCCAGCCTGTGCTCATCCTGTCCGTGTCATGGTTGGAGGCCAGTCAGGGCTGGGTGGTCAGCAGTAGAGCCCCCCTCCTTCCCTCCCAAGCCCCTGGGGTCCTGGTGGAAGGTGGGCTGTTGTGGTCCCAGGGGCCTCTGCATGAACAGAGTCCTCAAGGTCCCAAGGGAGAGCTCAGAGTCTCTGTTTCGAAGGGGATGGAATGCATGACTTTATAACAAGCTCTGAAAGATTATGGGGTCTTCTATGCCCTGAGCTCCAAACACCAAGTGTGGGGTATGCTGGGTATATTGAGCGGGCGATCTGTGTCCAGGAAGGCTGGTGTCAAACAGGTGTCATTTCAAACCTTTGATGAATGCCTTGATGAAATGTCAAGGCATTTATACAGGCATATCCACATGTGTAGTATGTGTATATATGTGTACCATATCTAATTCTTCAGCTTTACAACAGTCACATAGCGTGGTGAGGAGAACCCCAGGCTCACAGTCTGTCATTTCTCAGTTTGAGCCTGAATTCCCATTTCCTGGTTATTTCACCACAGACAAGTGATTTAAACTCTTTAAGCTTTAATGTCTTCGTATATTGAAAGAGGTGGTCATACCTCCTTCACTGCTGCATGATGATTTCATGAGACTTAGTCTGAGGGTTGAACAGGCCCCCGAGGGAAGTGACAAACACTTAGTGGGAAGTGGCAGACACTTAGGACCCAAGGTTGGTTTTCATTTGTTTCTACCTGTAAGAAAAAGTTGTTGGAGGGAAGGCAGTCTCCAGGACCCAAGGCAATGCATTGCCATGGGGAAGGGCTCGGGACACACGTGGAGAATGACTCAGATGTTCTGTTCCCCTGGGCCTGCCGGGAGGCAGCTGGGCCTGTTTGGAGGGACTCAGGTGTTCCAGCCATTTGTAGCTTGGATGCTGATGACATGTTTATGAGAGAAAGGGAGGGTGGGGAAGGGAACTAGGAGAAGAGAGGAGGGATGCAGAGAGAGGGAGAGAGAAAGAGAGAGGGGGGAGGGAAGGAAGGAAGAAGGAGGGAAGGGGGTGAGAGAGAGATTACCAAATGAGCATGTCACCCTTATAAAGGATCTGAAATAATGAAGGAGCTTATGATGGGGTCATAAGTGGTTCATGACAGTCACCTGTCTGATCACAATTCCAGGCTTCATTCACAGCTTAAGAGAAACCCCCATCATTCTCCTGGGGTTTCACTGTCACTCACCACTGTCCCCAGGGGATGCTCAGTGCTGCGAAATGGTTCCTAGGACCCTGTTTCTGGGTGTGCGCACTCTTTGAGAAATCTGAAGTTTATCTGTGTTGCTTTTCCCCTTCCTCTGGGAGCAACATAGTGCTGCTCAGCAGGTTTTGGCAGCACTGTTAAAACCCTTGGAGACATTCAAGTTTAAAATCAGGATGACGGTGATACCCTGATGAGATTTAGTCCTTCCATCTCCTCCAAGGTGGAGTGCGTGCTTCTGAAAGCTGCCTCTCATACACAGAGCTAAAGAATGTTCGAACCCCATGGTTCTTTCCTGTGAAGACTGCAAGTTCCTGGTTAGGGTGCACTGTCTTCCATAAAGGAAAAGCAAATCAATACTAATCTGAGCAGCAGACTAGCCTGTGAGTGTTTCAGAACGCATTTAAGCATTAGTGAATCATGGTCAATTCTCCAAGGGCAAGCTCAATATGGATCTGTAATGGGAAACTCTCCATCCTGTTTTATGTTTGAGATAAAACCACAAAGCCCCCATCCAGATGATCAGGGTCCCATTTCATCCCTCGTTGCTATTATCAGTGGCCACACTCACAGATGCTGTCTGGAGAGTAGAGTTGGAAATGGACTGGCAGACCTCAAAGAAGCCTTTTAGCTCAAAAACGCAGTGGTGTCCACAGGCCATTTGTAGCAAATCCAGTAAAAGCTGGATTCATAAAACTCTCTGTGGCTGGGGGAGTTATTACAACAGCCTTGGAGATCGTTACAAATGCAGATAAAGATCTGCTTTGTCAGAACTGCTTATGCTTTCAGAGTGATAGGAAATGGGGAGTAAAGGATTAGAAAGCTGAGGGCATGTGACTCTTTATTGGCATCTTGTTTGCTAACATTCTTTGAAGGAGCATGTTTTAAGCTTTCAGAATGTTCTGAGTATATAAAACAGGCAGCCACCCAGAGTCTGCTACCTGTACACACTGAATGTGAGTATTTTCAATGCATGCTTTGCATTGTCTTTCATAATGAAAATTGCAAAACAAACACACAAAGCCGTAGGGATCTATTTTTGGCCTTTCTTGGTACACATCTTTTCCTGTTCCTTCTGCAAAACAGTAACATGTCAGGATTACTGATCTTATCTCCTACTCCTGGATGTCCAATCCCTGTGGGTCTGTGGTTCCTTCTAGCTATTCAGAACTGTGTTAGATGTCACTTCCTCCAAGAAGTCTTCCTGGACTATTAAAGGAACCTCTCTCTGCACATTATTCTTTCTAGTGTCTCTGTTTTGTTGTCTTTTAATAAGCACTTATATCAGAAATTATCTTGTTAAGTTGGTTGGGGGCTTATTATGCATCGCCTCTTATGTAGAATCTAAATTTCATGGAAGTGGGACTCTGGGAGTCTTTTTCACTGCAGTACCCCTGTGTCTGGCACATAGTAAATTCTCCACTATGTTAATTGAAGCAGGGCACTTGCATAAATTGCACCAGAGTATGCTCTATCTCTGTACCTGGGAAAGAGTGATTGGTTTACTCCCTCATCCATGTGTTCTCCAAGCATTTATTGGACACTCCTAGGTGGCAGACATTGTTTTGTGAAGTCCCTTTGAGGGGTAGGGGCAGACAGGTAAACAGGAAGTTTTGATGGTGTCTCAGTGTCTACATAGAGGGACACAGGGGGTCCCCACTCTGATCCCATCAAGCGGCCCCTCATCAAGCAAGGGTGGTGAGGGAAGTTTTCTGAAGAAGTCGACCCTGGAGCTGTAATGTCTTGTATCTCAAGTTCTTTTGGAACAAGCTCTCCCCAAAGAAGGGAAGTGCCACTGCCCTGTGTGCCCTTTAAAGTCAATACCTATTTTGCCATCTTCTGATCACATTCATCATTTGGCTTCAGCTCTTTGGATTTTGCTGACAATTAAATTCTCTTTTATTTTAATTTTACATTCTCACATGCCAGCCCATGTGCGTATGTTATTTGTTGTAACCTTGCCCTCAATACCATGCGCAGGAGAGAACCACATGCTGCTTACCCAACTCCTCTTGGGATGGAAAACAGAATTTTAAATGAGCTTAATCATTCATAAGCTTTTGCTTCAGGTGAAGTCAAAGTTAAAGATAAGCTTCAAAGAACTAGAAAGCAGGGCAAGTGACGGGGCAGACGTTGACATTTACCTTGTCAGCAACCCTGTGCAGGTTCCATGGCGTTCCTTCTCTTAGTTTGCCAGGCTACTTATTTGCTGTGTTTGGCAGTACAAGGCCATTGTATCTCACAAGTTTTCCTGAAAGGAGAAGTACCCACCACGAACAATACAAATGCAACACAAAACTGCATAAGCACAGACAATGCTACTAACCACTGTGCAAGCTGACATTTGCATTGGGTGTGGCACAGTTTACTATCAGTGATCCACTCCCTATGGAAAAGTAGGCTCTGAGTTATACCATTTCCTAAATTTTGGGGTCCATAGCCAGCTCACAGGGGTCATGTGTATGTGTGTGTGTTTATATGTGGCGGTATGTTATGGGTGGGTTTTTTTTGAAGATTAGATTGAGTTAATCACTAGTTGGTGGCTCACTTTCATCCCTGGTCCCATTGGCCCACCTATTGGTTGAGTTTCCTTTTTTTTCATTAGTCTTTATTTTCATTCCTAAAGGCAACAACTGGATTCTTGTATGTCATTGACTTGACATAACATCCTTGTAAAATGATTAGTATTATTTTGTGTGTATATATTCTTAAGTTTCATAAATTAAATAGGGCTATATTTAATCCTTCCTTTTTATGCTCAGAACCCTGGGGAATCTACTCACATTTCTGGGTATAGTTCTATTTTGTTGCTTTGAATTGCTGCAGAGAGTCCAGTGGGGTACATTGCCCTTGTGCTATTTACTGCTCTCAGCAGTAATGAACACCCAAGTTGCCCCATATCTTTTGTTGCACCTAGAGTTTTTCTAGAATATATGCCCAGAAATGGGCTTGCTGGGTTGTAAGATTAGACTAAATACTCTGGGCTTGCTCTCTAGAAGAGCTGCATGCATCAAGAATCTTCAAATATGTCATAAGCACTTCTATTTCTTCATGTTCCGGCCAACACATAGAATCATCTGACTTACTAAACTTTTTGTTAATCTTATAAGTATAAAGTGACATCTTCGAGTTTTGGTTTGCATAGCCCCCTCAGCACTGATGAGTTTGAGCAACTCTCCATACATGAGCTCTTTGGGTTTCCCCTTCTGTGAATTGGCTGTTGACATTCCTTCACCTTTTCCTATTGGAATTCCTCCCCACTTACTTATAGATTTGTAGGAATTTTTTTTCTTTATTCTAGATATTAGCCTTTGTCTGATTTCTATTTTGCAGATATGTTATTTCAACTTATTATTTTGACTATATTAGTGAAATGTTTTAATATTGATATGATCAAATTAATCAATTTCCCCTCTGTGGCTGATGACATTTGGGATCTTAGTTTGAAAGTCCTTCCTCATGTCTTGTGCATTTAGGTTGTACTGTAATTTGAACTCTATTGAGAAGCTTTAAAGAGCTTTGCTTTCCTCCCTGTTTTGTCCTTTTAC
The DNA here is from genome assembly GCF_002263795.3 of Bos taurus. Classification (NCBI taxonomy): domain Eukaryota; kingdom Metazoa; phylum Chordata; class Mammalia; order Artiodactyla; family Bovidae; genus Bos; species Bos taurus. Next base: position 76,546,976 of record NC_037335.1, on the reverse strand, counting down.
CATCATTAGATGATTCAACAGTACAGGGACAGTAGATGCAAATTACAGAGTTGGATGTGATTTTGCAGATGTGCTCAAGGCATATTGATTTCTATCTACTTCAAAGTCATGTTGATGATCAAGTTCCTCCAATACAGTTTTCCCACCACCTTTAATTTACTTTCCTGGGCTATTTCTGCCTGAGAGGCTTGCCTCTTCTGGCTCATTTTTCTTAGAAAGCTTGTGGAATCAGTAGAATGTACTCCCATTGCAAGAACAGCCCCTTTGCTGCTTCAGGCTGTGGTCAGTGCTCATCCTTAGTCCATCTTCTCATAGACCTTCTGGGTGCTCAGAAATGTGCAGGCATTTCTTTTTACCCCTAAAGATCCTCTGCAGGAACCCTGTATTAGAACCCAGAAACCTTAAAGAAACCTTAATCAGGGATGCTCAGCCATACTTAGACACGCTCTCTTTAATTTGAAGAGCAATCCATTTATTTTTAAATAAATAAATCCTCTTGGGTCCTTTATGTTTTGATTTTTTTCATTGAATGGGCCACACCTGCACAAATCTCAGAGTAAAGCAGCTCCAGTCAGGGAATTCTTTGACTCAGAGAAAATTAGCTATGAAAGGAGGCTTGAGGAACACTCAGTGGGTTCCAAATACAGGTGGTAACACTCCTATCATGGGGAACACTTGGAAATATTGGGAGGCATTTTGGGTGTTCACAATAGTGGGTGTGCCACCACCACCTAGAACCTGAAGGGTGGGAGTGCTCAATGGTTGAGCTCATACCTTGGAAGGTCTGAAACAATAAAGAATTGTTTATTTCCCTAAATGCCAATAGTGCCCCACTGAGAAACAACTATTTAGATTCCTTTACTGTATAGTTGAAGAAAATGAGACTCAGAGAGTTCATTCAACAAGTGTCCAAGATCACACAGCTAAATCTAAACTAGAATATGACCTTCTAGACACTCAGGCTGTAGTCTTTCCATAGAGACAAACACATTTTGTTGCGTGAGCTTGTTCCACTCTCTTCTTTTGGGTGGCAGGAGCCATTCCATGTATATCCTGTTTTTGTTGTTTTTAATCTTTCTGTTTATTTTTTATTGGTTACAGCTGAGCTTGGTGATTACGATCCTGATGAGCATCCTGAGAATTACATCAGTGAATTTGAGATTTTCCCCAAGCAGTCACAGAAGCTGGAAAGAAAAATAGTGGAAATCCATAAAAATGAACTCAGGTAATAGCGGTAGACGTTCGTAGGAATGATAGAGGTGAGAAAGTATTCATACTACAGGGAATGTGGAAATCATGTCGTGAACTAAAAATATTTGTAATGTGGGGGCAGACTGTTTCAGGTGGCAGGGCAATATTTCTGGGCACTGGCAAGGTCCCCCATCAATGACAGTCTCAATAATGTGGGGTCCCCTGGGTGGCTGTTTATGAACCATCAGCAATTATTAGAGCCATATATTTTCTTATGGGTTTTGACTACCCTGAGTTTCTGAAAGTGAAATCTAGGATAATTAAGTAATCCTTTCTGTTTTGAACTTTGCATTGCCTCTCCCCTGTCCAGTGGTCTTTACAGAAATTTTGACCCCAAGAATTAATAGAATAGAATCCATTGGCAAGGTTTCCTTTACTGAGCTGCTTTCAAGATAACAGATTCAGTGTCTGCTTCTCTTTGCCTTGTCTGTGAGGCTCTAGGATGATTGTTAACTACAGAGTAGTACCATTAAAAAGAGCAAAATCACATACAGTATTTATTCACTGTGTAACGGACACTATTCTAAGTACTTGTACATATTGGTTCATTTAATCTTTGCAGTAGTCCAGGAAATAGGTCCCATGGTTCTTCCATTCTACAGTTGAGGGAACTGAAGCGCAGAGAGGTTAAACATTTTACCAAAGATCACACAGCTAGCAAGTGATACAGGCAGGATTTGAGTCCAGGCGGCCTAGCTCCAGGCTTTTGAGTATTGTGGTACTTGTATTATGCATAGGCTAACAGGAAGGAATGAAGCATGGATAGGAATCATCACCAGTTTGGAATCCAGGTAACTCAGGTATTCTAGTAACTAGAACTTAGATTCCTGCAAATAACAGGGAATTCATTTTGATAATAATAGCAAGCATGGGCTGTGATATGACAAGTATGGATGAAGAACTACAAGTACTGAGGTGCTTCCACCTTCTGGGATCCTGGTAATTATCTCTATCTATCTATCTATCTCTCTAATGTCATTGGATTATGAGCCCTGGAACAAATAACTGTCCCCTTGAGAGGGAGTGCCGAGATCCTGCTTTATGCAGGCACTCCCCCTTCTGGTGAGTTTGAGAAGACTGTATATGTGGGCCTTAAAAGTTCTGCTTTAGTAAGACCTTTGTTCTTAAGAGATAAAGATGATTAGACATCAAGAAATTGTACCGATTTCAGAAACTAACATACCTTTTCTAGGGGTAATTTTAGGGTATCGTCTCCTAATGCAAGTTTTGTTGAAAATATGACCATCTGCCTACTCTTTCTACATTTCGGGGACTAGCAGGCTGGAGGTAAAAGTAAAGTCCTGATGTTGCCGTGGGGCTTCCCGGGTGGCTTAGGGGTAAAGAATCTGCCTGTGATGCAGAAGATGCACGAGATTCCACAAGTTTGATCCCTAGGTCAGGAAGATCCCGTGAGGGCATGGCACCTCACTCCAGTATTCTTACCTGAAGAATCCCATGGACAGAGGAGCCTGGCAGGCTGCAGTCCGTGGGGTCACAAGGAGTCCAACGCAACTGAAACAACCTAGCACAGTGTTGCCATGAGGGCTGTGGACCAGCAGCATGTGAGCAGCACAGGGTGAGACCCTTGGGACGAAGGAGTCACAGCCACTGTGCAGCTTAATAGTGAAAGGAGGTGCAACAGTCTGCTCTGAACATAATTTGCAGGGCCTCAGATGCTTGGAACATATGATAATAAATGTTTGTTGAGCTCTTACTGGATGCCAAAATACTATGCTAAGTGCCTAACATACATCACCCCACTCAGTCTTCCCGAACTCTACGAGGTAGGTTCCATTGTTGTTCCCCATCTGAGGTGAAGAAAGCACAGCCTGGAGTGAAGGACTTGTTAGTAGCAGAGTCTGGACTTGAACCTTGTTCTTACCTGACACTAACACCCGATGCTCTTATCCCCTGGGCTGAGCAGCCAGAAGGCAACCTGGTAGTCATATGGATGTTCTGCAGTGATCACCATGGTGAGGGTGGAGACTGTGATAGGAGAACCAGTTAGTTCTGTCATCCAGTACACATGCTGGGGACCTCACAAGAATAGGAGTAGAAAAAACTAAAGACAATGTCTTGAGAGACATTGAAGCAAGACTTGGTGACCTACTGAGTTTCATGAGTAAATGAGTGGATTAAAGAAGATTCCAGATTGCTTTTTGTAATCAGAAAGCTGTAGATTGGACCTTGTGCCAGCTCCTGAATTTGTTGATAACCCTGAAAGTAGTCATCATGCATCTAGAGAATATAGAGCATCAGCAGTCAGCTGTGGTTTGTAGATCCCAGAAGTAGATGCCACGGCTTGGCCAACACTGCTTTGCTGTGTTGTGACACATTTGTAATGCCCAGATGGCCCTTGTGAAGAAGTCAATGTTGTATGTGTGGAGGATGAAACAGCCACAAATCATGTGATATTGCAAAGAGAGATTCAGAGGATATTTTCCTGTGTGTTTTTGCTCCTTTTTCTCCTTAAGTAGACATATGTTTATGAATCAGTGCAGCAGAGAGAGATTTCAAGTTTGATGAGAAGATAAGAAGAGCAGCCAAGCTGATAAGGTAGAAGAGAAGGGGCTTTTAGAATTGGCTGGGAACTTGCTGCAGAGACTGGAGGTGACCCTGGGGATCAGCAAGCCCTTTGTGCACAGGTCATGAACGTATTGATCTTCTTGTGTGGGAACTGGACCTTTGGCTGGACTGCTCTGCAAACCTGAGAGTGCCCGGAAAGAGTCATAGATGGTAGAGACCCGTCTGTGACTTGGTGAGGCTGCACCAGGGTGTTACTATCTTACTCTCCATGGTTATCACAACACCTGTGACCGTCCCACACAACAAAGGGATAAAGCATGATCAATGATCTGTCATTATGGAAACTTTCTGAAAGGTTTCCAGTTGGCCTTTGTTGGGGTTTGAAGGGTCCTCCCAATAATGTTCCGCTCCTACCCATTTTCTGAAAAAATCAAGAAAGAAAACAAAAGAGATGGCAAAAGAGACTCTCAGACACTAACAAAAGGACCATGATTTGCCAGATAAACAGTACTAATTCTGGGGGTTCACAACCTTCTCCAGCCTTTTTACTTGATTAGAATCATTCTCCTCCTATGCTCTCTGTGGAAGGACTAAAGTTGTGATTCTTGAGAGAAAATTAATCAGAGAGGAAAATCTTTCCTTCTTAGGAGGCTACACAGCACTTGAAGGTGGACCCAAGGTGGCTTGATAGACAGACCTTAATAAGAGAGTTCTTTAGGGGGAAGAAAGAGAGAGAGAAAGACTCCAGAATTTTGAGGTGCTTGAAAATATAAGGCCAAGATTTTAGTAAGAGTCTGCTTGGACTATGTGCTTAGACTCTTTTAGATGTTGAAGAGATTTGTGAATGAAGTTCATGGGTCAGCTTTGCCTCTTCAAATGTGCCACATCACTGACTGACAGAGGGGAGAAGACATAGTTTTGCAAGTGTAATACTGCAATTATTGATCATCTTTGTATCAGTCAAGGTAAGCTAGATTTTCCTGAGGAAACAACTCCTAAAAGCTCAGTGGGTTAGAACAAGAAACGTTTGTTTCTTGCTCTGATGTACACCCATGAGAGGTCAGCTGGGGGACTTGGTTCATCATTGGCACTTAGGGCAGTCACGAGCTTGGATTTGCCAGGAAAAAGAGAGCTGTGGAAAGCCCTGCTTTAGCTTGGAAGTGATACATGTCACTTCTGCTTATCCACTGTGTCAGAACTAGTCACATGGCCCCACTCAACAGCCCGCCAGGCTCATCTGTCCATGGAGTTCTCCAGGCAAGAATACTGGAGTGGGTAGCCATTCCCTTCTCCTGAGGATCTTCCCAACCCAGGGATCGACCCCGAATCTCCTGCACTGCAAGTGGATCCTTTACCATCGGAGCCACCAGGGAAGCCCCAACACAACAGCCAGGAAGTGCAGTTCTGATTCAGGTGTCCAGAAGGTGTGAAGTGGAAACAGCTGGCAAACATCTCTTAATGGCCTTCACAATCTCATTGACTAATAGAGTTTTTGTTTTAATAGACTTTATTTTTTAGAAGAGTTTTAGTTTCACATTAGAATTAAGAGGAGGAAAGTATACAGATTTCCTCTATATTCCCTGCCTCTCTACTTGTACAACTTCCCCCATATCTATGTCCATCCCCCACCAGAGTGGTACATTTGTTATAACAGATGAAACTACATTGATTTGTAGGTATTATGCACAGTCCATATACTTTAGGGTTAACCCTTGAGGTTGTACATTCTGTGGATTTGGACAACAGTATAATAACATATATCCATGATTATAATAGCATATAGAAAATTTTCACTGCCCTGAACATATTCTGTGCTCTGCCTTATTCATCCCTCCCTAACCTCTGGCAACCACTGATCTGTTACCTGTCTCCATAGTTTTGCCTTTTCTAGAATGTCATGTAGTTGAAACCTTATAGTATGCAGCCTTTTCAAATTAGCTTCTTTCACTAAGCAGTATGTACTTACGATTCCTGCTTGTCTTTCTATTGATAGCTCATTTCTTTCTACTGCTGAATAATATTCTGTTGTATGTACCACAGTTTATTTATCCTTTTACCTAGAACATATGGTTGCTTTCAAGTTTTGGAAATTATGAATAAAGTTATTATAATCGTCCATGGGCAGGCTTTTGTGTGGGCATAAATTTTCATCTCCTTTGGGTAAATATCAGGAAGCATGATTGTTGGATTGTATGGTAAGAGTATATTTAATTTTGTAAGAACTGCCAAACTGTCTTCCAAGTTGGCTGTGCCATTTTGCATTCCCACCAGCCATGAGTTCTTGTTGTTCCACAATCTTTACCAGCATTTGGTGTTTTCAGTGTTGTGGATTTTGGCCATTCTAGTAGGTATATTGGAGAGGGCAATGGCACCCCACTCCAGTACTCTTGCCTGGAAAATCCCATGGACGGAGGAGCCTGGTAGGCTGCAGTCCATGGGGTCACTAAGAGTCAGACATGACTGAGTGACTTCACTTTCACTTTTCACTTTCATGAATCGGAGAAGGAAATGGCAACCCACTCCAGTGTTCTTGCCTGGAGAATCCCAGGGACGGGGGAGCCTGGTGGGCTGCTGTCTATGGGGTCACACAGAGTCGGACGTGACTGAAGTGACTTAGCAGCAGCAGCAGTAGGCATATAGCTGACAGAGGTTTATTTAGAAAGATTTTTTGTAAAAGCATCTTTGGGCTTCTTAATGTCCTCTGAACTAAAGAATGTAGATACGTATCATTCACATTTTTAAATATATGTCAGTGCTAAAACTTGCTGAAGGCAAATGCTTCTTTTAGATCAGGTGTAGTTAATGAATTTGTTTGGCTCTTTGGGCTGTATGGTCTCCATTGCATCCGCTCAACTCTGCTTCTGTACAGTGACATAGACAATACATAAATGAGTGAGTGGTGATTCACTAAAACCTTATTGACAAAACAGATTGTGGACCAGATTTGATCCATGGGTTCTAGTTCACTGACCTGTTTTAAATACCTGAGTTCCCTGGTGCCTCAGATAGTAAAGAATCTGCCTACAATGCAAGAGACATGGGTTCAATCCCTGGGTCAGGAAGATCCCCTGGAGAAGGGAATGGCTACCCAGTCCAGTATTCTTGCCTGGAGAATTCCATGGACAGAGGACAGTCCCTGGGGTTGCAAAGTGTCAGACATGACTGAGTGACTAACACTGACTTTTCAGAACAGATCTAGAATCAATTTTTTCTTCACTATCCTGACTCTGGTTGGATGGCATCACCGACTCAGGATGTTTGAGCAAGCTCCAGGAGATGGTGAAGGACAGTGAAGCCTGGTGTGCTGCAGTCCATGAGGTCACAAAGAGTCAGATACGACTGGGTGGCTGAACAACAAATCCTGACTCTGAAGATAATTTTAAGGCAAAAAGATCCATATTTGTTTTTAAAATTTGGTATAAGAAATGAGCTCATGATTTATACATTTTGAAGTTGGTATGCAGAGATGAGATTCTAGCAATAGGACTGCTTAGAAATAGGATATTCCTCTTTCTAGAGCCCTCTGGTGGCTGGAGGACGCCATTGCCATAATCCCTGCTGGGTGTATGTGCTGTTGTGTCCGACTGTTTGCGACCCCATGGACTGTAGCCCACCATGCTCCTCTGTCCATGGGATTTCCCAGGCAAGAATACTGGAATGGGTTGCCATTTCCTTTTCCAGGGGATCTTCCCAACCCAGGGATCGAACCCGTGTCTCTTATGTCTCCTGCGCTGGCAGGCTGGTTCTTTACCACCAGCACTACGTTGGGAGCCCCCACAATCCCTGGGGATGTGAGTTATGTTTTACCCTCTTGGTTTCTGTTTGCCACAGCTTTAATCCCAACCATCTGGGTTAAGAGGGATGACCTCTGCATTAGCTCTGAGGGTGCTTGGAGGGGGTTGAAGATCAAGAATAAGAATGACTTTACTCTCAGGAACCCTGATAGGCTTCCCTGAAGTTTTTCCTGGAGTTTCTACTCAGCTAATCCTCTCAATACCAGTTCATCAGGTTTCTTGTTAGAAGCCAAGATTTTTGAATCAGTTCCAGTCACAAGACATCAGCTTTTAAATATTCAGAAATCTCAGTTGGCAGTGAGGTGGTTTGATGGTGTATTCCTTGCCTTAAAGAACATAAAAATGATTGGATTAGCCATCCCCGTAATGATCTAATACAGTGTGTTTTGTGCTGGAAGTAATGATGACACTGGGTGTATTTTAAACAGACTCGTTATCTCTTTTTATTTCTCAGAACTCACATTCTGTGTAAATCATGTGCCCTGGCTTCCTGGCAAGGATTTATAATATCGAAAATGTCTAGCTTTCCAGAAATAAGTGCCCTGCTATGGAAGGACCCTCTACCTGTGCTTCCAATTAGTAGTTTACAAGAGCCCTCTTAGGAAACTATTTTGTACAGTTTTGAGAAGAATGTTTACTGTTTAAAAGGAAGAGGGGAAATGTCAGATTATTTTACAACCCCAATCTTTCTTAAAATGTGCTTTTGCTCTGTCATCCCTCTTTCCCCTTGCCCTGTATCCTTTCCGTTCTCAAGGCTCTCATTCCAAAAGCCTAGAATCTCCTTTCCTCCCTTCCTCCCTCCCTCTACCTTCCTCCTCCCTAACCCTGCCCCTGAATCTCTTTCTACTTACCTTTCTCTCTCTCCCTGCCACCCCTCTCCCTATCTCTGGTAGGTTATCAAATCCATTTTCATTCTCTGGTGTAATACTCTTCTTAGGAATGGGAAGATGGAATGATTTGGCATCAAATGCTTCTCCTGAAGGGCTTCCCTGGTAGCTCAGAGGTTAAAGCGTCTGCCCGCAATGCGGGAGACCCGGGTTCAATCCCTGGGTTGGGAAGATCCCCTGGAGAAGGAAATGGCAACCCTCTCCAGTGTTCTTGCCTGGAGAATCCCATGGACGGAGGAGCCTGGTGGGCTACAGTCCACGGGGTCGCAAAGAGTCGGACATGACTGAGTGACTTCTAAATCTTTGTATTATGTGGCTTAGAGTCAGGGACATTTCTAGAAAGCCTTGAAAGAAAGAAAGAAAGAAAAAAAAGAAGAAAGATAGCGCTAAGTCGTGTCTGACTCTTGCAACCCTATGGACTATAGCTTGCCAGGCTCCTCGGCCAGGGAGAAATGATGTGTGCACCCAATCCATCAACATTTCTTATACAGATGAAATCTGGCTAAGGTGACTTGAAGGGAGAAAGCAATGTCATGGAAGTACAACACAGCTTTGAAGAAGGACAGAGGGGTAGTATTAAAAGCTGGACTCAGTCATCACTTATACTCTTTGATTACCCTTGACATGTGGTTCTAAATTATGCATAGAATCAAAGACATTTTGAACTTTTGATGAAATTATAAGTGTATTTATCCATTCTTCTATCCACACACCCATCCATGATCCATCCATCCATCTATCCATCCACATATCTGTCCATCCCTTCATGCAGCAAATATTTGTTGAAGAATAACTATGTAGCAGAAACTGTAAAAGTGTCAGATGACCTACCTAGCCCAGTGATCTTCAGCTGCTTCTCCAACAAGCTGGAAGCCTCTTCATCATCTACGTGCTCCATGGCCTGATGTTTTTGAAAGATTCTACCTGAAAACAATATTCATGAAGCAACAAGTAACTTGCTTCTGAATTTTTTTATTGGTCATCCATAGCTTTAATTTGGAGAAGGCAATGGCACCCCACTCCAGTACTCTTGCCTGGAAAATCCATGGATGGAGGAGCCTGGTAAGCTGTAGTCCATGGGGTTGCTAAGAGTCGGACATGACTGAGCGACTTCACTTTCACTTTTTACTTTCATGCATTGGAGAGGGAAATGGCAACCCACTCCAGTGTTCTTGCCTGGAGAATCCCAGGGACGGGGGAGCCTGGTGGGCTGCCGTCTCTGGGGTCACATAGAGTCAGACACGACTGAAGCGACTTAGCAGCATAGCTATAATTAACATTCAAAGCCTTTGAATATCAAGAGGTCACTGGTCCAAAGCAAAGAAACTTGACAGCTAGTTATGACACTTGAGAGACTCTTGGAGTCCAAAGCAGGGGTTATAATGATAATCCTTGGACTACCATCTGACACAGATAGATGTTTTTAGGCCAAATAATAGTTTTGAAAAGTGGAAATCAGTTGGAATAAAATTCGAGCTTTCCTTGCACCTGCGGGATTTGTTAACACAAAGCCCTGAGACCAACACAGCAAAGCTAAGCAGCAGTGCCCTTTAAAAGAGTCATTTGTTCCCTGAGTCGCCACCATCCTGCTCAGCCCGTTCACATTCTTCCTCCATTTGATTGTTTGTGACCACCTTGTTTCACCAATAAGGAAACAGAGGCCTGAGAAACTCACTTATTCAAGGCTATACAATTATGAAGCAACAGAACTTGACCTGAAACCTGAGTGTTCCTATAAAGTACCCTGAAGTTTCTCTAAGTGGCTGCTCTTCTGTATGTCTTGTCCCTGCCTGGCCCCAGAGCATCACCACTGTCTCCTCCAGAGCATGGCAACCACCCACATTTGTAGCATTCTACTTAATGCTCTGCATTGATGTGGTCCCTAATGGTCCTCAAAGATTTTACAGAATATAATTTCCCTAAGTAAAGAGAAATGACAGACTGGGCACTCTTCCAGTTAGGATGTGGAAAGCATGAGACATTGATCTCCCTCTAACACCAAGATAGCATCAATAAGCTAGACAAATTACAAAGTCATATTTTAAAAACTCATCTGAACATGAGGATGCAAAGAAACCTCAATGTACTAAAATCCAGAATGTCCTTCCTGGGGCAGCAGAGACCCGCTGCTGCTTTCACCTCTGGTGGTAGGGAGAGGAGGAGGAATATGCCAGAGGTGGGGGGCAGGGAGGACGCTAAGCCTTTAACAAGCCTTTAGTGACTATGAGTGGGCTGACCTGACTGGTTGGAACCCCAGAGTCTCTAGCGTGAGTTGGAGTCTGGGACCCCAGGCCTTCCCTGAGTGAAGAAGGACAGTATGCCAAAGCTGGACAGGGCGGGAAGGCTGAGTGAAACCCCTCTCAGGCACTGCTGACCTTGAGCCACGGCAGAACATCCCTTGACCATGGCGACGGACACGACCACAGGAAGAAAAATAATCATCTGAGGTGCAGAGAGCCGTGGGTGGGACTGAAGAGCAAAGGAGATTTCCTGAAGCTCAGAGAGTTGACAGCAAAGCTGTAAAGCATAGCAAGCTCTCCAGAGTCTCGTGGATGCTAAGAATCCAAGCCCTGCTGAAGGGCAAGTTCTGAGAGCACTCTTAAACTTTTGAGCCAGTAGTAAACAAACTCTAAAGTTGCAACCCAGTTGCACCAAAACCTAAGCTAAGGCACGCTGAGAATTCTACTTTGCAGTAGCAGATCATTCTATTGATCTTATAACCATGAGCCTAATTCTGAAGCTTGCAGACCCAAATGGATCAGGTGGAGCCAAATCCACCCCCTTCGCTGTCCAACTGTGCTCCAAGTGGCCCAAGTCATTGCTGGCAAGATTCACACCTCACTCCACAATTAGGGTCCACTAATAATTTGCATTTCTTCTTGGGATGCTGTGCATTTTTGTACTCTATGCAGTGATATGCTAAAGGAGAATCAAGAAGAGAGTGTTCCTCTTGGCCATAAAAAGGTATTCAAGACAGGCAGAAAGAAGATATATAGCTAAATACATAATCACTTGACCTTGCCTATTTTATTAGAAAAGCATATCTTAAGAATTATTAGTTCTCGAAAAAGAATTCAGCATAACACTGGTCTTTATCTCTAAATATCTCATTAGAGACACTATTAATCTTAGTAGAACAGTTCCTGGTGCAAGATTTAAAGGATAGAAAATCATTATTTTCCATTACCAAACAGAGTTTTTGCCAGAAACAAATGGCCAGTGGGAGATTTGAAAGAAAAACAAATTTCTATTTAATTGAGCTTATTGTCTTCCTGAAAACCTACTAAATGGTTGCTTCCTTAATGAGTCAGGGAAACTCAGGATTTTCTTAGTGCTGTTGAGATCTCTACTTTTTCCCTTTTGGTTTTGAACCTGTTTCCTTCTCTGAACATTTGTAGCCTTTCTTTGTATATGATTTTTTAGATTAACTCTGTTAAGTGTGTAGCCATTGGAGATCTAAGTCAAACCCAATGCAAACGATACCAATTTGAGTACTTTTATTTTGAAGAGGGGTCATTGCTCTATTGTAAATACCTTGGCATGCTTCCTGACGCTTCCACCAAAAAAAGATTTCTGATTTCAGTCATGTGCAGAGCTAGCAAGGGAACAAATGCTATTCTGAGGACAAGGAGGAAGCACGCTCTGTGCCAGGTGCTAATCCGATGGCTTTATATCTGTTAATTGTTTATTCTTTATACCAAATCTTAGAGATAGGTACTATTTTTAATCTTTATTGTGTGGAAACAGACAGACACAGCTTCAGTTTTCTATTCCTGTGTTCAGTTCCTAGATCAGGGTTCAGCAAACTTTTCTATCCTAGGCCATTTAGTAAATACCTTAGGCTTTGCAGGACACATGGTTTCTGTTGCAATCACGCCTTTTGCCGTCATAACATGACAGTGTCCACAGATGGCACCCAAGCAAATGGGTGTGTCTTTGTTCAAAAAAAGCTTAATTGATGGAGACTAAAATTCGAACATCACATAATTTTCACAGGGCATTAAATTATTCTTTGATCGTTTCGGGCCATTTACAAATGGGGAAAAAAAAACACCAAAAAACATTCCTAGCTCAGGGCTGTGTAAAACCAGACAGTGATCTGGATTTAGCGCACAGAGAGTCTAGTCTGGGGATCTCTGACCTAGATTAAAATGGAAACATCACTGCTGTCTAATCAGATCTAAATATCTGTCATCAGGGATGGAGTGCCTCATCACTGATAAGATGAAAAATGCTTAGAATTTGAAAAGTGCTTTTTAGAAGAACCAGTAGAAACCATGTCAGTTGGAAATGCTCAGCCTGGTATCCATGAGAGCAGGCAGATGACCCTGGACCATATCGTGTTGTTAGTGCAGGTCCTGAGAAGCATGTTGGAACCAGGCTGCCTTGGATTTGTATTCACTCCTCCACTTAATACTTGAGTAACCTTGAACAGGTTACTCTTCCTCTTTAAGTGTCAGAATCCTCATCTATAAAATAAGCATAAGAATTCCTGCTTGATGAATATTAAGTGAAAAAAAATATATCTACTGCTTGGCAATATAAACAATTATATATTGCTCAGAACAGGAGAGTTTAGTAAAAGGTGGCTCTGCATGGATATCTGTTATATTCCTGACCTATTCTGTTTAATTCAGCAGTGCTTTTAGATTGTGTAATGCTTCACCCAGTAATTATTCTATTAAAAAAGGCAGGAATTATTTCTCTTTTAATCATTGTAAATGAATAAAATATAAAAGAGTATATGCAATATATGTGTAATTTAAAGAGTAGTTGAAAAACACCCATGACCCCATAACTTTGCTTATGAATTAGAATAGTACCAGATGCTCTCAGGTCTCCTAACCTGACCCTCCCAAATCACCTCCCTTCCTTCTCTATGCTATTCTGAATTTTAGGTTATTCATTCTCTTATTTTGCTTTTATAAATATACTCTATACATCAGTAAGTAATATATACTTTTTTTTCCTGTTTTTGACATTCATACAAATGAAATCAAACTCTATCCATGTTTTTCACTCCCCCCCACCAATATTATGGTTTTGAGGTTCTTCACATTGATGCATACAGTCATAGGTGTTCATTTCTGCTTCTGTGTAATTAATTTTCTATCATATGAACATGTCACATTTAATGTATTCATTCTCCTGTTGATGGACATTGTCTCTAGGTTTCTGCTGTTATAAACAAAATTACTATGGCTTCTTGAATACTTCTCATAGGGATATAAGTAAAAGAGTCCCTAGCATAGATACAACCTAGGTGTAGAAAGCAGGTTCAGACCTGGGTCATGGAGTTTGCACAATTTCAGCTTTTCTAGGAGATGGTAGCTTGTTTGCTGAAAAGGCTGCTCCCTTCACATCCATAGTGTATGAGTCCCCAGTGCTTCACAGTCTTTTCCCTTTCCTTTCCTTTTTTTCTTAAACTCTAAGAAGTGGAAGCACAATACCAGCTGAGAAAAGTCAACAAAACATAAATTACAAAGCAAGTGCGTATGTAACCACCACCCAGGTCAAATAGAGAATTGGTAATTCCTCAGAAGTCCCTATTTTGCCCCTTTCCAATCTTTATCTTCTCCCTTCCCCCCGAAAGGTAATCACATCTCTGACTCTAAATATTTTAGTTTTGTTTTGCTAATTTGAAAAAGTCATATAAATGGAGTTCATTCAGTGGGTATATGTTTATATCTGGCCTCTTTCATTCAGTTTTATTTTTGTAATGGTCACTCATTTTGTGTGTGAAAACAGCTGTATAGTGTTCCATTGTATATCCAATCTACTGTTGGTAGACATTTGTTTCCTATTTTTTGTTATTACAAATGGCACTCCTGTGAAAATTCTATGTGTTTCTTGATGCAGCAGGTCTAGAGCCTGTTGTATGTATAATTTTGAGTGGAATTGCCGTGTTATAGGTCAGTATGTTTAACTTCAGTAGATAAGTTTTTTCAGTTTTCCAGATAGTTCTACCAAATTACTCTTCCACCAGGAGTATATGACAGTTGCTTTTGCTGCACATTCTCATGAGTGCTTGGTATTCCTTTAAATTTTGGCTGTCAAATGAATGTGTAAATAACTTCTTAAAGTTTTTCATTTTCCTGACCTTAAAGAAGTTGAGGACATTTTCATGTGATTATTAGCTATTTGAATATCTTATTCTGTGAAGTATGTATTCAAGTCTTTTGCCATTTTTCCTCCTGAGTTATCTTTTTAAATTATTTTATTGTTTGTTATTGATTTATTGGAGGCTTTTCTTTTTGTTCTACATAGGAGTCCTTTCTTTATTGTACACGTTGCCAAAATCTTTTCCCATACTGGGGCTTGCCTTTTCACTTCTGGGTGATGCTCTGGATGAAAAGAAGTCTTTGAGTTCAATGGTGTGCTTTCCAGAGCTGTATAGCACTGCATCCCTGCTACCATCTGGGGTGGAGTGTTTGCAATTAGATGTTCATCATATAAAAGTACAGGAAAGTGGTCAGAAAGAGACCACCTAGGTAAGCAAAAAGTTCCTCACTTTCCAATATGAACTTCTAAATTATAACCTTTCAAAATTAACTTGTTCCCAGATTGAATAGAAAAGGTGTGCTTTAAAACTGAACTTGAATTTCAAGAATAAACAATGTTCAGTTTACAGAAACTATAAAACTCTTAGAGGAAAACATAGCCAAAACACTCTTTGACATAAATGGCAGCAAGATCCTCTTTGACTCACTTCCCAGGGTAATGGAGATAAAAACAAAAATAAAAAAATGGTTCCTAATTAAACTTAAAAGTCTTTGCATAGCAAAGGAAACTATAAACAAGATGAAAAGACAACCCTCAGAATGTGAGAAAATAATTGCAAATGAAGCAACTGACAAGGGATTAATCTCCAAAATACACAAGCAGCTCATGCATCTCAATATCAGAAAAACAAACAACCCAATCAAAAAATGGGAAAAAAATGTTTCTCCAGTTTTTGGAGAAACAGACATTTCTCCAAAGAAGACATGCAGATGAGTAATGAACACGTGAAAAGATGCTCAACATCATTCATTATTACAAATATGCAAATCAAAACTGCAATGAGGTATCACCTCACACTGGTCAGGATGGCCATCATCAAAAAGTCTACAGACAATAAATGCTGGAGAGGTGTGGAGAAACGGGAACCCTTTTGCACTGTTGGTGGGAATGTAAATTGACATAACCACTATGGAGAGCAATAGGGAGATTCCTTAAAAATCTAGGAATAAAACTACCAGCAATCTCACTACTAGGCATACAAAATTTGAGAAAACCTTAATTCAAAAAAACACACGTACCCCAATGTTCATTGCAGCACTATTTACAATAGCTAGGACATGGAAGCAACCTAGATGTACATTGGCAGATGAATGGATAAAGAAGCTATGATATGTATGTATATATACATACACACATACAATGGAATATTAGTCATAAAAAGGAATGAATTTGAGTCAGTTGAACTGAGGTAGATGAAGCTAGATCCTGTTATACAGACTGAAGTAAGTCATAAAGAGGAAAAGCAAATATATATTAATGCATATATATGAAATGCAGACAAATGTATCTGATGAACCTGTTTGCAGAGCAGGAATGGAGGGCAGACCTGTGGACACAATGGGGTAGGGAAAGGGTGGGATGGTTTTTGAAAGAGTTGCAATGAAACATATGCAATACCATGTTTATAATGGGTAGCTAGTGCAAAGTTGCTGTATAACACCAAGAGCTCATCCTGGTGCTCTGTGACAACCTAGAGGAGTAGGGTGGAGGAGGGGTTGGAAGGAGGTTCAGGAGGGAGGGAAGATATGTATACTTGTGGCTGATTCACATCATTGTACAGCAGAAACCAACAAAACATTGTAAAGCAATTATCCTCCAATTAAAAAAAAAAGCCAATATGCGGCTTAGACAAAAAAGGCTGACAGTTTACCACTAAGGGGAATGGCCAGCTCTCTGGAGCAGAGGAGCTCTTCTTAGTATGGGGCAGAGTAAGAGGCTTTCATGTGAAGCAGCAGGATTTCCCGGAGCAGAGCTGATGGCCTGTGGCTGTGGGAGGCACTGAGCCAGCTGCTTTACCTCTAGTCCTGGTTCTCTTTGGCCTCCATCTGGGTCATTGAGCTGAAGTTTTGCTTTGAGGGCCACTGGAGTGGGGTGCTGCTTAGGAACATGCCAGTTAGCTCAGCTTTGTGCTTTGTTCCCCGCCAGGGGGTAGAGAGAGTGTATGAAAGAGTGAGAGAGAGAGAATAGAGACAGTGTGTATGTGAGGGTGGGGTGGGCATGGTAAGAAGGCAGGAAGCCCCTAATATTTGGATTCAATAATTTGCTTTATTTTCTGGTGAAACATAGGCATTTACTTCAGGAACTTATGAGAGAGCTATGAAGAGAGAAATACCTGTATGTTTTGAAAAAACTTTCAGAAATTCCCTTTTCCCTTCTCCAACAAAATACTTGGTGATTTTCTTGAATCTTTTGTTACTTTGTCAAGAAGAGAAATAATTATGACTATGACTTGAAAAAAAAAGAATCAAAGAAATGATCCTGATGGATTTGATGGATTGAAAGGGTCATATAGTGCCGAGCGGGGTGAATAAATAAAGAGGCGCCTTTTATATATATCCCAGTGAAATTTCAGAACACCAAAACTAAAGAGAAAATCAGGAAAGGCTTTAGAAAGACTTAAGTCTCCTAAAGCAGGAGAAGGCAATGGCACCCCACTCCAGTACTCTTACCTGGAAAATCCCATGGACAGAGGGGCCTGGAAGGCTGCAGTCCATGGGGTCGCTGAGGGTCAGACACGACTGAGCGACTTCACTTTCACTTTTCACTTTCATGCATTGGAGAAGGAAATGGCACCCCACTCCAGTGCTCTTGCCTGGAGAATCCCAGGGACGGGGGAGCCTGGTGTACTGCCGTCTATGGGTTCGCACAGAGTCGGACACGACTGAAGCGACTTAGCAGCAGCAGCAACTCTCCTAAAGCAGGTGTTTGAGTTAATCCCTCAGGAATATATTCTGTAAAGGATGAATTTAAAGATTATCCCCTCTATTAAAAGAAAAAGGTAGCATTTCTGGCTCCCTTCCCTTCCTTCTCCAAGTCCCTGTGGATAATAGAAAATGTATTAGAAAGCAGATGCAAGAAAGACTACCATTATTGCATCAGCAGTCCTGTGGTATCTCTGGAAGATAGGAAACAAATGGAAGGAATCCAGGTCAAACACATATACATGTACTTCTGGCAACAGATAACGGGGCAGCCATCATGGTGGGTGCATTTGGAACATTGGTTCCCTTGTGCTAAGTCATAGGCAATAGCAGGCTTGAGCTGGAGGTACTTGTATGGATAATACCCTGAAGGAACTACAGTCTTCAGCCTGAAATCAAGTTACTAACTCATACTCTTCTCATATGACATGTCCTGCCCTTCCCTACACCCTCTGGAGGCCATTGTACTAAACAAATAACATAAAATACAAGGATGAGCATCAAACCAAGAATCACCAAACACTTACGAAGGAAACATCAGTTCATTGAATAAGACACTCTGATGCAACAAACCAAAGGGCGGTCACCAAGAAAGTAGTATTAATGGAATCAAAGGGATTGGACTTTAAAAGAAACCAAGTAGATATCCTCAGAGGAGAAAGAAGAATTTATTTCATAAAACAAGAACAGGCATCTATTTCAAGAGCCAAGTAAATATTACATTGGAAGTGAAACATTTAATTGATATTTTAAAAATCACTCATAAATGGAATGAAAAATAGGATGCACACAGCTGAAGAAGAAATTAAACTGGAGGCTTGAATAAAGAAATAATTTGGAATGTAATATAAAAAGCAGATTTAAAGAATGAAAGCTTAAAAAGACATAGAGGATAATACTAGGAGTTTCAAGATCCATTTACTAAGGTCTCTCAAAAGAGAGAAGCAAGAGAGAGTGGTTGAGGTGAGGAAGGAGACTGTGAAGAGAAGAAAAAAATCAAATGGCCAAAGATGAGTTGTCTGGGGGCCTCCCTGGTAGCTCACTGGTAAAGAATCCGCCTCCCAGTGCAGGAGACACTGGTTCAGTCCCTGATCTGGGAAGACCCCACATGCCTTGAAGAAGCTAAGCCCATGCTCTACATCTATTGAGCCCATGGTGCTCTAGAGCTGAAGCTGCAACTACTGAAGCCTGTTGAGGTCTAAAGACTGTGTTCCACAACAAGAGAAACCACTGCAGAGAGAAGCCCGTGCATTGCCACAAGAATGCAACCCCCCACTCGCCGCAACTAAAAAAATGCAGACCATGCAGCAACAAAGACCCAGCACAGCCAAAAATAAAGAAGGAAAATTAGAAAGAGAAGAGTTGTCTGATGAAAAGTGTCCCTATAGTGCTTGGGTTTCCCAGGTGGCTCAGTGGTAAAAAATCTGCCTGCCAATGCAGGAGACACGGGTTCTATCCATGGGTCAGGAAGATCCTCTGGAGAAAGAAATGGCAACCCACTCCAGTATTCTTGCCTGGGAAATCCCAAGAACAGAGGCGCCTGGGGGGCTGTATAGTTCATGAGGCTGCAAAAGGGTTGGACACGACTTGGTGACTAAACAACCACAGTGCTCATCTTGACAAATGAATAAAGATGTTCCTTAGACGTATCAGGGTGAATATTCAGAGTAAAGAGATTTTGAAAAGCTTCACAGAGAAGAAAATTGGGATACTGTTTTGATTAGAAGCATAAGGACTCTTAGCTGTCATGAGGGAGTGGGAAGGGAATCCATCTTGGGGAGAGGCATGCATGGAAATAGAATTAATATTGCAGTATAGTTCTACTGTGAATATAAACCTGAATTCCTGTTGTTAGCAAACTCTTCTTGGTTGCTCAGGTTACTTACTATCCTTGGAGAATGGTTTGGATTCTCTATGATACATGTGAGATATTAATGTTAGTCAAAAGCAGAGTCTTTGAAATGCTGCATAATCCTTGTTTGGAAGCTAGCCCTGAAAGGACTTCACAGCCATCTGTATTTGCAGCCCCCTTTCTCTTCCTGGGGCCAAGACCTTGTTTACCACCCTGGAGGACACAGCTCAGACTAGAAATGGCTGAGGTTTCCTTTCAAAATCCAGGGCTTTCCGATAGAATGGTTGACAGCTCTTCTTTCCTGGATGGCTCTGTTTAGGCTGCTGATAGTGTAACACTTTGTACCCCAAACAAGAAAAAAATGCCCTATATCCTGGAGAATCTTTTGAAATAAGTAGGAAAGAACAGATGCTGAGTTTTAGTTCGTATTAAGATTGGATTTGCAAGGGCCTACTTATTGGTAACTTGATAACCTTGATTTAACTGTCCTGGTCACTGGAGTCTTTACAGCACATATGTGTTTATTATGGAACAATTAACCAAGGAACACGGGCTAAGATTTCTTAGCAAAAGCTGCTTGTGAGGGGAATAATGACCAGTTTATTGATCACTATTTCTATAGGGATTTCTCTCTTGATTTAGTTAAGAATATATTTTATTGATTGAAGGGACCCCATGGTTCTGTTATTTTTCATGTTAACTCCCTGAATCTTGTGTGATTTCAGAGGGCAGAGCCCACCTGTTGCTGAATTTAACTTACTCCTGAAAGCTCACACTTTGGAAACCTATGGGGTGGATCCTCACCCATGCAAGGTAACTACCTCTCTCCACAGGTTGACAGATAATGATTGTTTCACCCAAAAGACAGTTAATTGGTATACAGGCCTAAAGGAGCCCTTCTAGGATATTCCCACAGCCTGATCCATCACCCCTAATGAGAAGGGACAACAGTGTCCTGCAGTCATACATTTGGGTAGTTGATTTTCTCCATTGGAGTCTTCTAATTGCTTGCTCATCCACTCATCCATCAATTGGATGGTTTTACCCCCTGAGAAGTTGTGGGATCCTAACAGGTTTGTTTGCAAAGGCCATTGCCAGCAAGAATGCAGTCTTTAACAATGGATAAGCAGAAGGAAGGGCTTCCCAGGTGGCGCTAGTGGTAAAGAACCTACCTGCCAGTGCAGGGAGATGTAACAGACGTGCGTTTGATCCCTGGGTTGGGAAGATCCTCTGGAGGAGGACATAGCAACCCACCCCACTATTCTTGCCTAGAGAATCTCATTGTAGAGAAGCCTGGCAGGCTACAGTCCATGGGGTCGCAAAGCATTGGACACGACTGAAGCAACATAGCACACACACAAGTGGAAGGGAAAATCTTTTAATTGATCTTTAGAGTATATATTTTTCTTTCTTCCTTTACTTGAATTACTTGACAGTTTTTCTCTCAAGTGGGAGATCAAGACCACGTGTATCAGAAACACTCAGGCCCCACCCCAGAGCCATCGATCAGCATCTCTGGGGAACCTGGAACCTGCCTTTTAAACAAGCTCCCAATGTGGTACTCAAGCACATGTGTTTCAGAAGCATTTTATGAAAACAGTGTTCTTTTCATATCCTAAACCCACTGCACATAAACCAGACACTAACCTGAATCCTAAACTAAGCATTTATATCAACCAGGCTCTTAAAGGTGTGTTTTTGAGTCATACTAGGACATTTCTTCGGAGAAGGTGATGGCACCCCACTCCAGTACTCTTGCCTGGAAAATCCCATGGATGGAGGAGCCTGGTGGGCTGCAGTCCATGGGGTCGCGAAGAATTGGACACGACTGAGTGGCTTCACTTTCACTTTTCACTTTCACGCATTGGAGAAGGAAATGGCAGCCCACTCCAGTGTTCTTGCCTGGAAAATCCCAGGGACAGGGGAGCCTGGTGGGCTGCCGTCTACGGGGTCGCACAGAGTCGGACACGACTGAAGCGACTTAGCAGCAGCAGCAGCGGGACATTTCTTTACCCAGGTGGGACCAGCTAATGGTATTCGGTGAAGTCCCCAGTACTAGAGCTCACAGCTCAGGCTGGACCTTAGAAGGGCCTGAGGAGCCCCATCATGCCCTGTTGTCCAGTCGCATGGGGATGTGAAGGTGCAGCCTGGGCAGAGAGCTGGCAGGCTGGTTGACAGTGGCATGTGCATCTTCTGCCTCTGCCCACATGATTATTTCAGAGTATTTGCCAGATGTCTCTTTCTGCTAATGGTATAAATTAGATTATTCCACTTCATGAATTAGATTTTATCCACAAATCTGATCCTCTCTGTCTGTTTTATTTATTACCTGGAGACTGACTTGAGTTTTGTTGTTATCTTTGTTGTTCCTTTGCCTTAATTTATCCATGCTTAGTTTTCCTGCTGGAGGCTGGAATCAAAGGAGGCATTTCCAGGCATATCTTTATTTTTACATTACCAGAAATCACATATGGGGTTGACTAGTTAGTTTAGATGCTCAGGGCTTTGGTTTCAGGGCTAATGACAACCAAGAACAGTTTTCCTATTGACATGGTAGATCTGACAACTCAGGTAGTCCCATAAGGCACTTGGAAGTAGACTAGTGGTTTGGGAGTAACCTGTATTTTCCCAGGAGGTTTCTGGGGAGGCAGAGGTCCACTCCTCAAATAGAAAAGCTACACATTCCTGGCCCTCGCCCACATTTTAGAGGTATTATCCTTGGAAGTCCCATCTTAGAAACTTAGTTTATGGCTATGATCTTTGTACTTAACCTAAAATTCACCCAGACTGAGGATGAATAAGCATATAATTTACCCTTTATTTGATATTCCTTAATTGAATATGTTCTTATTTCTGGTTTGTTTTTTTTTTTTCAGGATTCAACAGGCACAACAACATTTTTAGGATTCACCGCTGCAGGCTTTGTGGTATTCCAGGGAAATAAGAGAATCCATTTGTTAAAGTGGTGAGTACTTCTTTGGAAAATAATTCTTGTTTTTTCTTAATCTTGTTTTTCTTTCCCAGTCTTTGACTTTCTATTTGGAACTGCCAGGTAGAATGCCTAAGATCCATTTCCCTGCCTTGAAGCTTCTTACAAAGAGATTATTCATCTATAAATGAAGTTCAATCTTGGTTTCCCTAGACCTCAGGAGACCTGGAGTGTGTCCCAGGCTCAGAGGCTCTGCCTCCAAAGGGAAGGTGTCCAGGACTCCTGGTGAAGAAATACCAGGGGTGACCACAGGGTGCCTCAGGGCAGGGTTAGGGTGCAAGTTCCCTCAGACAACAAGGACCCCCTCTATTTCTGTCACTTCTTTTCATTCTCTTCTGTTGAATTCTTGCTGCAGACCCACCCCTCTGTAATCCAAAAGCACCAGTGAAGATGATTCTGACTCAAAGGAACAGGAATGTATGCTCACAGTGGCTTACAGATGAGAGGACAGCAAAAGTTCCAGGGGTCTGACAGCCCCATGGTCCTTTAACTTAACTACCTGGCAGCATCATGAAGGACTTGCGCCTTTGCATTTTCTTCTCTGCAGTCGCAGGGTGGTAGCTTTTGTCCCCAGATAAAATGGCCATGCATTCAACTTCAGTTGTCAGATCTTCCCATGGCAACACCCTCAAGGAGAATAGCCCTTTGCATGTGTCTCCTGTGAAGACAAGGATAGCTTTTTCAGAAGCTCTGTAAGAGATTTCCTGTGTATGTAATTGGGCAGGGTGGGTCATATGTGCCTCTTTAAACCAATCCTTCCAAGAAGTAGAATTCTGTGATGAGGTTGGTCAAATCAAGATTCATCCTCTTGGGGAGAACATCATCTATATGAACACTTGATCTAGAGGAAGAATAAAGTATGGATTCTGTCCGTAAGGACGTGGGAGAATGGACCAGGAGTGCCCACTATGTTTTGGTAGAGAGTGAAGAAGTCGGCAGAAACTAACACAACATTGTTAAATAACTATACTCCAATAAAAAAAATTTTTAAAAATAAAAAGAAAGACAAATCAAAAAAATTGGACTTATCTTGACTGTACTTTAAAACACAAAGAGTGAAGAAAGCTGAAAATTGTGTGTGTATTGGAGTATTGTAAGGGCTTAGTCTTGCTCATAGCTTCAGCTTGATTTGGTTCCCTCTCTGATGGTCCTTGACAGATTTGTCACCTGGTCTCTCTGGGTGGTGGATTCACTCTCTTGGCTTGAGCCCTAGGGGTCGAAAGTTTTTGATGGGCCTCTGGGCATCCACTCTCAGTCCTGGATTGAAATTGCTCTCTCATGCGTATCTGAACCTCCATTTCATGGTTCTTTTAGCATCAGGATTTCTTCCAGCACCTTTTTATCAAGTCCCCGTCCACTCCATCGCTTCTTGGCACTCTTCTCTGAGCACCTGCCTTCCCTTCAAACCTTCTCTACAAGAATAGAATCAACCAGCTCATGTCCACTTTGCTTCCTACACCTTCTGCTCTATTTTTATGATCAGCCTTCTCTTCCTAAGAACGCTAATTTGCCTAAATATCTTCCCTACCTACTCTGTCATTGCCTTTATTCATGTCATACTGTCAGTTCGCATCTGTGCCCACATACTCTCTTCCTCCAGAATGAGCATTCTCAAACTTTCGTGTGTCTCTAATAAATCACTTAACTGTCTGAGTCTCAATGTACTCGTTCCTAAAATCGGCATTCATTATATCCAACTACTTTTCAGGAAAGAAAGGAGATGGGGGAGAAGGAAATGAAATCGTGTGTGTGAAAGTGACTTGATTTGTGAACTAGGATGTTTTATAAATACATAGCATGGTGGGTTACCTACTTACTTCTCTGTGTCTTCAGTATTTGTAAAGAAGCTCTGATGTTAACCACCCTTCACTCCATTCCAGAATAAGTTCTCTAAGGATTTTCTGACTTTAGGGAGCATGGGCAGGGCTTCCCCCATTCTCTCCTACAATTACAAAAGGCTTGAGGGTCCTGCAGGGTGTTTGATCCTTAGGTACCACTCAGCTCGAGTCCATGGGTTAGACCTGTGCATATTGATTGCTAGTGTCTCCCCTTGGAGCTCTAGTTTCTTCCCGGGTCCACTGAAGAGTTGAGATGGACAGTCCCCAGATCTTCTGTTTCTAGGTTCTAAATCTTGGTATTTCTGGTGGGATGTTGTCATCCCCATCTCTTCCAGCCGTGGCTTAGGAACACATTTGCAACAGCCATGTACATGTTACTAAAATAAATTTTCTTCCCACGTTAAACCTAGCGTTGTTTTGTTTTGAACATCCACTGAACTTTATCCCTCTTGCAAATCCTCACCACAGCTTAATATGACCTCACTGTTCTTTTTCCCCAGGAAAAGCACAGGGGCACATATCACTGTCCTAGGAATTAGATCAAAGGAATAAAAATAGAATTCCCTCCTCTCTTTACACTTATCTTCTTAACAAGGAGGTGACCTTAGGTCTACATTTCAGGTAGATTTTAACTGAGCATCTCCTTTAAATGAAGCCTCAAGTCTTTTGACTATAGTTCCTCAAGGTATCCTTATAGTTTTGAGCATTTCATTATCTAACAAAATGGTTCATGTATAAACAGGGAGGGCAGAAATGAGAATTTTGAAATGTGGTGCATGTCTTGGAGATGGATGTGAAAGGATACAGATATTGTGAATCCATGTGGTTTCATTAACCAAATCTGAAATAACTATTACATACTTCCTACCTCACAAAGTGGGTTGGCCAATTAATATTGGTCATTAATATTTGTGAAACCTCTAGAGCTCCTTGGAAGAAAGGTGCAGCTTAACTGTAAAAAATAAACAATTCTGAGCTGCCTACGGATCCTCTCTTGGGAAGAAAATTGCTGTAGAATTCACTTGGGGGCTCTTCCCTGCTCATTTGGCCTCCAGCAATAAGATAATATCTTGTTTCATTGCTGTCTGCTTGGCATTTGTGAGTCAGATGGATTCCTGTGGGAAAGCGGGTACCTTAATTAGCTGCCACTTTTTGTTTTTCTTCTCACCCAAAGAGATTTTCTTTTCTTAGGCCAGATGTCTGCAAATTGAAGTTTGAAGGGAAGACATTTTATGTGATTGGCACCCAGAAGGAGGTCAGAAACTGCTTTTCTACCTGTCTATTGTCAGGTGTGCATGCGTGTGTTTGTACATGCGTGTGTGCAGGTGTGCCTGTGCATGAGAAAGTTTCAGGTATGACATGTGCCTGTAGTAATATAGCCCCCAAAGACCATGATGTTAAAGTTTGTGATGATACCAGAAATTTAGAAGTAAATAACACCAGGTTTACACATTTAAGAATTAATCCAGTGAACAATGCTGACCATATACCCCTGTGTAAAAACTAGGTTGTAATAGACTTGGGCTTTCCAGTGCCTCAGATACCTGCAATGCAGGAGACCCAGGGTTTGATCCCTGAGTCGGAAAGATCTCCTGGAGAAGGAAATGACAACCCACTTCAGTATTCTTGCCTGGAGAATTCCATGGACAGAGGAGCCTGTTGGGCTACAGTCGATGGGGACAGAAAAAGTCAGACATGACTGAGATACTAACACTTTAACTTTCATTGACTTGAGAAATAGCTAATGGCTCTTCTCCCTACCTCTATCAATTGCCAGAATACAAAATTAGGAAACAAATTAATAGTACTTAAAGATAGACATCAACCAGTGTTGATTAGAGTTTTATGAAAAGTATAAGTCTTGGGAATTTTAAAATCAAGGAGTTACCACATGTAGGTTGGGTTTATCATTTGAGAGGAGGCCATTACTGAAGAGCCTCAGAGCTCAGTCTGAAAGTTTCTCAATTTTCTTGAGCCTAGTGTTTAAGCACTAGCTATTCAAGAACGGTGAGCAAATTTTAAAATTCATCCAAGTATGATTGAGAGGTAGGTGATGCCTGGAGTGTTGAGAAAGATTATGAAGCTGTTCTTTATCCAAAACAGGACCTGGAGAGGTTAGTTATATCTGCAAAGGGTGAGGGAAGGGGGAATATGATTTTAGCATCTTCTAAGTACATAGTAGAGCATGCTGCTGCTGCTGCTAAGTCGCTTCAGTTGTGTCCAACTCTGTGTGACCCCAGAGACGGCAGTCCACCAGGCTTCGCCGTCCCTGGGATTCTCCAGGCAAAAATACTGGAGTGGGTTGCCATTGCCTTCTCCAGTGCATGAAAGTGAACAGCGAAAGTGAAGTCACTCAGTCGTGTCCGACTCTAGTGACCCCATGGACTGCAGCCCACCAGGCTCCTCCATCCATGGGATTTTCCAGGGAAGAGTACTGGAATGGGGTGCCATTGCCTTCTCTGATAGTAATGCATAAGTTACTTCAATTCTGTTTGATATGCCATGGGATACAAATAGGTAAATTCTTAAAAGAAAAATATGAAAAACTTAAACTGTGTTTAATGTGCCCTTAATTGTTTTGTTATATTTTATTAGAAAAAAGCCGTGTTGGCATTTCATACTTCAACACCAGCTGCCTGCAAGCATCTTTGGAAGTGTGGGGTGGAGAACCAGGCCTTTTATAAGTAAGTCACTGTTATTCATTTAATCATAGGTTTGAAAAGCACTTCTGGAGTCCTTTATGTTTTGTAAACAGCTACATATTCATTTCTTTTAATATAGTCCTTTTTTATTATATTTAAGTGAGTTATAAATTTGTTGCATTGTTCAGAGTGACTCCCAACCACTGTTGGCCTGACCATGTCTTGAACTTTATACTGGGTGTTTCCTAATTGCTATGGGCTTTTTGGGGGGAGGGGCATTGTTGTTTCCATTCAGCATGTCACAGGATCTGTTTTTGGTTGGTGCCCCCCTTAGAAGCAGACCTTGGGAAGAGCTTAGTGCAAATGGGGTATGGTTACTGAATGTACCAATAGGGGAGTGGAGGAGGGAGAGGGGAAGCAAGAAATACAGGGCATGATATTGAGTAGTTACTACTGTGAGCCACTGGACTCAGCTGTGTCTGCTGGGGAACCCTAGCAGACTGCAGAATGTGCCTCAAAGTTCTTCCACCGACTGGCAAAGAGGTTGGTCTGTTTACCTACCAATTCCCCATTCATTTTAGTTTAGGGACACTTACGAGGGTAGAGTTAATACTTTCTAGCACTTCTGGCTTACTCTGAGCTTAGGTTGTACGTGCTCTCAACAACAGAAAAATTAACCTTAGGCAGAGAGTCACACATATTCCTGGTAAGAAGGCTTCAGTGTTTAGAGATGAGAGCCAAAGGTTTGTAGGTAGAATGCCATCAGGGTCTTCTAGGATCGTAGAAAGTCAGTGCTGCATAGAACTTTAGAAACCATCCATAAAGCTCTCAGGTTTCAAAAGAGGTTCAAATTTAGGATTTTTCTGTAAGTTCTAGCTTCTCCTCTTTGAGATCATTACTGATTGGAAGAGCAGTGGTGATGGACGCAGTCAGGAGCCTAGCGAGCCCTGCCTGGGGTATCAGCACCACTCACCCCTGGAGTTCATCCAGGTGGATTTTGTTCCACTCCGCCACCCTGCCCCCCTACACTGAAATAGTCTTACTTATTAGACTCATCTGAAACTGCTGAATCTCTGATCATCCTGGGCTTTGGCTTACAAGGGCCTTCAGGAGAACGAAGGCTGAAACAGTGTTTTTCAAACCCCTTTTAAGCCACAGAACTCTCTTCCTTACACAGAAAGTGTAGACAAAGCCTATGTAAAAAAAGATAAAAATAGAGAAGCTGTGCTGTTGGTGGGGACCAAGTTGGGACTGGGGACTAGAGACCCTTGACTCATTGCTCACTGCTCCACAGGAGGTTGGGTGACCAGTTGTCTGAGTTTGCCCATGACTTTCCCAGGTTTGGAACGAGAATTTCCAAGTCTTGGGCAGATACTATCAGGAGCATAATTTGAAAACGCTTGGATGAGATGATTCACAAAATGCTGTGCTTCTAGGAATGATGATGCATATCAGTAAGACATCAAGGCATCTGTGAGTCTCCTGCAGTGTTTGAAGACTGGTAAACAAAGAATAGCTGATGACCTCTGAAAACTCAGCATGTCTAGACCACTCCATTCACATGACAGCAGAGAGAAGGAAAGGCAGACAGTCTGGTGCTCTTAGTCTTAGTTGGAGCCTACACATTTTTGTTTTTGTTTTTAATCATTAAAAAAAAA
The DNA here is from genome assembly GCF_002263795.3 of Bos taurus. Taxonomy (NCBI): domain Eukaryota; kingdom Metazoa; phylum Chordata; class Mammalia; order Artiodactyla; family Bovidae; genus Bos; species Bos taurus. Next base: position 76,518,555 of record NC_037335.1, on the reverse strand, counting down.
TTTGAGATAATACTCACATACTATAAAATCAACGGTTTTAATGTGTAAGTTCAGTGGTTTTAGTATAATTCACCAATTTATGCAACCATCACCACAATCTGATTATTCAGGACATTGAATAGTTTTTGCACATGTATTGTTTTATCATGAGTGAGAGAGTCAGTTGGTATATGGAGTAAAATAAATGTAAAAACACAATTGAAAAGAGGGGAGAGAAAGCGGGAAAACCCACAATCAAAGGAATCCATTTGGGGCATTTGGAGTATGCTTATTATCTGGCAGCTAACAAAGTAGTCTGACAATTCTATCACTGAATGGGCCAAGTAGGCATATCAAAGATATCACTTCCAGTCATCTGTAGAAGCTTCAGAAGACCCAAGGAGTGTAACTGTGAGAACAGGTGGCACCATACAGAGTTGACTGGGTCCTTGCGTCAACACCTCTGCCAGGCTACCCCATCTCTCCCATTGAGACTTCTAATCCCTAATATTTATCCTGACCTGAGATTTGCCCAAACATTGTGTTCCACCATTATCCCATAATTATCCCTGTTCCTTAAGAAAGAGGAAAGATATAGCTTATCCTGACCCAGCAGTGTGACCTTGAACCAGTGGCTGGCCACATCTGGCTCATCTGTTGAAAGGAGGGAGCTCGGACTCACGTATGATTTGCTTGTATCACTGTGGCCTCATGTTAAGAATAATGGGCTTTGGAGGCCAACAGACTTGGGTTTGAACCTTGATTCTGTTGCTTACTAGTCGTGTGACCTGAAACAAAACAATGAACACTTTGAGCCTTATTTTTATTTTTCATCTGTAAAATTCAATTGGTAATCCCTGCCCTGCAGTGTCTAGTCCTGCCAGGCACACTGACCATCAATAAGTGGTAGCTGCTGCTATGACTATGATGACTCCCTGCTCCATGCATGGGTGCCGGGGTCCTGCCCCGGCTGATCCAGGGTATTCGAAGCGGGGACGGCGTCGGCGACCTATTTCTTTAAATATTTTATCAAAGATATAAAGAGTAATAGGATGAGGATAGCTCAGTAGGAAAATTCAGTGGAGAAAAGAGGCTGAGTAGCTTGGTTTACGCGGGAGACGAATAAAACTTCAAGACAAGAAGTTTGCACCACTTACGTAGGCCGCAGGCGTCCTTCCGTTCTCCCGAAGGAGAGGAGACACTGAGGCCTCCCCGGTCGGATCTTAGAAGCCCAGGCATAATTAGTAAGCATGGCGGGTTCTGTGCTGCAGATGGAGACTCAACCAGAGTGAGAGAGAGAGCGACATGGGGAGACCAGTATTTCGAGAAACTGATCCCAATTCTTTATTTTCCATGGTCTACTTTTATACACTGAGATGTTATGCAAAAGTCACGCGGGGTCAGCAGTCCTGACTTTTATCAAAGTCAGGTGCTTCATACAAATGTATACAGAGGTCTTAGGGGTGTTACATCATCTTCTGGCCAGGGGGGCCTGCTGACAATTTACGACCCTCTCCTTGTGACAGCGGTCAGTCAATCAGGACACTTATTTCTCCAGGGCTGATTATTCTCAAAACAGACGCCACCCAAATAAAGTTACATTCCTACAGGGTGAGGGTGTAGTGGGTTTTAGTTAAGGAAAGAATTTACTTAGCCTAAGGTCTAATGTGATTAATATCAAAGGTTAATTCTATATATTCATTAATGTGTGTAAGGGCAGGGGATATGGAGACTTAGCAACAAACATTGGCTCAGCAAATGAAAAACCCTTCACCAACACAATTTCTAATTAGCCCATTATACTTATACTAATAGTTTTCTAACTTTTCTAAGGAACCTGTTTTTAGAAGGTTTAAAGCATCTTGTGCCTCTCACGGTTGGGAGGCTGTGAGTGATCACATGTGGCCGGACAAGCCTGTCAGGCAGGCCAGAGAACCTTCAGAGGAGTTTGTAGGTTAAAACACTCTTATCACGCCCAGGAATTATTATAAACTGGAGCTCTAAGTTAACTCCTTCTCCAAAAGAGGTGGTGGGGGACAGCCCCCCGTAAAGTCAGAGGTGTTGGTGAGCACAAAGTAGTAAAGTAGGCAGGCTCTGGTTATGGGGGTAGATGCTCGAGGAGTTCCAGGGGGACTCCTGAGGCTCGATCCCGCCTTTGCGTATGTCGAGCCTCCTTCCTCATGACCTTTGTCACGGGCGGAGTACCTCACTCTGGCCCCCAACAAATGGGGAATGTTTTCTGAGTGCCGGTTGGTTGCAGAGCCCAGTCCCTTTGCTTCTGAAGGGCTCTGACTCTGTGAAGCTCAGAGCTTCCTTCACTGCCTGCTTCCTTTCCTGGCCCTGCTTCCAGCTGATCATGGTTTTGGCCTTCATGATATGGGCTGGCAGAGCAAGGCGCTGATCTTTTTTTTTTTTAATTGAAGTATAATTTCTTTACAATGTTGTTAGTTTCTGCTGCACAACATGAATCAGCTACACACACACACACACACACACACACACACACCTCTTGAGTCACCCCGTCTTGAGTCACCCCCCGTCCCACCCCTATAGATGATTGCAGAGCACCAAGCGGAGCTTCCATTGCTATACACACAGCAGCTTCCCACTAGCTATCTATTTGACACATGGTAGTGTACATATGTCAATGCGATTCTCTCAGTTTGTCCCACCCTCTCCTTGGCCACAAGTCTGTTCTCTATGTCTGCATCTCTATTCCTGCCCTGGAAATAGGTTCATCAGTTCTACTTTTCTAGATTTCATACGTATGTGTTAATATGCAATGTTCGTTTTTCTCCTTCTGTCTTCACTCTGTATGGCTGACTCTGGATTTATCCATGTCACAAAGCCCTGATCTTGTTTCCTGGGTTGGGAGTGGTTTGTTTCCTCCTTTGCACTTCACCTGTCATGAGAACAGGGAGGCCCCATGGCCAAGAATTCCCCAGTATGCTTTTAACACATGAATGTGCTGCTAGTTGTCAGCTGGCCCGGGGCCACCGATCAGGTTTGAGAGCCCTGGCTCTGAGATCTGCTGCCTGGGAACAGAGCCCAGAAACAGAAACTCTCCCTCCTGCTCCAACCCCCTGGGGATCCCCAACACAGACTTAGACAGTCACCATCTGAGAGCTTCCTCCCTGCCATGCGTTCTGGGTGCTGCCACCCCCAGAGCACTGGGATGTGCCATTTCTGGACACTGATTCCCTGAAAGCACACTCGATTCCCTACAGTGTCTCCCTGGTGGTTCTTCTGATGAATCTGTCTCACACCTGCTTTAGGCTGAGACAGTGCTAGGCACTAGGGACACAGTGGAAGCTCAAATGACACTCTCTGTCCCCAGCTTTCTATGGAATTTTGTGCAGGACATAAAGGTATCCCTAATACATTTCTTGTCTGGGTTAGTGTGCATTTTGTCAAAGAAACAGTGTTACACTTGGTCGTCAAGGACCCAGAGTATCTCCCTAAACTGACACCTTTCACACTTCAGTGAGCATGAGAGTTACCCAGAAATCCTGTTAGAATGTGGATTCTGGTTCAGTAGGTCTTGGTGGGGCCCAGGAGTCCAGATTTCTGATAAGCTCCCAGGTGATGCTGTGCTGCAGGTGTATGGCCCACACTTGAGTAATGAGGTTCTAAACCAGAGATCCTCAGCCTGACTGCACATTAGAATCACCTGGGGGAACTTTTAAACAATAACAACATGGACCCTACCTGAGACCCAATTAATTTGAAATCTGAGTCCTCACCAAAGTGTGTACACGAGTGTTTATAGCAGCATTCTTCATCACAGTTAAAACAGATGCCCATCAACTGATGAAAGGATAAAGGAAAGTGGTATATCCATACAATGGAATATTATTGAGCCATAAAAGGGAGGAAGTACCTACTGATTCCTGCTACAACGGGGATGAAACTTGAAAACATGATGCTAAGGAGTGAAAGAAGGAAGGGACTTCTAATAGGTATTGGGAGGTTCTTTTGAGGGTGGAAGGGACTTCTAATAGGTATTGGGAGGTTCTTTTGAGGGTAATGAAAATACTTTTTATGAATCTCTAACTTTGTAAATTATACTGAAAACCACTGAAGTGTACAGTCTAAAAGGATGAACATTATGTTATGTGAATTATATTTCAATAAAGCTTTTATTTTAAAAATTCAGAATCTGGGATGAAGGATCTTGATGTTAGTAGTAATATACCTTTTCCAGGTGGGGTGAGCCTGCAGCCTAGGGTTTCATGCTCTAATCTTGTGATTCTCAAAGTTTGGGTCCCTGGACCAGCATCAGCATTTCTGGGGAACTTGTTATAAAGGCCTGGCTCAAACTCGGACTTACTGAATCAGAACCTTGTATTTTTGAAAAGCCCACCCAGTGATTCTGATGCATTCTGAAGTATGAGGACCTGCATGGCCAAGACATTATTTTAAAAATACAGAAAAGCCTGGGTTTGCAGCCTGGTTCCCCCAGCTTCTATGATGTGACCGTTGTTAAGTGAATTTACCCTTCTGTGCCTCAGTTTCCTCATGTAAGAACATGGATTGCTTCTTCCTATGAGAGAGCTGTGAGGATGAAATAAATTAATGTATTTAAAGTGATTTTTAAATAATAAATTAGTGCATTTAAGCACATGGTAAGGAATCCATCTGCAACGCAGGAGATGGGGGATTTATCCCTGGGTTGGGAAGATCCCCTGGAGGAGGAAATAGCAACCCACTCCAGTATTCTTGCCAGAGAATCCCATGGACAGAGGTGCCTGACAGGCTTCAGTCCATACAGTTGCAAAGAATCGGACATGACTGAGCAACTGAGAATGCAGTGTGCTTTGGATGGTGAATGGCGCCTAGTAGGGCTCAGTAATAACATATATTGTTATTACAGTGATTACTCCAGAAGCTATAAACCACAGGGAAAAGGGAAATTGTATTGTTAGTTCTAGAGGTGGCCTTTAGAGCACCAGCCAGTGTCTCCCCAGCACCTAACCTGACCTCCATCCTCAGCTCCTGTGGTAACAGGTACCAGAAAAAAGCTGGAAGCAGCGGTGAGTGGGGGCATATTCCTGCAGAGCTGTGCTGTATGTACATCAGATGACACTGATACTCAGAGAATGCTTTATCTGTTCCAGGCACTGTGAGTATGTATGCACATCTCACAATAGTATCCCATTTAAATCAGACTTTCAGTGTCAGGACTGGATAGAACTCCATAACGCCATGAGAAGGGGTCTCTAGGTAGAGTGACTCTGCCCTGAAAGTTCTAGGGGATTGGGGGGAGAGTTGTAACAGTAGAAAAGAGAGAAATGACAAGGCCACCATGTGAATACACAGGCGTCACCCAGTCAGGTGCTGGTCAACTGGGGACTGGATTTCCCTGTGAGGTCAGAGATTTGAGAATAGCCAGTGCTTCTGTGCTGAGGTTTTGATGAGTAGCTGGAGCTGGAAGTGGGGAGAGGGAAGACCAGAAAGGAGGCTAGAGGAGAGGGAACTGCTACTGCTACTAGGCTGTGCCCGCCTTGCCTACACTGGGAGGAAGGCTTGCTCTGGGCTCATGGATGAGAGAGCCTGGGAACAGAGAGCTGGAACGGGTCAGCTAGAGCTGGAGCCTGAAGCTCTTTTATTTGCCTTCAGAGTGTTTGACATGGTTCCCGGGTATGGCCACAGCTTAGAGAATTGGCTTTGGTAGCTCAACAGTGAGAAGGCAATGCAGAGGTTTGGAGAGTGATATCAGGGGTAGGGGAAGGGAGAGAGGGAGGGAAAGTATCATATAATGAGCAAGGAGTACTTAGGTGTTTTCAGACCATTTCGTCTCATTTAAGGCTTCCCAGGTAGCACTAGTGGTAAAGAGCCCACCTGCCAGTGCAGTAGACAAAAGAGATGTGGGTCAATCCCTGGGTTGGGAAGATCCCCTGGAGTAGGATATGGCAACCCACTCCAGTATTCTTGCCTGGGAAAATCCCATGGACAGAGAGGAGCCTGGTGGGCTACAGTCTATGGGGTCACAGAGAGTCTGACACAACTGAAGTGACTTAGCACTTCTTATTTAACCCTCCTCAGAACACTATGAATTAAGTATTCTAATATCATCATTCTTTAAAAAATTTGTAAAGAAACTAAGGCTCAGAGAAGCTACATGACTTGACAAAGGCCACAGGACCAAAAGCAGGAAAGAATCCTGAGCTCCTGCGTTTTGGGGTAAAATGCCACCTGGAAGTCATTCAAGGAGAATATGGGGACTCCAAGGTTCTCTGATGCAAGCAGGCGGCCTTGGAATGACCTTGGAGTGTTTGATAAAAATACAGACTCCCGGGCCCCTATCTAGAGGGACTGAATGAGCCTCTCCAGTGATGGCTCCTGGGAGCTGGTACTCCTAACCCTGCTCCAGCATCTACTGATGTACAGCCAAAGGTGGGCACAACTGCATGCGTGTCCTGTGACCCAGCCACCTTTCTCTTGCCTTCATTCATTTCCTTCCATCCCGCTGTCCATTTCCCAATTCCCAGGGGTTTTGTGAGGTTCACGCTGTCAGATTAAATTCCCCTGTTAAAACTCCATAAAAGATCTCAGCCCAGACATTATCAGGCGTCTCCCTGAACATTTGGGAGGGCAGGGTATTGGTGGTAACACTCTCGATAGAGTGTCTCTGAGCCAGTGAAACCACACAAATAACCATCAAGGGCACTTAGCTGTCAGAAGAAGCCAACGCTTTTTTCACTCCTCTCATCCTGACCAGACAGCTATTCGCTTTCTCTGTGAAACATGCCTTGTAGCCAGTTTTCCTTGACGTACTTGGTGGGTTTGTGTAGATGCAGTGGAGCGCTGTGAGGCCTCCCACCAAGAGGCTGTTCTGAGGCAGTGGCCTCTGCATGGGACTTGGAAGGGCAGGAGCTGAGGCTGAACTGGCGAGAGACCACCCACTGCTCCCTAGACGAGCCCCTGTCTATGGAATTGCTGTGCTAGCCACACCTCCATAAAATGGGTACAGAGTTGAGTCTGAATTTCAAAAACTACAATTAGGACTCCTAGTAAGCTTTTTTAGCAGTTGATCTTGCCCTGAGCATCCTTAGGAACCTAGAGCAATAACAACAAAACAGTAAAAAAGCAGAAACTGCTTTAAAAAGTTTCTTTACCTCCTACCTCTGAATACTTGGGAGCAACAACTCTGCTGAGATGGGAAATGTGTCCAGGCCTGTGACTCTCTGGGGCTAAGATTGGAGGTAGGGTAGCAAAGAGGCCCAGACCAGGCACATCCTCAGGGGAGGAGGCACAACGATGCTGACTCCATTAGTGATGCTTGCTGGGCCATTTCTCCTCTTGAGTGCATGTGGTCCGTAGTCTGGCTTTGGCCAGCAGCCTGTCCTAGGCATCTAGACCCCTCTGCGGTGTGGATTTCATGTGCTCTGTTTATCTTTAGGGCTCCCATGCTGTCTTCTCTGGGCCCTGCCTTGACAGGATTCCCTCTCCCTGGGCTTGACCCCTCTCCTGCCTATCTTGCTCTCTGGATTCATCCTTTGTAGCCAGTACTCTTCTCTGTGTGTTTGGATGGTTTGCAAAAGAGAATTTTTTGTGACTTTACATTGTCTTGAGGACAAAGACCGAATCTTTAACAAGGACAGCTCGAGGTCAGGTCCTACTAAATTAGTGGGGAGAATGTGTGAGTGAAACTGTGTAAAACAGTTGTAATAACAGCACTGCTACTGCTGCTAAGTCACTTCAGTCGTGTCTGACTCTGTGCGACCCCATAGAGGGCAGCCCACCAGGCTCCCCTGTCCCTGGGATTCTCCAGGCAAGAACGCTGGATGGGTTGCCATTTCCTTCTCCAATGCATGAAAGTGAAAAGTGAAAGTGAAGTCACTCAGTCGTGTCCGACTCTTAGCGACCCCATGGACTGCAGCCTACCAGGCTCCTCCGTCCATGGGATTTTCCAGGCAAGAGTACTGGAGTGGGATGCCATTGCCTTCTCCAATAATAGCACAGGAAAATGCATATCAGATCATCTTAGTTCCCCCAGTGCTCAGGGTCTGGGCTTTAACCTGTTGGGCCTTCTGCCTAGAACACAGCCACCACCCGCCATGTTAACACCTTCCCTCTCTTGAAGGGGAGATCTCTTCCTTAGGCCACCTTCTGTGGCCCCCAGATCAGATCAGCACCACCCCCATACTCTAATTGCATCTTTTTTTTCATAGCACCACTGCTTGTAATTTACCTTTGTTCTCTTCTTTGTGGGGTTTCTAGATGAATATCCATTTCCCTCTGGGCGTTACATTCCATGAATGCAAAGTTTGTGTCTTCCTTGAGCTGTGTGGTGCATAGAGCAGAAGAGACACTTGGTTGATAGTGCTAAGTGATTGAAGCCAGGCTTCATGGACTCAGGGATGGAGCTCACTGCCCTCACCGAAGCTTCCAGACACAGCCCTCATTGTGTGATTGTCTCTACTTAGAATTCCATAGAGCTCATTGTTCTGTTTGTTTTTTATTAAGATTTTGTAATGATCAATAGTTAAAAATGATCCTGAACTCTGTAGACCCAGTCTTTCTAATTTGTTGGGTTTAACTGCATCAGGCTCAAGGTGACTGACTTTGAGGTGTCCTGAGGTATCACAGGAATCAAATGCCCCATGTGTGGCCTCTGGACTGCCCATGTTCTGAATTGTTCTTTCAGAGTGGTGGTGTTTTGCTCGTATTTACGGGAAGGGCTCAGAGGTGCTGAATCAGGGCTTGGCTGGGCTTCTGCTCCTCATGTATCTTAGTCATCGACCGGTGTGGTTTCTTTTAAAGGGCACTGGGTCATGGTGGCTTAACCCATCTTAATACTCAGAAACCAGGGATCATTTCCATGGTGATTATTTCCATGGCCCCTGTGCCATCTCCCAGAAAATACACAGTAGGTGAGTTCTATGTGACATGGGGAGTGACCTGTGTCACCAGGGAACCGCTTTCTGCTGCAGTGCTGGCAGAGCTCCAGGCAAGAAAGTCTGCCCAGCAAAAAAATGTAATGATGCCCTCTGCCTGAGCCCACTCTCTTCCTGTCACTGCAGCAGAAACTGGGAAAGAATCCCTGATGATCATCAATATTTCCTGGTCCTTTTTGCAGATCATGACCTGGTAATAGATTATGATACCAAATGTGTGGGTCACCAACAGCGTGTACAGTAATGAAAAGACATCAGATAGAAAAGACCAGATTGCAACATACATGGTGAAAACATTTCTTTCAGGGGTGTGTGTGTGTGAGTATGAGTGTGTGTGTGTGAGTACGAGTGTGTGTGTGTGAGAGTATGAGTGTGTGTGTGTGAGAGAGAGATAACAGTATAACATATCTCTTTCTTGGCCATCAGAAATATCTGATTACCACACGTTACAGCATGTTCCACTTGGACTTTGCAGTGGTATACCACCTCTGCTCTGCTTTTTCTTACAGGTATGCAAAATCCAGTCAGATCAAGACAGTGTCAAGCAGCAAGATATTTTTTAAAGGAAGTAGATTTCGATATAGGTGGGTACCCATGGTTCCACTTTGATGATGGGGTTGGGCTGGGCACAGCCTTTGATGTTGGAATATGGTATTGATACTTGTAAATCAGTGCACTTTGGCCCATACCCCAGTTTGGGGGCTCCCTTTCCACTCATCTCTTATGCCCACAGGATCTCTCAAACTCTGTAGTAATATCCCCTCATGGAGGAGTAGAAGGCATGGATTCTTATTGGGTCAGATCACTGTGAAGTTTAAAAAAAAAAAAAGTGCACACACCCCTTCCCCTTCCACTCTGAGCATCTGTGCACAGACGCCATGTTTCTGTCTTTTCTGCAGCGGCAAAGTTGCCAAAGAGGTGGTGGAAGCCAGCTCCAAAATCCAGAGAGAACCCCCAGAGGTGCACAGGTGAGTGGGGTGGTCCCCAGGGCTCTGGGAGGTTTCTGGGTAGACAGGAGGGTTTCAAGGCAGACTTCGCCAAATCCACTAGAACAATGAAGGGAGCAAGGGCACTAGCTGCCTGGCCCTGTGTTGTTTTCAACCCCGGTTCCAGGCACTCCCATCATCCCCCTGGTCTCACTCAGGTCTGCCCGGGCTCCATTATGAGTTACCGGCTCTGCAGGGAGTCATTGCCCTGATTTGGCCTGGAGTATCACGTGAACAAGCAGGAAATGTGTGAGGCGTGGGTGAGCTGGGCTGTCTCCTGAGTCCGTCATCCTGTCCTCTTCGAAATGCTGTCTGCCCTTGCCTCTGTTCATCACTCATGGCCAGTTCCCACTGGTCCAACTCCTCCTAGACTATTTCACATGAGGGGGTAGGGTGCCCATCGCTCATCAGACCTTTAATTCCCCAAAGCCACTCAGAGGAGTGAAGAACTTAGTCATTATCAGGACAAGGGTGTGCTTCTCTGTTAACATGGCAATATTTGTAATTCTGAGGAATGATAAATCTTCTCTTAACCATGCTGGACCTCTTATCACCACAGTTTACACAGATCATTGTACATCCTAAACTTCAAGCATGCTCCATATCTAAAGCTGGACATTCTCATCCTGATTTTCTTCCTTTTGAAGGCAAGATCATCATAAAATATATTCTTTAGGAAGTTTTCACACACTGGTGGGCACCAGTCCTTCCTTCCCCACCTTTGAACTTGGATTCTCCCTTAGGCTGAGATTTTTTGCTCAGCCTTCTCTATCTCCAAGGTGATCCAGTGAGCTGGGTACCTCTCACCTGGTCCTTGGGGCCGTCAGGCAGGAGGAGGGCACGGTCTCTCAGAAGTGTAGCTAAGCCAGCCAGCGTAGGCACCCACACAGGCGAACAGAACTGCAGTCAGAATGAAATCTTGTGCAGATGTGTACAGAGAATAATTCGTTCCTGGTTTGGGGTGATCCAGTGGGAGCTTTTCATACTGTTCATGGAGTTCTCAAGGCAAGAATATCGAAGTGGTTTGCCATTGCAGGGAACCACGTTTTGTGAGATAGGGAAGCCTGGAGTGCTACAGTCCATGGGGTTGCAAAGAGTCAGACACAACTTAGTGACTGAACAACAAATGGGAAGCTGTCACATGCAAGTCTGCAAAGCAGTCTCTCCTGCTTTAAGAAGCAGGAGAAAACTGTAGAGTGAGGGAATCAGGGGTGCCCCGGCTGGGACCCCTTGGTGCAATGCCTCTGAAAGTCAGAGTTTACCTGTTAATGACAATGGTCATTTTTTTAAAATAGCCTTTTTATACCTCCTTCTCTGCCTCCAATTGTGGTTACTCAGTGAAGCAGAAACAAAAAAAGAAGAAATAATAGGACATATCATTGGAATGTTTCCAGATTCTTTGGTCTAGAAAGACCTCAGGGATCACCTTGTTCAATGCTTCTATTTTACAGATAGGGGAACTTGAGTCTTGGAGAAGTTAAATGGTTTGTCTGAGATCATAAATATTTTGGTGGCACAAGTAAGCCTAGAACTCCAGTGTTGTGCCCCTGAGTCCTGTGCTCTTTTCTCTGTAGTATCTGCTGCCTAGAAAGCCCCTGCATTCTCCTAGAAGCTGGGGGGCAAACCTACCCCAGGGGCTCAGCTTGGGTTTTATTCTTCCAGCTTGGAAGCATGAGTGTTTGATCTTAAAAGAAATACTCGATTCTGGGGAACCCCCTTGAAGGCACAGACACAAAGTAGGAAAATGTTTTTAAGAGTATACTTTCAGAAAGACCTATTCCAAACATGCAAGGTTTTCCAAAAGCCCATAGTTACTGTCTACAGAGGGTTAATGAGATCAGGAAAAATATCTTAAAACATTTCCCTTTTAAATTTACGTTTGCATCATTTGTGAGAATCAAGCCTTCCTAGATCAAGGCTTCTTAAACCGTACCTTGCACAGGGATCATCTAGGGTTCCTGTTAAAATCAGATTCTGATTCGTGAATCTGGCATTTCTAATGTGCTCCCAGATGATGGCCATGTGGCTAGTTCATGGTTTGCACTTTTGAATAGCCAGACTCTAGATTACTGGTGGTGGAGGTTGTGGAGGGTGCAGATTCACCCTAGTGAAAAGTGAAAAGCTTTTCCTGGAGTGGACTGAGACACCAGAGCAGATGAGAAATGAGGCATCCATCAATTCAATTTATAGTTTTTCTTTTCTGGAATCTCCTAAAATCTCCCAGAATATTGCTGCAACCAAAGTTCTATAGGCCCTTTCAGCACTGATTCGCATGCTCTTTCTCGCTGTTCCACTCCCTTCTCTCACATGCTTGTGAAAGGAGGCCTCTTTGACCCTCAGTTCTTTGGCAGTATCTCTCAAACCTCTGACATCACAAGGAAGAACTTGTTTAAAGTAATGATACAAAGTATGCTCTGGGAGGACAAGGCTTGGGTCTATCTTGGTTACCACCATCTTACCCACCACTTTACACAACGCTTGGTCAAAGTAGGAGGTCAGTAGACATTTGTTGAATGAATGTATGCACTGGGAGTGTGGGATGACAGCTTTACCTCTACTTTTCTGAGACTTGAGATCTGTCCGTGGTGCTGCCTTGGGGACCTCGCCCTCCCAAGAAGTAGCACTGTGGTCGGAGCCAGGGTGACGTGTGTGCCACTTTCAGCAGCTACTTCTTGTTCCTTCCCAGTAGCTGGCTGCAGGGCAGGAAGTTGTTTCTCTGGAACAATTATCGTATTTTCAAATTGTTTTGACATCTTTGCAGTGGCTGTCAAAAGTGAGAGTATAGTAGTGAGCTCTTTCTCTGGCAGTGCTCAAGGAGTTCTGCTCATCTAGAACAATTACAAGACTTCACTTAGCTTTCTTCCCTCTCCCTTGAGATTCTCCTTTTCAAAGTATTGCCAGTTCTTGGACTTCTACTTCTGTTGATGTGTGTGTGACATAGAGAAACAGATGCAGACTGAAAACATTGTCTTGGGATTTTTCTGTTTTTCAAAAAGAGAAGATGCTCACTCTCATGTTAGCTCACTGATCTTTGCTGATGACAAGATCCTCAACTGAAACTCTATCAGCTGGCTACTTGGTGAGAATTACCTGCCCATTCCAGGGCCCAGCGAAGTAGAGGGCTGTAGCTCAGAGTTCAGATTCGACTCCTTAAACCACCTGGGCATAGAGCCTCCACCAAGGGATTCCCAAAAACAGCACTCGTACCTGAAATGAGCAACAAGCAAGGAGTCATGAATGGGTCTAATCTTGGCTTTGTTGCTGTGGTATATGTCCTGCATAAGTCAGTGTCTCAGATCATCAGTTTGTTCATCTATACAATGAGATTCATGTATCCCTCCCCGGCTTCTAGGTTTTCTTATGGGCATTAAAATTATGAAGTGCAATAAAAATGAGGTGGTGATATTATTATCACTGCTCATCCAAAAATGGGATGCTAGAATCTGAAAGACACATTCACATTGAAGTCTCTTCAGATGGAGCTTTTGCTCACAGGCCAGCACTTCCTTTTGTTCCAAGGAGTGGTGGCCTTAACTCCACAAACCTTGTATTTGTTGATCAATATTATGCCATCATTTTTTGAAGCCACTCTTAGAACACACTTTCAGTTCCCGAAGGAAACTGTTCTTCTCAATAGAATCCTTACAGCAGTTTCACTCAGAAACTTCTCTATGGAGAATGCTCATGAGTGGGCTGCAAAGCAGGCCTGGCACTTTGGCAGAGTCTGCTGGCAGGTGGCCTCTGAGAGGGAGGGGCCACAGCACAGACGCTCACCTGATAGGGAAAAGAAGAGCCTCCCTAAAGGCTCGCTGCGGGTCCCTCCAGGTTGTGATCTACATTGTGATTTCTGGAGGAGAACCTTTGTCAGTTCAGCTGGCATGCATGTTCAGAGATGGATGATTCGGAATTAGTTTGTGCAAGAATGGAAAATGGGCTTTTCAGAGGTCAGAAAACTAGTCTGCACACACAGCATGTGCTTTGCAGAACTAAGACTGCAGTCATGAAAGCCACAGGGCCGATAGAAATCCCATGAAGATCTCAAAAAAAGAAAAAAAGAACCTTTCTACAATAAAAGAAGCCTTCACTCCTGGTGATTTTAATCTCCCTCTTCCTCCTCCCTTCCTTTCTTCCCCTGTGAGGAATCCCTGCTTCCCCTCCTTTTCCTACAGGCCACTGCACCTGCCAGGACCTATCAGACATTACCTTCCCTGGAAGGTCTTTCCTGGCTCTCCCCTCACTCACAGCAGGATCAGGTGCCCCTTTCTGCCGCCCCCCTGGACCCTTGGCCGTCTCCCATGAGATGTGTGCTTTTCTGTGTAGCACACGCAAGGAGTTGTGGAGTGAAAACAGTGGTCAAGACCAGGGCTTTAAACGAAATGAAGTAGGATGGAAAGTAAAACATAGAGTCTCACACACAGCAAGATTACTGCTGTCACAAGAAACACTTTAGCTATGTCTTCCTGTATCTGTGTGTGCATGTGTGTAGAGCGTGCATGTGTACTAAGTAGCTTCAGTAGCGTCTGACTCTTCGTGACCCTATGGACTGTAGCCCACCAGGCTCCTCTGTCCATGGGATTCTCCAGGCAAGAATAGTGGAGTGGGTTGCCATGCCCGTCTCTAGGGAATCTTCCCAACCCAGGGATCAAACCTGCATCTGTTATGTCTTCTGCATTGGCAGGCAGGTTCTTCACCTCTAGCGCCACCTGGCCTGGTGTGTGTGCAGAGAGATGATATCAAATGTATTTCTGTAATGTGAGTCTTGGTGCAAAAAGTTTGAAAATCATGGTTCTGGGGAGTGAATAGTTTAGGATGAGGACCATGGTTCCCCAGAATGATACATACATATCAGCTGCAAAATAAAGGATTGTAGAATGAGATAATGAAGACAAGAACTCCATGGTTAAGCAAGTCCTTATAAATTTCCTTTTCAACCAGTGGCAGCTTTTAACTCTAGATGCTACCAGCTTCTTCTCTGTCTGGCCCTGATGCCTAACAGAAATGCCTAGGCTATTAAGGCAATCCCATCAACTAGCCTGGAGAACACCCATGCTAGTCTGAAAGGCCAACTTAATGCCAAGTTTACTTCAGTTTCAAACTGAGCACCCCTGAACAAGATGGCAAGAGAGGTGCTAAAAGGCACATGAGAATGGATAGGTCAGTCCCTGCCTTAGAAAAGGTGGGGCTGATTAATTCACCAATAATTACAGGGCAACAAATATAACAAATTTGAGCTGTGAAAGAAGGGACACTAGAGTGAGAAGAAAGGGGGAGAGGGAGTTAGTGGTGAAGGCAATCCAGGAGGGCTTCAAGAAGGAGGCATTTGACATCATCTTTGAAGGATGGGTTGGTGTTAGTTTGGACAGGAAATATGGAGATGGGAAGGGTGCTGAAACACCCAGCAGAGGCACCCACCTCTTTGTCAGGGCAGACAGTGTAAATGGGCTGCCTGGCTATCCTCCAGTAGTTTTGATGAGACAACCTGCACAGTTTCCTTGCCATCTGCTCCCTGTTGCAGCTACTAACATACATGTTCTCCTTTCAAAAGGAGAAAGTGGAGCTGCATTCTGTGGCTGCTTAGTGAGTAGGGTGTGAATTTGAGTGGGAATATTAAATATCGATAGTAGATGTTGGACATCCAGCAACACCAAAATAACTCTCAGCTGTAGATGGCCTGTGCCATCTTCTGGGCAGAGTTTTTCTTTTTGTGGGTTTTGGTGGTTGTTAAATTACTTTGAGCCATGCCCTCCATTCACTTTTCTGCATATCTAGTTCGGTGATACATTCTCTTGTGTATTTCTGATTCCCATGTCTTTTTTCAATGCCTTGTCTTGTCGCACAGCATGTCCAAGTCTGAGGACATATGGGGAAAGATATTTTCTTTCACTGTGTTGCATTGGCACACATAGACATTAGAAGACATGTCAGGACCTTAAGGATAAAAAGGGCTGTGTGTCATCTTTACCACTGGCCTAATGCACCATGTGAATCTAGAGGCAGGGGCTGGCTTGGGTAGTCAACTGAGACGGAGGGGCCAGTGTTCCTGATGGAAACCAGTTCCCTCTGGCTTGTATCTGTTTTCAGAACAAATATTTCTCAGAGCCGCAGCTCCCACTCCTTGAACAAGCAGCTCATCATTAACATGGAGCCCCTGCAACCCCTGCTGCCTTCTCCCAGTGAGCAGGAAGAGGAACTTCCACCAGGTGAGGGTAAGTACGCTTCTTTCCAAAGGCCGGCAATTGCAGGCTTACCCTGGAGGAATGAGGGAGGCATCAATCCTGGGCACCTTGGGTAATGTGTTGGGGCGGAGGTCAAAGTGAGTCATAAACTGTGTTTTTAGTAAGTAAACTGTTCACATCTGGAAGGCTGGGTTATCCTGAGAGTTCTATAAGTTTCTCCCAGAGAGAGTTCACTGGTACAAAGCATTCCTAAAATTACATGTTAAAGAAGTAATGGTGTTAGACCTGTATCCAATATGGTAGCCATTACCCACGCGTGGGCTTCGCAGATGGTGCTGGTGGCAAAGAATCTGCCTGCCAGTGCAGGAGATGCAAGAGACACAGGTTCAATCCCTGGGTCAGGAAGATCCTCTGCAGTAGGACATGGCAACTCACTCCAGTATTCTTGCCTGGAAAGTTCCATGGACAGAGGAGCCTGGTGAGTTATAGTCCATGGGACCACAAAGAGTCAGATGTGACTGAGCACATATACAAGCACCCATGTGTAGCTATTTAAAAATAACTTAAAATTACCTAAAATAAAAAATTCAGCTCCTCAGCCATATTAGCTAGATTTCCAGTCCTCAGTAGCCACACATGGCTAATGGCTACCATCTCCATCCTTCCAGAAAGTTCTACTGGCATTTTCTCGGCTATAATCACAATTATATTGGTGGTTATAAAAAATTCTTCATAAATATCTCTACACTAGTCATCCCCTTTCTGCCTCAGTGCTTTTATATCCCCTTATTCCCTTTTCCACAGGGCCTTGTTTGACAGTTTTAATACAAGCTAAAATATAAAGGGTCCATTTCAGCCCCAAAGTTGTTATATTTGTAAATGATATAATATATGTACTTCTAGGTTTCTTTTTTTAAGGGCTTTACTTACTTCAGGGAAGAATCTTACCACACTGATGCACACCCTGGTGAGGCAAATTTCACTCTCATTAATTTCAAAGTAAATTTTTAAAAATTCACATAAGATAACATTATTAGAACCATGAACCCTAACATAACAGGCTTTTCCTTAACTTTATGATGACATTTAAAATCTGGATACTGGGCAGTTTCAAGAGGGTGGGTCATTCTGTCCCCAAGAGATGAACTTCACCTGAAGTTTTAATTCAAGAATCCCTTCCTTAGGGGGAAATTCTTCAGCCCATAAAAGAACATGACTTGGCATATGACCAACCTAGACAGCATATTAAAAAGCAGAGACATTACTTTGCCAACAAAGGTCCGGCTAGTCAAGGCTATGGTTTTTCCAGTGGTCATGTATGGATGTGAGAGTTGGACCATAAAGAAGCTGAGCGCTGAAGAATTGATGCTTTTGAACTGTGACATTGTAAAAGACTCTTGAGAGTCCCTTGGACTACAAGGAGATCCACCCACTCCATCCTAAAGGAGATCAGTCCTGGGTGTTCATTGGAAGGACTGATGTTGAAGCTGAACCTCCAATATTTTGGCCACCTGATGCGAAGAGTTGACTCATTGGAAAAGACCCTGATGCTGGGAAAGATTGAGGGCAGGAGGAGAAGGGGATGGCAGAGGATGAGATGGTTGGATGGCATCACCAACTTGATGGACATGGGTTTGGGTCAACTCTGGGAGTTGGTGATGGACAGGGAGACCTGGCGTGATGCGGTTCATGGGGTCGCAAAGAGTCAGACACAGCTGAGCAAGTGAACTGAACTGGCATGCAAATATCCATGGGGGAGGTCATAGCAACTGATTCATACTGAAGTGTAAGGGATTTTAGTAACTCTTTCCCTGAAAGGAATTTTCAGGGTTGGAAACAGGACTGGGCAACTGGATGCCACAAATTCCATGAGTAGAAGGAAAATGTACAAGATACAAAGGATGGTGGCCTCTGGAGACATCTCTGTACCCCTTTTGGACATAGCATGATAATAACAAGAACCATTTGTTATAATTTGGCAATAAGGAGTTCATGATCTGAGCCACAGTCAGCTCCCAGTCTTGTTTTTGCTGACTGTATAGAGCTTCTCCATCTTTGGCTGCAAAGAATATAATCAATCTGATTTCAGTGTTGACCATCTGGTGATGTCCATGTGTAGAGTCTTCTCTTGTGTTGTTGGAAGAGGGTGTTTGCTATGACAAGTGCGTTCTCTTGGCAAAACTCTATTAGCCTTTGCCCTGCCTCATTCCGTATTCCAAGGCCAAATTTGCCTGTTACTCCAGGTGTTTCTTGACTTACTACTTTTGCATTCCAGTCCCCTATAATGAAAAGGACATCTTTTTTGGGTGTTAGTTCTAAAAAGTCTTGTAGGTCTTCATAGAACCATTCAACTTCAGCTTCTTCAGCGTTACTGGTTGGGGCATAGACTTGGATTACTGTGATATTGAATGGTTTGCCTTGGAAACGAACAGAGATCATTCTGTCATTTTTGAGATTGCATCCAAGTACTGCATTTCAGACTCTTTTGTTGACCATGATGGCTACTCCATTTCTTCTAAGGGATTCCTGCCCACAGTAGTAGATATAATGGTCATCTGAGTTAAATTCACCCATTCCAGTCCATTTTAGCTCGCTGATTCCTAGAATGTCGACGTTCACTCTTGCCATCTCCTGTTTGCCCACTTCCAATTTGCCTTGATTCATGGACCTGACATTCCAGGTTCCTATGCAATATTGCTCTTTACAGCATCAGACCTTGCTTCTATCACCAGTCATATCCACAACTGGGTATTGTTTTTGCTTTGGCTCCATCCCTTCATTCTTTCTGGAGTTATTTCTCCACTGATCTCCAGTAGCATATTGGGCACCTACTGACCTGGGGAGTTTCTCTTTCAGTATCCTATCATTTTGCTTTTTTATACTGTTCATGGGGTTCTCAAGGCAAGAACACTGAAGTGGTTTGCCATTCCCTTCTCCAGTGGACCACATTCTGTCAGATCTCTCCACCATGACCCGCCCATCTTGGGTTGC
Organism: Bos taurus; assembly: GCF_002263795.3. NCBI lineage: Eukaryota > Metazoa > Chordata > Mammalia > Artiodactyla > Bovidae > Bos > Bos taurus. The sequence continues at coordinate 76,499,523 of NC_037335.1, read as the reverse complement.
CCCACGGGCATGGCTTAGTTTCATTGAGTTAGACAAGGCTGTGGTCCTAGTGTGATTAGATTGACTAGTTTTCTGTGAGTATGGTTTCAGTGTGTTTGCCCTCTGATGCCCTCTTGCAACACCTACCGTCTTACTTGGGTTTCTCTTACCTTGGATGTGGGGTATCTCTTCACGGCTGCTCCAGCAAAGCGCAGCCACTGCTCCTTACCTTGGACGAGGGGTATCTCCTCACCGCCACCCCTTCTGACCTTGAATGTGGAGTGGCTCCTCTCAGCCCTCCTGTGCCCACGCAGCCACCGCTCCTTGGACATGGGGTAGCTCCTCGCAGCCGCTGCCCCTGACCTCAGATGCGGGGTAGCTCCTCTCTTTGGAAGGAATGATGCTAAAGCTGAAACTCTAGTACTCTGGCCACCTCATGCAAAGAGTTGACTCATTGGAAAAGACTCTGATGCTGGGAGGGATTGGGGGCAGGAGGAGAAGGGGACGACAGAGGATGAGATGGCTGGATGGCATCACCACCTCGATGGACATGTGTTTGAGTGAACTCTGGGAGTTGGTGATGGACAGAGAGGCCTGGTGTGCTGCAGTTCATGGGGTCACAAAGAGTCAGACATGACTGAGCAACTGAATTGAACTGAACTGATTTGTTATAATGGCCTTTATGCTCTGTCTCAACAATTCACTGTGTAAGCTGTGTGCTAAATTAATGTTCTTAGCCCAAGGGTCCCTGGATCCATGTTGCTGGTCTACATTTTTCTGTGCCTTCTCTGTCTTTGTATGTTTCCAAAAGCACAATAAAAGCAGCTTTTGTTTCTGTTCACCAGTGATTTTTCTGGGCTTCCTCCTATATGCCTGGAAGATTGTTTGGAGTGGAAATCACTTTTTCTGGACATCAGGATTAGCTTAAGATTGAATGAAGGAAGATGTGGCTAATGGAGAAGAGGAGGGGAGAAAAGATAATCCAAGCTTGGGATTGTGATTTTGTGTCATCTGTAGACATGGAAGTCTAGATGGGAATAAAGGCTGGAAGAGCAGTTACCATGGAGAGTATTGAAACCAGACTATTGATGACATCAGAATATCCCAGATGTAAGGGGGAGCTTGGGTAAGCTTTCCCCTGGACCCTTAATTACATTTAATTAGAAACTTCCATTTTGCTTCATTTTCTATAGTGAAGTTCCATTGCTAAATACTAACCTTGTCATTAACATTACAACTGTGTGGACAAGAGACATATGCATTATGAAAAGTGAAAGTGAAGTCACGTCTGACTCTTTGCCACCCCATGGACTGTAGCCTACTTGGCTCCTCTGTCTGTGGGATTTTCCAGGCAAGGATACTGGAGTGGATTTTTGTTTATTAGATATTTATAGAGCTATTTTGGACTTTTCATGAGAGAGACCTATCAGTGTGACTTTACAGAAATTCTTTCACCAGCTGTAAAGTCACACTGATAGGTCTCTCTCATGAAAAGTCCAAAATAGCTCTGTAAATATCTAATAAAATTCTCTTTTCTAGAAGAACTTTTGCCTTATGGAGCATCTTTGTGGGTTTTGAAACCAAGCAAATCATAGTAACTTCCAAGATATAGAATCTACTCAAAAGGGAAAGAAGTAGAAACAACTGTATTGTTCAATGTCCAGCAGATAGAAAGAACTCCCCAATCTAAAGACGAGAGCAAAATTGTCTTAGGTACTGTGAAATTCAAAGTTATAATTCCCACAGGGAACACAGCTGTGTTCTTGATACCTTTATATTTTAGTTACTATTTTAGAGTCATATCCTGCTTCCTATGTCTTGTCTTTGAGTATCAGGTAGTGGAATTTAGATATTTCATAGGGATAAGTAGATAATGTAATAGATTCAAATATCTCTGATATATAAAGAGAAGAGAGGCAGAGAATACAGCTTTCAACAAAGGTGCCTCCACTTTGTGGATGGGCTCTCTTTCTGGGCAGATACAGTGTGATGAATTTAGTTTTATCCTTGTATTGTGATATTTTAGCACTTTTTATGTCTCAGCAAGAGCCAAATCAAGCAGCAAAGACATGCTGAGGAGCACAGGCATTCAGTAATTGTGGCCCACAGGCTTAGTTGCTCTGTGGCATGTGGGATTTTCCTGGACCAGGGATCAACCTGGTGTCCCCTGCTTTGCAAGGCGCATTCTTAACCACTGGACTACGAGGGAAGTCCTGACAGTCTCTGTTTTTCCTGGAACTTCAAGATTCCCAAAGATAGCTGGGGTTGCCCACTGTTGCCCAGATGAGTTCAGCAGTGTTCTGGGTGAGAACATGTTACCCCAGCCACTCAAACAACAGCTGGAGGATCAGCTGTGAGGCTGGCTGTGTCTGAGTAGAGAAAAAACAAAATCAGTTCCTAGGCATCACTAAGCAACAGAAACGTTTTCAGTGTCACCCCAAAGTTGCTTGGTTACAGGATCCCAGTAGATTAGTGCTGTGGAAAGCTTGAGATGAATAGAACAAACCATTTAAAAAGTGCCCCTTAGAGTTTACGAAAATTTCCTAAGAAGAAAAATTCAGAGTGAGCATTTTTCTAGGTGAAAATGACATTTTCACATGAATAAGGTCCCCACAGTGTAGGTAGCAAAATGCTCGCATGTTTTATTAGTAGAGTGTATTTTTCATTAAGGAAAAAAGATTATGGTAGAGAAGAGGAATGCATTGCTGTCCACCAGAGCGATGGTACAAGTTGGCATAGTTCAATAGGCAGGAAACCATGCTTTCATCTTCTTGATAGATACAACTAATAAGAGTAGAAAATGTTTGACACCCTCTTGCTGGCAAAACAGAAGCACAGTGGGGAAACCAGAGTTTCCATAAAGGAGTGCCTTGCGAGTAGCAATGTGGTTGGTGTGATGGTGGCTTAAACCTGCACTTGCATATGATTGAGAAAAGTATCTATATCACAGAACAGATGTGAATTAAGTAGATGGTAAAACTAAATCTCCCAAGCCACCCTTTAGCTCTGTTCCTGTGTATGTTTGTAAATGCACATATATGTCATGGATGTGACTGTGTGTGGGCAGAGGGGGAAGTGGGGTGTTTTAAGGATTATTTATAGTATTTAGCCCTAACCATAAGTGATTTAAGTTGGCACCGTTGAAATTCTAAAAAAACTATATGTGAACCTGTGAAGGCATTTTGAGCATATAAAAAAGTACAGTTCTCATTCATCAAGCATGCCGTACTCGTGACCACCCTACTCCACCCTAACACTTAAAAGGTGACCCATGGGGCTGACTGTGTTCTCCATGTGCAGGTCTTTCTGTACCAGACCAGGCAGAGCCTCACATACCCTACACAGTTGTTCCAATCCCATCACTGCTGGAATGTCTAACAGCCCAAGGCTGCCATGGTTACACTGCCTCCACTGAGTCTGGTCTCCTCCCTGCTTATCTCATATGAAACTTCCTCTCCCTCTTTGGTTCCTTTATCGAGTTCCCTGGCCATTTCCTCAGTGTGTTACTGTCTCTCTTCCATGCCATTTCCCACCATGTCCTAAGTAATTTCTTCCTTTTGGCTTAGGGTATATCAGGATGTGCACTGTGGTGATGCAATTGTCCATCAGAAATTTCTTTTATGTTTCATCGAACACCAGGAACTGTTTATAAATCCAATGGGCTCACCTTTCCCCTTATAGTTAGTGCTACCTGGTGATAGCAGATCAGTTAGCACAGGCTCTTGTCCCTGCCGTTGGGTTTGGGGTTTACTGTTTGTTTGTATTTTCTTATTATAAAACTAATTCATCATCTTCTAGAAAATCTGAACAGTACAAAAAGGCATAAATAAGCAAAAAAAAAAAAAAAATTACCTCCCAGACTGTCCCACCTCCTAGAGGCAATCAATGTGTTAACAGTTTTCTTCCGTATCCATTTTAATGCCATTTCAGTCATCCTGTGTGTGCAGTTTTTAAAATTCCTGCTTTGTTTGCTTAATGTTGAAAACGTAAGAGCATGAAAATGTATCATAAATTGAACTATAGGTCAAACAGTGAATTGGGAGAATATTTAATTCAAACGTGGACAAATGGGTTAACATACTGAATTAGAACTCACACAAAATACTGTTTAAGCATCTTTTTGGCATTGCACAGGTTTGGACTCTCCCAAACTTTTCCATGTTATGGCCCCAGTCTCCCACTGCTAATAAGCCCACAGCAGCCAAGCCTGCTTCCACAGGAGCTAGGAGCCTCAGCAGAGCAGAGGTCAGCTTCTGGTTTTATTTATAACTGCAGAGCCAAATTTCAGAATTCCTTATCACATTTATTGAACTCAAGAAGTCTGGGTTGGCAGCTCCTCTAGGGTAGGAAATGCCAAGAGCAATTCAGGGGAATAAATAAAAGCCTGAGCGAGCTCTGCATATTCACTCTTGCAAGCTCTTCAAAGCTTCCACCTTCCCCACTTTGTGCTTTTCTTTGGAGTTTGTGTCATCTTTGGAACTTTGGTTTCTGGTATCTTCTGATGAATTACGTACTCGTAAGGTCGCCAAGAGTCGGACACCACTGAGCTTCTGAACTGAACTGAACTGAACTGAAGTTCATTTCACTTGAAAGAGATCTTTGAAATTTGAAGTGTTTACATTGTTGAAAGGAAGCTAAATGCTTGGTTCCTGATGCAATTTAAGTGTTTTTATCTTGCCAGGATTTTGTATTTTTACATCATACGATGCCAACAGTGTGTGCATCATCTCAGTTCTGTAGTTGGCTAAATCCCTTAAATCGTTCATTTTAAGACATATCCCACTCCTCGGCATAAACACAGCAGGGCTGTGGATAGCTGTTCTGTTTCTGCACTAATGCCTTGCAGCAGTGAGAAACACAAGCTCTGCTCTCAGCTCATCCACTTTTGGGAGCCTCATATTCTTCATCTCTAAGACAAGAAGATAAGACTTGGACTGCAAGGAGATCCAACCAGTCCGTTCTGAAGGAGATCAGCCCTGGCATTTCTTTGGAAGGAATGATGCTAAAGCTGAAACTCCAGTACTTTGGCCACCTCATGTGAAGAGTTGACTCATTGGAAAAGACTCTGATGCTGGGAGGGATTGGGGGCAGGAGGAGAAGGGGAAGACAGAGGATGAGATGGCTGGATGGCATCACCACCTCGATGGACATGTGTTTGAGTGAACTCTGGGAGTTGGTGATGGACAGGGAGGCCTGGCGTGCTGCAATTCATGGGGTCGCAAAGAGTCGGACACGACTGAGCAACTGAACTGAACTGAACTGAACTGAACCACTCAAATGATTCCTAGCTCTAAATTCTTCAATTCTTTTGCCTAATGTCAAGGTCAAATTCCCGGACTGTGGTTTGAGGTCTTTCGCAATGAGAATGGGAACTTGGAGACAGGAATATTTTTCATAGCTTCTGGAGGTTAGAAGGAATGTTAAGGATGTTCTAGCCCAAGTGTTGGCAAACTGGCTGGTAACCCATGGTCTCTTTTTTTGGGAATCTACAGATGAGAAAACCCAGAGAGAGGACACAGTTTGCCCAAAGTCGCAGAGCTAGGTACGTCTGGGTTTGCGAGCAGGTTCTGATTACCAGATTCCTGGCTTCGGTGTCTTGCATGACATCAAACACATCTAAAACAGTTCAACTTCTTGTGAAAACAGAACCATTAACTAGGGAGCTGCATTTAGTTTTCAGTCATATCAAATGAATTATCAAAAGAGACATCTTACTCTATGTAAGCGTAGGGAACTTGTGTGAGTGGTAAGAAGAGCTGCTGCATACTCAAGGCAGGGTTTGAGCGTTTGGTTCAGTCACAGCCTGCCAGGACCCAATGTCTCCTCAGAAATGTCCAGCCCACTGGGAGCATTGCCTCCCCGGGGCCCCCATGGTGGGAAGGCTGTGGACAGAGGTGCCCACCAAAAAGAATTCCTGAAAAAGCCAGGCTGCAGGGCAAACAGCCTTCGTGCAGGAAGGCTGTCTCCCTCTGGGAATCATGTTCTGATTTTTAAAGCTGAATCTCTTAAATAAAGAATAGCTCACTCCAGGCCTAGTTCTAATTACTCATTGTCTTGTGCTGAGAATCTTTGTCTTATTAGTGAAAGCAATTCAGTTCGGAGCTTCCCACATCACTGCTCCTGCTCAGGTTGGCTCTTAGCTGCCGCACTTAGGTATTAATAATTAATTGCTTTAAAGGCTTCAGCTGGGGTTAAAAAAAAATATCAGTCAAGTGTCCCATGAAGTAATTCGGTCGCGGTCCTTGAGCGCTGGGATGTGAGCCAGGCGAGAGCGTCAGTGTGAGCAGCTGTGACAGCCAGTGTGGTCTGTGACGGGCAAGATATTCTGCTTTGGCATTTGGACAAGAAAACACTCCCACTACCATCTCTAAGAAACCGCAGGAGAAGAAAAGTGAAGATATTGCTAAGCCATTGTCATTAGAAAAGAGAGGCTGTAATTTTCTGGATTCCATAGTCAGCATGGGATTCTATTTTCTCATGTTTTTATTAGCAGATTGGTAGTGAGTGTTAAGTAAATACGCTTTATGATACCCAGGCTGATATGAAGGTAGGTCTAGGACAGTATGGCCAGGGTTCAGCAAAGAGGCTCTGGTTGGTTGGCACAAGACTGGATGTTGGGCGTGTCCACTGGGGTGCATGCCCAATGCCATCTGCAAAGTAAGGCAGCCTTCCTCTTGGTTTGGCTGATGGAGAACTGGAGGCCCTGGAGCCATTGCTCCCAGACCATGGGTTTCCCCAGTGGCCCACTGGGGTGGAGGAAATGACTATTCAGACTTCTAGAGATTTAGCTTTTATCACCTCCTCAGACAATTTCTATTGTGTAGATTTTATAAAGCTTATAATACATCAAGAGAGCTGTACACAGGGCTTCCCTGGTGGTCCAGTGGTTAAGAATCCACCTTGCAATGCAAAGGACATGGGTTCGATCTGTGGTCTGGGAAGATCCCACATGCCACGGGGCAACTAAGCCTGTGAGCCACAATTACTGAAGCCCACGCGCCTAAAGCCCATGCTCCATAAGAGAAGCCACGGCAAAGTGCACCACAACCAGAGAGTAGCCCGTTCCACAACTAGAGAAAACTCCATGCAGCAACGATGACCCAGCACAGCCAGAAATAAATATATATTTTTAAAGAATTGATGGTTGTACATGTATCTGATTTAGAAATACTCATTTTTTTCTTAAGTATGAGCAAACATATTCCCCCAAAAACAAGTTTGGCTATAGCTGCTCTAGATCTTACTGATGAGTCCACCAAGAATAAAATGAAGGGCTTGTTTTTGAAACTCTGAAATCCCTGTTCATGCCAAAACTCCAGATTCCTAAAATAGACGTGAGATCTATCTGCTCTAGTTACAGGGGTGACATGCCATTTTACATACTTTCAGTCTTCCACGCTAGTCAACCGGGGTGAGTCACCCAAGCACAGTCTAGACTTTAGCCAAGCTCTTCGGTAGATGCCGTGTCACTCTTGCTGAATTGTTCTGCGGTTGCCCAGAGTCCCCGATTTACATGAGTGCTGGACTCTACTTTCTTTTTGTCATTGTTGTTATTGTTTCAACATCCTTCACATTCTTTGTCTAAAATTTATTTTACTGAAGTATAGTTGATTTACAGTGTTGTTAATTTCTGCTGTATAGCAAGGTTATTCATTATATATATATATATATATATATATATGTATTATTTTTCACATTTTTTCCATTCTGGTTTAGTACAGGACACTGAATATAGTTCCCTGTGCTATACAGTAGAACCTTGTTGTTTATCCATCTTATATATGATAGTTTCCCTCTGCTAATCCCAAACTCCCAATCCACCCTGTCCTCCACCACAAGTCTGTTCTCTATGTGAGCCTGTTTTGTAGATAGGTTCCTTTGTGCCATATTTCAGATCCACATATAAGTGATATCATATGGTATTTGTCTTTCTTTGTCTGACTTATTTCACTTAGTATGCTAATCTCTAGGTTAATCCATGTTGCTGCAAATGGAATTATTTCATTCTGTTTTATGGCCAAATAGTATTCCATTACATTTACATATGTACCACATCTTCTTTATCCATTCATCTGCTGATGGACAGTTAGCTTGTTTCCATGTCTTCACTGTTATGAATAGTGCTGCTATAAGTATGTGGGTGCATGCATCTTTTCAAATAATATTTTTGTTCAGATATATGCCCAGGAGTGAGATGGACTCTACTTTCTGAGTGTATGCAGGACACAACCTTAGTGGGGATCCTCTGGTAGTAGAAAGAGCATTGGTTAGAGATTTTAGAGGCCTGGAGTTCATTCATTCACTTGATAAGGATTTACTTCTTCTCTGGAACATGCTGGACACTGGCAGTATCTGGATCTTATTTCCTCTTTTAAAAACATGGTGAGATGGCTTCTAAGTTTCCTCCGCACTCTGTCCTTCACTGGTGCTTCCCCACATTCCCGCTCTTCTTAATGACATGTTTTTGGATCATTCATCATTACCTCAGAAAAGAAAAAGTATAAACATTTTTTAAATGTGGTTAATGAAACAGTAAGCATGTGGCACAATAATCTATAAAAGCAGGGTTACGTTTTTTTTTCTTTTTTTGTAAATTGTAAACTTCCAGCATGAAATTGAAAATTAATAGCAACTAGCTTAAAAGGGAATATAAAATGAACATTTCCTCACTTAAAAGAGCCCTCACATCCTTTAATGTCTCCTGCTAGAAAAGAAGTCCAATTTGAAACTTTTTAACCCCCCAATCTCCACTTCAGCACACAAAAAAATTTTAAAATGGGTCAGTGCTCTGGCTTAAAGAGAAATAAATAAGGTTATGAGGATGACCCACATGATACCTGAACACAGACTGGATTTTGCCATTAAAAGCAGGAGTATCCATGTTAGAAAAAAGATAATGGCTCTTGTGATCTCTGGGCTCATCAGTTCCTGCCTGAGCCCCTCTGCTACAGCATTTGGTCTCTAAATGCAGGCTTAGCTCCACCCCTGACTCCAGGGCCAATCCCATCCTACTCTGGGAGGGGATGAATAAGATGAAGCCCAGCTCTGTGGCACAGGATGTGAGTCTTGCTTTCTCTATTACCCTGCCTGGTCTTCTCCTAGTCCATATGCCAGCCTTGCTCTCTTCCTTAGTCCCTGCCCTGGTGGTAGCCCTGGTAATCTATGCCTCCAGGACCTTGAAGGCGCGTCTCCCTGGGGCTGGACCATACTTTGCTGGTAGACAGCCTGCATGGAGCTCCCTTCCTGTCTCATGTCTCTCAGGGCAATGTTCTGTTCTTCCCTAAAACACTTTTTCCCAGCACTGGCCCCATCTTGAGTAGATGGGTCTGATTTTAAATGCCCATCTTCTCTGGTTAATCTTCTCCCACTGGCCAGTGGTGTCATGAAATACAAAATTGTCAGATCCATCTGCAAAATCCTATTCACTTTCAAATACGCCCCAGAATCATGGCCACCACAGCATGCTGGCTGCAGGCACTCTTATTTCCCTCAGGAGATAACAATAGTTCTGCTTCTGCACTGTCCCCTGCCCCCACCCATGTTTTCCACACAGCAGCCAGGGTGATCTTTTACAAGTGAAACTTGTATCTGCTGCTGCTGCTGCTAAGATACTTCAGTCGTGTCCGACTCTGTGCGACCCCATAGACGGCAGCCCACCAGGCTCCCCCGTCCCTGGGATTCTCCAGGCAAGAACACTGGAGTGGGTTGCCATTTCCTTCTCCAATGCCTGAAAGTGAAAAGTGAAAGTGAAGTCGCTCAGTCGTGTCTGACTTGTATCTAGTTAGGTTCAAATCTGAGCTCTTCACTTTGGCCTCTGAGGTTCATGCTTGGCCCTCTACCCACCTTAGACCATTTTCTACTGCTTTCCTCTTGAATCTCTGTGTTCCTACCACGCTGGTCCTCTTAGTCTGTGCCCACCACAGGGTCTTTGAACAGCTGATATGTCTACCTAGAAGGGCCTCTCCTTTGATCTGTGCATGATTGGCTGTTTCTTTAAGTCTTACCTCATTTTCAGTTCCCTGGAAACCCTAAGTACCAAATTCTGAGTGGTTCTCTAAACCTAAGAGAGAACCATTTGTTCTCTCTTATGCCACCACCCTGTTTGATTTTCATCAGAGTGTTTAGCACTTTTAAGCACTTTCAAATTTATTTATTTGTCCTCCTGTTTGTTGACTGTCTTCCTTAACTAAAACATTAGCTCCATGATAGCAAAAACTTTGCCTGCCTTATCCCCACATTATACCCACCACTTAGAGATGTTCTGATACACAGTAGGAGCTAAATTAATGCTTGCCAAATTAGTGAACAAATGAATGAATGAATTCTAAATGCAGCTAGGACAGCCTTTGTTTACGTAAAAGAAAGTCTATAAGGAGAATGATTTCCTAGGGTTAGGGTTTGCCAGAAGTCAAACATGTTTTGTTTTGGTTTTTAATCTGAAATCAAAAGTCATAGTATATATAGTCATTGTAAAAAATTTGGAAAATACAGAAGCCACAAATCCAAGATTTAAAAGGAATCTGAAATCCCCTATGTTCAAACTATGGTATTCTTTATTTTTGTTCAGTCACTAAGTCATGTCCAACTCTTTGCGACCCCATGGACTGCAGCACACCAGGCTTCCCTCTCCTTCACTAGATCCTGGAGTGTGCTCAAATTCACGTCCATTGAGTCAGTGATGCTATCTAACCATCTCATCCTTTGCCTCCCTCTTTTCCTTTTGCCTTCAATCTTTCCCAGTATCAGGGTCCTTTCCCATCAGTCGGCTCTTCGCATCAGGTGGCCAAAGTATTGGCACCTCAGCTTCAGCATCAGTCCTTCCAATGAATATTCAGGGTTGATTTCCTTTAGGGTGGACTGGTTTGATCTCCTTGCTGTCCAAAGGACTCTCAAGAGTTTTCTCCAGTACCACAGTTCGAAAGCATCAGTTCTTCGGTGCTCAGCCTTCTTTATGGTCCAATTCTCACATCTGTACATGACTACTAGAAAAACCAAGAAGCAAGACCTAAAGTCTTACAGCCTTCAGAATGAAAACCACAGCCACAGAAAGCTAATCAAAATGATCACGTGGATCACAGCCTTGTGTAACTCAATGAAGCTATGAGCCGTGCTGTGCAGGGCCACCCATAACAGACAGGTCATGGTGGAGAGTTCTGACTATACGTGGTCCACTGGAGAAGGGAATGGCAAACCACTCCAGTGTTCTTGCCTTGAGAACCCCATGAACAGTATGAAAAGTCAAAAAATAATTGTTGTATGAATGTATATAACCCATTTATATATTTTTAATAAATATCAGAAAACACTAGATATACTGTTCTGTAATCTGCTTTTTCACTAAAATATAACATATCTCTGTGATATTAAATAGTCCCCTACAATTTTAATTTTTTATTTATCTTTATTATAGTTTGCTTTACAGTGTTGGGTTAGTGTCTACTGTACAGCAAAGTGAATCAGCTATACAATACATATATCCCCTTTTTTAAAATTTTCTTCCCATTTAGGTCACCACAGAGCATTGAGTAGAGCTCTCTGTTCTTATTAGTTATCTATCTTAAAAGATAGTAGTGTATGTATGACAATCTCAATCCAAATTCATCCCACTCCTCCTTCCCCCTTGGTATCCATACTTTGTTCTCTATGTCTGTCTGTTGCTGCTTTGCAAATAAATTCATCTATGTTATTTTCTAGATTCCACATATAAGCGATATTACACAACACTCATTTTTCTCTTTCTGACATATACAAAAATAAACTCAAAATGGATTAAAGACCCAAATGTAAGGCCAGACACTATAAAACTCCTAGAGGAAAACATAGGCAGAACACTCCATGACATAAATCATAGCAAAACCTTTTTTCAACCCACCTCCTAGAGTAATGAAAATAAACAAATGGCACCTAATTAAACTTAAAAGCTTTTACACAGCAAAGGAAACCATAAACAAGACAAAAAGACAGCCCTCAGAATGAGAGAAAATATTTGCAAATAAAGCAAATGCAAGGGATTAATCTCCAAACTATACAAACAACTCAACCAGCTCAATATCAAAAAAATAAACAGCCCAATCAAAAAATGGGCAAAAGACCTAAATAGACATTTCTGCCAAGAAGACATACAGATGGTCAACAAACACATGAAAAGATGCTCAACATCACTAATTATTAGAGAAATGCACATCAAAACTACAATGAGGCATCACCTCACACTGGTCAGAATGACCATCATAAAAAAACATACGACCAATAAATGCTAGAAAGGGTGTGGAGAAAAGGGCACCCTCCTACACTGTTGATGGGAATGTAAACTGGCACAGCCACTATGGAAAACAGTTTGGAGGTTCCCTAAAGAACTAAAAATAGAACTACCATATGATTCAGCAATCCAACCCTGGGCATATATCTGAAGAAAATCATGTTTCAAAAGATACGTGCACCCCAGTGATCACTGCAGCACCATTCACAATAGCCAGGACATAGAAGCAACCTAAATGTCCATAAACATAGGAATGGATGAAGAAGATGTGGTGCATATATTCAATGGAATATTACTCAGCCATAAAAAGGAACAAAACTGTGCCATTTGCAGAGACATGGATGGACCTAGAGACTATCATGCAGAGTGAAGGAAGTCACAATTTTAACATATACACATTATTAATCACATAAATATACAAAAGTATCTTTCATTCTCCTACCTCCCACCAAATTATATATATGAATGTCTCTTATTGTAGCTTTACAAAACTGTAAAGTGGTTTAGAGTGGCTAGACATTTTTCTTGCATTTCTTGGCCATTTGTGTTTCTCATCTTGAGCATATAATTAAAATGCAAGAGAGAGAGGCTCTGGGCTGCTGTGTTGGGTGAAGGACTGAGACTTGATGCCTTTAGCTCCTTGGTTACAGAGCAGCAACATAAGGAGTCCATAGTTCCAAAAAAGCCTGGTTTTTTTTCCCACAGAGAGACACAGATGCCTGATTCTTAATACCATTTGTAAAGCTGTTGGGAAATATGGAAAAAAAAAATAGAGCTCCATTTATTAATGCAGCCCAATTCAATTTCCTCTACTCAGACAAAAATGGTTTATCTGTAATTGTGACTTGTGCCTGGAGGGAGTGAAATAATACAGCAGAAGTGATGAGAAAACAAATTCACCCTGTACAGAGGCAGAGGAAATAGACTCTTGGTTGAGAATCCTAAACAGACCGGAGGCAGCTGTGCTAACTGGGGCCAGTAAGGACAGCACTGGCACCTATTTCTTCCAAAAATACCTCAGGTACCTACGTTGGCATGTGACAAAACTGCATTGTGCATAAATTGCCTTGATACATCTAAGTTATGGAACATCTCAAAACTTTAAGTCCTGGGTTTGACCAGGACAGGGGAAAAGCTCTTTGTTTATATGGAAGGAAAAATCTAAGTTATAGGTTGTCTTAGTCAGAGAGATGGGTTAAATTCTTCTCCAGGGAAATTCCTCATACATTTTTTCAAAGAATGCATTATAGCTGTGAAATTCCTAGTCCCTGTCCAATGTCTGTGGGAGATTTTCTTCTGGTTTCATGTATGGAGAGCTCTGGAAGATTTCCTTCATGTTACCACCATCCTACAGAGGATATCTATAGGTATTCAGGCCATATCTTTATTCACAGGGTTTTAGGTGTGCCATGGGCCAGTGAATAAGAGGGGAATGGACAACTCTGCATCTGCATAATTAATGGGTGGCTTGTTGGATGATGACACCAGGGGGCACCTTGTTGCTGTCAATGAATGCTACCTGATCCTTGCAGATTAGGTCTCTTATCTCACACTCTCCTCTACTTGTGACCCCTTTGGTTTTCCTTTTACTTAGAGTGTGGATCCTTTTGAGCAGTCTGCAGTTGGGGGAGGTCTTTCTGTCTTGGAGAATGGTTTATGAAATTTACAGTTAAAGTCTTTGTGGTGGTGGTTTTATTGTTGGGTGGGTTAAGTTTGCTGTCTGGGCTGAGGATCAAGAAAAGGCTTCCAGGACTTTTGTGAGTATGAGTGAATTAATCAGTTATTTTAAAACATTATCTTAACCACTATTGGAAGACAGTAAAGCTTGCTTTTCACTGCTGTTTGGAAATGGAGACCACTGAACTTGGAATAAGGAGACAGGATTCAAGATGCAGTGTTTTCACTAATGAGAGTGACCTTGACCTTCTCTGTTTCTCTTGGATTAGCCTCCTTGTATTAGTGCCCAGCCCCTCGCTGCCACCCTGCACTCTCCTCTGCTTGTTGGCCACCTCCACTTGGATGCCATGTAATTGCTCACAGCTAACCCATCAAACTTAATGGGCTTACAACTACCCTCATGTTCTCTTCCTTCCTCAAATCCCAGTCTCCAAATTGCCCCTGCTCTGATTTGGTGAATGACAGAACATCCATTAAGTTGCCCCAGCCAGATACCCGGAAGCCATCCTTGCCTTGATACCCCTCCCATGCCCGCATCGACTCGGCCACCACTGTCAAGTCCATCCCAGGAGTAACTGACATTGCCCCAACTCTTCAGCCTGCAGTTACATCTTCATTACAGGTCCCCTCTTCTCTTTCTGGAGACATTGCAGTGTCTTCCTTATTTATCTTCATCTAACCCATCCTCTATAAACTCCTGCTGGAGCCATCACCTTTATTAAAATAGTTTCTAGAACTTTCCCCATTGACTGTAGAGCAGAGTCCAGCCCTGGTGTTCATGGGTCCTCACAATCTGGTCCACACTCACCATATTTCCCTCCATTGGTCCTGCCTGACCCTCTCATCATTCTGTGACTACAGCTCTCCACCCACCCCCCACCCAGTACTGCTGACCCACACAGGACCCTCTGCTGTTTCCTTTGTTGGGACTGCTCTTCCAATTTTCCTCTGCTCCACCGGCTCAGTCCATACTGTTTTGTCAAGTGGCTCCTCCCCTATGACATGCTCCTGGCTCTGAAGAAAGTACTAATAGCTTTCTTTTCTTTCAATCTTGCATTTATTATTCTTTTTATTGAGATATAATTATATATAACCGTGTATAAATTTAAGATGTACAGTGTATTGATTTGATACATTTATATGGTACAAAATGATGATCACCATAGAGTTAGCTAACACTTCCCTCCCATAGCATAATTATCATTTCTTTCTTTTGGTGAGAACATTAGATCGACTACTAGCAATATTTAAGTATATAATATTGCATTACTAGCTATAATCACCATACTGTACATTAGATCCCCAGATCTTGTTAATCTAACAACTGTAAGTTTGTATCCCCTGACAAGCATCTCCACATCCCCACTCCCACAGCTCCTGGTAACTACCACTCTGCTGTCCATTGCTCTGGAGCTGCCACTTATATTTGATTCCTAAAACCCCTCTTTCTAACCATCAGTTTACATGTCTGGTCTAACTGCATGCCCCTCCCTGCATGATGCCTGGGATCTTCTCACTAAAGGGTGGATGGTTAATGGAAGGGGAGCCATTCTAGCTGACTTTTCTGTTCCTGACCCTAAGCTCTAAGATTACATATAAGCCATGCTATGGAATAAAACAAAAAATTCAGAGTTCTAACCTGCTTCCACTGAGAACTCATATAAGTACAATGCACATTAGGCTTTTTATGTCATTTAAAAATAACTTGTTAGTTTTTTTATATTCTTTGCTCTATTTCTGTTTTTTTCAGTATATAAACATTTCCCTATTCAAACAGAGTATGCTCATTTTAAACATTTTGTTCAGGAATCTTAGAGTCAATTTTGGAGGGGCAGGGACTAAATTCATTCTTTGGAAGATAGAGGTAGAAGCCCAGCAATACATCTGTCTTCTCATGAACAGTTTTTTTTTAACTTTTATTTCTTATGGAAAGCTGACTGCTTGGAATGATATGCTCTTTCTTGTTTGTAAATAAGATGCAGATCCACATCTCACTGGAAAGTTAGGAAAACATGAGGGATTGTGGGACGTTCTTACAGTTGTCAGCAAGCCTTGTGATTCTCAGTCTTCAGCGGGTCCTTCATGACTTTTCTGGTTGAGGCCGAGATGCCCATTTCCTTGCAGCTAGAGCATCTCATGCTCCTTCTCAGGCTTCCATAGAGTTAGGCTTATCCTGCCCCTCACCTCACTGTGGGTGCCCTTCCTCTTTGATTTAACTGGTAGAATCTGGAATACCAGAAAATGAAAAGAAAAAGAATCCTAGAAGACAAAACATTAAGCTCATTCACTTCAAAAAGTAATACCTTTTCTCCTGAAGATCTAGAGATGTTTCCAGCATCATCCTTTGGAACCTGTGAAGGTAATTTAAGCAAATGCTGTGTATTGTTCTTCATCTTTAGATTTTCCATTAAGTATATGAAATCAGTCTTTAGTTGTTAAGATTCTGTGTCCATGAAAAATTATCACTAAGCTTTTGTTCTAAATTTATGAGCTAAAGGTTCCAAGAAAATCCCTGCTGGGTATGTCTGAAAGAAGCTATCTGACAGTTTTAAGTGAGTGAAGTGAACAGATTAGTGTTTAAAAAAACCTTCTTTGTACCTAGATGCTCTGAGATGGATGTGTCAGAGGGTGAAAGGGCAGCTGCATCAGACTCCAAAGAGGTGGCTAGGACCGGGAAGTGGGTGAGGAAGAAGAATTAGGAGGTGGAATTGACAGGCTGGGTGACTGTCTAGAAAAAGGGTGATGCTGTGTGTTTGGGGGAGGGTATGATGTTTATTTTTGTAGGAAGTAGCTCCTAATCTTTAAGCCTCTGTTCCCTTATCTGTAAAATTTATAGATAATAACCCTAGTTAACAGGGTTGTCATGAGTATTAATTGACCCATAGCAATAGAAAATATATATTTTTTTTTACTATGAAAAAGACAGATACTCTGAAAAATAAGATCAACATCCCCAAGAGAATGTATATTAAGGGCTTATATGAAAGCCTGCTGCTAACCTATCATCACTGTAAAGCAAAAGTAATGAAAACTCTGACTTGGGGGCCAGAAAAGAACCCCTAAATAAACTTCTGTATGACAGAGAAGCATTCAGTATATGATAAGGTACCTTTGCAATACTGGATCCTTCTGTCTCCTCTTCAGATGTAGGGTAAACTATCACCCTAAGATAATCTTTCCACAACAGCTCCATCTGAAGCTTTACACCTAAAACCCTACTCCTGCCAAGTTATCAATGATGAATCCTGTTATTCCCTTCATAGCACTCACGTTACCTTGCCTGTGTGTTGGTTTAGTTGTTGCACGTCTGTATCATCCTCCAGGATGGGGCCAAGACCATAATCAGGCTCAGACTCAACTGTATTCCAAGTGTCTGGGCCAGTGCCTAGCACACTTAAGTGCTCAGGGAATATCTGTTGGATGAATGAAAGACGAGCCATCCAGTTTGTGAACTGGCTCACATGGATGCAGGCTTGTCTGTGTTCAAGAAGAATCTTCTAAAGCAGCCCTTCAGGGGTACTCTGTCAGAGAAGGGGGAGGGAGAGCATGGGCAAACTGAGCTTGCTCAGATCTTGGTAAATAGCACTCAGAAAGTGAGTTGTTGTTTACTTGCTGAGTTGTGTCTGACTCTTTGCAACCCCATGGACTGTAGCATGCCAGGCTTCCCTGTCCTTCACTGTCTCCTGGAGTTTGCTCAAACTCATATTTATTGAGTCAGTGATGCTATCCAGTCATCTCATCCTCTGTTGCCCCCTTCTCCTGCCCTCAATCTTTTTCAGCATCAGGGTCTTTTCCACTGAGTCAGCTCTTCACATCGGTGGCCAAAGTATTGGAGCTTCAGCTTCATCATCAGTCCTTCCAATGAATATTCAGGACTGATTTCCTTTAGGATGGACTGGTTGGATCTCCTTGCAGTCCAAGGGACTCTCAAGAGTCTTCTCCAGCCCCACAGTTCAAAAGCATCAATTAATTCTTCAGTGCTCAGCCTTCTTTATAGTCCAACTCTCACATCCGTACATGACAACTGGAAAAACCACGGCTTTGATTATACAGACCTTTGTCAAAGGAGTGATAGCTGATTTTAGTACTGTAAAGAAAAAATAGAGTTTTAAAAGTTTCAAAACATCACACAGAATGATTTATAGCACAACACATTGGTATCTTTGGCTTTGAGGTTAAAATTTCATACTCCATTATGACTTCTCTAGGCCTCACCAACTTGTAAATATTTTAACCATGTTTGCAACCCTTTGAACTTAAAACTCCTGCAGGTCTGGTAGGAAACAGAGCACATGTCAGCAGCAATTTTCTCTGGGCTGTCACCTTTGAGGACTATTGGGATCTCCTCCACCGATTTCCTACCTGTTCTCTACTTCCCTGCACTGTGAAGGTAGTGCTTTTCTGATAATAATAACTACCACCTAAGATTTATTTTCAAGAATATTAATTCTGTACATTTGGGGTAAAAAAGTCAGGATCAGAACACAAGGAGGCAGGAAGTGAAAGCAGAGCAGTGTCTGATGGAACGTCCAGTCTGTTTTTCCTGCCTGTCTAGAAATCATCACCAGTGGTCTGAGCAGACAGAGCACTGTGACACTCCGTCCGCCCTTCCTGACTCTCTTACTGTCTCTCCCTCTCTTGTCTGTCCCTCTCTGACACAGCTCACATAAGCTCCCTATTTAGAGATGCCGCAGTTGTCAGTGTATCGGATGGTCAGGGAAACAGATGAGTCCTATGTTAGAATCCTCTACAGCAGGGGTCCCCAACCTCCAGGGATGATCTGGGGTGGAGCGCATGTAATAATAATAGAAATAAAGTGCACAATAAATGTAGTGAGCTTGAGTCATCCTGAAACCATCCCTTCCCATCCGTGGAAAAACTCTCTTCCACGAAACAGGTCCCTGCTGCCAGAAAGATTGGGGACCGCTGCTCTGTTATAGCCATGAAGTTCCTGTGAAGAGTGTTCTCTTTCCCCACAGTGGTGTTGAGGAGAGCCCAGCTGCGCTGTTGGAATTCTGTTTTGTCTGCAGCTGTAATTCTCCAGAAGGTTTATTGGCCTTTGTCCCACCACTGCATGTGATGACTGGCCCCACCGAGCAGTACTCTTGTGTTACAGGGAGGAGACACTCAATGAGTGCTTCATCTGATAAGGGAGATAATAAGAGGAAGATTATCCAATATGCCAAACCGTCTTACACATTTTCAGAGTTTTTTCCATGAATTACTATAATTTGAGACTCATGACCATTTCTTCGAAACGGATAGGACACATAATGTTGTCTCATTTTATTTACAAAGGAGGAAATTGAATTATACAAATGACTGACTACCTGGTCGAATAGCCCTGTCACTTAGTGGTGCTGGGAACTGCTTCCATTTCTTGTTATTATATGTCCAAGAATATACCCATTGTATCACAAAATATTATTAAAATATTTTATAACATTATTATACTTCATTATATGATAAATATGATATGTGACAGTGCCAAGGATTTTCAAATAATTTAGACATCAAATAAATTTAGGGATCAAATAAACTGAGACAATCAGTTTCTTGATACTTGATGTCTAAATTTATTATGAAGAACATTTAATGTGTGTAATAACTTTTTATTATCTTCCTAACTGGAGTTGTCAGCTACAATTTCAGTGAATCTCCATAACTATTTTAACTAAAAGCCAAATCCACTACACCTGTGAAAGCTGTTAGTTTTCAAAATAACTAATAAGGTACATGATATTGATGATGATAGAGTAGCTAGCATTTACTGTGCCTGCTACTTATCAGGCACTCAGTTACATGAATGTCAACATCAGTACTATTTTACAGGCAGAAAACTACACTTCAACAAGCTTATATAGCTTTCCCGAGGTCACAGGGCTGGTCAGGTAAACTTAACAGCCTGCAATGCTGTTTCCTAGTTAGGGAAAAGTAACTAGAAATGTTAGAAACAGATAGCTGACAGAAGGGAGAAAATCCAGACTATTTAAAATCCTCAGTCTTTCCCTTGAGTAAAGGAGAGAGCATGTGTTAGGAAAAAATCAGTAATTTTTCTTGAGTAATTCCTGTGATAGCCCCTGATCTGAACATGCCTCGTGGATCACCTTCATTAATCCTCCTAGCAGCCCTGGGAGATAGGTCCTGCCTTTGCTCTGCTCATTTTACAGGCATGGAAGCTGAAGTCAGATAAATGGTACAGCCAGGATTAGAACCCAGAGGTTGTGCTTTTACTTTTACTTTCTGTAACTCCTTTAAGTTCTCCTTCATCAACTGGGAGCCAGCACTACGCAAGGCAGTTGATATACTCAGTCTCATTTCTTTGTCCTAACACCCGTGGAAGATTTATTGTCTCCACTTTCAGATGCCCTAGGGTTCCAAGTCATGTAGTAGCTCCCAGTCACGCACAAAGCAAAGACAGATTTGTTCCCTTGCCTCAAATCTGTGCCAGGAAGTTTGTCCCCAAAGCAGACATGAAATCCAGGCTTATGAAGAGCTCTTATCATTGAACTCTCTTCCTCTGCTGTGGCTTCTGCTTGATTTATCAGTGTTTCTGGCATCTCATTGTGGAAAATCAATTCCTCTCCTCACACATATCTGCTGCTTTCTTTAGCTTCTTGTCACTGCCCAGACATGCATTCCTGATTCTTCAAACAAACAAGACAAATCTAAACAGGAAGGGTGTTCAAGGGCATCCAAATGCTGTGCTATTGCTGTCGGGTCTGTGAGTGCAGTGCCTAGAACAAGAACAAGCTGCTTGTGCAGTTTCTCCCAGAATCCTTGGGTTGGCTCTGCTTCCCTTTGTTTCTTCCTCTTGAAATGTAGCCACACTTCTGGGTAGAACAGGGCAAGGTAGACAGAAATGGTTGGGATAATACGGGATGCTGGTCCTGCTAGGTTCCTTCCCTCTAAATAAAAGCTGAAGGTCCCCGAAGAAAGAGGGTAAAAGAATCATACTTAAGATCTCTGAAAAGTAACTTAAAGAGTGGGAACAAGTTAAAGTAAGAAAAAAATTTTACATGCACGAGATGCAAAATATTTTTTTATCATTATAGTTACTAAAAGGGAAGGAGACACTTCAAAACTATAGTGAAACTTGAAGCTTGAGAATTAAGAGAGAATAACTCTCCATGGAAAAGAACAGATATAAGGGATGATGGTGGTTTTGTTTCAGGTTTTTTATTTGCTTTTAGGGGTTTTCGTTTTGTTTTTGTTGTTGCTTTGGGGTTTCTTTGTTTAGCGTGTGCTATCAAGTCACATCATGTTGTCTTTATTTATAATGATAAGCACACAGATTCATCTATATTCCATCCAAATAGACAAAGGGAGGTTTTCTCAATATCTGAGGCTTGGTCTACTGCCATGCCAGTGAGCCCACATTAATCTTTAAAATCCTTGATCTGTGTTCCTGCACAGTATTGGTTCGTTTGGCATGGGGACTTCCTGATTTGTTTTTCAGTATCCTAAAGGTTTTCAGTAGTTTTTCAGGAACTGCTGGTGGTGGCTAGTGAGGGAAGGCCTAGCAGATACTGTCCCAGGGCTCCACCTCTGTGCAGCCTATCTTTTTATAAGTAGGGATTCTGCTCAGAATTATATCAAAAAGGGAACTGCAAAGGGGTGAAGATATTGTGAATTTTTAGGAGTATTTTCCTTTCAAGTGTCAGGTTTGAAAATTGACTAACCCTGGTGAGAGGAGGAACTGCCCTGTTGAAACTGGAACTGTGGGTGGGGAGAGGGAGCCCTCTGGGGGATATCTAGAAGTGACCTCCACCCACAGTGCATAGCTGGCTTCCCCATTCTCCCCGATCAAAATTTATAGTCTGGTCTGTACTGTACTTTTTTATATAGTTGAGGTCATACTGCTTACATAAACTGCTTCTTCCAGTAATCAATATATTGCAAGCTTTCCCTCACATCATTAAACTCCTAAACATACATTTTAATGGATATACAATATTCTATCACATGTATTTAATCATTTTCCCACTGGAAATTTAGATTGACTTTTTTTTTTCTTTCCACAATAAATGACACTGATGAAAATCTTTGTCCATAAATTTTTGTCAACATTTCTCATTATTTCCTCACGCTAATTTCCTAAAAGTGGAATTTTTGAATCGACAGATATCATGCCTATAAAACTCAATGTATTTTGCTAAGCTTTTTTCCAGAAATGCTAGATCAATTTATATTCCCACAGTGAGATATAATAATGCGTAACTTCAACTGACTGCTCTGCATATAATGTTTTGTTTTGTCAAGAGAGGAGAAAAAAAGAATATTTTTATTAGAAAATTATCTTTTGCACTCAGTAGCTATTTAAAGAAGAAAAATGTATATATGTACAATAGTGGGAGGAAAAAAATTTTTTTCTAAAAATGAAAGTGAGAAAATGTACCAGCCAAGAAATAGAACTGAATGGTAGTATATGGGGCACAGTTACTAATCAGCTGAAATATTTTCAATTATAGGAATTTTTCAATATTCCTAAAATATTGAAAATACTTTGCTCCCAGAACACTGACTCGGGGATGCAAGCACATTTCATGCTCAGAGGTACGAGTGCAGGACTTTCAAAGTCTTGAAAGAGAGAATTACATTATATTCAGATCCTACATTTGAAACACGAGGTTAGAAGTAGGGGTACCAGCAGCTGTCCTCCTGGGAGACTGTCTTCTTAGTCAACTGATGTTGGATGCTTAGGTTCAAATCATGGCTTTGCCACTTACTTTGTGAATTTGGTCAGGTCAGTTACTCTTTCCAGGATGCTGTTTCCTTTTCTATCCAAAAAGGGACATTTTAGCATCCTTGTGAGGACAGAGATAATGCCATGAGGTCCTCAGCACTTTGTCCAGAGCTGTGTTGTCCAATACGGCAATCTCACGTGGCTGCTGAGCACTGGCAATATTGCTGTTCAGTTGCTAAGTCGTGTCCTGCTGTTTGCTGAATTGAGACATGCTGTAAGTGTGCAAATACACACCAATTTCAAAGACTTAGTACTAAAAAGTATCTAAACTATTTTATTATTTTGATATTATTACATGGTGAATGATACTAGTTTAGATATCTTGGCTCCAAATAAAACACATCATTAAAATTAATTTTATTTCTTTCACTTTTCAAATGTTTCCTTTTTGTTCTTTAATTTGGCTTGCATTTTATTTTTATTGGAAAGCACTGCTCTAGAACATAATAAAGATTCAAATATTTTTTAAAAGAAATCAAGGTGGGTTGCTTCTCCATCACAGAGTTGCCTGGGTATTGTTTTATTTTTGTGGGGCAGGGGAGGCATTCAGTTCCTAGGACACTGTAGGACATTGGGCTGGGGTCCTCTGGCCTGGATGGTTTCCAATTGGCTAGGGTAAGGATGTTGTATATTGTTTCATTGTTTGTCAGGGGAGTGAGTGGAGAGTTTAAAAATAGCATCCCCCTCCCTCCTCTGGCCCCATGCTGATCCCTCCTGAGTTATTTCTGTTGGCTGCATTAGGAGCCTGACATTTGATTCATTCAGTGGGCCCTGCCTCGGTCCTTTAAAACAGAATGGACAGTTAGTGAAAGGTCAAAGCCACTATGGCTGGTGGTAGCTGCCCTGGGCCATGACAGGCAGAGGAGACACGGAGAATTGAAGAAACAGTAATGGCAAAATGCTTGGTCAAGATCCAGACTCGGAGGGGTCTCCGCCTGCAGTTAGTGAACCACTGCAACAGCAATGTGTTTGTCCGTCTGCTGAGACACAGTTCCAAGATCACAGCCAGAAACACGGGTACGTGCCCTGCAGTGGGCTCTGGTCTGCACCTCAGAAGGGTGCAGGCTTCCAGCTGCCACTCACCCGACAATGTCAGAAGTCTGTGATAAGGATGAGAAGGAGAAAGAGGGAGAAAAGCAGGGAGGCAGGAAGGAGAGTGGGCAGGCACTGAGAGAAAATGGGAGGGCTTCAAATGGAGGTCCTGACACTTTCATTAAGTGAAATGGTAGAAAGTCATCCTAAAGGCTAATGAATTACATGCTAATCAGTAGCTCGGTTAGGAAGGAGGCAGTGGTGGTGTGTCCAATCCATTGGCTCAGGAATGAGGGGCGATTACAGACAAGGCAGATTGGACGATCAAAACATGCTCCTCCCTCCTTTCATTGTTTAAAGGGTAAGATCTTCAAGTGCGCTTTCCTGGATGAGGCAAGACCCTCCTATATCTTCAAAGTAGAGCTGTCCTAAAATATGGTCCTGAAATATAGTATCAGTTAAAGAATTGGGATCAAACTGAGGTTCTGCCAGTTTCCTTTTCATTGAAAATGTATTTTGTGGTCCTTGGAGGAAATGGGAATATATATATATGTTATATGTGGTTTTCACCAAATGATTAAAATTTTAAAAATCCTGGGAAATGTCTGGAATTGGCCATACCTCATGCACATTTGTGGAAATCACTCCTAAGTGAACTTAGTTGTATTTGTATAATGACATAGATAATAGATGATGTGTTCTCATAAAAGATATTTTAAAGTATAATTTTATAGAATGTTTTCCTTGACCCTAATGTTCCTGATAGCCAGTCAATGTACATTGACATGTAGAATGGCTATAGGATTTTTTTTATCATAAATGGGATTGTTCGATATGTATTATAGTTCCTTTTTTTCACTTTATCATATGGCATGAAGGACTTTCCATATCAATACATATTAATCTGTATCCTTTTGAAATTGGCTGAATAATATCTTTTAGTGAAGACATATCATAATTTAATCACCAAATTATTACTGGAAATTGATATTTCCTATTTAGTGGCTGTAACAGACAGTGCTGCCAAGGAATGTGCATATACAAGTATTTCTTTATGACAGATTCTTAAAAACATAACTGCTGATTTGACAGATATACACATTTTAAATTTTGATGGAAACAGGCAAACAAATTATCCTCTGAAAAACTAATACTCACTAAAAAGGTGAGTACAAGAATGACTTCTTCCCCACATAAGCACTAACCCTGATGTGACCAATTTCTAAGACTGAAAAAAAAAAATGAGATTTTATTATTTTAATATACCTGTTCCTTTTTACTTGTAAAGGTGAGCATCTTTTCAGAGGATAATTACCCATGTGCATTTCTGCTTGGAATTACTTGTTTACTTTGTGCATTTCTGTTTCATTTTTGTACTTCCCTTACAGATTGTGAGAATTCTTATATTATCTTTTTTCCTCCTAATTTGTTCTTGGCTTTTAATTTTGTTGTTGTTCAGTTGCTCAGTAGTATCCAACTCTTTGTGACCCCATGGGCTGCAGCACTCCAGGCTTGCCTGTTCTTTAATTTCCATTGAGTCAGTGATGCCATCCAACTGTCTCATCCTCTGTCGCCCCCTTCTCTTCCTGCCTTCAATCTTTCCCAGCATCAGGGTCTTTTCCAATGAGTCAGCTCTTCACATCATGTGGCCAAAATATTGGTGCTTCTTTTTGCCTTTAGGATTGACTGGTTTGATCTCTTTGCTGTCCAAGGGACTCTCAAGACTATTCTGCAGCATCTCAATTCAAAAGCATCAATTCTTCGTCATTCAGCATTCTCCCATCCTTACATGACAACTAGAAAAACCATAGTTTTAACTAAATGGATCTTTGTCAGCAAAATGATGCCTCTGCTTTTTAATATGCTGTCTAGACTGATCGTAGCTTTTCTTCCAAGCAGCACGCATCTTTTAATTTCCTGGCTGCAGTCACTGTCTGCAGTGATTTTGGAGCCCCAAAAAGTAAAGTCTGTCACTGTTTCCATTGTTTCCCCATCAATTTGCCATGAAATGATGGGGCCAGATACCATGATCTTAGTTTTTTGAGTATTGAGTTTTAAGCCAGCTTTTTCACTCTCCTCTTTCACCTTTGGCTTTCGGGGTAGCTCAGCTTGTAAAGAATCCACCTGCAATGCAGGAGGCCCCAGTTTGACTCCTGGGCCGGGAAGTTTCCATGGAGATGGGATAGGCTATCCACTCCAGTTTTCTTGGGCTTCCCTGGTGGCTCAGATGGTACAGAATCCACCTGCAATGCAGGAGACCTGGGTTCAGTCCCTGGGTTGGGAAGATCCCCTGGAGGAGGGCATGGCAACCCACTCCAGTATTCTTGCCTGGAGAATCCCCATAGACAGAGGAGCCTGGCAGGCTACAGTTGCAAACTGTCAGATGTGACTGAGTGACTAAGCACAGCTTTCACCTTCATCAAGAGGCTCTTTAGTTCTTCTTTGCTTTCTACTATTAGAGTGGTGTCATCTGCATAGCTAAGGTTATTGATATTTCTCCCAGCAATCTTGATTCCAGCTTGAGCTTGATTCCAGCTAGATGTAGCCTGGCATTTCACATGATATACTCTGCATATAAGTTAAATAAGCAGGGTGACAATATACAGCCTTGACGTACTCCTTTCCCAATTTTGAACCAGTCCATTGTTCCATGTCCAGTTCTAACTGGTGTTTCTTGACCTGTATACAGTTTCTTAGGAGGTAGGTAAGGTGGTCTGGTATTCCCATCTCTTTAAGAATTTTCCGCAATTTGTCGTGGTCCACTCAGTCAAGGGCTTTAGAGTAGTTAATAAAGCAGTAGCTGTTTTTCTGGACTACCCTTGCTTTTTCTATGATCCAATGGATGTTGGCAATTTGCTCTCTGATTCCTCTGCATTTTCTAAATCCATTTTGTACATCTGGAAGTTTTCGGTTCACATACTGTTGAAACCTAGCTTGAAGGATTTTGAGCTTTTAACTTATTTTAATGTTAACTTTGTAGCACAGGTACTTTTCATATGCACAGACAATTTCTACACGTGCAGACTTCCTTTCTGAGTTTTATATTTTGTCAGTACCCCTCATTCCAAGACTATAAACATGTTTCCTGTGTTTTCATCCTCAAAATTAATGTAGTAGCTTTAACTATGTGAAATTTCTGATAGTCAACTGCCTTTGACCTACAAAAATAGTGATTTCATGTGGTTTGATCTAATATTTGCTTTTAACTGACTTGCTGACTTCTTTGGAATTTTAAATGTGTGTTTGACAGAAAGTAAGGATATACTTTTTCTCCTTTCCAATTGGCTAATGATTTTTCTCAGAGTTATTTATCATAACCTCTCATTATTTTCAAAGGTGTATTTCTGAATTGCATATTTTAGTATTCCTGCTCCATTATGAACAACAGTATAGTTTTGACATCAGATAGGTCAAATTCCCCTTATGGATCTTTTTTTAGCCAGAGTTTCTTGATAATCATGTGCACTTTCTCGTTTGTCATTTTTGAAAATGTGTTGAGATTTGTATTAAAATTGCAGTGAATTTTAATTAGAAGAGATATGGATCTTCAAAATAATTAACTTCTCCTATTCAGGAACATTGTTATATTCCTTCATTTTTCCAAGGTATTCTTTTATGTTATTCAGCTATGTTTTATTATTATCTTCATGCAAGTTTTGAATATTTCTTATGGATATCCTAGATATTATGTGCCTGTTCTAATTTGTGTGTTTAGCTATTTTGAATGGGATTTTCCATCATCATATTTTTACATGGTCTTTGTTGCTTTCAAGCTGAACACCTGACTGACTTATAATTAATCCCCCTAGCTTCTTATTAGAATCTTTGCCTTTTCCTGTAGCTGATACAATAACCTAGAGATAGTGACAGTTTTGTGCCCTCCTTTCCAATATTTATGCTTCTTATTTTCTGTCTTTATCATATGGCATTATTGAAGTTCACCACAATGATGCTGAAGTGCAGTGAGGGTATTCTGTCATGTTCCTGATTTTGGTGTGATGATTGACTGTGATGACAGAGAGACCCATGAGATGGTGACAGCTGCATCAGTTAGGACACCATTAGCAGCAAGTAACTCTAACAAACCCTGGTTTAGATAATAAGGTGATTTATTATCCCAAGACTGCACCAAGTCCAGAGTCAGGGAGGATTCCAGGATTGAGAAGCCAGGTTCATTTCATCTCGCTGCACTGCTCTTGTCAGTTAGCCAGAACTCCCCCTCAAACCATTTGCCGTCAGCACCACAGGATAACTGCCAGAATTCCTGGTGTCTTCTTCACATACAATGTTAAGGGAAAGTTCGTTATCTGTCCAGTATGTTCTTCTTAGAAGCAAGAAACTTTTCTCAGAACTTCCCCCCTCCCCAGGCAACTCTTCCCTTCATTTTTCATTTTCAGGGTTGGCTCACATGCCCACTTCCAAACCAGAGAGAATTAAATTACTGTGATTGGCTTAGACTAATTATCTGGGAGAGAAATGGATGAGTCAACCACGGAAACTATGAGATAAGCATCTATGTAGGAGAGCCTTCTGAGAGAAGGTGAAACATTAAATTCTAAAGAATGAGTAGGAGCCATCTGGGTGCAGAAGGACTTTCCAGGGAAAGGCAGTTTATACAAAGTCAAGGAGGCACGATATAGTGTGACATATTTGGGCACCTGATGCAAACAGACAACTCATTGGAAAAGTCCCTGATGCTGGGAAAGATTGAGGGCAGAAGGAGAAAAGGGCATCAGAGGATGAGACGGCTGGACGGCATCACTGACGCAATGAACGTGAACTTGAGCAAACTCTAGGAGACGGTGAGGGACAGGGAAGCCTGGTGTGCTGCAGTCCATGGGGTCACAGAGTTGGACACGACTGGGCGACTGAACAACGACAACAAAATACATAGGAATGATGGAAATGTGTGGGGTAGAGGTGTGCTTTATATACTAAAATGGAGTTTACATTTTATCCTGAAAGGCATGAAAAACATTTAAAGAAGAGAATTCATACAACTAATTAGGCATTTAAAACTATTTTTCTGGCAACAATTCAGGAATGAGACTGAGATCAGGGAAACCAGTGAGGAGGCCACTGCTCTTATGCAGTTGAGAAGTGGTAATCATGGGGTAATGGAGAGGTGGGGATCCCTTTGAAGGGAATGGCTACCCACTCCAGTATTCTTTGGGCTTCTGTGGTGGCTCAGATGATAAACAATCTGCCTGCAATGCAGGATACCTGGGTTCAGTCCCTGGATCGGAAAGATACCCTGGAGAAGGGAATGGTTACCCACCCCAGTATTCTTGACTGGCAAATCTCATGAACAGATGAGCCTGGTAGGCTACAGTCCTTAGGGTTGCAAAGAGTTGGACATGATTGAGTGACTAACACTTTCACCTTTTTTCACTCTCAAGCATGGGGAGATGGAGAGGCAGGGACCACTTTGAAAGTGAATATAGTGGCAGAGTTTGTAGAAGCTGGTGACAGGTTAGGAGTAAGCAGTGAGTGAAAAGTTACGGCCAACCCTTAGATTGCTGGTGTGGGCAGAGGGTGGTGCTCTTTATTAATATTATGTAGTAACGAGTAGAGGAGGAAAAGGCTGGGGTGGGACATACATTGCTTGGATTTGGAAATACTGAGGTTGACGATCCTACACTCAGGTGTGTGGTGAGTCTGCAGCTCACTGGATGGTTTTGAGTTGAGATGGGTCAGAGATGCAGTAAGATGTATTTCTCAAACTAAGTTATGTTCAAACATCTCTGGTCAAGTTAAACCAGTTTTTTAAAAAATAATTTTATGTATGTATTTATTTTGACTGTGCTGAGTCTTCATTGCTGCGCAGGCTTTTCTCTTGTTGCGGTGAGCAGGGGCTACTCTTCATTGCAGCGTGTGGGCTTCTCATTGTGGTGGCTTCTCTTGTTGGGGAGCATGAGCTGTAGGACATGCAGGCTTCAGTACCTGCGGTACATGGGCTCAGTGGTTGTGGCTCACAGGCTTGAAAGGCTTAGTTGCTCCGTGGCAAATGGCATCTTCCCTGACCAGGAACTGAACCCATGTCTTCTGTATTGGCAGGTGGATTCTTTACCACTAAGCCACCAGGGAAGTCCTAAACTAGTTATTAAGTTAAATAAAACAAAACTGGTTTCTTCTCCTTAGGATCTTTCAGACATTTTAATACATAAATAGTAATGTTATTGAGTGTTTACTAAGTGCCAGCCACTTCCCACATGTTTATTTATGACTCCTCTGTGCACAATATCCCCATATGATATGGCCTGAATTTTTCCCATTTTATAGATTTTACAGAAAAGAGTGACTTAGTAGCTTGTCCAAGGTTACATGACAATACAAGGCCAGGATTCAGATATAGAATATTTAAGAGAGACCTTATAATCTCTTTAGTTTCAGTTTATCGAGGCATAATTGACAAAACTGAATGATATTTAAAGTATACATTGTAGCAATTTGATACACATTGTGAAAAGTTCCCCATATTAGTACATGCATCACCTCACATATTTATCTTTTTTTCAGATGAGAACACTTAAGTTCTACTCTCTCGCATATGTCAACTATGTAAAACAGTATTACCAACTATAAAGATCATGTTTTACATTTGAACATCAAACCTTATTCATCTTTCAGCTGAAAGTTTGTACCCTTTCCCCATTTTTCTCACCCCCTAGTCCATGGCAACCATTTTACTACTTTCTGTTTCTATGAGTTTGACTTTTCCTTTTTCTTCAGATTCCACACATAAGTGATACCATGGGGTTTTTGTCTTTCTCTGACTTATTTCACCTAGCATAATGCCTTCAAGGCCTATCCATGCTGTCACAGATGGCAGGATTTTCTTCTTTCTTATGGTTGTATAATATTCCATTGTGTACATATACTACCTCTTCTTTATCCATTCATCTGTGCTGTGCTGTACTTTGTCACTCAGTCATGTCTGACTCTTTGCAACCTAATGGACAATAGCCTGCCTGGCTCCTCTGTCCATGGGGATTCTCCAGGCAAGAATACTGGAGTGGGTTGCCATGCCCTCCTCCAGGGGATCTTCCCAACCAGGGATCAACCCAGGTCTCCTGCATTACAGTTGGATTCTGTACCATTTGAGCCACCAGGGAAGCCCAAGAATACTAGAATGGGTATCCTATCCCTCCTCTAGGGGATCTTCCCAACACAGGAATTGAACTGGAGTCTCCTGCATTGCAGGCAGATTCTTTACCAGCTGAGCTACCAGGGAAGCCCATCCATTCATATACTGATGGCCATTTAGGTTGTTTCCATATCTTTGCCATAGCGAGTAATGCTGCAGTGAACATAGGAGTGCAGATTTCTCTTTGAGATCCTGTTTTCATTTCCTTTGGATATATACTCAGAAGTGGAGATAGCTAGATCATATGGTAGTTCTGTTTAATTTGGGGGGAACCGCCATACTTTTTTCCATAGTGGGTAAACCAACAGTGCACAGGAGTTCCCCTTTTCCTGCATCCTCACCAGCACTTGTAATCAGCAAAAAACAAGACCTGGAGCTGACTGTGGCTCAGATCATGAGCTCCTTCTTGCAAAATTCAGGCTTAAATTGAACAAAATAGGAGGAACTACTAGACCATTCAAGTATGACCTAGATCAGATTCTTTATGATTATACAGAGGAGGTGACCAATAGATTCAAGGGATTAGATCTGGTAGACAGAGTGCCTGAAGAACTATGGATGGAGGTTTGTAACACGGAACAGGAGATGGTGACCAAAACTATCCCCAAGAAAA
Organism: Bos taurus; assembly: GCF_002263795.3. Lineage (NCBI taxonomy): Eukaryota > Metazoa > Chordata > Mammalia > Artiodactyla > Bovidae > Bos > Bos taurus. Next base: position 76,468,070 of record NC_037335.1, on the reverse strand, counting down.
AGAAATGCAAGAAGGCAAAGTGATTATCTGAGGGGGCCTTACGGATAGCTGAGAAAAGAAGAGAAGTGAAAGGCAAAGATATACCCAACTGAATGTAGAGTTCCAAAAAATAGCAAGAAGAGATTAGGAAGTCTCTTAAATGAAAAATGCAAAGAAATAGAGGAAAACAACAGAATGGGAAAGACTAGAGATCTCTTCAAGAAAATTGGAGATAACAAGGTACTTGGATTTCATGCAAAGATGGGTACAGTAAAGGACAGAAATGGCAAGGACCTAACAAAAACAGAAGAGATTAACAGGAGGTAGCAAGAATACACATGAGAACTATCCGAAAATGTCTTCATGACCCAGATAACCATGATGGTGTGGTCACTCACCTAGACCCAGGCAACCTGGAGTGTGCAGTCAAGTGGGCCTTAGGAAGCATCACTATGAACAAAGCTAGTGGAGGTGACAGGATTGTAGCTGATCTATTTCAAATCACAAAAGATGATGTTGAAGTGCTGCACTCAATATGCCAGCAAATTTGGAAAACTCAACAGTGGCCACAGGACTGGAAAAGGTCAGTTTTCATTTGAATCCCAAAGAAAGGCAATGTCAAAGAATGTCCAAGCTGTCCTACAACAGTACTCATTTCGTATGCTAGCAAGGTAATGCTCAAAATCCTTCAAGCTAGACTTCAAATGTACATGAACCAAGAATTTCTAGACTTATAAGCTGTATTTAGAAAAGGCACAGGTAGAGATCAAATTGCCAATATGCACTGGATCATAGAAAAAGCAAGGGAATTACCAAAAAAAAATCTACTTCTACTTCATTGACTGTGTGTTCACGACAAACTGTGGAAAATTCTTAAACAGATGGGAATACCAGACCATCTTACCCTGTCTCCTGAGAAACCTGTATGCATGACAAGAAGCAACAGTTAGAATTGGACATGGAATAACAGACTGGTTCAAAGTTGGGAAAGGAGTACATCAAGGCTGTATATTGTCACATTGTTTATTTAACTTATATGCAAGTACATCATGGGAAATGCCAGGCTGAATGAATAGCAAGCTGGAATGAAGACTGCTGGGAGAAATATCAACAACCTCAGATAGGCACATGATACTACTCTAATGGCGGAAAGCAAAGAGGAACTAAAGAGCCTCTTGATGAGGATGATAAAGGAGAGTAAAAAAGCTGGCTTAAAACTCAGCATTCAAAAAACTAAGATCATAGCAGCAAGCCCCATCACTTCATGGCAAACAGATGGGGAAAAAGTGGAAACAGTGTCAGATTTTATTTTCTTGGGCTCCAAAATCACTGCAGACAGTGACTATGGCCATGAAATTAAAAGACACTTGCTCCTTGCAAGAAAAGCTATGACAAACCTAGACAGCCTTTTAATAAAGGCAGAGACATCACTTTGCAGACAAAGGTCCATATAGTCAAATCTGTGGTTTTTCTACTAGTCTTGTACGGATATGAGAGTTGGACCATAAAGAAGGCTGAGTGCCAAAAAGTTGATGCTTTTGAATTGTGGTGCTGGAAATACTCTTGAGAGTCCCTGGACAGCAAGGAGATCAAACCAGTCAATCCTAAAGGAAATCAACCCTGAATATTCATTGGAAGGATTGATGCTAAAACTCCAATACTTTGCCCACCTGATGCGAAGAGCTGATTCACTGGAAAAGACCCTGATGCTGGGAAAGACTGAGGGCAAGAGGAGAAGGGGGCAACAGAGGATGAGTTGGTTGGATGGCATCATTGACTGAATGGACATGAGTTTGAGCAAACTCTGGGAGACAGTGGAGGACAGACAAGCCTGGCGTGCTGCAGTTCATGGGGCCGCAAAGAGTCAGACACAACTTAGTGACAGACAACAATAATATATAAACTAGATAAACCACAAAAACCTACTGTATAGCACAGGAAAACTATACTCAGTATCTTGTGAAAATGAAAGTGAAGTTGCTCAGTCATGTCCAACTCTTTGCAACCCTGTGGACTGTAGCCCACCAGGCTCCTCCATCCATGGGATTCTCCAGGCAAAAATACTGGAGTGGGTTGCCATTTCCTTCTCCAGGGGATCTTCCCAACCCAGGGATCGAACCCAGGTCTCTCGCATTGCACGCAGAGGCTTTAACCACTGAGCTACCAGGGAAGCCCTGGTATCTTGTCATAACCTATAATAGAAGAGGATTTTAAGTCATTTTGCTGTACATCTGAAACTAACACATTATACATTAACTCGCTCAGTCGTGTCCAACTCTTTGCAACCCCATGGAGCCCGTGAGGCTCCTCTGTCCATGGGATTCTCCAGACAAGGATACTGGAGTGGGTAGCCATTCCCTTCTCCAGGGGATCTTCCCAACCCAGGGATCAAACCTGGGTCTCCTGCATTGCAGGCAGATTCTTTACCATGTGAAGCACCAGGGAAGCCCATAAGTCAACTATATTTCGATAAAACTTAAAAAATAAAATAAAATATTGGCTATATTCCTGGTGTTGTACAATATATCCTAGTTGCTTATTTTATACCTAATAGTTTGTACCTTTTAATCCCCTACGTCTATGTCGCCCCTCCCTCCTCCCTTCCCTCCACGGAAACTGCTAGTTTTTTCTCTTTATCTGTGATTTTCCTTCTATTTGTTATATTTGCTGGTTTGTAGTGTGTTTTAGATTCCTCATATAAGTGATAATATACAGTATTTGCCTTTGTTGACTTATTTCACTTAACATAATGCCTTTCAAGTCCATCCACGTTGCTGTAAATGGCAAGATTTTCTTCTTTATGGCTTAGTAGTATTCCACTGTATGTATACACAACATCTTCATTATTCCAATACCTGTTGGTAGATAGGTTGCTTCCTTATCTCGGCAATTGTAAATAATGTTGTTATGCACACTGGGGTTCATCTATCTTTTTGAATTAATGTTTTTAAGGTTTTTTTTTTTTTTTTTTTTTGATAGACTGAAGTTTTTTGGATGTACACAAGAGTGGAATTTCTGGGTCATGAGGTAGTTCTATTTTTAGTTTTTTTTGAGGAATCTCCATATGGTTTTCCACAGCCGTAACTTTTTGATGAGATCTTATACTCTTAACCTTAATAGTAATATCCAAAAGGTGATAGTGTGTACAGTTTCCTAAATTAACTTCAAGGAAAAATGGGCAAGGACACTAATGACATGCAGAGCTGTACAGAGAAATGCTGCAGGAGCATGGTGGAGCCATGCATACGGTTGAGATGCCAAGTGGCAGGCTACAGTGTGACAAGAGCAGAGAGCTGAGGCTACCACAAGTAGACATGAAAAGACTGTGGGAAAGACAGAAGTAGCTTAGAATCATGAGACAGAAACCAAGAGTGTGTGGAGTCACAGAGGTACAGTGGCCAGGAGAAGGACAGGAAAGAGTGCACATTAGCAACATGCTAATCATTGGATACCTTGGTGAGAGAAACTTCAGTGTCTGGAAGGGGCAGTTGACTGTTGCAAAGTAAAGACAAGGATTGATTCTCTTGAATTCTAGATATTGAAATCAAAATCATCGTAAAAGGTTTCAAAATGTTCAGCTACTCTTAGAGGCATGAGCAAGACATTGGGGGTTATAACAAAGGGAGGTGAGATTGGTGCTCATGGCTAGGAGGAATATTAGGATTTCCTGTGAAGTGTGTGTGTCTGTCTAAGTTTCCATTAGTCTATACTTTCCTGAGTCACTGGGATGACTCTAACTGGTTTTAAATAGAATGAACAGGCAGCCTCCCAAGTTTATTCGGAGGCATCAGGTACATTTCTAGTGTGAGATATTTTGCAGTGCCCATGCCTGAAAGTGAAACTCTCCTCTGAGAATGTACAAGTCATCCTCAGGATATTTTCTTTTAAACATTAGGTTTAAAAGAAAACATCCTGTTTAGAAGAACCCAATGTTCTTCTATAGATACAGCAGAAATAGCTCTGCTGTATGTGACACAAGCTTCACTTGAAGTATTAGACTTTATCCCCAAAAAAGGGAAGATAAGAGAGTCACATAGTTTATGACATACTGTGTTACTACAGTTGGAAGTCTGCATGCTACTTAATGTGGATAGAAAACATTTTATGGACTGATAGCACATGTAGAATAAAATAAACTTGAAGGTTTATCTCTAATCTAAACCACTAATCCCCACAACAGTAAGTGGTTTTATTTATTTATTTTGCTTCTCTCCTGGCCATGATACAATCACAGGAGCTGTGACATAGAAACATAATTAGGTGACTATAAAATCTACTAGGCAAACCTTTCGGGGGTAAAATAGGCATTTTAATGCTGCTAGGACAGCAGGCAATAGGAACTATACCAGGCAAACAGGGACCAGTGCTCACCTTACATATAATGATACTGTGGTTTCAGCAAATGAAATTGGCCAATAACATGGAAGATTCTTCGTCTTTTATTGAGAAGTGAGGGTCCCTCTGGGCCTCCCAGATTACCTTCTCTTCAGGAATGTAAATAAGACCATAGTGGTTACTCCAAAGCTTTGGAGTCAGGCAGGCTTGGGCACAAACTCCTGCTGTGTTGTTTCCTGGAGTCATGACCTTGTGCAAGTTACCTAACCTCTCTGAGCCTCACTTTCCTCATCTCCTTTTATGAATATCACATGATCACAGGCCTAAACTGTCTAGCCCTGTAAAAATTAAAAATCTTAGTGCCCTTGTCTTTTTCCCTCTTCTGCAATGTTCTTCTACAGATACAGCAGAAATAGCTCTGTTTATTATATGCAGGTGATTGGTGCTTTCAGGGAAAGCGCATGTATAGTTTTAAGTGGGACATTTTATTGAGACCTAGACTAAGATCTGGAGAAGGCAATGGCACCCCACTCCAGTACTCTTGCCTGGAAAATCCCTTGGACGGAGGAGCCTGGTAGGCTGTAGTCCGTGGGGTCGCTAGAGTCGGACACGACTGAGCGACTTCATTTTCACTTTTCACTTCCATGCTTTGGAGAAGGAAATAGCAACCCACTCCAGTGTTCTTGCCTGGAGAATCCCAGGGACGGGGAAGCCTGATGGGCTGCTGTCCATGGGGTCGCACAGAGTCGGACACGACTGAAGTGACTTAGCAGCAGCAGCAGACTAAAATCAAGCCTAAGACATTTTATTAAGACCTAGACTAAGAATGCTGGAACTGGGAAAGGTCTCGTCAATTTTTAGGTTAAAAAGTCCAAGACTCATAGACATACCCAAGGACACAAAGAAAGTTGGGTGGAATGGAATCTAGGTCCCCAGAATTCCAGGCTATAGCTCCATCCATTTCATCCAATTTCCTAGAAGTGGAGTGATGACCTCTTTCCTTCTCTCACACTCTTCCTTCACTCCTCTCTCCCTACCCTCAATTCAAGAGTACAGCACACCTCCCAGAGCCAAGATGGCTACACTGATCAACATAAGTAGGTCAATCAGAAGTTAGCTCACCACAGCAAGGATGGTTCCAGTTAACAGGCAACAAATATATGACCTTTGTAGAGACCTGACAGTTTTGTGAGTTCTTAAGCAGCAATTGTCAGTCCTTTTAGATTCAGTGTCTCCACGTAATAACAAAGATCTTAATATCCTCTCTACCATCCTGAAATGAACCTCAGAGAAAACACAGTCTACTTACACATAACTTTAAAGGTCAAAATAATGTTCTAACTATAATGTCATGGGAAATTATAAGTAATTTACAATTAAAAAATCAAGTCTTTCCAAATGTTTTTCTATTTATTTATCTTTGGCTGTAGCGGGTCTTTGTTGCCATGCGTGGGCTCTAGTTGTGGTGTGCAGGCTTTTCATTGAAGTGCCTTCTCTTGCTGTGAAGCACGGGCTCTGGGACATGTGGGCTCCAGTAGTTGCAGCTCACAGACCCGAGCTCAGGCTCAGCAGCTGTGGTACATGGACTTAGTTGCCCTATAGCATGTGGAATCTTCATGGCCCAAGGATTGAACCCTTGTCTCCTATATTGGCAGGTGAATTCTTAACCGCTGGATCACCAGGGAACTCACAAAGGTTTTTCTTAAGCATGATTCACCAAGAGGCAGAATTAAGGAGTGGGACACTAGCTCTTCTGTGAATGTAATGGGGGGGACATGGGTGCCACTCAACAGATACCGAAATATGTGCTACTGTATAGGCCTCTTGGACACCTTGGTCATTCCGGACAGCATGGTGTGATGTTCTGAACAGATGAACTCTTGGCAAGATACTTCCTTCAATTTTCCCAGTGTGGTTGTATGCGTGAAGAATTCAAAGTATGTTAAAATCTTATCCAGATGCTTTAGGTTTAAATGTAAAACACAGGTAGATTCAGATCATTCTAAATAGGTTTCTCACCTACATATATAATATTTAATAGGACACCTAAAAGTCATGTAGGATGCAAGATAATTCCTCATGGGGCCATCCTATGCATTTTTGGATGTCTGATATCCTTGACACACACCCACTAAATGATGCTGACCCTGCCAGTCTTCAGTCAGTTCAGTTCAGCCGCTCATTCGTGTCTGACTCTTTGCGACCCCATGAATCGCAGCATGCCAGGCCTCCCTGTCCATCACCAACTCCCAGAGTTCACTCAAACTCACATCCATCAAGTCAGTGATGCCATCCAGCCATCTCATCCTCTGTCGTCCCCTTCTTCTCCTGCCCCCAATCCCTCCCAGCATCAGAGTCTTTTCCAATGAGTCAACTCTTTGCATGAGGTGGCCAAAGTACTGGAGTTTCAGCTTTAGCATCATTCCTTCCAAAGAAATCCCAGGGCTGATCTCCTTCACAATGGACTGGTTGGATCTCCTTGCAGTCCAAGGGACTCTCAAGAGTCTTCTCCAACACTACAGTTCAAAAGCATCAATTCTTTGGCGCTCAGCCTTCTTCACAGTCCAACTCTCACATCCATACATGACCACTGGAAAAACCATAGCCTTGACTAGACAGACCTTTGTTGGCAAAGTAATGTCTCTGCTTTTCAATATGCTATCTAGGTTGGTCATAACTTTCCTTCCAAGGAGTAAGCATCTTTTAATTTCATGGCTGCAGTCACCATCTGCAGTGATTTTGGAGGCCCAAAAAATAAAGTCTGGCACTGTTTTCCACTGTTTCCCCATCTATTTCCCATGAAGTGATGGGACCAGATGCCATGATCTTAGTTTTCTGAATGTTGAGCTTTAAGCCAACTTTTTCACTCTCCACTTTCACTTTCATCAAGAGGTTTTTTAGTTCCTCTTCACTTTCTGCCATAAGGGTGGTATCATCTGCATATCTGAGGTTATTGATATTTCTCCTGGCAATCTTGATTCCAGCTTGTGCTTCTTCCAGCCCAGCATTTCTCATGATGTACTCCCATCTTTGTGACCTCCAAAAAATCCTCTACAGTCTTCCAAAATACCCCCCTCTCCCTGCCAGGTGGTGGTACTGCTTTCTTTGTGTCCCTGTTCTGAGCTTCCCCGGTGGCTCAGACAGTAAAGTGTCTGCCTGCAGTGTGGGAGACCCGGGTTCAATCCCTGGGTTGGGAAGATCCCCTGGAGAAGGAAATGGCAACCCACTCCAGTACTCTTGCCTGGAAAATTCCGTGGACTGGGGAGCCTGGTAGGCTACAGTCCATGGGGTTGCAAAGAGTTGGACACAACTGAGCAACTTCACTTTCTTTCTTTCTGTAGGTTTAGGGGGCATTCCATAGTTGAGTATCAGCATAGGGTGACTTGGAGTGCCACAGAGGGAACCAGAGTGGTGGGTCCCAAATATGCCATTTGCCAAAGCCTTCATCATAGAGAAAGGCCCAATGTTCCCAGGGTGAGGACTGTGTGGTCATGACAGGGGGAGCAAGCAACAAGGCTGAAAGAGTGTCTCCTGCAAAGTGAGCCAGTTTGGTTTCAGCCAAATGTCAGCAGCAACAATGGTAGGTTCCAGATAGGAAAGGCATTGCCAAAGGGGTGTAAAGTTACCCCAGGTAATCCAAAGTCTTAGCTAAGGAAGTTAGTGTAGATAAACGCAAATAACAATATTCTGATATTGATATTGCCAAGGGCTTTCTCACATTTCAACATACTTTTGAGCCTTTCCACAAACTCATGAGATAGATAGGGGTTCCTGTTATCTTCATTTTAAGACATCTGCTCTGGTGACACCCGATACTGCACTGTTTCATTCATACACAGGCAAACTAGATAACGACCATTAGCCATTGTCTTTAGCTGTTTTGTACCATACAAGTTGCTGGTAATTGCAGCTGTGGTCTTTGGACTCTGTCACAAATATGCTCAGTGTTAACAGAGAGCTGACTTCTGAATGTAAATGTGAGCAATGCTTATTCCATTTTTACCTGCTACTAATTTTGCTGCTGTACTAAGAAAGGTCTCTATGTTTTGCCTTCGCAATAAGATAAAGAACAGTATTTTCAGCAACAGCATCTGTCAGCAGCCGGCTGAGTAGGCTGTGTTGTGGTAAATGGCGTGTCTTTAGGAAGTGCCATCATATTGGGATCATGTGAAAGGTGTTGACTGGAATGAGCAGTGTGCAACCTGCTTGACCATACACAACAGGCACACTGCCTGTCCATCAATGATGGCCAGTCTTCTCCTTCAGCATCTTTTGATTCTTGCTACTTCACTTCATAAAGTATTTCTTCAAGTTGAATAATGATGGTAATGATATAAAAACAGTTATATTACTATACTAAAATATAATTGCAATAGTCAACATTTTTTGTTTCCTATGTGTCAGAACTTCTAATTGGGCTGCATAATTATATAAATTTGAAAGCTATTTCCTTTTCCTTAATCATTGTTTTATCATTTCTAAAAAAAGTTTTCAGCCATTAAGCTTTGTGGATACATCCAGGAGGCTTCTCATGTATAGATGAAGTAAAAGAAATTTAATGAAACAATGTAGGTCGTCTTACTAATTTAACAGTTCTGCTTCTTTGGACATTGTTAGAATTTATCAAAAAAGGGCATGTAGGAAAGAAACTTTAAGCATCTATCATATAAAGAATATTAAGAAAATATGGATAACTATAATGCAATTTTCCTTGTACACTCTGTATGAGTGGATTTATAAGAAAACTAATCTACATGTTTATAAAATGATACTGCTTCATAACAGACCAAATGTACATACTGCTTGGTATAGATCAATGTAACCTAATATTCTTTGGTAAGATAGTAACATCTAATTCCTAAAACTTTTTTGATACAGATAGCACTTATGCATCCATAATTTTGTGTAGCCCTCACCCAGCCTTATGAGGTAGGAGTTACTTTTATTTTGTGGTTAAACAAACTGAGCTCTGTCAATTTAAAAAATTTTCATTTTATATTGGAGTATAGTTGATTTACAGTATTGTCTTAATTTCAGGTATACAACAAAGTGATTCAGTTATACACATACACATACTTTGTATCTCTTCTTTTTTCAGTCTTTTCCCATGTAAGTTGTTACAGAATATTGAGTAGAGTTCCTTTTGCTATAGAGTAGATCCTTGCTATTTATCTATTATATATAGTTTGTATCTGCTAATCCCAACTTCCTAATTTATCCCCCACCCCTGCATTGACCTTTCCCCTTTGGTAACCACAAGTCTGTTTTCAGTCTGTGAGTCTGTTTCTGTTTTGTAAATAAGTTCAATCGTATCATTTTTTATTCCACATATAAGTGATATCGTATTTGTCTTTCTCTTTATGACTTTACTTCACCTGGTATGATAATCTCCAGGACCATCCATGTCCATCCAAATGGCATTGTTTCATTTTATGAGTAAAATTCCCTTGTATATGTGTACTACATCTTCTTTATCCATTCATCTGTCAATGGAAGTAACTTAAGAACTAAAATCTCATAAGTGGCAGAGCTTGGCTGTCCAACCTTTGGTCTACTTTCCACTCCATCCCACTACCTTAAAATGTGAGCACAGAGATGAGGGGCAAAGTAATATGAAACTCCAGCACATCTAATGCTAGTGGTCAGAAAAACTATGACAGGGAAGAAAGCATTTATTTCCATGCCTACCTCCTCCTTTCTACAAAAATAAGTGAATACTTTTGTTGTTGAGATCAAAGTACTGGAGCACTTAGGTGACTGAAACATCAGGAATCTAGCTTATTCTGTCACTGCATTTACCTAGCAGCATTTATAGACCAGAAGCCTTGTTGTCCTTCAGTCGCTAACTTGTGTCCGACTCTTTGCAACCCCACGAACTGTAGCATACCAGGCTTCCCTGTCCTTTACTATCTTGCAGAGTTTGTTCAAACTCATGTCAATTGAGTCAGTGATGCCATTCAACTGTATCATCCTCTGTCACCCCCTTCTCCTCCTGCCCTCAATCTTTCCCTGCATCAGAGTCTTTTCCAGTGAGTTGGCTCATCGCATCAGGTGGGCAAAGTATTGGAGTTTCAGCATCAATCCTTCCAATGAATATTCAGGGTTGATTTCTTTTCCGATTGACTGGTTTGCTCTCCCTGCTGTCCAAGGGACTGTCAAGACTATTTTCCGGCTCCACAGTTCAAAAGCATCAATTCTTCAGCACTCAGCCTTCTTTATGTCCAACTCTCACATCCATACATGACTACTTGAAAAAACCACAGCTTTGAGTATATGGACCTTTGTTGGCAAAGTGATGTCTCTCCTTTTTAATATGCTGTCTAGGTTTGTCATAGCTATTTTTCCAAGGAGCAAGTGTCTTTTAATTTTGTGGCTGCAGTCACTGTCCACGGTGATTTTTGGAGCCCAAGAAAATAAAATCTGTCACTGTTCCCACTTTTCCCCCCAACTGTTTGCCATGAAGTAACAGGAGTGGATGCCATGAAGTAACAGGAGTGGATGCCATGATCTTCATTTTTTGAATGTTGAGTTTTAAGCCAGCTTTTTCACTCTCCTTTTTCACCCTCATCAAGAAGCTCTTTAGCTCCTCTTCACTCTCTTGCTATTAAAATGGTATCATCTGCATATCTGAGTTTGTTGATATTTCTCCCAACAATCTTGATTCCAGCTTGTGTTTCTTCCAGCCCAGCATTTCCCATGATGTACTCTGCAAATAAGATAAATAAGCAGGGTGACAATATACAGCCTTGACGTACTCCCTTCTCTATTGGTTTAATAGATTGAATCAATCTATTGTTCCATGTCTGATTCTAACTGTTGCTTCTTGCCCTGCACACAGGCTTCTCAGGAGACAGGGTGGTGTGGTATTCTCATCTCTTTCAGAATTTTACAGTTTGTTATGATCCACACAATCAAAGGTTTTAGTGTAGTTAATGAAGCAGATTTTTTTAGAATTCTGTTGCTTTTTCTATGATCCAGCGGATGTTGGCAATTTGATCTCTGATTCCTTTAGCTTTTCTAAATCCAGCTTGAACATCTGGAAGTTCTTGTTTCACATACTGATGAAGCCTAGCTTGAAGGATTTTGAGCATTACCTTGCTAGCATGTGAAATGTGTGCAACTGTATGGTAGTCTGACCATTCTTTGGCATTGCCTTTCTTTGGGATTGGAATGAAAACTGACCTTTTCCAGCCCTGTGGCCACTGCTGAGTTTCCCAAATTTGCTGACATATTGAGTGCTGAATTTTAACAGCAGTATCTTTTAGGATTTGAAATACTTTCATTAGCTTTGTTCATAGTAATGCCTCCTAAGGCCCACTTGACTGCACACTCCAGATTGTCTGGCTTTAGGTGAATGACCACACCATCACGGTTATCAGATCATTAAGCCTTTTTTGCATAGTGTATTCCTGCCATCTCTTCTTAATCTCTTCTGCTTTTGTTATGTCCTTTCCATTTCTGCCCTTTATTGTGCCCATCTTTGCATGAAATATAAGTACCTTGTTATCTCCAATTTTCTTGAGATCTCTAGTCTTTCCCATTCTATTGTTTTCCTCTATTTCTTTGCATGTTCACTTAAGAAGGCTTTCTTATCTCTCCTTGCTATTTTCTGGAACTCTGCATTCAGTTGGGTGTGTCTTTGCCTTTCACTTCTCTTCTTTACTCAACTATTTTTAAGGCCTCCTCAGACAACCACTTTGCCTTCTTGCATTCTTTTTCTTGAAGATGGTTTTGGTCACCACCTCCTATACAGTGTTACAAACTTCGATCCATAGTTCTTCAGGCACTCTGTCTACCGGATCTAATCCCTTGAATCTATTGGTCACCTCCACTGTATAATCGTAAGGGATTTGATTTAAGTCATGCCTGAATGATCTAGTGGTTTTCTCTACTTTCTTCAATTTGTGCCTGAATTTTGCAATAAGGAGCTCATGATCTGAGCCACAGTCAGCCCCAGGTCTTGTTTTTGCCGACTGTATAGAGCTTCTCCATCTTCGGCTGCAAAGAATATAATCAATCTGATTTCAGTGTTGACCATTTAGTAATGTCTATGTGTAGATTCATCTCTTGTGTTGTTTGTTGGAAGAGGGTGTTTGCTATGACCAGTGCTTTCTCTTGGAAAACTCCATTAGCCTTTGTTGTGCTTCATTTTGTACTCCAAGGCCAAACTGGCCTGTTACTCCAGGTATCTCTTGACTTTCTACTTTTGCATTCCAGTCCCCTATGATGAAAAGAACATCTTTTTTTTTTGGTGTTAATCCTAGAAGGTCTTGTAGGTATTCATAGAAATATTCAATTGCAGCTTCTTCGGCATTAGTGGTTGGGGCATAGACTTGGATTACTGTGTTGTTGAATGGTTTGCTCTGGAAATGAACAAGATCATTCTGTCATCTTTGAGATTGCACTCAAGTACTACTGCATTTCAGACTCTCTTGTTGACTTTGATTTTTATAGGCCTAAAAATACTCACAGGTACATTTTGTGTAGACTGCACAGATGTTTTTTAAAATTTGAATAATAAAGCTTTCAAACAGAGCTCAATATGGTCCATTTTCCCCCAATCACCACCACTCCCTACCATCCCATACCTGGCCCTTACTCATTCATGTTAAGCACCTGCCTACTCCATACAGGTTTGACTTTTGTGACCCTGGACTAATGACCATGATTATGTCTCCCCCAGAAACCAATACTTCATTTTGCCAGTGCTCTGTTTTTTGTCCTTAGATCCTAGATTTCTCAGAATAAAAATAAATAAGGAAAGGGGAATAGAGAGTGATGGGGAGACAGACTGAAATTTTACATAATGTCACTGAGAAGGTGACATTTAACAACCTACAAAAAGAGGGAGAGTGTATGAACCTGCCTGAAGGAAGAGTACTCCAAGCAGAAGGAACAGCAACAAAGAGCATATGTGAGGGACAGCCAGTCTTCTATGGCTGGAGTCAAGTGAACAAGGGGAAGGGTCCTAGAATAACAAGGTCACCTCAGCAGTTAGGAGAGGAGAAGAGGGCTCACTGAGTAGGGCCCTAGACACCCCTGCAAGGACTTGGCTTATAATCTGAGGAAGATACTAAACCATGAGAGGACCCTGAGCAGTTGAGTGACATGATCGAATCCACACTGCTTTCAGAGGATGACTCCCGCTGCCAAGTTGACAGTGACCCTTACACAGGCAGGGGTTGAGGCAGGGGGATCAGATGGGATGCTACTGTCATAATCTAAATGAGAAAGATGGTGGCTTGGACCAGGTTGGTGGCAGTGGACATTGTACAAAGTGTGGTCCAATTCTGGGTATGTTTTGAAGGTGGAGACATAGAAGTTGCTAACAGGTCCATTGTGAAAGTAAACAGAAGAAGTCAAAATTTTTTGGTGTGAGCAACTGGTAGACCAGAGTTGCCATCAACAAAATAATCAAGTCTGGAAACTTGAGTTTTCCCTTTTCCTCTTGTTTTAGGAGAAAGATATGAAAAGCAGAAGGCCTAGGGAGAACAGGTTACATATTAGGAAAAGGAGACTTAAGGAGGAAAAACCATTTATATGAGAAAATGCCTTAGGTAAGACATGGAAGATCTGTGTGACCATAGGATGGTGAAAATAGCCAAAGGGGAATAGGAGTGGTCTTCCTAAAGCAGTAATACCACTCATATACAGTATGTTTCACTGCTTTCCCAAGTAGGAGAGTAAAATGACCCTTCTTTTGGGGATATGGAATACCAGATATGTAAATAAGCAGTATTCCAGAAAGTCCTAACTCCTGTCTACACTGTGAACATTATCTCCCTTCAGGTTTCATAGAATATTATCTGGTGGTAGGAAAATTATGGCTTGTGTTTATTTTTTTTATTTTTATTGAAGTGAAGGTCACAACATAAAAACAACCATTTGAACATGAAAAATTCAGTACCATTTAGTACCTTCACAGAGCTTTGCAACTTACATCTCTGTCTAGTTCCAAAACATTTTCATCACATCAAAAGGAAACCTGATACCCATTAAGCAGACACTCCTCATTCATCCCTTCCCTCAGCCCCTGGCAACCATCAGTACAATCCCTGTCTCTATGGATTTATCTG